>NC_133933.1:119799408-120433639 GCF_031877795.1 Strix aluco
TATTTATTCTTTAGTTTTAGTAAATGCTGAAGTTTTCTAAGTAGAGACTTTATTAGAATCTATGTGATAAAAACAGCTGTGATTTTATCAGTTGTTGCATACTGTTGCTGATGTAAATGCTTTGAGTATCTATTGACTATTTCTAATTGAACAGCTATTTATAGTAATAAAAGATAACTATGAAGATTCTTGTAATTACAATGTACAATGAGTTTGCAGATTCACACCCAGATGTTACTAAGAAAATTCTAGGTAACTTGCCACTACTGTAGCAGAGCATGAAACTCGTGTTTTCACAAATGTAAGGTAACGTGTCTTAAAACATGATATTTAGAGGATGTTTATTCAAAGTGCATACAGATGGAAGAGGCCAGAGAAAGTAAAAAGGAGTTCCTAGTAACCCAGTAAGGTTGCACTGCTGAACCCTGTTGTGGAAATGAGCACTGCTGGTGATGCCATCAGGTAGCTGAGTGCTACTACACAGAGAAGATGATTTATTAGCACACATGAAAAAAAGTTACAAATTGTAAGAACGAAGAGGTTTAGTTCAGGGGTTTTTTTTGTTTGTTTTCAGCTTGGCAATTTGAAGGCTAATGACTTGAACAAGCTTTGAATCAGATCCTCAAAGATAAACTAAATGAAAATGAAACCCAAGTCATTTATTTTATATTGCTGCTTGTGTTGCCTCTTTTTTGCTGTTGCAGAAATCCCAGCACAGGACAGCACTAGACACTGCTCAAAGCAAAAACTTTCAGATACTGGGAACACTTAGATGCTTAGTTGCCTCTCCTGAGGGTCAGTGTAAGAGCTGACATTTTGTCCAAGGTAATAATCCAGAATGTCCACAGTGGAGACACTGAGGCATTTCAGTCCACCCTAACATAAGAGTTGAAGAAGGGTCTTTAGAGGTCTGTCTCTCCACACCCTTTGGAGGACTGCGCATAGGACATAATTTGCTGTCTCAGGCAAAGCCCATAGCTGTTGCAAGTGGTGTCAAATGAAAATTAAGGTTGTAACACCTGCCATCTGTATTTTCAAGATGTCTGTGGCAGGCAGGACTCAAAAGTCTATGTTTCAAACAGCACATTAGCTCAAGATGAACAAAGCTGTGGAAGAATTAACCTGTTTCAAATGGAGGCAAAAAATATATTTTCTAATTTTGAAAAGAGATGATTAAAAACCCCTAAAATTAATGACATTAAAAAGAAGGTGAGAGGATGTCCTTTTAGCTGCTCCAATGCCAGTACTCTGACCATGAATTATTTTCATTCTGCTTTCAAGATCATGGAGGTAAATGACCCATCGCTGCAAAGTCTAGAATGCTATCTTTCGTTTTTATGCTTCTTGACCCATGAAGCCGATAAAAGATGTCTCAGGGAATTCTTCCAGCAGAAGTTTCTAATACAGTTGTGATACAATTGAATAAACACCCGAGGAGAAATGAACTTTCCAAATACACACAAAATCCCAGACTGACTCTTCACATGAGGTCAAAATCCTGCTACTTCACAGGCTTTTTGTTTTACACAGAAATGGCCCCACCACTACCCGTACTTTGTGGCTAAAACCCACAAATGTTTGCTTGTTAGTCTTTATTGGCTGATTTTTATTAAGTATGGCATTTCAATTGTTCATGGGGTCAAAGAGGACATATTTTTTTTTTAAATTTCAGAAGTATGAAAGAACTGAGGTATCTCAAATTTTCCAACATGAACAGTAATCAGTGGCTTGGGCACCTGTGTCACACTCTACCAAAATTGTTCTGCCTTTTCCCAGCTCAGTTACATGATGACTCTTGATTCAAACTACTTGCAAGCTCAGGCAATATCTGCAGCAGTAAACCCCCCAGTTTCTATTTAGAAAATATATATAACAAGGAGGACTACTGATACTTGTTTGAAAAATAATCTTGTCTCAGAAATAATATTTTTCAACAAAATAATTTAAACTAATTTTCAGATAGCATGCATTTGAGTGCTTTTGCTAACTTGATTTAACCTACACTGGATTGTATTATTTAAAAATCTGGTCAATTATATCATGAATGACAAAAAGAAAAAAAATTGGTCTTATTTGCATATCTCAATTAAAATAATTACAGTTGTACAACATATAATCAGAATAGCGGGTCTCAATGCGAATGTGAAACCACTGAACAAAAGGAATCCTCATTAGCCTTTTAAGCTTCCAAATTTAATAAAGCAAATGTCACTTTGACAGGCTGTGTAAAACAAATGTGGCATTCACCCTGTAGTTTTAAAACACAGCTGCAAAGAATTGGCTAAGTCAGTGGTTACAAATAATCTTTCTTTGTATAAATATCACAGATATTATTATGAATGTATAGCTGAGTACGTGTAATCCAAAATTAATCAGAAGAACAAATATGTACATTTCATCTGATACACATCAAAATCTCCACAAAATCCTTTAATTAGGTTGGCTAGATAATACAACTTTTCTTTCTCGGAATTAAAAATTTTCAGATTATTTTATATCAATATATTGATATATTCAGTGCCTCAGTAACTAAGACCATGTATCCAGTTCAGTTAAGTTCATCTAAGAAACCTAATTCAAGTCCACTGTAAGTAATCGTGTTTGGGAAGGTTTCTAATAAAGAGCCTTTGAGCTCTGATGCTGCATGCTATTTAAGTCTGAGCTTAATAGTTAAAGTGCCTATAATTAACCACAGCATTGTGTGCAATATGAAAAAAAAGACATGAAATGGATTTTAACATTTTTTTTTTTCCCCAGCCACCCTAAACTAAATCAAACACAAAAGGTCATGGAACAACCATATTTCACCATCAGACATTTCTTTATTATGAGTTTATAAAGACACAAATAGAAAATTTCAGTGGAAAAAATTAAAATTATATAAACCCATGGTATTAGATTTACAGATATATCCAAAATTGTCAAATATTAATACTGTTGAAAAAACAGTATAAAATCACTTTTTTCAGTAACCTTCTCAAAAATGTTACCAAAATGAGGTTCAGTTCCCATGTCTCTGAATTCCCTGGGAAGACTCCGTTTACAAGAGCAGAAGGAGGCTGCATACAGGTGAGGCAAGGTGAGCCACCTCGCATTCCCTCACACGCTGCTTTACGTTACTCGATAAAGCCAAGCATCAAAGAGCAGAGGTTACAGACTGAGGTGGGTCCTCAGGCAGCAACTGGAGTGGAAGCTGAGGCTCTGCACAGTGCCGTGCTGCTGCCACAGAAAGGGAGGTAAGGTTAGTAGAGCCCTTAAGCTTCCTCCTACCATGGTATTCTAAAATGGTGTCTGTAAAGAGACAAGTTTCTTCACTTTGGGTAGAATCCTTTCTTGGTCAAAGCTCTTCAAGAAGTTCACTTTCCATCTGACATGATCTGACCTTCAGACATTGCCATGTCACACAATCCACAGGACAGGGTAGTTTCTGAACTGCATAGTGACTGCATCCATGTCAAGTCTCATGCTTTGTTCTCTTTTCATTATGGAAGATCTAAACCAGTTGAGGTTGATCATCTTCCAGTGTCCTCTTCCAACTTCTCTTGTGTGCCTAGAGAAGACAGACAAACTCTTCCACAATTCTAAAGGCAGTAAGAGTAGTTCTTTGACACATCACTAAAATCCAGGGAAAATTCCTTTAACCCTAGGATTTCACTGAAGTGGATGCAGAACAAGAATGAGAACAATCACAAGCTGTAATAACAATTTTGATCCAAGCCACATAGAAATATTCTAATTTTTAAGTTCTGTTAGCAATTTTAAAATGTCAAGAGGTTTGTCAAGTTCCTAATACCCAAATCTACATAACTGTCAACAGTGCAAATATCCAAGACAAGAAAGTTATATTAATTCCAGCTGGACTCCAAATTAAGATCTGTTGAAAAATCATGATATATTTTCCTCTTAAACTGGGGATTAGCACTTGGTTGGTCTCCTTTTTAACTATATACTTCCTAACTTTCTAGAACACCTACTGCACTGTTCATTTTAATTTCAAAGTAGTCAAGTGGAAGAGGCCTCTGCAAGATTATCATGTTACATCATTGATCTGCACTAGCAGAAGACTCAAGTTTGTTCAGCAATAAGCAACTTAGGTCAAAGGCCACGACTGAGAAAAGACAAAGGGTATTGTTTACATCCGTGTCAATCAGAAACAGCTCTATTGAAATAAATTATGTTTGTCTCAAATTAGTGTGAAAGAGAATTCTGTGTTTGCAGAATTTGGATTATATAGCAGTCAGGAATTCACCTTTACTAGTCTGTAGAAGGAAGCATTACAGACTACTAAGTTAAAATACTAGATCTGCTATACTGGCTTTTTAGCTAAAAGGGGTTTTATTCTCTTATTGGCAAATCAAATTTGTGTCACTGTTTCAGCTCATTGGCTTCTGTTGTGTTATCTGCTTCACAGTATGAATTAACAGATTCTGTAATTTTGCATTAGAGAATTCATCTGAGGTAAGAGAACAGTAATTAGTGTCCTACTTTTTAAAGAAAAAAAAAAACAACAGAACACCCCACTTCATCCAACTATTTGCAACTCTTAGCAAACTTCTGGATATGCAAGTTTTCATATTTCTTGACTTTTGATGTTCATAGAATCATGCACGTCTAATAGTCCTAGAACATATGCAATTTAAAAAGCATATTCCTGACTATACAGCCAGCAAGATGATTTACAGGAAAGATTTAATTTGGGAATTTTAAATTGGCTTGTTCAGGGATCTGGTTGGAAGAATTGCATGGGGGACAGCCCTGGAGAGAAGAGAAGCCAGGAGAGCTGGCTTATTTTCAAGGATCACCTCCTCCAAGTTCAAGAACAGCACAAAACCAAGAAAAGATGGCAGGAAGCCACGGATGAACACAGAGCTCCTGATTAAACTCAAACAGAAATAGGCAGCATGCAGGAAGTGGGAGCAGGGACAAGAGACCTAGGAAGAATAGGAAGTGTCTTTAGAATAGGAAGTGTCTTTACACACTGTCTAAGCATGCATGGTTGGGGTTAGGAAAGCCAAAGCTGTTCTGAAGTTAAATCTGGTGAAGGATGTGAAGGTCAACAAAAAAGGCTTCTACAGGTATATCAACAGCCACAGGAAAGCTATGGAAAATGTGTGCCTGCTGCTAAATGGGGTATGGGACCTGGTGACAATGCAGGAAAGGTCAAGGAACTTAGTGCCGCCTTTGCTCTAGTCTTTAATCGTAGGATTTGGCTTCCGGAATCCCAGGCCCCTGAGACCAGACAGAAAGTCTGGAGCAAGGAAGATTTACTCTTGGTAGAGAAGGATCAGGTTAGGGAACATTTAAACAAGCTGGACATACATGAGTCTATCGGACCTGATGGGATGCAGCACAAATGCTGAGAGCTCTGGCTGATGTCACTGAAGGCTTGTTTATCTCAACTTTATCAAGGCTTTTCACACTGCCTCCCATAACACCCTCATAGACAAACTGATGAAATATGGATGAGATAAACAGGTATACTGTATACTCTCAGGTATACTGAGAACTGGATGAACTGCCAGGCTCAAAGGGACTGTGATTAGCAGCACAAAATCTATCTAGGGGCCAGTTGCTAGTGGCATACCCCCCCCACCCACACCGCCCCCTCCATGGCTGATACTGTTTAACATCTTCATTAATGACCCAGAAGGTGGGACAGAATGCACCCTCAGGAATTTTGCAGATGATACAAAACTGGGAGGAGTTGTTGATACACCAGATGGTTGTTGCTGCTCTTCAGAGGGACCCTGACAGACTGAGAATTGGACAGGACAAGAATCTGTACTGGTTTTGGCCAAAACAAGATGTGGCCTGAAAAAATGATGCAGTATTTCCCAAATGTGCATCCACCTAATTGGCACTGTATTTTTGAAGGAATATATTGATTTCATTAAACTTCTCAAGAAGTAAATGGTGGAAACGAAGAATTTATGCCCTACTTCGTAAGAATGCAAGGCCATCTTATATACTACTTATGTCTTACTTCCAGTTTAAATTTAGCTGAAATACAACACAGAAAGCAACACAGAGAAGACTTTTTGTTGCTCTGTAAATTTTAGTAGACATGGAAAACGTTAGATAATTTACCTGAGTGATGTGGTCTATCACATACCAGTAAATATAATTTTAGTAACTATCCTTCGTGACAACCACTTAGCAGCAGCAGGAAGCGCAGAAGTCAAATTATCTTTCAAACCCATTCATTTGCAGGAGCAAATTCTAGTCTTTCAAATTCATACCACCCTAAAATAATACCTTCTTTCAACACAAAACAAGCAAATTTTTTAGGGCTGCTCTGACCCAACTTAGCCACACTCATTTATGCACATTCTGAAATGCTGTCATTATGAGGCTTAAATATTTATCATACTACAAACATATATTCTTACATAATGATAAGTCAAAATAAGAAGAAACACTGACAAAATGGAGATCAGTAACTTTGACCATTAGTCTATATAGCTCTTCTTTGGAGAGCAATTAATTTGCACTTACCTTAAGATTAAATGAATTATCCTCTGATGACCTTATTGATTATAAGTGGAACCTGAAATGGCCACCACAGCCTAAGATGACTAATGTGAAGATACAAAAGTCATAGAAGGGATTCATGCTTTACTTCCGTAAAGCAGTATCAACAACTTCCCCTGGTCAAGATGACAGACAAGTGCCAAAAATTGTCAAAAAAACCCCAGTTATTGTTTAAGTGACATGAGGTTATACTGTTGTGGCATACATGTGAAAGATTTTAAATGCTTTTTGAATGAACTATAAGCTGGATACATAAAGGTGAGCCTACTACATTTCAGATCCAAAACTTTAAATGAGATATTTCTTAACCTGTTTATGTTGTCTCTAAATACAGACAGTCCCAATGTTTACTGTACCAAACTTTTTATTATTTCAAACAAACTTCTGTACAAAAACATCAAAGCAGGCAAAGAAATTCAGTGACAGGCAAACAGCACATGACAACTCACAGAATGCTTTAAGGTTTACATTTTTATTATACAAGTGACAAATAGCTTTCCTCTGGGCTACTTAAAGATAAGACTTCACTGACAAATAATTGCAGGTAAGCATGTATTAACTTCAGTTACCAAAGCTCAACAGAATGACCCGTCATCAATCTAGATTTACCTAACTGGAAGTGGCTATGAACAAAGCAGAATTTTCCCTAATATACATTTTTAAATGTCCCCCCATTAAAAATGGAGCTGGTAAACAGTGGATTTACTACTGTGAAAAAGCAGTGTGATCACTGCTTCCAGAGAAAGAAAAAAACCTAGCGTGATTTCTAATTCTGATCCTGACAACAACATAGTTATCTGCTGCTAGAACTGGAGATGTGTGACATGAATGCTGGAGTTGCGGTGTTGTCCAGTATCACAACACATATAACATTGGCACCTATGGGTTCTGATCAGACTTGAGAAACTTCATAGTGGTCGTTCTGCTCAGAAATAAACTCTAAGGCGATCCCTACTCCAAAGAACTTATGATATTAATACTGTTTAAGGATTGAGTTCAATGACTCAATTCGTCACAACGCAGCAGAGTTTCAACAGACCTAATGCATCTTCAAAGCCTTACGGTTTTAGAAGTGATATGCGTGAAAATTCCAGTGAGCACACAAACCCTGATTTACATACATGGGAATAAGCAAATACAAATCTGAATCTGTGCACAAGCACTGGAGTTTTCACACATGCATGCAAGCAAAGTACATAAAATAGAACACGTTTTCAGAACATGACCTTCTGCAAGAATATGTACAGCAACTGCAGACCACCCAGAAGACACACTTAACAGAGCATGAGCACTTTGCTGCTTTTGGCAAAGTATTTCTATTCCGTTTACTGGAAAAATTACTAGAAAGTAAGAACAAACAACTCAGCAAGGAACGTAACTCCTTGAAGCATCAATCACATCTCAAAAACCAAGGAAGAGCAGTCAGCTGATATATATTTTTGTGTTGAATCATCTAATGAATAACACTATCAAGGAACTTGATGGAGTGCCTAAGAACAACTCAGCTCTTAACACTTATTTATATTATCCCTAGTTCGATGAAGCCAATTTGACACTAGGGAAGTTTGCTGTTACTGAAGAGTGTTTTGCTTTATACCAGTTTATATCAGAAAAAAATATTACTTACCAGGTAGAGCTGTCTGAGAGATAATGTTCATCACAATATATTTACAATGACAAACCTATTCTAGTTAAGTCAAAGCATTAGTATTTTCCCTTTCCTTTCTAAGTCTAATAAAATTATACAGAATTTTCAAAATATAGCAATGGTCTTAAAACACATTTTCTATTTATTTATATTGAATCTGAAAAAGGATATTAACTTCCTCAATTGTTGAAAGGTACAGGTTATACTTTATAAAAAAAGGTAAAATTACCTCTTTGCAATACATTTTTGGATGTCAGCCAGCACACAATCCTTAAAATTAGGTGGATCTCCACTTATTACAGGGAAGACAACATATTTTATGGGAGTGATGAACATTCAGGTATTCTCGTATTCATACAAATTTGATGAGATCCTAACTAACTGAAAAAAACAGCACGTGTTCTTAAAACATATCCAATGAATTTTATTTTCTCTTATATTAACTTCCTTCTTCTTTAAAGTTCCTTTTCTGTGGTATCTTTGACATTTCAGTTTATTTGATTTCTTTTGTCTTCACTACTACTTACTTCTCTGATAGAGAAGGTGTTTAAGGATTAAAATGCACAGATAAACTGTTGTAGCTGAAGTTTTTAAGTAAAAAAGTATTTTAAAAGTCAAAAGATAAAGGCTAGCATAAAAACTTAGGCTGCACTATATAAAGTCAGTCAGGTTATGAACAGATTCATGTATTTTAGCAATGTGAAGAAAACGGTTACGTAAATACACACAAGTATTAACATCAAACTGTATTAAATTATGTAAACATACACATCTTCTGTGATCAATACAAACATCTACTTGTCTCAGGATACTACTGCAGCATAGCTCGAATTTGCTTTGAAGTGGATTCATCATTCAGGTGTTTTGTAGTGAACCTAGAAATTACAAGGTAAAACAGTATTTTATAAAACGAACAGGGATTAGAAAAGTCTGAAAACTGCACTGCCTGTTATTAAAACAGTGCAGTTTTATTACACAAAGGAGGAACAGTATGTTCCTTTAGTCAGTGATCACTGGAATTTAACTGTGATAGTCTGGTGCTCTTTATCTTCTAAATACCCCTTGCAGTAAGTTATTCCCTGTTAATAGGTGGGGAATTGTGGCTAAATCCTGTTTGCCATCCATCTATGACACTGTCATAATTTTGGGTCAAAATGATCTCTCTTTTTCCAGTTAAAAGCCTCAAAATAAGTAAAATCATGGAAAGACATAAGAAACAGGGTAAATACTAAAGGGATTTAGGAATCTAGATTGAATTTTGGCATAATCTATAAGACTGATTTTAAACAGCTTTCTTAAATGTCCTGGGAGGACTGAAGAGCTTTAGAGAGGTTTTTTCCATTTAAGCCCAAACGTTCTCCACTGCTTATGTTTGTAGGGAGATCAATTATCACATAAGCTCAAAACACACCTGAAACCTGTAGGATTTAACTCCACATCAATTTTAATTCAAAAGACATGATAAGCAAATATGAAGGTGGTTATGGCTGTAGTTCTCACTCTATCCAAGCATTCAACAGCTAGAGAATTCAATACCACTCTGAAAAACTTGGTACTAAGACTCCCTTCTCAGCTTCAGAGCAGTGTCAGACCAATGTGCCTTGTTTCCCAAGACAGCACCTTAAACACTTAGTTACAGAATTGGGATTTAGGTTGCTATTTTCTTGAAGCTGTATCATTTAGCAAAATTAAAAAAAACACAAAAAACCAGTCGTCTTAAGAGGGAAGAGAGAAGGGAAGTATCAAGGGTTTAAAACCCAGTAATTCTACTCTTCGCTTCTAAAATGTTCTAATTGCTGGGGTATTTTATATAACAAATCTTAGCTTAGATACACTGTTTACCTTTGATGTATTGTTTACCTTTTAGATGGCTAAGTTTTAGGCGATAAAATGAACCTTAAGGGTCTCTGAAGAAGGACATTATGACTTCCAATATTAATAGCCATTGTTTATCAAAGTGAAATAGATTTGAAAGAAATTAATATTACTTAAAGAAATTAATATTACTTAAGAAAACCCCAGGTGATGAATGCAAACCTAATGGACAATTTTCTTAATTCAAGCTTCTAAGGTGGAAAGTCTTAAATGTGAAGAGATTGGAAGAAAAACAAAGAGGAATTTGTTAAGGCTGAATCAAACAATTATTCCACACATACCTGAGAGCATTCAGAAGTCCTTCCACAGTGTCAGGTGGTTGTTCCTTTAAAACTTTTATGCATCCCTTCATCTGGGAACAGAAGCATGCCACTATTGAACAATAATATATGAATTGTACTAGCTGAAAACAAGGAAAAATTTCACCATAGATAGGGTTTTTTCCTACTGTTAGTGTTGCTTTATATGATACAATAAAGCATTGTACCTTATTACAAATTATCTTAATTTGAAAATCTAACTTTTGAGAAAACAACCTCTACTTTAATAAGCATTTGTAGATAGTACATTATATGTAAAGTGTATATATTTTAACTTGCACATGATTTCTCCAATTCCAACAAAAAAAAATATCAAGAACAGTTGAGATAAGCTGAAATAAAAAAAGAGGTTTTGGAAGAAAGTTCTGCATCATTGCTGTCAGCAACTATCAGAAGAGACGTTTCAACTTTGACTTTTATTTTTATGCCTGCACACAAGGAAGTAATTCTCAGTATTCAGTTTTTAGTTGTAAGCCTAATCAGTGATAACTTATGATTTGTGTCATAACTAGTGGCTACAAATTTTATCTGAGACAGGAAGTCCATGATGTTGATTTTAAACACCACATTGAATGAACATCTTCATGGAGATTGTAAAAACCAGGCTGAAACTCTGTCCAAATTCACAAAAGGGGAAGTGAAGCAGAGAAAGCAGAGGTAGAACTCATTTGATCCACTATACAGACTCCCTATGTAGTCAGTAGAGCAAAATAAGAAATTCCTCTAACTTGTTCAGAATATACTTTCATATGTAATGAGTCATGTTCCAGAAGTACCTATTTCTTCCCATTGCTATGAAAATATCTAATAGCTACCCAGAAATTAGTCTAGATTAATTCCATCTTATTTAAAATGTCAGATTAAGACATGGCAGCATCAAGATTTGAAACTTCTGATTTTCCAAGTCACAATACAGTGCTAAATCTACATGCCAGTATTTTCTCTGCTGCTAAAGAGCAACTCTTCCTTATTATGGAAGTGGATGATGAAATACTTAACTGAAGTTAGGGTCCGTGTATTTGCCAATAAAAATTATTTGGAAAATGTTGATCAGCCTCCTGCACAATGACCAGCCTAACTGCCACTGATCACTGATCAGTTGACTCACTTCTACCTGGAAGATAAAACTATCTTTGCAAATAGCAGATCAGATTAAATTCTCAGTGCAGCAGCACATGTTTTCAAGTGACACAGTTACTTTTTCTGAACTAGAGAAACTCAAGACTCTATTCACATCATTCAGTACAGGTTTACATGTCCCATCAGATCAGGTCAGACAAATTCAAAGGGGACACAAATTCAAAACATTCTTTTCTATTTTTGTTAGAAACAGAATCTCTAAAACAGTCAAAAAAGAGAAGCTGTTAGGATGCCTAAGATAGAAGCCTGTAATTAACAGCTTGCAATACCATCTCTGGTCTTTAATGAGTAAGGAAAGGTTTGTTCCACGGTCCCTGAAGATTATCTTGAAATGGTTCCCAAGAGTGACTAGTTTGGAGAAAATAATTGTTTTTCACAGCAAAACATACTCATAATATGAAATATTAGAAGACTTTTTTTTTTTTGTATTAGAAAAGAATCACTAAACTAATCAGGCAAATTAAGATTCGGGACTATGTACTCATTTTTAAAAACTGAGTCATACATCTCCTGTCTCCCATTTATATCTAGCTAACCTTCCTGTAAGATTATGGGGCTTCAGGATAAATGTGAGAAACAAAGCACACACATTATATTTGATCTTATCAAAATTTTACTTGTGTTGCCTCTGTAGGCAAGAGACTGAATTAGCAGTCAGGAAGTCTGCATTCAATTTCTGGGCTCTATTTGCTGCATGACCTTGAGCAAATCAATTCACCTCTTTGCAACATATCTTTCCCTCTGTAAAACAAAGTCAAAAATGAGATGTGGTAAAATACTGATATCTGCAGACGAAAAATGCTAATGAAGGCTCAGTGTCATGGAGTGCAATAATATATATATATTTCTTTCCTTTCGAAGAAGGCTCTCTTATAAAGGGAGAGACTTAGCATCTTTTTTCATGAATTACAGATTATTTCTGCTGAAAGACGTGGCACATAACATTTAGGTTTGTAAAAACACGTAGCAAAAATAAGAGTACTTTTTTCTGTGTGCTTGCAGTATCTCAGATGAAAAAATAAGGTTGATTTCACTGTGACTGGTCATGCCAAAGCTGTAACTGAAGGCTCATTATCAACATTACAATAACATTTCAGTTCTGCTATTTCAGATCTCAGACAAAGCAGAGACAATATTGAATATCTGCTTATTTACAACGGAACTATTCCAAAGATTAACATTTTAGCATAAACAAATTACATGATAAATAAAAAATTATGACCATAGAACATATTCCAGGGTAGGTGTAATACAAAATTTTTTTAGTGTAACCATACAGCTGGCAGGAAAGCAAACTAAGACAAATGAGTATCTGTGTCTGGAAGAAAATACAAAGAAAAGACGACTGATCCTTATTTTAATTTCAAATAAGCTGATATATTAAAGTATGCAGGTGAAGACAAATTCTAAATTTTGCCATTCAAAAATAATTAAAATGTTCTATACAAAATCATAACCTTGTGCTGAAAAAAAGCTGCAGACTAGTATTTTCAAACCTACAGAGTATTAAAAAAAAGTCACTCTTACATCAATCTTTGATGTCTTTGAGAAAGCTCCCACAGGATGAACGTGATCATACAGAATAATAACTCCCACCATTACTCGCATGCAGAACATAAGGGTCTCTTCACTGGTGAATCTACTCCTGTACTCTCTGGAAAACAGAACAAAAGATATAAAGTCTCGACTTTTTACTAGGCAATTTTGCAAACTAGACTATGAGTGCATGAAATCTGAACTAAAATTGTATTTTAAGGTTGAAGATGCATCTTAGTAAAATTGTAAAGATCTCTGAAATGCGTAAGTCAATGTAGAAGAATGGTTAGAAAGCAAATGGATATGTAAAACCCTTCCAATACCCAATTCACAGTTCAGATCCTCACTTCAGAAAAATGTCTATGATGATGACTTCACAGAAGACTTCCACAATTCGTGAAATATGATGGAAACTGACTGCACTTCTGTTTAACCTTAGAAACATAGCATATCAGGACCTCAAAGGAAAGCTACTCTTTTTGCTTAAATTCCTACTTTAAAATAATTAACATTTAAGTGGGATCTAATTTCAGCAGCTGGTAAGTTCAGAGCTTCATCTAGGTGGATCATAGTCATTGCTTGATCTCTCTCTTCTAAGTCCATAGGCAACTTCAAAAACCCAGGTTCGCTGAGCATCTGAAATGTGGAGACCCACTAGATAGGACTGGACTGAACTAATTCCAAAGAGCCTTTCTTTGATTTTTCAATTCCAAAATAACAATATGCATGGCACAGTTAAGACAGTCGTTATCAGCTCTAATCCCCGAAACCATCATCGGGAAATGAAAAATGAACTACAGCAGAGAAAAACAGAAATCCTGAAAAACAAAAATTATCACAATTTTTCTAATAAATATTATTTTGAGTAGATAATACACAGATTAGTCTACTATCATTCATTGACTTTCAACATAAAACTTGGGTTTTTTCACTTAAACATTAAAAATACTAAAATCTGTACTGTACTACCTCTTAGTTTACAATAACTTGAATTTCTATTCTTATACAGCATCATAACATGAACAGATTTAAAGGTTACAGTTTGATGTGAAAATGCTTGATTATGCCACAATTAGAACTAAGTATCACATAATCTTCTAGTAGATGACTCACAACTTTGTTTCTCCACTTTTGCCAAACAATGAGCTGACACAAAGTTACTTTTCAATTACTACTTCTGTGATGTCCCAGATTGTGAGATGAATCCCACCTCCTATATATACTTCTCCAGAATTTTCATAAACAATCACAATGACCTCAAGAGTTCTACCCTTTACATGAACAAGTAATTCAAAGACAGGAAGAATACCTTGACTCTGCCTTGCATGTGTCTTCCACTCAAAGAGACCTCTAACCTAAAAAATACTCAACTAAATGCATAGGTAAACAATAGCAGTCCCACTGGCTATATCTCTGCTAGTAGATACGAATGAAATTGTACAGTTCCTATACAGCTGAACTTTCTCATACCCAGAATAAGATGGCTGCATCCAAAAAAGTTCTATTCAAATTATCCTCAAAATAGTGCCTGTGTATCATTTCCCAAAGCACTACTTGGAGGAGCCAAAACCTTGACTCTTAAGTGTGCTAATAACTGAGCAGCATGGGCAATCAAGAGAGTAGTTGTGGCCCTGGTTAGACAAGACATAGACGCCTATGAGTGCATAAGATTACACTTGTTTTTTAACCTTTGTTAACTCTCCGTAACAAAACTCAATGCTGAAAAAAATCTTAAGGTGGTTAAAATAGGAGGCAAGGCTTTCTAATACCAGATCATCCTTTGTATATAAAAGGCGTAACAACCAAGGCACACATACAGGAATTAATTTGGAAAAAACTATGTTGACCCCAGGTGGCTATTTAAAATAAAATACAAATTCTCTCACGCAAGAAAAAACAAGATTTAAGGTAAACTTACGGTGTTTCCAACATGACTTTACATACACTAGCCATAGTACTTAGACAGTCCGTTGTATTTTCAATTGGTAACGTTTTGTTCTAGAAGGGTTAAAAACAGCCAATGTTCAGTAAACCATCTTGTACAATTAAAATAAAGAATGTCTGCGTTAGACCTTTTCTCCCTTGTTACTTACTTCTGATACAAAATGTGTAGTTGCATTACTGAGTGTTTTCAGCATTGGTGTGGCTTCTGCATAAAACAGGGACATCCTATTTGCCATTTCATTGTTTACTTCATTCTCAATGTCTAGCTGATGAAAACATGAGAAAAAATAGTCAGTAAAACTCTTTAAAAACTTGTCAGCAGCAAGAAAAAGATACAGTATATGCTCATGTCAGCAAGAAGATTGTCGCATGAATAGTTCTACTCTAAACACTTCATCTGGACTGCTGATTAACTCGCGGTGTGAAGGAGAAAGCATGACAGCTAGAGAATCAAAAGAAAAAACATTACCACAAATGGTATAAATGCATACTGATAAACACCTCAGTGTGAACAGGAGATCAGATTTTATTTACTTACATGCATGTTGTTTATTCTGTTGCGACTTATTGTCCGCCTATAATAACTGAAGTCATTCTGGATTGCTGGGTTTCTCATCTTCAAGGAAGACCAATAGGAAATAATCAGTTTCAGTTCAAAATACATGGGAAAAATCAGATTGTATTAAAAGACTTTATTAACCTTAAGTTCATCAAAACGAAGAGTAAAATGTAAGATTTCTGCAAATTCTTTCGCTAGAGCCTGTTCCCGTTCCAGGTGCTGAGTTGGAGTGTAAGGTGGGCACGTCAAGGACTCCAGTAAGCTCTGCAGGGCTTTCTCTGAACAAAAATCAGAAGCACAAATTATATTCAGTCCACATTATGACAAAGTTTTAAGTAAGTATCTAAATATACTTTGTTTGAAGGGACAGAACCCTCTGAACATGCAGAGCCCTAACAGAAATGCTTTTTCTTACTATTCTACCACGAGAAACATTAGTCAAAGACACCTGCCTCTTCAGGCTCTCTGACATTTTCCTCTTCATTTTGTATCACTGAGCTCTCTTCCCTTTTTATTACCCTTTATCTGGGCTCCCTATCGAAAATTCTAGAGAAAGCATTTTTCTTGCATTCAGATATTGAACTCTTTCATCTTCCCCAATTAGCCATCAGCTCAGTATAGAGATTATTCTGGCATCTCTGTTACTAGAAGTGTACTCTTAGGCACTGATAGCAATGCAATTCAGCTCCCGCGGCTATAATTACTAGCATAACTCAAAAAGTGAAAGACTTATTAAGCAGGATGTTGCATAAGAATTCCCTTGCACTGCGAGCTCTCCTACTTCATATACACATTTTTTGCACACTGGTTCTCTTCCAGAGTCCTAATTCAAGGAGTAATTACATCATTTTTGCAGGGATGATAGCGAGCATAAAACATGCCCAACTTTTGCTTTTCACCCTGCAAGAGTTTATTGACACCCTTCTCCCTGTTATCCCTGTTTTTAAGTCGTCTCAAAATATTATTGGTTTACATTCCTTTTAAAACTCTGAAGGATCCAAATTACAAAAAATAAATGGCATTAGTACAATATGGACCATGAAGTGCAGAAGAGTGGCATGCACCAGAGAAAAAATTTATAGGGTTTTATCACGTTCTTTGGTTGTAGTCTATTTAGATAACACAGATTTATGTTACGTGACAGACTAACAAACTTTGATAATTTTGAAATGAAGATTAAAAATACGCCTTGATAAATGTAATTGGAGTTAAATGTCTGTTGATATAAAACAGAAAGAATAATAACCCTTTCAAAGACTGTGGAAAAAGAAACTTCCTATTTCTTTATATGTTTATAAAGTAGCCTAATAAACAGACATACTAAAACAGGGCTCACCTAATCTGAGTGAAAACTCATAAAAGCGCTTCAGCCTTACAACCAGAGGACATACTGAATTCCATGCTTTTTCTTGCAACTGGATATCATTGGGATTTTGTATTGCCTGAAATGAAATCATTGCTGTAAAGAACTGTAATATATGAACAACAAGCAAAAGGTGGTTTTAAATTTTTCTACTACATTATTTCAGAAAGTAAGTATTATAAAACATAGAACAATTACAAGAAATTATACATCACCAGAACAGGAAATTAGCAAATCCAAAAAATACCATGTTTTCCACCTTCCCTCTCCCCCTGTAACATACTGATTTAAAATTCTTCATTCCAATGCACCACTGACATACAGAAATACATTTTAACATATTCTTTGGGGAGCAAAACTATTGTAGAAGCATTAGGTAAGACCTTTTATATGACTACTGTTTGCAGAAATTGCCTTTTTTTTTTAAGGTTTTGATGTTTTTGAAATCTTCAACACATTCAGGTTCTTAAGCAACCAACAGCTCACGCTAAAATTGTGCTTTGGGACCAGTTTCATGGAATAAAATGTCTTATAAGTGGATGTAAAGTTATAATTTACTGTGGTTCATTATTTCACTTACACAGAAGAACAATTATTTTCAACTTTTTTTCACAGTGTACTTCTGACATCTGAGTATTATTTCCTCCATGTCCTTAACTTTGACTTCTACCATAAGATATATGAAATGAGGTATATGAAACTGTGTTTCTTAAAAGTGAAAAGTAATTACTAATTACTAATAGTAAACCTGAAAGAAGTTCAAACAGCCATAATTTAATGATTTCACAGTAGGGCTTTATATTCAGTGTTACATATAATCTGTAATGTATTTTCTAAATACAATTTTAATTAAGATTTTCGTATAATTTCATAGAATGTGTTTGGATACATAACAGAAGGAAGGAACACATTGAGCTTTGCTTGATTTTGCTTCCAAAGAACTGCCATTAACTTAAACATACATCTCTAATTTCTTGTCCAGCTCCTTTGTAAGCCTGAAGGTCTGCAAGCATACTTTCTGAGTCCTGTAAAACTGCACTGATCTGATTCCATACCTCCCGTTCTCCATCTGTGGGCTGTGCATCTAAGAAACAGAAAAGCAAAATGCACAAAGTCAAAAGGTAGCTGCAGTACAAATGCCAAGATTACTCAGTTCTACTTAACAACATTATCTCCAGCTTGACTATGTGTAACTCCATTCTGATGTGTTTTTTTAAAATATACAGTTATACTGCACAGCCATTCTGCTAACATCCAAGTTTCTGCTTTCTATAGCGAGGAAGGAAAAACAGTACAGTTTTTCTATCTATGGCTCATAATGCCTCTACTCAAAATGCATCATTTTAAAGTGAAGCAGTATCATAAAGCAATGTTATTAGAAAATAGGATAATGCATCAGTCCTTCAGTAAAAATGTCCCTCTCTTTCATGAGCTCCACAGCTTGATTACAAAGAATTGCTCTCTTTTCTTGCAGCTTGGGGATAAAATCAGGCCTTTCAGTGGATGGAGCAGTAGGAGATTATGCCACTTTGACTTTCCTCCAGGCTTCCTAACCAGAGTAATTTATTTCTCCTTTTGTAAAACACAGATACAGTACTGTTAAAAATAAACATTTTTCTTATGTATGTCAGATCATTCCTGCTACTAAAATAAATCCAGCTCTGTCACTGATCAGTTTTCACGGTGGGAGTGACCTGTAGACCTTTATTGTTCAGAGAAATGACATTTGGAAGTAGATCAATTTTCCCATTCAAATCCCATCCGATGGGATTTTCACAGCAGTGTGACACCAGGGAGGTCATCAACACATTAGACAAGGTAGAGATCTTCTGCCTCCTTTTGCTTTAAAACATAAAGACGACCAGCACTGACTAAAGACTGGATGACCTATATATAGAATTGTAGTCAGTATTTGTAGAAACAATCACATTGTCCCAGCAGATTTCTACAGAAACATAACTTTTGTTGTTGCTTTTGTTTGCTTGGTTTTTATTCCTTCTTAAATTTGTATTAGCTTGTAAAGATAGCATTTTAATTTTTATGGACAAAAAAAAAGTACTTCAGAGGTGAATCTTAGGACTTAAGGACTACTTGTTTGAATTAAAAGCAATAAGGTACCTTCAGTTCAAAACTCACCGATTAGGAAGAGCTACTGTACACATCTCTGTATTAATAGACAAGAACTATTAAAAATACTTTTTCTATTTAGTCTTCTCACTCTCCACCCATGTATCAGTATGGGATTCATTTACCCACCCCCCACTAAAAATGAACGAACCAGTTCACCTTGGAGAGTATGGAAAGAGTAGGCATTCTCTCCATGACGTTTCAGGTTAGGACAATTTGTTTAAATGTGTCAAGTTATCTATGGACCTTGCAGGAACAAGGCACAAATAGCTGAGACTTACATGTCTGTGGCTCTGAAGCAACTAATACTTAAAATCTTTCCTATATTCCTATGTCACCATGAGTCCCATGAGACTGGGCACATGAAACAATCCTTTTATTCTGGAAGTTTTCCCTAATCTTGTTTAAAAGACAGAACAAGTGAAAGTAAAAATAAACTGGGCTTACTCAGCTGGGTTTTAAATCCAAAATATTTCATGTAACTAAAAAATTCCACTAAGCACTGAAGGGAAAGACTATCCCAAACAGGAAAATTCCATCTGGGACACAGCTGTTGAACTGACCTATTAATCACATTAATTTTATAGTGATCCTGACTGGTTCTTTCCCCAAGCTGCAAGAAATTTCAGGTATATACTGTGTGAGGGGTCTGTCACCTTGTGATAAAGAAACAACAGTAAACGCTTCTAAGTTTAATGAAGGAAGTGGTAATCTTGCTAAACAGTTACATACCATAGAACAACAGAGTAGGAGGAAGGTAGGAGTCACCTATAAATCCATATCTATATTTTAATAGTTAAATAAGAGTTAATTAAAATAACATTTTCAGTGAATATTAAGACACAGAAGAGAGTAAGTAATTTATTAGCACAGTTCATGAGTGTAAAATTTGCATGTTCAGGTCACCTGAAGCATGGGTTGGTTAACAAGGTATTTCTATATTACTTTTTACAATTTACTTGCTTTAAGAAAATATTAGCCCCTAATAGAAATGTAAACACTATGGGCTGCTCAGCACTTTAGGACCTAAAAGTGGCCTTTAGTAACACCCTTTATCATTAGTCTTTTTCAGATTTTTTCCAATTCATCTTTTGGAAGTTGGGGGAAGGTTGAATATTTGAAACTCATTGAGCTTTCTGTAGTATCCCAGCACCTGGGGAAGTAGGAGTAGAAGGAAGGTAGGTAGGTGGAAGAGAGAAAGAAAGGGAAGGGAGAGGAAGAGAGCTGCAAAGGCTACAGAGCAACAGGCTTAGCTTGCATTTGCAGAAGCAGTTTATATTTATGCTGAAAGTGTTTAGCTTGAAAATAAAGGTAGGGAGGATGATTCAGGCTTTTTTTAAAAAACCATGCATTTTATGAAATATATATGTTATGCAAACAGATGTTCTGATAAAACCATGGCCATGTTTCAAAAGGGATTTTACATGACAATCTTGAAAAAAATGGTCAGCTAAATACCTGTAATTGATCACTTTGAAACATTTCATCTTGCTGTCAACAACAATAATAGCAACAATAACTAAAAGGAACACAGACTTCTTCAGGACAGATTTTGGCTTTTAAACTTGGTTTTCTATTCCAACAATACCAAAGCTATTTTCTCTGTTCTGAGTAAAAAAAATGCCATTCCTGAATCACAGTGTGAAACCACTGCTTGGCAGTGCTCACCTCTTATCCCCATACCACCAGAGAACCAGCAGGTGCTGAAGCAATTTGAGCCCATTTATAAATAAAACCATAGCCACTGACTATTACACACTGAATGCAAGCCCTCTCAATAATGTTACCATAATCACCAGACTTACTGCATTTCAAGTCTGAGTTTTTAGAGCACTCATCGCTAGCATCTTTAATAAGACAAACTATGAAACCCTTTCACCTCCCTTTGCCCAAATGTTTCTAATGTGAACCCTAAAACTGACAACTAAATGAACCCTCTATCAAATTAATTCAAGAGTCAGACCAGGCTTGACTCTTCCATATATAGATTGTACCAGCAAATTTTCATTTAGAAAGCAAAAATTTTAGATTTATGGAGAGAAATGCAATTTCATTGGTTTCATCAGAAATAACCAGGACATGGTAATTCAACTATTTCATGAACAAATGCTCTCTTTCATCTTTACACAGGGTCTATTCCATGCTTCAGATGAGGCTTCAGACTTCATAAAAAAAAAAAAGGGGGGGGGAAGCTGGACCCACTACAATCCATTTGTGGATGCATTATATTTCAGGTGCATGGCAGGGTGGGAAGGTGGAATCATCACTCTGTTCTTAGAAAAATTTGTTTAAAAAAACCCCCACCTTAACAGCACAAGGTATCTACCTCATTCTTCACAAAGTGTGCATTAGAAAAAACCACAGAAACTGCTATGTAGGTAAGACGTTAGTACTCACAGAACAAGATTAAATATAAAAAGAATAGATGTGAAGCCTTTACCAATACAAAATCAAGTATAACAATATCCAGTAATTAATTTTCATGAAGAGATAACAAGACAGTACTAAAAGAAGTGCTTCCAACCCACGCACCCTTTCTGTACCTGAAATGCAGACCAAAAGCACAGAACTTTATTCCACCCTCAGTCAAACTGGTTGCAGGGTAAGAAGATTCCCACTGAAGCTGGTTAGTGCTTGCATTTCAGTGAATGTGGAATCATACTTGTCAAAAAACCATCATGATCTCCTGGCCTCAACAGCCTAGCAAAAGAATAGTGTGTAAAACAAGATGTCTTACAGGCTCTGCTTTTGTGACTGGTGGAAAAAGAGAGCAGTACATGTATTTTACTGTATAATGCTGAAGTCCTATTTCAGGTTTGTCACCATGACAATGATTTTTCCCATTCTAATCTGGGACAAAATTAGATGAAAAGCTAGTTTGTGTCCTTAGAAAAGAGAAAAGGCATTACAACTGCAATGAATAATGCTTTTTTAGAGGGTATCAGAACCTGCTATACCCCATACATTAAAAAGAACAGTATTAGGTAGAAACAGTACCCTATCCAGTCCACACTGGCTTTTGAATTTCATCCTTTCTAAACCAGCTAGAACAAAGTGAAGCTCCCTAAGTTTTTAATACTTGCTATGGGCATGGTGCTATGCCAGGGATCTCAGTGCCAGGCTTCAGCTCTGTGGTGGACATGGAGCCGACAGCCTCTCGCTGACTGAGCCGCAGCTTCTTGCTTAGGGCACTCCCTGCAGCGCGTGGGGGACAAGAGTTTAACCTCCCTCAGGCTGGATACAGATTACATCTCCAGCCTCGCTGCCTGTGGAGTGAGGGTATTAATTAATATCCTATTACACAAAAAGTGGGCAGTTGTTCTGGTGCCAGACATGTTCTAATAACAGACACTTTTAATCATACCTGAACAATGATAAGTGAAAATTCCATTAATCTTTTGGGGATGGGGACAATCCTAGAAAGTAAGTGTCCTTTATTCTTTAGGGGATGAGGCGAATTAAATTAAGATCAGTAATGTGCCCACCTAGCTAACATCTAGGAAAAAAAGGAACCTGGTTAAGGTTGGAGAATTTGGTGTTCTAAAAGGTATTTGTATCTGAGGAGAGGATGGGACTGAAGGTATCACTTAAGGACATCTCCTCCCAATAATCTATAAACTTTAGTCCTTTAGGTTCAAAACACATTGTTGTTACCTCAACCTTCAAATTATTTCAAAGAATTCATGTGGAGTTATTTGGTTACTTTACCTGAAAAAGGCCCTCTATGGGCAGCAGTAATTTGACAATAGATTTTCTGCAAAAAAGAGCACCGTAAGCTGCTATGGAGAGAGCCTCAAATACCCAGAATTCATTTACCTGTGGGTAATTTAAACAAGGTCAACATCTAAAGAACAGAACGGTTCTTGAACTGACAAAATCCGTTTCAAGAAAATTCACCCTATAAGGTCATAAAATCCTGAAATCCACAGACTCTCAAGACTTGCCATGCACTCACTCTTCCTAGTATTATTTTCGAGTTGAGAGCTAAGAAGGAATTAAGGTAAGTAAGAGGTATATAATCAAATCCAATACATGGCAGTTTGATTAAGAATACCCACACTGAGATACAAGTGTGTAAAACATCAATACAGTTCACTTTTCTGGGAATGAAGAGATTATTTTCCTTTACTTAAACCTTTCAATAGACCTTAAAAAAGCAATTTGGCTGAGTGCATATAGTTTGCATTTCACCTCAAAGAAATGGCTTTTTCACCTGCACAGAACACTCTTTTCCATATCACTTGCTGAAGATACCACAGTTCCCATCTGTCCCTGTTTGCTTTCAAGGCTGGACTGAATGGATCTTCAAAGTGCTTCTCCTCGCACAGATCCAGAGTAACTGCCTAACTCTAAAATGATTGCCAGAGAGCATACAGAACTGCTTTTGCTATACAACATTAACTGAAATTAATGCTGGATTCAAGTTTTTTCAAGTATGACCATCAAGTTCTGAAAATTGGTTCCCAGTTTGGAACGAAGAACAATGCCAGTAAAGTGTCATAAGAATTGCAACTGATGATACAGACAGCTGCAAGAAAGGGGGGGAAAAGGGAAAAAATTAAATTAGCTATTAAAAAAAACAGCTGGAAGGTGAAATTTTGAAACTCATTTCTTTCATGATTCTTTCCCACTTTCAGATATAGCACAAGGCATAATGTGAAAAAACCCACAACTTTGAAGTAGGTGAGAAAACTTAATTTTTCTAAGTGTTCCTGTTTCTACCTGCCCATTTTTCCAGACCTCAAAAATTGCATGGAAGAGATGCACTGGACGGACTAAGGCTAAAAATGAAAAAATCAGGTTGGTGAAAAATATGTAAGGGAAAAGTGAGCATGCAACTGATAAAAAGCAACTTGTAATTAAGTATACTCAAAACCAAACAAAAACCCATAATGGAATTTTTCAAAAGATGCAACACAAGATTGTCCTCATCAAATTTTTCATCAAAACATAATTCTGCCCTAGAGAACAATTCACAAGAAAATAAACTCATTTTTGTTGCACAGAACATCCTTATAACACATTGCCTATAAAATATGTATTAATTAAGGATAATAAGGGAAAACAATGAAATAAAAACCTGTTACGCTGACCTTACTTTGTAGCTTCACGACTAACCTAAGATACCTAAATCTGTACAAATGCTTGCCATCATCTCCTGCATTTCTGTTCCCATTCATGTGCCACTGCTGATGCTCTTCCAACCATGCCATCATCTACATCACCCTGACCTGTCTGGAAGAGTACTCACTAGGCAGGGAAGAGAGGTAAGGCGGTGTTTTGGTGGGTTT
The DNA here is from genome assembly GCF_031877795.1 of Strix aluco. Classification (NCBI taxonomy): domain Eukaryota; kingdom Metazoa; phylum Chordata; class Aves; order Strigiformes; family Strigidae; genus Strix; species Strix aluco. The sequence goes on from NC_133933.1 coordinate 119,823,743, forward strand.
TCTTTGAACAGGTAGTTCTTAGCAAGTTCATTCTGCTACAGAGCTATCATTCACAATGGGTGCAATCATGTGTTTGGTACATTTTAACTCTAGCAGAAGGATATGAGACTATGTGGCAAAGCATCACCCATGGGATGACCCCTTTGGGGCAGCACAGATTAAATCAACGGTCAAATGAAGTTAACACCTCAATGTTCTTTTCCCACTTTATATAAACACTTGTATTACTTTTGATCAACATCAGTCCATAAAGCTTCCAGTTTTTGAGGCAGGATAACAGATTGCATCTGTTCTACTCCTGCATATGAAGAAAAAGGCTGTTTGTTTTTTCAAGCAATATTTGTCTTGGTACATTGTACATGTAGCAGGAAGAAGTATGTCACAGCACTCTCCTTTCAGGTACAATACATACCAAATGAAGAGCAGCAAAAAAAATATGAGGGCAGGAGTATCCAAAACATTTCAGAAGTTAGTGCTGACAGATTTACTTTGAGATTTCAGCTTACGGCTAATGAAAACGGCACAAAAACTAGAAAGCAATATACTGATGCAAATAATGAAATACAGTAAACACATCACCTCAACACACCCCTTATCCTCTGAATGGCCAACTGCAGTGACCATTTTCGTCCATGAACTCAAACTGAAAACTCAGGCCACAGAAAGTCACACATCCAGAGCAAGCACGCAAGCAGGCTCTTATCTACATCCTTTTACACTGTATGATGGCTAATTAAAGGAGACCAAAGCATGCAACTACAGACATCTTCAGTCACATCCCTTTGACACAAAACAGATTTTGTGCCATAAAAACCTCCAGGACTATTTTACAAGTAAAACATTTTAACTTTTTGCTCAGGAGCATCAAACTCACTGAAATTTGGAGATGACAGTTTTGTTCCTCTCAGGTAGGTGTGCCTGACTAGCATGCCCATGTGCTTGCACTAACCACTGGTTACCTCCCATGGGAGAGGGTGCTTCACCCTGTTCAGTTCTTGTCTCTGCACTTTGATGAAAAAACCCACCTTTGCTGCAAAGGCAATAGAACAGATATTTTCCCCTCTCACCACCACCTCTGCTCCACCAAGGCTTCCCACTGCCAGGCCACCTGTTTCCTGCCATGGCTGCAGCCTGGGACAGGAGTACTTTCTTACCATCCAGGACATGATGGGGCTGAGTAAACCTGAAAGCTCAGAGCAGCTGAAAACCTTTGTAATAGCTTGGCAAAGCCACACAGAGCGCCTTCAAAAGTCTGATAGAAAAAAATTATGTGGTGGTTTGGATAAAGGTTTGACATCCTGGGTTTACAATAAAATTCACAAATGATATAGATAGAAGACAAAAAGGGATACATGGCTCACAGTACCTTCTCCTAAATCCAAACTACCCAATTAACTTCTTTTCATCATTGAAAACTGACTCTTCATAATAAGGTAAATAAAATCTAGATGAGAAGATTAAGGTAGGTGCAAAGTTAGTCATACACTCTAGTTCTCATCCAAGAAAGCATGTTTGAACAATTTCATGAGATTTAAGTATGTCTTTAAATGACTTGTTGAACCAGGGCTTCAGAGTGCATACACACGTACAGTCTCATATCATGTCAGTAACTTTTTTTCAGGAATAAGTGATTCAAGAAAACTATTTCAAGGTGATCAAATGTGTGTCTAATCACCTGAAATTCTCTCTTAAACCATGCTTGAAAACAAAGTTATTTTAAAAACACTGGCTTATCTCAAAACTGTTGTTTTTCTTTTTTAGAATAAAGATATTAAGAAACAAAACATCACACGCTGTTAGCATTTTAAATAAAAAGCATTTCATGTAAGTAGTGAAGTAAGATTAAACCCATATTTAAGGATTTGATGACCAGTTTTCAAGATAATGTCTAGAAGTACATGCAGGGAAACTGTAACCAGCAAAAGTGAAGTAGCTTTGAATCAGATATAGATGTGACAAGGAAATTAGAATGCGAAACACTTTTTTGCAAACTGATAACCATGCAATTAAGAGAGATGCAATCAAGCACATACACTTTGACCACTTCACTACTTTTTAGAAATAATCCCAGTTAAATTGTCATTGAACAAGGCAAAAATATTGCCACCTCCACTGCTTATATTTTTTCAGTTTATTTCCAATACATATTTCCATTCAAGGAAGCAAAGAAATAAAGAAATTTTGTTTAACCCTGATTTGTTAAAGAAAGCTGAGGTCAAGTTCATTCACGTGCAAATTTAATAATGGCTCATAAATGTTTTGAAACTAATTCAAGGTAAGGTTTTACTTACATATCTATCTTTCTGCCCCCCTTTTCCGCTCAGAATGAATTTAAGTAATTTTGTATATCTTTATAATTATCAAAAAGCAATATTCAACTCAAGTGTAATTTGATTTGTTTGCAAATCCCTTTTCAATTGCTTTATGATGCGTAAGCGCATGCAGTTTATTAGGAAATAATAAGCAAAGAAGGCAAGCCAGGCAAGAAGCTTTGCTCACTTTCAAAGTCAAGGAAAAAATTTGGCCCCTGATCAAGCTCTGTGCAAGTGAGAACTTTTAAAAGATTTCCCATTTGGTTCCTGAAAAATAGAAAAGGAAGAGAAAAGGAGTCCTGAGTGAACAAATTATTTTAGAGATAAGGACTTGGACAGATTGGTTGTGCTGGAAAATACACACTGCAAGCAATCAGATTTTAAAAGTTTTTCCTCAGATCGTTGTTAAGTCAGGGAAAAGATTCTCTCATTGTCTTGTAATTGTTTGAACTTACTTTCAAAATCCAGGAAAAAATGTGGATAGTTTTCAATTTCCCTGGTAAGGACCTTAAGAAGATTACCCATCCCAGCAAACCTAGTAAATGCAACAAAATCATAAACAGTTATATACGTAAACTTAGAATACTACAACTAAGGGCTTGACACAGTCTGCATCATATATTAAACATTTTTGCGAGTTCTGGACCATGAGAAACATTTTGATGGTCAATTCTGTGATATTTAGGCGTGGGGTCAGAGAGAGTAAGACCTTGGATAAATACACAAATAACTGTATTCAACAAATCAGAGTTTAAACATCAGTATAACATCACAGAGTACAAACAGGTATTTATGAATTTACTTAACAAGAGAAACAAACTCAGAACTATATCTGTATTTGTAAATCCTCTAAATTGCTGGACTCAAGATTACTAAATACTATTCCAGAGTTAAAAATGAGGTCTTAAACCTTGGTTTGGATTCTTTAGCATAAATCCATGTTATTTCATGAAAATAACTCTTAAGGAAAAAAAATTGTTTCTAATCAGTAAGGTTTTACAAAATATTACTATAAAAATCTATCATAAAGAAAAGCTAAAATGCTTACTCTTTTTAATTTTTAAAAATGTATATATGCATTTTTGGGAAAAAAAAAGCATCAGCAGTTCAAACTCTATCTTTTTATCCGTTATTCCTATCTTTTATCATCTTGGAAGCCTTTGCATTTCAAGTTATGAAAAACTTCCAAAAGGAAAAGTGAACAATTCTCAAAAAAGCAAGTCTCTATGGAAGAGAAGAAGGAAGGAGATTTGAAGAAAAGTTTTTTGCCTGTAAAGTCCTTAAGAAGATACATTATTCTAAAACTTATGTAAAAGTATAGCTTTCTTGGGCAAACTTCAAACTTTTACTTTTTCTCTCTTCTGAGGAAACCATGAAAAGCGCATATAAGGATAAAGAGGTCTGCCTGGAGGGATGTAGAAAAATGTAATTTTGATTTAAAACTCAGATTGATAACTGATTTTTGCCTCAAAGATAAATATTCTCAGTACTCTAAACCACAGCTCTTGGGGCTCACATCTGATGCTCATCTATTTTTCAGTTTAACTCTTTTCCCACTTAAGAAATCAGACCACCAATTATTCTAAGCATGTACATGGCTGACATTCCACATGAGGACACAAAGTTTTTTTCAGCATTACAGAAAAAAAAGTACTATCAACCCTAATTTCTATATGCATATAAGCGATGTATTTCTATAGCAGGAAAACCTAGGAAGGTAATGGAAGGCTTGGAGATTCCAAAGCAGCCACAGTCATTCCACAAAATGATATAAATTTAATCAATAATCTGTTCTGAGCACGCAGCTTCATGTAAACCAGCTTTATGTTAGACAAATGGCTTTGTTTTGCATTAAATACTTCTTCAAAATTTTCTCTCCAGAACAAATCCAGTGAGCAGACTGTCAAGCCCTTTACAATTAACAACATCTTGCATATACAATATCGCAACATGAAGAAACGTTCTCCGTTATTCATAAAGTTACACCCACTTGTATGCAGGGAAAAAATTTACAGTTTTGCTTTCAGAACAAGATCTGCACTGTATGACCTGAGTCTGACTTTCCGAGTAGCCTATGAAGGGGAAAAACATGTAAACAGAACAAAATAGTTTTTATACAGCATTAAAACTTCCATCTTCAACAATTTAACATTTTTATCACACTGGTATAATACATTTAATCAGCATCAGGTAAGAGGGACAAGATAATGTGCATACACTTATTTTCCTTTTCATAACCTTGAAAGAAACAGTTTATATTATTATGAAATACTATCACAATCTATATTACTGACTCAGTTTGGATTCTTCACTTTTTAAGCTGTATCTTACCTCATTGCCTTCAATCTTCAGAGAGTATCCAACCATTTCTTCTACTGCCAAAGTTAGCACTGCATCCAGAGACTGGTTTAGCTGACAGCATGCTTCAAACAGAGAGGAAGCCTTTTTGCCAAGACCTGAGGATATGCTCCCTCATTTGAGCTGAGTAGCTTGAGCCCATGTGCCCAAGCTCTGGTTTCTGATCCCTCTTACAGAAGTACAGCACATCATGGCTCTGGAGATTTCTGAGTATTTTTCATGAACTTTTACTATGTTTCCTAGCTTGTTTTTCATTTTATTCACTTCTCCTTCAATCCCTGTGTGAAAACTGATTCAGCTATTTAGGTCACAAGTATGAGACAAGAGCCTTGCACAAACTTCATACCCATTTTCATGGTCAGTCTGCATCTTCCAACGATCTCGAAGGCACTGGTTTGACACCATCTATTTCCAATGTACATCAACACAAAAAATAGTGATACTGAACATCAACATCTAGAAGATATGTTTCAGGCAGCTTCTACACATGCTTTACTTCTTCATGATTTGAAACAATTTCTTTATGGTTTCCCAAAAACCAAAACTAAAAGCAAGATCTAGTTCCAAGAAACTTTCATTTTAAACTATAACTTATCATTCAACGCTAAGATTTTAACTCCGTATTAAAAGGGCAACCTTCCCCTTAATGGAAGTACTAATAAACATAATTCCTTGCCCCAAACTGAATTATTTTATTTTGTATAGCTTGCTGCTTCCCAGATTTTCCAAACTGTCTTTCACTGAAAACTCTAACAATGTATTCCAAACCTCAGGAAATGCAAGACACTTCTAGGATAATTTTAAATGAGACTTCAAAGTAACTAATTACATAAATTCTGAACAGGTCAGTATATATACTGTGGTTGCAACAGAAATGCAAATAAACAGCTGATGCACAGAAGCAAATCAGAAAGGTTTAACTTAAGAGCATAAAATTCCATTTCATTAAACTGGAAAGCATTTTACTTACTGTAAAATCAGTTTAAATGTTGAAATGAGACTCAATGCATATATAAAAATACTGCTGTTGCAGCACTCCTAAATGATAGCAGCTTCTCTTTAGGTCCAAATCTCTTAAAATTCCAACTTTTAACAGTATGCTATAAAAATATGTTGACATGACAATGATGTTTGCATTTTCGTGTTCTCTACTGTTTTCCGAACCATTAAAGCTTATCCTAAGATATTACATAAGCATATAGAAAATATGTTCTAAGCTACTGTTGACAGTTTAAAGCTCATTTTTGATGCTCAACATTTAATTAGTGGCACACAGACATATATATGAACAAGAAGGTACATTTAGCATTTTGCAGTTTTAAACCATTATCCAGTGCCATATATTAAAATGTTGAGCTTTGAACAAAATAACACATGCTGGTTTTTTAACATATCACTTTGTTCCTAAAATTTCATTAATTTAGTTTTGACATTCTAGAGGCATTACCTAGGATGGGAAAGTAAATTCCTTCTCCCCCATTAAACCAATCAGTTTATTTTTGAATTGTGATAAACAAAATATTACTCCCCCAAACATATCAAAATGCAACCCTTCAAATCTGCCATGGATTTTATATACGTATACTGAAAATATACTGAAATATATATTTATTATATGCTGAAATCCAGTTTTGAAAATTTAGTAAATATTCACAAACTGAGTATTATCAACTAAATACTGCATGCCCAAAGCTAAGTATCATGTTATTTAACTCTTCGTTAAAAATCTTTGTTTACACACTGTTTTAACCAATTACATAACTTTGAAGTGTGGGGTTTCGTATTATTTTAAAATGATAGCTACAGTACTATATAAACTGCTAGAGAAGTGCTAATTTATTTCTTCTTCCTTTACAGGACTAACTCAAAACCATCAGCAGCACTGTAGCAACACTGAAGGTATAACAAACAGACAAAGCATTTAAACCTCATGTTAGTGAAAAAGGAGGCATCCACCACCTCAATCAACCCTTTGCTGCTCATCAGTGCTCCTTTGTCAGATACTACTTCCTAAATTTGCCTGCTAACATAAACATAGTCTAAAAGGCTTTTGTCAGAATGAGCTGGATCAGCAAATACCTATTGCTTAAATTAATTCAGATGATCATAATGAAGTGGGCTGGGAGTGTTCTCATGGGCAGCTCCAGTGGGAGTTTCAGGAGAAACAGAGGCTCCCAAGTTCCGGCAGAGTGGTAATGAATGATTAGAAAAGATAACTCCTAATGGCACATCTACATGGGTAGAGACAGGCATCCAGTCTGCAGTCTGAAGGAAGTGTACTGTACTAAGCATGTTAGTGTCATTAAAGCAGTGGTACTGACCTTACTGCATGAATAATTAACTGTTGTTTCAAAAAACACCAGCATCTGAACTCAAGACCTCTCAGATCAAAAGCATGATTCCAAATCATTGTGATATTCACCTATAAAGCTTGCTGAGTGCTTGTAAGGAAATAGCAGAAGGGCAAGACTCAGAAAATGGTTTTATTCTATTAAGGAACTGCAGAAGTTGCTTAAGAACGATAATCTAGTCTGCCTTCTGAAGGAAACCCTGTATTGCTCACTGTTTTTTGTTTGGGAGAGTAAGGAAGATATAAAAGATCACTTTTAATTGCATTTGCCAACTCTACTATCCATATTTTTATATTTTCTGTCCAATAAACATATTAAAACCACCTAATCTCTGGAAATACTTGTGTAAAATTAGATCCAAGAAAACGGTAATGCTGCAGTGCTTGGAGTCACACACAAAGTGAAGGTACTCTTGCACATGGGTGCCCCACACGCATGTCCCTACTTCTCCCTTTCACCATCAGCACCTGAACGGACTTCTGCAAGGCTCAGGCAACAGAACAGACTTTATCATAGGTTAGAAACTGGGAATATTATTGCTGTGAAAAGCACAGTCCTGGACTCAGGAATAGTCAAGGAAGCATTTTGATTTATGTTGACTGCAATGCTGTAAAATCATTGGGAGTTAGGGGTGGGGTTATTCAGATCCCAAACCAGGAATGGCAGCAGCTCTGTCACTCTGCAGAGACATTTGTCTAAACTATTCTTAAAGCTCTTCAAAAAGCTCTTTAAGCTCAATCATTATAGTTCATCTTTTATTGTAACTGACCAGTGTCACTGCCCTTCTCAGAAATCTCTCCAAGGGGACTAAATTCCAGTGGGTGACTCAACTCTAGGTATAGTGCTCCAAATGCATCCCAGCATGGTGCCAAATATCACGAAGGAATTGTGTCTTGCAGAAAACTGTGCTTTACACATCCCTCAAATGTTATTTGCATAGTTTCATTTTACACATTGCTTTCTTTCCTGCATTTTGGCAATTCATTAGTCTTGTTTCTATACAACACCTTACAGTTATCCCCATCAAACTCCACAGTAGGGGTTTTTTTTAATCATCTCTCCAATTTTATTACAGTTAAGAATATTTTAATGGACATGGTATCATTATCTTCAGTTGTTCTACTGGTAAATGTTTAAATTTTATAAACCATAGTTGCACTGATGAAGAGAAATATAACAACTTATGTTTAATAGTCTCAGTTGTGCAGATACATGTTAATTTTGAAAAGTGGTATTATTCCTCTATGGACTTTACTTTAGAAATAAGCATAAGACTGTATTGTTATATTAAAGAAAAAACCCACATAAAAATAGTCATACATTTGTGTATGAGATGCTAACTCCAAAAAAACCCCAAAGATATTTCACAGTAAAGTACCTACAGTATTCTCTAGCAAGGCACAGATAAGGGTAAAACACACTGAAGTTCTTTTCAGAGGGATAGTTATATTCATTTTCCAGAAAAAAATAATCAAATGATCCTCAGTGTTGGCCTCTAAATACTGTATTTATAAGATTTTCACAATGTAAGTAACATACTCACATAACAAGATGCACCAAGAAGCAACCTACACACACAAGCAAAGAAAAAACAGTGCCATACATTCCTTACACAGGTGAAGCATAAACAGATAACCCCCCCCCCCCCCATCAAAACTCAAACCCAAAACCCAGATGTAAAAACGTGAAGGTGGAATAAGAGAAGAAAGTTGCTCAAGGTGAAAGTAACCTAAGATAAAAGAATCATTCCTGCTTTGAACAATTATTTTATTACAATTCCTAGATAAGCAACACTTCAAGCCAAGAGGTTTTGCTGTTAACTGATATGCAGATTGCAGGACACAATTTAAACCATAAAAAAAGGTGAGGCAAGTCAAAGGGAGTTAATAAATGGTTTGTAATGACAAATACATTTTTCACTAAACATAAAATGTTAAAAGAGCTAGCCAACAGTATTTGTACCCGTAGCCCCAAGGATTAAAGAGCTTGGCTTGTAGTTTCACTAAAATCAAAAGGGGAAAAAAAAAAAAAAAAAGGATTACCTCAGATGAACTTGTAACTTACTCAAGGGAGGGATTTTTCTATATGCCAACTCTCACACCTGAACATACTTTGAACAGAACTCCTGTATTTTTTCAAAGTACATAATGTTAGAAGAGCCATCATGAAAGGATGGAAACCAGGCAACCAAATTATCTGGATTCTGATTCATAGGTCATAATAAAAAACCCAAAACCCAAACCCCAGCAGAAAATGTAGAATGGAAGCCAGTTAAGTAATTAGAATAAAATTATATCTGAAATGAAGAAAACACTGTTGCACTTTGATCCTTCCACCTGAGTGTATAGTAACTACAGTAGCCTAGTTTGAATACAGCATCGCATGCACAGATGCTCATACACAAAACAGGGACACAATTCCCCGTACACAATAAACGGAGCCTCTGTCAACTGACACTGTCAGGTAAGCAAAGCAGGATACTAATGTTTACCAAACTGAGAGAGGAGAAAGATGCCTTTAACAGAAACAGAACAGGCTTGGCTAGTTCAAGTGTTTCTTCCTTCAAAACAAAACCACTTCATTTTCTTCCAGGTGGAGTATGGCTTAGTTCTTCCAAACTTGAAGAGCAGCCACATTGTCCTATTATGCTTAAAATCTCCTTCTCCTTGCCTTCTCTCACCAAAATCATAATGGAAAAGGAAATAAACCACCTTACAACACACTCAGTTTTGGAAATCTAAGGATTTGGACATTTGAAAAGGTATCTGCTTTCAATGTTTTTGGATATGATGAGAGAAAAATCTATTATTGATCATATACATTTTTCTATACAGAATCAGAAACAGGACTCTCAGATGAAAAACCAGAAACAGAAGAAAATGTTGCTGCTCCTTTCTGTCTGTTGATAACTGTCCATTATTCAGACTTCTGACTATGCCATACAGAATATTTTGGACTATGCTCATAGAAAATCCAGTACAAGTGTCTGCATAAAACAAGATGAAAACTCATATTCTAGTTCTTCATGCAACTATGGTAAAGACTTTCCTCAGAGTGATTTTGTTTTCAAAGTATTTCTTGTTGCAGCTGATAATGGGAATAAGTCTTTACATGTTAACTTTGTTCTTTATCTATTTTACTACTTTTTAAAATACATAAATGCCAAAACAGCACATGTAATCTCAGTCAAGCCAGACATAAATCCTACAGTGTCTAGATTTCTCATTGCATATTTGCTAGTGATCTGCTCTGAAAGTGTCTGTATGTAGGACATAGTGAATCTTGCCAACTAAATTTGTATTTCTGATTTGGAGAGCAATAATCAATAAGATATGGATCTGAAGCAATCTTTACAAGTATTCTTATCTGGAAGAGGGGAGAGAAGTCAAACAATATCCTAAAATACTAAGCAGACAATTAATCCTGATCAAAGAAACATTGACATTATTGGAGTTAAGATAGCTGTGGCTTACTATATGTATCAATAGCTCAAGATTTGAGGAATTAAAGATGAAATGTAGATCTTTGTAGGGATTAGTTGCTATTAGTTTAATATTTCCATTTGTGTAATAGTGGTCTTATTTAATATCTCATTACACAAAATAAGAAAACTTGCTGACCAATTTGTGTTATGATGCTGTTTATGGAAATAGCAAGAGTTTCACTAGGAAAAGAAAATGATTCAAAAAACCACTGTAAATAGACTGAAGGATAATATATACTTTTTTTTAAAATTTAAAATTTCAGAAAAAGATAAAAGAAAAACTTCCTATCAGTCTCTGGGTGAGAATAAAGGAGGAAAAAACAGGTATCATCCCAAGACAGCATTCTGAGAGACCACCTAATGCCAAGAAAGGCAAGAAGGTTTTGCTGAACTGTAAAGAAGGTTTTGCTGAACTATGGAGGCAAGAAGCTTCAGGAGGGTTCATTAACCATGTATCTGTACAAGCTCCTGGAGTGATAAATGTTCTGTCTAGAACACAGAGGAGTTTGCCAGAGGAATAGCTATTTTAGATTTGTTGGATATGTATGGGGAAAATTAACTGAATATAAGGATAGAAATACAAGAGAAATTAATGAAAAACAGCAGAGGTTACTAAAAACAAGGAGAAAACAGAAACTAAAGACCGTGATTTCAAAAAAGCAGTTTCAGTAATCTCAGATATCTGGAAGAATAGGTCTCTTGGAAAGTTGATTTAAGGGGTAAGGGATTGCAGGAAACTTAACAGGTAAGAAAATAAACAGTTTATTCCAGTGGACAAAATAGACAAAAATGGAGACTTGGAAATCAATATGTCTGTATAAGCATATGGAAGAACTGAAGGAAATAAAGAAATATATAAAGGAGGGAGCTTCGACAAATGACTGGAGATGAGAAAAGAGAAAATGCTATTTAGTACCATAAATTTGGTGCAACACTGAAAATCCGAAAAAGTATTCGTCATTGGTTTACTGGCAAAAAAGAGGATGGTAGTTTGAAATGGTATCTGGTATCTGTTGTACGGATCTGGTTTTCTTCAATACTTTTAATTAGTGACTGACAGAGAAGAAGAAAATACCCTTTTAAAACATGCACTAAGCTAGAAGGGAATTAAAATATTCTGAAAAATAGGATCATAATTCAAAATCACTTTGATAAACTGGAGATACTATCCAGAAGAAATTCAGTAAATACAAATGTAAAATACTCAAGGCAAAAAACCAAATCAATCCCACAAATGCAGATTGACTGTTAATCAGAAAGTAAACAGGAAAAAAAAAGTAATCATTATCCTGAACTATGAATAAAACGTGAAGTGGGTAAAAAAGTTTCTAAACTCCAGAATTCTTCAAAGATTGCTCTCATAGTCAAGTTAAGGGACGAGGAAACTAAATATTGAACAAGAACAGATTTTCTCCAAAAGTCTAGTCTAATCTGTAATTATGCAGGAGTTACAGAAAAGTATAAATTCCAATAAAACTCTTCCTTTTTTCTTAATTAGCTCAGTGTCATTTTTCAATCCGTTCTGATACTATTAACTCCTATTCTTTCACATTAGACACTCAATTCTTTAAAACATACAGGGGCAGATTTGGTCCATGGCATTTTTCTGCAAAATAGTCTGCCTTGAAAATTGCATTTAATTAACAGGCAAGCACACTGGCCCTCTTAATTATGTAAACATAAAGAGATTCTTAATTTTGCATTGTGCCTAATACTTTAAAAAGCACATTCCCTAGTAAATCTATTTTCAAATAATGTGTTTTACTTACACAGAACGCCAAACAAGCTTTTGTGCCCCAACATGAGCTGCTAAAAACCACTGCAACTTTTTTTGGTATATTAACAAGTCTGCTATTTGCCCAAGATGACAAATAAGGAAAGAGTACTGTGGATGGTCCTGAACTAAAACCATGCTTTTCATTAAAAATTAGATTTCTTGTAAGTGTAAATGAAAATTAAAATAACATACTGACCCTGACTGGCTCTGCAGTAATTAATTCAAATCACTACTGGAAGCTATTCCTAATTTAGCAATGAAATCTGCACAATAACTTTTTATTAAGACAATAAAATTGATGCATAGTAGTAACTTTATATCCTGCTCCTACTTTGCTATAAAATCTATTTTAGCTAACTGAGAAATTTGGATAGTGATTAATCAGAAGCCCATTTATGACACAGTTTGCTCCCTCCCCCAGTACAAGATGCACAAGCCTATAGAGACCCATTATACAAAGAAAACAGCGCTTTGTTCAACCACGTGAGCAAAGTTAAACATATGCACAGAAGTGGACAATGTACAGTTGTTTTGTCAACCCTACAATGCTGCTGGGTGGATTTCCTTTGAGGGAGACACGTCAATCTGGCGGAGCAGCCCTCAGACGTGTGTGCACTCCGCACGGCTGGGGCAGGGCGAGGCTGCCACACTGGCCCTGGGCACCGCCGCTGGGCCACCAAAGAGCAAGCCAGACCTTCTGGCACAAAGCAGAGGAAAAAGTGCTCCCGATAAAAACTGCTTAATGCACCTGAGATGCTCACTACCTTTACGCCTCAGTAAAAGGCCACGGCTAGATCTCATCGTTAGCTTGTATGTGCACTCAGTCATCAGTGCTAACTTACTTCTGCAGGAGATGTATACATCAAACTGAATTTCTGCAGGGACTGCAGCTCCTGTATCAGTGGATGACTTTCTCCTCTACTCTCACTTTTCAAACTAAACCCAAACTAATCTAGGTAATATTTTAATAACCATGTTGCAGAACAAGTACCAATATTAAAAAAAAAATATATTGTTTTCCCTTTCTTCCCACTGAAACTCAGAATTTTAATCTAAAGTAACTGTGACTGCATCTAAAATTATGAAAACTGTCATTTCAACTTGAATGTTAAACAGCATATGGGTGATCAGGCTTAGCAGGGAGTGAAGCCCCAAGGCTGGTGAGTGTTCTTAGCAGGGCATCCCAGCCCAGCATCTAACACATGCTACATCAGCCCCTGGCAGCAGTCCTGTTTTCTCCATGTGAACAGAAATACCATTTTTATCTATACTTATTCAAGAAGTTTCGATTAGCGTTACTTCTTTTGAAGTTAAGAAGCAGAGAAAAGTTGAGAAAGAAGAAATCTGGCTTTTTCTTTTTAAGTCTCTGACTAAAAACCAGATACATGGGATGAGATACACTAATTTTAAAATGCCAGTTATCGGCAATCCAAAATGGAGGTAGCTAGTTACATCCAAGAATTTCTAATTGCTTTTGCTGCATACTCCTGTTTGAAAGGTAAATCGTGCCTTTTAGAGAAATGGGAACTATAGAAAAGACGGAAGGCTTTTTTTTGCATAAAAACAATCTAAGAACCTTGTTTCATTTTCAATTGTAACTAACTCTCCATTCACACTTAGAGGTGACATAAGCCACATGTAAAAGAAATGCACCCTTGTAAAGGCAACACGTACACAGAGAGTTGCTAATGAGCACGTTTAGCTGAGAACTGAGAATTAGTTGCTTGTTACAGGAAAAAAAAGATACATCAACATTAAAACTGTAACAAAATCGAGATTACATAATTTCTTTAATCAAAGCTTTCTGTTGCTCACTCAAAGCCATCTAGTCCAGCTATTCCAAGACAAAAGCAGTTGTACAACAGCACTGTGTACAGAGATACAGGGAGGAAGAACGCCTGCTTGATTTCAGCACGAATGGAATCATAAAACCTGGGTTCCTCTTAGCTCATGATTTAGATGATGTGAGTTCTCTGAAGGATGGGATAAGGCAGAAAAAACCCTCAATTATTCCCAATTTCATGATAAACAAATGGAAGATAGAGATTATCTGAAAAATATTGTTAGCTAAACCAACAAAAGTCTTTGTATTGTCTTTCAATCTTCATCATTAATACAACCAGACTGTAATCCAGCACTGAAACATGCCTGGAAATTGAGTTACGTTTTCTTCCTTCTCCTCTGAGCCAATCATTATTTTAGTTGTAATTTATTCAGCTGACTTACTAATAAAACCAGCATAATGGAAAATTTCAGAAAAGCCTGAGAGATTAAGTAAAAAAATGCACAGTGATTGAAGATTATCAGGGTTGATGGGAAATAATGGAAATTTACTTAGGGAAAAAAAAAGTTCAAAGAACACAGTGTAAAAGACTGAAAAGGAATGGAAAGACCTAAATCAATATATGCTCCAACAGTGCAAAAAATATTTTCCATAAAAAAGCCACTAAATTGCAGAGGATAGTATTCTTTCATTACAGAATGGATTTTTTTTTAACACACTGATATTCGAAAAAATATACATGTATACACAATATAAACTCTGTACATGTATATATATACATTGGTCTCAGATTAAGAAGTTTGATTTTTTAAGTATTTAAATTGTATATCAAATACACCAAGTTATTAATACTACCATCCAAACTACTTAGCAAAGAAGAGTCTTTATGAAAAGAATATATTTAAAAGTAATAATTGTAAATGACAGTGACAGAAAAGATATCTGGCGTCTAATCTCACCTTTCTGATCTTCCAAAGCAGAGTTATTTGAAGTCTACAAAAGTCTAACTAAAGCAGGACCCAGCCCAGTCCTATCCTCCCATTTTGCATATGCCCCTTCACACTGTCTTCCATGAAAAGGCACTACTTTCACTCAGGTCCTCTTCAATTCAATTCTTGAAGAATCGGCTTGTTCTAGGTCAGTTTCTCCAGACACCAATCTTCCAACCATAAGGGCTAAAACGAAGCATTACCTAAACCACCAAAATCATCATCATACTAACTATTAAATTTCATTAACCTAAAGAACCAGTTCAAGAAGACCAAGGCTGTTGTTTTATCTTTCCAATCAAATTAAACATGCAAAAGAGATCCTTATTTTCCTATAAGAAGTTTAAAATTCTGTAATAAATTATTCCTATATTTTAATACACTTCATTCAGAAACTGAATTTGCTATCATAAACTTCCTAAAACATGGTTGATAAAAAAAGGTTCTTCAAAAACCTGCTATGATCAGCATACTCTAGGCAGGAGGAAAGCTCTGATATAAATCAAGATATCTGCCACCTGATTTGGTTTTGAAAAAAGGCTGCAGTTAAGGCTGTTATCCACTAAGTGGCATTATCAACTCAAACACCTAAATTTGACAAAAAAATAATCATTTTACCTCCTACAAACAAATTGATGGAAAACACTTTCTTTGGATGAGCCATTTTATTCAAGTTTGTCACAAATTCAGATATCACTCCAAATAGTCAAATGTATTAGTAAGCCAGCATTACCAATTTACTTTTCACATCAAGACATTTGCAGATATTTAGCAGGATGGTTAGGTTAGAAATAAAACCATCATGACAGATATATTAAACAAAGTAACCAAAATATTGGCATGATGCAAACTCAAATTAGACACAAAAAGGTATAATAAGGCATTTTAAAAGTAGCTGGGGTTTCAGAAGTGCTGTATATCAACAATTCTAATATTTCGTGTTGTGAAGTGGGAAAGTACCAAAAGTCACACTTGATGCTTACTTTTATTATTTTTTTAAAAAACAATATATTAAACTGATGCTACCTGATGCTAGAGGGTATTAAAAAAGTTACAATAATTGGGAAAATAAGAAAAGTACTATGTTTCACTAATTATTTAAGGATTAGTTTTCAAAATGTTACTTAAGGATTAATGACTGTAAATATAGTTTTTTTGAGAAACGTTTACTGGAGAAAAGCATTTAGGAACAGTATAAATACAAGAAAAAAGTATTAGAACAGGATTCTCATTTTAAAATAGTTTTTTCCCCCTCTTACTCCTATTGTTTATCTCTGGTCTTTTATCACTGTCCGTTTGTTTGTACGTAAATGGCTACTGAAAATAAAGGGGAAAAAATAATTATTACTGTATACAAGAGTATAGGAAAATTTCATGAGCAACTACATTTGTCTTTGTCTCATCAAAGCATATATTTTAAGCTTCTGAAATGCATTCAAAATTCTGAGCATACTTCAATGCTACAAGGATCAAGACATTCCCTTTTTTAAGTGATTTTTTTCCCTTTGCTGGCCACAGAGGAATTGCATTAGGACATAGTCCTTTTTCCCTACATCCGCCTACGACAAACATTTGCTGCATGTCAGCGACTCCAAAACCAAATTGTTTACAATTAACTCAAAAAGCCATTAAAAAAATTGTTTCTTTGTTCCAGTTGGAAAGAGAGACAGCCAGATGTGTGGCTTGTTGATCTTGCTCTTTTCTGACCTCTGAGTGTAGGAAGAACTGCAGCTGAGGAAGGAAGTCAGCAAGTTGTGCTAACGAAGGTGAACATTGCAAAAAAAAAAAAGTTTGCAAATTTTTTTATGAAAGAAAAATCTCTTTGAAAGAGTTTTTTATTAAAAAAAAGATAATACAAAACTATTGGTGCATTTGCATATTGCACCATATTGGTGCAACAGCATTGCTATTGGTGAAAAATTAGAGCCTTTTTTTCAGGTGAGGTCAATAGAGTCTGTGCCTTTTACTACTTTTGAAAAATTCTACCCTTAATTTCAAGAACTTCATGAAGTTTCACTGCTGTAAATTGGCAAACACCTCATCATTAACACCCGCCAGGAATCCATCCTCCTATAAGGATGTAAAATTCAGGAAAAACATTTTAATTTTAGGCTCTGAGTCACAGTCTACCACTACAGACCAAAATCAGGCCAAAAGCTGAACTGCAGATTGCGAGTGTGCCCACTCCTTTGGAAAACACATCTGGCCAACAACACAAGGTAACCAACTACAGTTACCACAGTACCTTTCTTCACATTTCTCCCTTAAACACTTTTATGCATTATATCTGTTAAACACCTGGCAATGAACTAACTAGTAATCTGTGTTGAAAACGTCATTACATGGTACTCCTCGTGACAGTACAGAACACCCTGTACAAGATACTCTGCGAGCACAAAAAAGAACAATCTCTCAAAGACTGCCCAATAACAGACATGAAATATTATCATCTTGTTTCTGAACTTTGAGTTATTTTTTAAAAAATGTCTAAAATGCATTCTGAAGTTCTACGACCACGCTGCTCCTCATTTTATCAAGTTAGCAGAGAAATTGGTAAAAGTTATCATGGCTGAGGTGATAACTAAGGATACATTTACGTGTGAAGTACAAATTCACTCCAGAGATTCAGCTTTAGATACTAATCCTGGCACCTCAGCATCAATCCAAACTCCTTATGCAGTTAGTGAAGCTGCCCACATGTTCTCTAGGCAATTTAACAGTAGGTTAAATGTTTGATGTTTCTCTCCCTGCATTGCTAACCTCATACTAACAACTCACGCTAGTTTTGGTAGAAAATTATACCTAATCCTTGTCAACCAGTTACTATTTTAAGAATATACTTACCATCTGAAGACCTGAATAATATCATCATAGTTCATCTTTCAACTTACGTTTACATTGTATTATTTAGTTAAGAAACTTTCCTATGCATTATTAGAAAACAGGAAATTGAAAATGGAAACTAGTTTACTCTCTTCCCACCCTACGTTCTCCTGCGCCCTAAGGTCATTTAAAAACCAACATTAACAGATCACCATATACATGCATATGTACACACAAAACCATTTCTGCAAACAGTAACACAAATATTTAATCTGACAAGAAAATTCAAATTCTGGAGAATTAAAACAATATTTCATGTCATACTTTTCAAACCAGTTGTAAGGCATACTGGTAATTTTAAAAACAGCCAGCAAGTTTCAATCTTTCTCTTTGCCCTAAGAGAAATGGAAAACTTTCAGCACAGCTCAAACAGCTCACAGCTATGAGCACAAAGAATTGCTTCCACTGAATTAGTATTTAGAAATTATTATTGGCTTGTCACTGTCATATTAAGATTTGATTTTCAGAACCTTTTCTTTTAGAAAAAAGTTGTTTAGATGCTTCTATATCCATATTTTGTCATAGTCTTCTGAAAGAGTCAATCTTTAAGGTCATTAAAGGCATATTTAAGGGCTTCATTTTGAAAAAATAATCTGTAAAAGGCCTCTAATAGCAAACAGGACTTCAAAAATTTATCAGGTAAAAAAAATTACTAAAAAATTTTCCTAACAGTTGCAGTTTCTACCAGTTTATTATTTCCTACCAATGGAATTAATAAAAGCTGTGAACTACATTGTAGTAATATTAATTTTCCATGGATAAATTTAAAAGAATCCATAATTGAGCAAATCTCTATTTCCCCATTTCACACTCCTTGTTTCTCCTCATTTCCTATTTCTTTTGACATGTTAGGGTCTTCACCTCCATTCCTCCCATTTTTCCTTTTATTCATCCTTTTCATTCTATTTGTCCTGTCTCTAAGATCTCCCTTCAACTCATCTCAGTCCCCCCCCTAGAGTGGATAAGCCCATGCAGAGCACTCCTTTTTGAGATCCTCTGCTCTCCAGCTCAGAAAGATCATCCTTCATTTAAAAAGTAGAATGGGCCTTAAATTTTAGTTGAAATGCTATCTTGATAAAATTTAATAGGTATGTCATATACATAATTCCTATTCTAAATTCCATATGATTGTAACAAAATAGAAGGCTGGAAGGCCTTTCAAAGGAGAAAAAGTGTAAAAATAGAATACACAAAGCAGTTTCACTGGTTAAGTACACAGTCCTTACAAATATCACATCATTAGTTTACAAGGTAGAGAAGAATAATTTTCTACACTGCAGAAACTGTCAAAGCTATGATTATAGCCTTTAATCTTAATAAGTCTTTCCTTCCACCCCTCACATCCAACCTCCTCCCTTGGACCGGGTTTTGTTCAGCCATCCAAGTGAAACGAAATGGGAATATTGCTGTCTTTCAACTACACCAGTTCCACTTTCACCAGAATCCTTTGTCACCTTCAATTAATGAATCTCTACACTTTCCAAACTCCTCTGCAGGCAGCTTTATTGCTTTTGAACAAACCTCCACATGATTAGCAAACACCTTCACTTTGACAGACTGCCACTGAGATCCCTGGCTTCACTTGGGTACTGCAAACCTGCTCTGATAGAAAGCCAGTCAGGCTGCTGTCATGTTGGCCTTGTTTTTACCTGAAACAAATTGAACTTTCTGTGGTCATTTGCCCATAGCATTACCTGTTGGATGCCTCTCACGGCAGCTGAATTAATGACAACACTCACTGTTACTAAAGTAGTGTTAGCTTAAAGAGTCTTCTCCATACTCAATGGTTTCCATCTCTCTGAGAAACCACCGGATGAAAGGTACCATCTCGCCCAGCCTTACTTCCCACAGTAAAGTAAGATATTATTCCCTTTCAGATTTTAAGTGTTACATGCCGCAATTGCCCAGCTCAAATGTCATGTCTGTTTTACCTTTCCCAGCAGTCCAGAAAGAGCTGGCAAACAGCAGCTTGTTTGGGTCAGAACCAGCGCCTGAGACTTGTAGCCCCGGAGCCCTGGCGCAGTGCTGACCCCAACTTTGATGCATGTGAAGCGTAGCACTGACATCTCCCTTCTGTTCCATATAACCTAAGCAGTAAACACCAGTAGCCAAACTGGCACGACCTCTAGTATTTCACTAAGAAGAAGGTGGTAATCTTTAGTGACAAATTCTCTTGTAATTATATCTACAGATCAAAACCTTCTAGCTCTTCTCTGTCACCCTCTGCTTCCACCTCAGATATTGAAGTCTGCGGCTGTTCACAACCCCTTCGTTAGTATTCCTCCTGTATCAAACCTTATCTTGGAGCAGAGAAGCGAGAAATTTAAAGCTAATAAAACAATTTGTTGCTGCAAGTACTGGCAACTGATTTCCTTGTGTCGACTTGCTTGCATCCACAGTGTGCTGATGCAGAGGTCTAAACTGACAGAAAATTAATCCTCCAACATGTCTTTGCAATCCTGTAGATTTTCAGCAGCAGATTTCCTAAACCAGCACATTCCAGATGAGTACAAATGTTGATGCAAGAGAAGGGGCAGACAGAAGTGAATTACCACTTTGAATGGCAACAAGTTAATCAAACAACTACGAACCTGATTATAAAATCACATCCCATACGTAGATAGACCATGCAAAGTTGCTGGTGTGGTTTCTCTCAGGGAATGTAAAAATTTAGTACAACTGAACTGTTTTTATTTAAAACCTCAAGTAACATTGGATGTATTCAACAGGACATAAACACTCTGTACAAAGTCCAGCATATTGCACTCTTTAGTTTTCTCATAATTCATCTATAAAAGAAAGGGGGTACTTAACACAAACACTTGGTTATGTCTTACCTAGAAATACAGTGGTTCCAATTCACATTCAAAAATCCAAAGAGGTGATGCTAAACATTCAACGTCCGTCTGTCATGAAAAACATTCAAGATTACACTTGGTATCACTGTGCTTTTCCCTCTCAATTTTCAGACGAAACTTTCTAGCTTAAAAAGGAAATATCCACAGAAAACAAAAATTACTATTTTCAAAGTGAAATTTGTAAAATCCAAAAATTTTTGAAGTAATACCATTCAAAAATGCTGCTGGGTTGAAATGATGATATACTTAAACTAAATTTTATCCTATATAATTCTGCAGAACACATTCAATTTATTCTGGATTTTATAATGAGCTGTTGCAAAGACTGGTACAGCCAAAGGAAAATAATGTCCACTGATACTGGAAAGCATTATATTAAGAACTAAAAGGAATAATGAGCTAATGAAAATGCAAATATATTTCCAAAACATTTAACAGTTCATTATAAAGACTATATTTATCTAAAACAGTATTTACACTGGAAGAAGTCTGGTTAAAGCAGCTCTAAGTTCAGAAATGAATTTTCCAATCTTTTGAAACTACTGAAATAAAAGATGTAATTAAAATGCCTAACAGTGATCATTTCATTCTGCAAGTGTTGAAGGGGAAGGCTGAGAGAAAACCAAGGGGATCTGGTCCTTCATAAGGATCTATAGGGGCAGCTATTCTTAATTTATTTTTTCAACTCTAAATAAAATAACTTACAGAGATGCAAGCTTGCTCCCAGAGCAAAGATGAAGTCAACTTAAGAAAAAGAAATCCGCTACAGAAAAGCTTGGAACTGAACTTTCATTTCAGCCATAACCTCAACGATGCTAATATAAGTCCACAAAAACTCTTCCCCAATATTCTGGTTCACTATCCTCACAACTATGGAAAAACAAAGGTCAAGTCAGCAGGTCTATAAATCAGCTGAATTAAGTTTTGGCTTTGAAAAACACATGGTTGTGTTTCTGCAGCTATATTTATGAAGATATGACTAAAACTGGTTCTAATCTAATGATGGATTTTTATTCATTTAATTTCAAAAGAGTAGGAGTGCTTGATTGCTGCCTAAAGAGGAATTATCTTTTGAAACTCGGGGGCGGTGCAGTGCAGATTTTTTTTTTCCTTCTAAAAATACATTCCTTAGTGCAAATTATAACAATTCATTATAAAAGCAGATTAAATTAAATCAGAATGCAACACTAATTTCCCAAGTAGAGTACCCACATAGGGAACTAATTAGGAATAGCTCCTCTGTGTAAACAAACCTTTGTACCAATTAGTAGCTGGTCAAGTCAGGGAACTCCCTTTCTCTAGGGGAAAAAAGTCTATTTTCAGCATTGCTTTATTTTGCTGCCGGCTGCAAATTCTCTCCAGTTCTGTAGCAACAGAGGGTATTTAGAACTTATATTTCAGAAAGTTTGATGGGAACCTGGTCAAGAGTTGTAAAATAAAAAAAAAAAAAAAAAAGGCAGTAGAAGGCCAAAACCCAATAAAATCACAGAATTAGGACTTCAAAAGGGATGAGAACAAATCCTGTTCTCTGCCTAAGCCAATTCTATCCCAAGGGTTTACATAAACCAGAACAATAACAGTGAAATGATTCAAAACAAACAGTGGAGTGAATGAAAAAAGTACATAGGAAGAAGAATTCTCAGTTGTTGTTCTATAATAAGAAAAGCAAACAAATAAAAACCTCAAGGTGAAAATATTACACCCAGATAGCATTTTGAAAGCGTCAGTTAGGTGTTAACAGTAAATCTACATAACAGGATGTTATTCAAGGGAGAATGAATATTCATTTGTCATTTATGATGTTCGAATCTGCTAGACAGCTGTTCAGTGCAAGACAAAGTACCAGAGATGACTCTTACCTTGCTGAAGATGATCCAGAGCCTTCCCACTAATTAGATAGAGGCTGCAATCTGTGGATTTTAAAATTTGTTTAAAAGAATTGTTATTAATGAAACTGTTTTAATTACTAAGTAAAAATCAGTAAAGTGACTTAAATTCCTTCAAAACATATTAATTTCCTTTCTTCTTTTAAAGCAATGGGTACTGCTGCAAGGTATCTTCTACTGTGCGTTACATCCAGAGCAAAAGGTCAATTAATCTCATACTACAGCACATCAGGATAGTGGACTACTGTCACCGTGTTTAGGACGCTTAGTTAACTCCGGAGAGTTATGCAGCTTACGTGGGAAAGAAGCCGGGAAGGAGGCATCAGAGAGCGGGCAAAGCACAAACACCTCAGGACAGCGAAGGGACTGGAGGCACCTTACAGAACCCAGGAAATCACCATTTCCTACAGAGTGGTGACGTTGTACGACAAAACTGCTGACCCTCCAGCCTTACTGGGTTGCAGAAACGAGCTCTCGATACATCATTTTCTACAGAATTTACTGGTTGAAGATACATGAAAACATGACCCCTTCCCTCTTGACCCAACAACAACAACAAAATGACAAGTCTAGAGGACTCAGGAATGCCAGCACTAATTAAATGAGCATCTGTTAGAAAGTTTCAAAGAGGGTATCCCACTTATCCGACCATGTTAACTCCCAAGCTACTAAGCATTTAGGTATCTTTCAAGTGTCATGTAATTAAAGTTAACTGGAGAGAGTGGTTAAGCAACACAGCAAGCAAGACTCATGTTAAACAGAAAGCAAAGCAGATTTACTACCAGGAATGAGAAAGTGAAAGTGGTAGAACAGAATGGATTAAAACGATGAGAAAGGATTACAGGTGGGAAGAAGAGACTGGAAAGAACAGAAAGAAACACTGCAGGTAAAGAAAGAGGACTGCAAAATTTAGATGATCATCAGAAATAAAAAAGGTGGAATTTAGCTTTGAAATGGCAAGTCTAGCACAAACTATGTTGATATAACATGAACTGGCTTTGGAGGAATGTTATGACATGAAAAAAAGACCCTATGTCAGTTTGATAAAGGGGAAGAAAGTATTTGTTAGATAAATACCTTAAATTAGTCAATTAAATATCTCATACAAAAGCAGATACCTGCAGAACTGTATTTATTTGAGCCATGACCTGATCTGTTTATTTGATCCACTCCAGAAGGAGTTCTTCAATATGAAAAGATCATTTTTTAGTCATTGAAGCCACAGGCAACACAGTTTAATTGAATTCATGACCCATCATCACAAGAAAGAAAACAGAAGTAAAAAGAACTTAGTAAGGGAAAAAAGGTACTAAATTTCCACTTCTTTCTGGAAGTATTAAATGGAAATATAACTACAAAGATCATAATTTGAGAGTGAACTACTACTTCATTCCCTTCAAATGCACAGGACATATCTCAGTAATTCTACAGAAGTATCTGAACAGAAATGTTTTTCAGGAAAATTAATTAATTATAGAACAAGACTTACAAGTTTAATTACAGTAAAAAATTCCCAGAAACCTTTAAACTGATTGCAAGTGGGACAGAAAAAAATCCAGGCTAAAACTCTATGGAATAAAAATAAAAGATTGCTGTAAGTACTGAAATAGCATAAAGTAGATGCAAGAACAGAAGATAAAATATATTTGATAGAACCTTTAGAATTTGTATATTGCAAAACAATTGGATTGTTTTAAAAAAATATATATTCATCAGAGCACATAAACTAGTGAACTAATTAAAACTCTTGAGATGTAACATAGACCAAAAGAAAGGTAAATGAGAATTTTCTTGAATTATATTTGAAATTTCCATATTTTTGTGTTAGCCCAATTTGTTCTGTTACACAACTTTGCTTATTTGGAAAAAATTAACAGTGCTGGCAACAATAAGCTCTCATGTAGCAGGTGCAAAACATACCCACAAAAAGTTTACGGACTCTGGCTGGGAAGCAGACTGTAGCACAATTAGTTTGGCAGTCCAAACATATTTTTATATAGAAAAACTAAATTTTGGAAACAAAAAAACAGGAGCTGTCAAGGAGTATCTCCGGTTCAGCTGAATCATGAAATCACAAAAACTTTGCAACTTATACAGAATAGCTATCCTAAGCACAACTTAAGTAGTAGCTAGCACTGAATTAGATTTTTAACAAAATACACATTACATTCTTGAAGTCTGCTCTTTAACCTTTTCTAAAATTTATCCCAGATATCCCGATTTCTTTCAGTCTAAACCAAAATCAAACTAAAACAATCTCAGATGGGATACAAAAACAATGTCAGTCCAATTCATAGAGTTAATACGATGAACGGGTACAAAATGGGCATTAAAAAAAGACTACGAACAGATGTCAGGAAGCACTTTTTTTTTCCGCAAGCAGTAACTACGAGGAACAGGCTGCAAGACAAGTTCATTTGGACTGAGAGATGTCATCGAATGGGAAAGCAAGTGCCATGGGAGGGAAAGAGGATAAACTACTCTCACTTTCTGAAAGAGTTTCAAATTTCCAGTTTTGGGTCTTTAAAATAGAATATTCCTTTAAAAGTGGAGATAAACAGTCCAAGATTGATATCAGAGTGTTCCATAGGAAAGCCATTGGGAATGAGGAGGGACAACACTTTAACATGTTTATAAAATAAATAAATATCAAGATACTCCTTATAACACTCTGACCTAAACATGGGGTGATGAAACATGTTTATGAGCAACCACTTTTCTCCTTAGGAGAATTCGTGATTTGGGAAGAAAGTGATCATTCCTTAAACACCAGTAAGATAAAAATGGGACAGAAATAAATAGACACTCTGAAACCTTAGCAAAAACCTTAATGCTGCTTTAAGGGAGGGATGTCCACAAGGAGGCAAACCATCACATACTAATGCAGAAGAGAAAAATTCTCCTCTACTGTTTTGGTAACATCCAGTAAGTCAATTTATCTCTAGTTAAAATGCATTTATACAATGAAACACAGAAGTCAATTCGGTATCCTCAGCGTATTAGTCTGGGGGACCTGCTGGGAGTAAAGCTTATTATCCACCCAGGGATTTGAGCAGTCATAGTCCACAACCAATTTGACTTAAGGCAAAACACAGCTGCTACTTTGAAAGTTTCCTGCTGTGTAAGAAATAATTAAGGCTGTATGATCAGTATTCAACAAACCATAAATAGCAAAGAAGCTAAATTAATTCTACTTCAAATAAAGAGTTAAGTGAAGCTGCATCACAGAATGGACTAGATAATGCTGTAGTTCAAAGGCAAAACAGAAGAGTTAAATAAGATGAAGTGTGCATCAGAGCATAGACTCTGAATCTTAACTATTCAATCACAATATTATTTCATGTTTTAGAAGTCCTTTACTTAAAAAGTAGAAAGTACATGTTCCAAAATGAAGTGACAAATCTGTATTTCGATTTAAGCTATAAAGAAATAAGGAGCAGCAGCAGCAGAACACAGTTATCAATGTATGTACTGAAAAAGAACAGGCTCATAAAAGCCTTTACTACCAAGCTGGTACTATTTAAATATTATGCAGAAGATGCAAGAGATGTTGGTAATACACGCAAATCAGGGCAGTTCATCCTTAGAGAACCCTGACCTGAGCTTCGATTCTCTCCCCACACAACCCTCGAACCACAAACCACACAGGAATTCCCAGCCCAGGAATGGCACTTGGCCCATCACTGTCCACGCTGGGACCAGGAGTTCAATTTCAGATCAATGGACCACTTCCAGGTGGAAGGATGTGTGGCCAGTTCACTAGACAGCCTACGCCATCCCAACAGTTATTCCTCATCTCCTGTAGAAGAGAGGCTGTTAGACACATGGAAGCGCTCCATGGTCTAGAGTCAACCCATAAATTGTCTGTTGGACCAGACTCTGTCATTAGGATGCTAATAGCTTTAACACTGCTTAACAAAAAAGAAAAAAAACCCAAAACCAAAACAACCAACAAAAAACTTCCTGCACCCTACAGTTTTTGCTAAATATAAAGTTAGACTTGCACCTCCTTGACAGGAGGCAATCAGACAATTAGAAGAGGCCTGAAACATCTGCTTGAGACAGGAATTTCCCAGGGAAAACCTAAAGATCATGCCAGCTCAGGTCTGCGCTAGCAGGTTGCTACTGCTCCTTTAGTTAACAGAAGGCAAAGCTTAGGACAGGGATAAATTTTACACTACTGCCAGGATATACTGGTTGAGGATACTGTAGATGCCATCTACTTACATTTAATTTGTTTATTTTGTTTTAAAATGCCAGGCCATAATTCTTCATATTTTTTTTTTTTAAACTAGCACTTTCAAAATGGCTAATTACACCTGTGTATTCCCTGGGGATTTTCTTATAAAAACAATATGAAACTCAATTATTCCATGATTTTAAATTGCTTGGGATTATTTTTCCAGCTTTACAGATACAGCTTCTCACTTACAGGTTTGATAGAATTTTTTCTCCTACCCTTCTAAGTACACAAAGACAATCTTGCTGTTGCCTTCCCAAAGAAGTTGCTGAATCCCAGCTTCTTGGAAAGCAGGATCTGTGGCCATGCATATGTCAGAAAATAAAACAGAGCAGGGCACAAAGCCACGCTCTGGGCCTGGAACCAGTGAGCGTGGTACAGCTCGTGGCTGTACAACTAAAATCCTATCCCTTCAAAACAGCCTAGCCAGATCCAAACAGCCTTCTGGAAATGGTCCATCGTCTCTCCTAACCCCAGAACTATGCTTTGGGCATTATCTGGGAGAGTGTTAGTTGGCACAGGACGAAACTGTGTCACGAACAGTACTAAAATGTAACAGAACAGTTGCATGCCATATCCATTTCTTATTTCGTTCCTACTATGAACATGCATCACGATTATAGTACCCAGTCGCTTCTGGAGAACATCATTTTTAGAAGTTGTAAGTAGCCAATGCATTTCAGAATTAACAGGTCACCTCTTTCAGGCATTATAGCTTCTGGCTTTAATATCACATCCTTACCTAAGTGGTTGTTGCTTTCAAACCAAGAGAACAGAACCAAATGAATGTCAAACAGTTAAGTGTTTGTGTTCTCGCATGTGTTATATGCAGCACACGTGAAAATTTGCACTAAGTTTTGAAGTTTTTGAATGTGTTCAGACAGACTGAAGATAAGCATCTGACTTTTTAATTTCAGCAAGTCTGGACTGCTGCCAGTAGAACACTGGTCCTGTCAGCTGGTATAGAGCAGGCATAGTTCTACTGATCACATCCCAATGCACAACAGCTGAGACTCTGCTTCTCCAAATTTTACCCACATCACGGTGGTGGGCAAGGAAGAAATTCACAAGATTAGCATTTCAGGAACAAATATGTACTTTTTTCAATAATTCAGAAACTTATGTGTCTTCACAAATTTGCTTCTTCTAAGTCAGAAATCCCAACTTAGTACTTTAAAAAAATGTTGTGCAAACCTGAATCAAAACCATTTACC
This sequence comes from Strix aluco, assembly GCF_031877795.1. Classification (NCBI taxonomy): domain Eukaryota; kingdom Metazoa; phylum Chordata; class Aves; order Strigiformes; family Strigidae; genus Strix; species Strix aluco. Next base: position 119,851,878 of record NC_133933.1, read on the forward strand.
CTTATTTTGGACAAAAAGAAACACAAGCAAGAACTCTTTGTAAGCACAACAGAGGCATATCAAAATTTTCCAAAGTAAAACACAACTACCATGGTGCAAATTTCGATGTAAATATTATACCTAGCAAGATTTACTGTGTTTAAAACTTTGTATACATATAAGTAATTGTGCAGTGTCACAGAGTACTGAAAAATTACAGACAGTACAAAAGCATACACCCCCTTCACAACTGCTTACCTACAGATCATCTCACTACATGCTTCTTCATTCCCAACTCTGCCTACCTTGAAGTAGACTTAAAAATGTAATGGTATTGTGTATTGGATTTGCATGGCAAGCTTTGGGTACTGGGGGCCCCAGGTGTGGCTTCTGTGAAAAGCTGCCAGAAGCTTCCTCTGTCTCTGACAGAGCCAATGCCAGCCAGGGCCATGATGGTCCTGCCGCTGGCCAAGGCCGAGCCCATCAGCCATGGTGGTAGCACCTCTGTGATGACATATTAAAGAAGGGGGAAAACCCAGCTGCACAACAGTTGCTGGGAGAGAGGAGCGAGAAACAACTGTGCAGACAGCAAGGTCAGTGAAAGAGGATGGTGAGGAGGTGCTCCAGGCACTGGAGCAGATATTCACCTGCAGCCCGTAGAGGGCCCTGTGCTGGACTGTCTCCTGTGGGAGGGACCCCACACTGGAGCAGGGGAAGAGTGTGAGGAGTCTTTCCCCTGAGGAGGAAGGAGCCGCAGAGACAACGGTTGATGAACTGACTGCAACCCCCATTCCCCACCCACCTGTGCCATTTGGGGGAGGAGGTGGAGAAACTGGGAGTGAAGTTGAGCCTGGGAAGAAGGGAGGGGTGGGGGTAAGGTGTTGTAAGATTTGTTCCTATTTCTCATTATCCTACTCTGGCAATAAATTAAATTAATTTCCCCAAGTCGAGTCTGTTTTGCCCATGATGATAACTGCTGAGTGATGTCCCTGTCCTTATCTCGATCCACGAGCATCTCATTATATTTTCTCTGCCCTGACCAGCTGAGGAGTGACAGACCAGTTTTGGTGGGCCCAGGCATCCAGCCAAGGTCAACCCACCACAGTACTGACAAAACTGCGTATTATTCTGTAAAACCTTGACAAACCATTTATAACTGTTGGAGTATTGGCTGCCATCTGGTCTAGTGAGTCCACCTAATAACCTTCTGCACCAAACTAATAATCCCAGATTATGAACTCTCACACCTCAGTTTACCTGGGAATACTTTAATCATAGAGCCTTGAACTACAGTTACAACTTCTGTCTTTCAAAAAGATAAAAAGATGACACATCTACCCCAATGGTGTCATCAACACTCAACTGAAGACCATCACTCCAATTAACCAGAAAATTCACTATCAGATCTTCCAAGAAAAACAAACAAAAACCTACAACACAACAAAAAACCCTCCCACATAAGTGAAGTAATAAATTTATTAAATCCCAGCGATGATAACACTGTTGGCATGAGACAGACATCTGTTTCTCACAGATCTTGGCCTACATCCTAATTCTGATGTGGAAAAAAAATTAATAAACCAGCTTGAAAGAAAAAGTTACTTTAGATCCAGAATTAGTATGGTCCTTTTGTTCTGTTCCCAGGATACCTGCCGAGACACTAGAAAAGGATAATGCTAGGAAATGGCTCATTACTAAATCTTAATTTTCTTCAGCTCCCTTCAGAGTCCTTGACAGAATGTTTCATTTCATAAGAAAGTGTTTGGGTCAAAGATCTCCACTTTTTACAGCTGTCAAAGAAAAAATTCTGGTTTCCACAGGTAGATCCATCCTGCTGTGATTTCTAAAATATTTTGTGTTGGTCTGAGCAAGAAGAGAGGCAACTGATTTACATGCCCCCATGTCAAATTGTTTCAGCAGTAAGTAAAGGGAACATACAAATGTGACTAAACCCAAGCTGATCAATACTGTGAATCATTGACTCAGAGATAGCTTTGAACGCACATGCAGGACATCAGCAGGCAGCACGCTTGAAGCTGCCTAGTTCACGACCATCCTGCTGCTGGCTGCACGCACTTGATGCCAAATCAGGAGCCCACTGAAGACCACCTAGTAGCCCATGACAGAAGCTGGGTGGAACTTATTTAGAGCTGTTAATTGGCTTCGCTCTATGGAGAAAATGTGACCCTCATCAGTGGGAGGGCTATGCTTTTTGTCAGAATATGTCAAAGGAAGTCAGGCAACTCTTGCTTTACTGTATGCTGACAGTCACTGTAAGACTGCAGAGCAAGTGGGCTCATGGACTTCTCCAGTTGCAGAAAGGCACTGAGATGTCCAGATTTGATTTGTGGGCAAGTCTTCAGGGAATTATCTTAATAGTAAGTTTTCTGGAAAACCGGAGATGTAACTTTTTAACAGTGCAAAATTAAGCAATAAACTTAAGCATGCCTACCTACAGTCACTGGCACAAGATGGGTGAATACCACACACAGTCATTCTTTAAGCACCAGCAGGAAAGTGTCTGCAGGTTTGGAGGACAGCCTAATCCCCAAGAATAGGATTTTCATCTTCTTTCCAAACTCATTTATATCCAACCTCCCTTCAGAATCTCTCATCCATACAGAAAAAAAAACCCAAACATTAGAAGAATGAAGTGTTTTACTTCAACGTCAGTTGAAGGAAACACTACCACGTACCCTGCTGGTAATATCACCTTAAACACAGAAAGCAGAATGTCTTGTACTGCCTACAAGAAACAAAGCTACCTGAATAACCCCCTCCCCCCCGATCCTTCTCTAAAGCAGTCATATGGCAGTACTTTTCTCCTTTTATGGGCAAAAAAAAAAAGGAGAAAGGAAGTCAGCACCCCGAGCAGGCCTGCATTGCCACATGAATCAAGAAGCTCAGAGCTGTACTACTACTCACTCATCCCTACCCCTGTGCATTAATATATACCCCGAGAGAGGGATACCATGAATCAAGTGCCATTTACTTAATGCATATATAATTACATGTCACCAAGTGTTTCACGCTGAACTTGTCATGAGAATGTATTAAAACTAAAGGATAAAGGGCATGTAATATATTTGCATTTGCTTATCTACCATCTCCTTTCTTTGTGTGAATGTCCTGTCAATAGCATGTGAACCTCTTATTTGGGAAACAGCTGTAGTCATAGTATGATGCAGAGCAGCTATTAAAATTACTTTCTGCCACATGAATTTACATACATGTCCCACACCACTTCAGTGCCCACCACCCACACCCAGCTCAGTCCACCTTCCTTTTCTTCAGCAGCTCTATAAGACAGAGTCAGGGAAAGTTACTAATAATCTGAAGTTGTCTTTTTTTTTTTTTTTTTTTTTGAGAGAACTCTGGAAATTTCAGTAGCTCAACACTAGAGAAAGGTAAATGACATTCAGAATCCCCTAAGTATCAGGCATAAAAGTAATAAAAGCCTTGTTGTTCTTTTATCAATAGAAAGAAAGAAATAATTCTGTCTCAATAACTGATATTAGAGTTAAAAGCCTAAATCATGAGGACTCCTACCCATAAATAGCTAAAGAATTGAGAAATTATAAGGAAACCCATCTCCTCTCCATGCACAGTTGATGGGATCAAGAATCTGTAGGAACTCCCATCTCCTGCCCAAGCACAAGTGACAGGGCACACCAGCCAGACCACCCCAGCGTAGGGGCAGCCACCTGCAGGACACTGTGCACATCTTCTGTGGCATCAGGGAACGTATTTGTCAGCCTTACCAGTACCCATCCTTGATTCAGAACCACCTTGCTTTCCCTCAGCTGTTTATGTGCAGTCATTCTGAGTTTTATTTGAATATTGCAACTTAATATTTGACTGCTTTGTTTGGGAGTGATCCTGAATTCAATTACATGAGTTATGCTTGCTGGGTCACAGCCCACGCATCAAAGCTAAAATACAGATAAGCATTTCCAGGGTCAGAGTCTCTGTCCCTAAAACATTATTTTACTTTTTTTAAGGAAGGAAACAGTATCCCTGGTTATCAGACCATTATCAGGTGAGATCAGATGGCCAAAACAGCAGAGTTCAGTAAGGAGTTTAAAATAATCCCATTACTTTTTGAAGTCTAACATTGCCCTTACAAAGAAAATGAAATTTGTTAAATATATGTATTTCTTATTGTTAATTAATTGATTAACATTTGCTCCTTGGAATCTTTGAAGCGTTACCAGTGTGTATCTAATTCTCTTTTGACAAATAAACATGGAATATTTCTTTAAAAAGTAGTATTTTAACCTGTAGGTGTCCCTTCGCATTACGAATAAATTAGAAGACACTGAGTAACAGCAACCGCAAAAGTACAAACACTTTATTACAATTGTGGTGACTCAGACTGCCAGGATTTGGCAGCCCACAGTGTTCCTCAGCAGCAGAACAAAAGGGGATTTTTTTTGGCGGATTTACTTTTAGTTCAGTAAAGGACAACATGATACTGTCTGTGCCATAATGAATCAAAACCTCAGTAAAACAAAGGCGTAAGTAGTCAGACACCAATCATTTTTTGTCTCACAGTATAAAAATGGACAAGCAGATTATCTATACTTCTAAGGCATCTAATATGTATGCTCTCTCCCTGTCTTTGGGGAAAAAATAAAATAAAGTAGTAAGATTATCTAGTTGCAGAAATACAAATCAGTTCTACAGGCAACACATTCCAAGAATACTTCAAGATCAGGAAATATCTTCTGTTTTCCTCTTGAATACAAGAGATGTTGATGCAAAATAGTAAGTGGATTTTTTAACACCTCCTCTAATTAAAACCATAAACCCCGTAGACCTAAGTATCTCACTCTAACAAAATCTCTCAAGTATTCAGAGCATGAAACACATTTTGAGAGACTCATTTTCCAGCATCCCCATCATGATCTCATTTGGAACTGCAAACTGTCCCTGCAGTAATTGGTATTACAGAGCTCTGCTGCAGCACAGCCTTGGGAGAGGGTGAAGGAAGTCCTCCAGTCCTACAGGGCATTTATGCTTTAATAATAAAAACATAGGAAAAACGGTTACAGAATATCAGCTCCCATTTCCTCTGCTGCCATCAGTTATTAGGGAGATGATTACAGACTTATTTCCAGAAGCTTCTAAAGATGTCAACGTCGGTCATGGAATCTTTATCTGAAGGAGTCACCAACAGTCTACAGATGATCCTTGAAGCAAAACACTGTGCAATTCAGCACAAGGAGTCAGACCATGTATATGTGGGTGGGAGAAAGTATAACTGAGACAAAATTAGATTATTTCTGGAAATATAGCAAATTAACAATCCAGCTTTCTAAAATCTAAACAAGTTTGAACAGCTCTGAGGAATAGTATTATAAAATTTTCCCCTCACCATTGTCTCCCTCCCCCAATTTTCACAGCATTAAATGAACTCTCTCCGAAAAATTAGGACCAGCAAATCATCTGTACCAAATAAATACCACTGCACATCTCTCATGAAGGCTATTTAAACACAATCCTGGAATCAATTTACCGGAGATAGGATCATATGGATCGGTTACCAGAGAGAATTTTCCTTCTTCTCCAAAGCCAATTCAACTCTCTAAGTGGCACCATCACTCTGCATTTCCATACCAGCTAACAACAAACAGTAATGAATTTTTGCCCCACAGCTCCACACCCCTATTAATATGCATGACAGAAACCAGAAGACGAACTTTCTCCCTCTCTTCTCAGAAAGCCATTAACTCAAGTTAACCTTCCAGACTTAATCTGGGGCAGCTGCAAAATGAAAATTATAATGATCAGGCTAGGTACCAAATACACTCACAGTAGAGAAAATAAAACAGCAGGTTTTCCTTAAAATGTCTTTGAAAACCAAGAAAACACCACCTTCCTCCTGCTTTTCAGTCTAACCACATTCAGCCTAGACAACAACAGTCTTAGGACACTACTGGGCTCAGTTCAGTTGCTGAGGCAAATAGTACCGAGCTATCTTAAAATATCCCGCCTTCCCAGTAGGTGCTAGTTCAAGCAGAACAAGGGTCTTCTGGCCATCTTGCATCTGCTAGCCAAGCATAGATGCAGACAATGTCATAAAGCATCTCAGCAAAGACAAGATGCCTGTGCTGGACAACTGAATCAAACTAGGCTCAAACTGTGTTCTCATCACAAAATAAAGACTTTCTTCTGAAGGGAACCTCAGTCTTGCCAAATTCTCACCTTCATTCCCTCAAAATCTACACTTTTCTTAGATTTACTTGTCCATATGAAACCAGAAGCATAAAATGGACTCCCAGGAGAACTTTGAGCCTGGCTACAATAAATTTGGTTATATAATGGAAATTAAGATAACTGGGATAGTAAGCAGGAAGCCATCTAACCTAATAGGAAACAAAGTTGTGAAGGGTGTACCTTAAACATCACCTATCCTGGAAGCTCAAGTAGTACCTACGTTATTAAAAAGGGTTGTAAAACCCTCAGGCCTCCCGAGGAGCAAGATACAAAGTCATCCCTTTCACAAGCTGATGAGGAAAGAAGTCATGCAATTTTGAAGTTTCAGATGAGAAGGCAGGAGCATGCCCCCAAGCACTATCGAGCAATTTAAAAGCATCAGGAAAGCAACCACAGAGGAAGTAAAAGTGGGTGGTAGGCTCTTTCCAGGCTGAGAAGCTGGTTCACAACCACATCTCTGCACATCAGGGTAGTGCCCTAACCCACAGACTATAGTGTGTCCTAGACTACTCCTGCTGAAGCTATGAAATGAAGAAATATTTACTGGACGAAAGAATGAAACACCCATAGAAACCAGATTTCCCTCACCTGAATGCCTTAATCACAGAGCAGAAGTCACTCTCCCTCTGGTCTAATTCTTTTTTTTGGAATTAACACAGTTGCAGGTGAAATAAAGGACAGCTGCTTGTTGCACTCTCCTGGGAAGAAGGACATGTGAGCTCAAGTTACTTCAAGCTAAAGAGGGGACAAGAGAACCAAGCTTCACACTTCATGAGTAAGGGACATAACTAATGCACCATCAAATATAAGAAGAGGGAGAGATAAACATCACTGCAAATGCTTCTTCCTCGAGTTTGTAAATAGCTTACTTATTTCTTAGCAAAACAAGCTTTTCAAATCCTCAGGGAACATCCCTATCTCAGGATGCCAAAAGCAGTTAGGCAGGAGAGAGATGCCACTCTCCAGAACAGTCACGGTGGTAACAGCTCTGGATGGATGCAGAAATGAAGCTCTGTGCATCTCATTTTCTTCACAGTAAAAAATACAGACAACTGTGTGCTTTCAGACATGAGTTTTAAGAACATCAACCTTAGCTTTGAGGCATCTAATTGTAAAATAATTTATGAATTCAGGCTGTAATACAACAAGGGGAAGGACTTCCCCCCCAAAATCCCATAAATTATATATAAAAAAAAAGCTTCTAACTTAGATTTTCAGTCTATGCGTATCAGAGAGCTGTAAGAGAGTACAGAATGGCTTTTATCTAAAATGTCAGTGTAAGCCTACACATCCCCTTAAAAACACCAAACCACCTCCATAGCGTTATTAAATTGTGTGAACTCCAGTACCCATATATGACTCAGTCATCCAGAGCTCACCACAGGCAAGCAGGGGACCGAACTCCAGATCCCAGTATGCTCCATGCCATATTCTAGACATGACAACTCCCATGACATATCGATGCTCTTCAACAGGTTCGAGGGACATTCATGAATCACGTTTATTAACTTAAGACTTTAACCAAACCAGACTAGCATTTGAGATGGGCACACATAGCACTACAAGTTGCACTGCCACAGAAACCTTCAAAATGAACTTTTCACCTTTTACAAACTTCACAAATTCCTTACACATATTTACTCAAAAATAAGCCTCAGACTTGTGCATTAGCTTCAGCTTTTGCACTGTTGGTCATCCAAACCATGATGTTAAAAGTCAACCTGTCCACTGCCACTACAAACAGCCCTACAAAAGTATTATCACGGACAGGAAGAACAGGATAAAATGCACAAAGAAGTCCCATAGAGCACCGGTTTTGTAGTCTACTGACAAGATCATAAATTAGACAACAATATTTCATCTGTTAGCATGCAAAAGTAACTGTCTCTGAATTAAGACTGACATTTAACTTAATGCAAACATGAAAATACCAACCATGAAATTATTTCTAAACATTTAAAATTCACAATATTAAATAAAAATCTTTCAAGTACCTGTGTGTCAGGGTTGCACTGCATCATATCTGTCCTAAAAGGTATTTGTCCTATATCTATTATTGTTATTTTTCCTGTAGAAGCAACTATTGCTACTAGTTTAAATCAAGAACTTGTATCAAGCAGTATATAAAGACAGAAAAAAAGACACATTTTTCATTTTAATTGGAAGTGTGAATTGGAATTCTGTGAAAGTAGAAGAATGGTAATTCAGTACTACACAAGAATTAGGACCTGTACATCTCACATCATTCACACAAGTGCATAGCAGCTTCTATTAAAATTTTAATTTAAACAACAAAATTCAAATTTATGACTGAGTTTTTTGCAACTCTCAAGCTGTCCCATATATTAAATATTTTAATTCATGCCTCTCAAACTGTTTTCTCTGATTTAATGTTACTGTTTTGCATTCCTAGATAACATGAGGAGAAAGTGTTGCTAAAAGAATGATTGATAACACTGAAACAGATCCAAATACATACTGAATTCAGCATGGAGGAAACACTAAGAGGTTTTGGCTCCTTTGAATCAACATATATATTATTAGGATGCATATTCCCCTGTCCGCTGATGTTACAGGTCACATTGGCATACTCAGTTTGTCTCCAGAGATTTAATAGGAGACCTAACCACGTCTGGATTGCATACAGGTTTTGGTTATAGAATAGTATTTTTCCATTTTGTAAGTGTTAAGTGAATGATCAAGTTTATGTGCTACTGCATGCATTATGCACCTAGTGCTAAAGAATGACAGTGATTCTACAAAACTCTTTTACAGTTTCTCTAAAAACTCTAATTAAAAGGGTATTTGGAAATACATATAAATATGATTGATTAAAGACGTCTTATTTATAGTATCTGTACACATATAAAATATTACTTGTTAAACCATGGAAATAGTTATTCACCTAAATAACATCTAGTATTTTTGACACACATTTTAAGCTCTCATTTTGTATAACACGTAACATGTGGAAATCCACAACATACTGCACATGCAAATCCTTAATGTCTTTGTGAGACTACCATACTGCTGAGGACAAGATATTTCAGCCTGACAAAACAGTGTCAAAAAATGATGTCATGAGAACAAGCTAAGCACACTAACAATGAATTATCTTCCCAACACTGTAAAATTCACTAACAGACTCACTATTATGGCAAAATGACATCTGCTGACGGTAACTACGCAGTAGTATCCAAGATGATCATCATTTTTACTTGGTGAATTAGCTGAGTATTTTTTATTTTAATTACTGGCATACAGTGTCTTTTTAATTACTTGCTATTTGTTTATTTTCTAGTTTTAGTAAAGAGCAGAAGTTCACAGCAAAAATGAAGCCTCACTGCAAAAACAGCACAGGAGAGTAGTGAAAAAGTACAGAGCAGGATACAATAAAATATTGGGCACTCATTAAGAAACCATATAAAGAACCCAGAGAACCTCGCTTATACTTGCCATAGTTTACATTTAAGTGAAACATTAAAGACTGGATAGACTATACTATACTGGTTCAAATTGAACTTGAAGAATTTTATTCTGAGTTGCTATGCGTAGTTGCTTTATGCTTTTTATGAATTTAAGTCAAACCCTTCATGCTATTCCCATAATCTGTAATTTCATTTCATTAAAACATTTTTTAAAGTCTACCCTAGGAAAGCTAAATTCATGAGTAGTAGAGCTTTAGCATTCATTTTTAATTTGGGCCCAGTGAGGTGGGAGGGTAGGGGTATTACAGGAGAGTAGAAAGGAGAATTAAACATGGGAAATTACAAAGTTTATTCCTTAAAAAAATAAAGAAGTACATTGCTGATGTATAACTCTTCCTTACATGTTATAAAAATGTAAAAATTAGCATAACAGAGAAAAGGGAAGTATCAGCTTGGTTCTTCCCTATGTAATATGAGTTGGGGTATTTTTGCTGAGCAGTGCTGAGCATGTGAAATTCTTTGCCCAGAAGGCAACCTCATGTCACGACAGCATTTTGTTCCAGATCTCCCCACCTAAGAGTTCACAGCTAGTCGTTTTCTTTTTTTCCTGACCTTTCAGATGGTGAGAGACGGAGAAGCAAAGCAAAAACATCGCTGGCCCTCTTAACTGACTCTTTCTCCATACACATATAAACCGCCTTTAGGAGCTGATAAACAAAACCAGAGTGAATAGATGGGCTGTATGGCAACGAAAGACTACCAGGAACAGGCTGGAAACCAACGCACATCACCACCCTCGGCAAGTTATTAGCAAAAGTCTTGCTGTGCTGCCAGTGAATTATGCAGCATTTGATTCTACACAGTGGCGTCATGTATTACCAAGACCTTAGCATAATAAAACCCAGATAAATAAAATTAAAGCTAAATGGTCTTGAAATTAAATTAGGGAAAAAAATAATAATGGGAAGAATAGATGCAAGCGTGATATCTGTTCACTGTAACGCATATCAACACGGACAGAGATTCAAACACCGAGATTAATGCAGTATTACAGATCGTGTTTTTCATCTCACGCCTAGGTACATCCCTCTGGGCGTTTATAGCGCCCTGCACTCAACAACCACCAGCACCTGGAATAGAAAGTTTTCGGTATGATCAAAGTTGTGAGCTTAATCCTCTTTTCTCCCCCGACTACAGCACAGGCGTACTTACTCCAGCACGGCACTACGACGTGTTGTTTGGCTGAGATCCTCGACCAGCGCTAAGAGTTAAGCCAGGCTTCCCTGGGCCCGGGAGCGGGCACAGGCAGGTCCCCGCACCGCCGCTGCTCTCCCCCGCAGCCGGGCGGCTCCGGCGTTCACCGCCTGGCAACGAGCACCCGGGGACTTCCACCCGCAGGGCCTGTGCCCGGGGAAGCCTCTCCCCCGGCTGGGGCGAGGCCAACCGGGGAATCTCCGCGGGGGCTCGCACCGCAACCGATGCCCTTCCAAAGGCAGCCGGTAGCCGAAGCGAAGCGAGAGCTCTGCCAGCGCTCCCCGCCCCGCTGCCACAGGAGCTGGCAACGCTCCGCGGCCGCCGCTTCCCCAGGCAACAGTTGGCTGCGTCCCCGCCCGCCCCCGCGGCGGCGGTGCCAGGGGCAGGGGCAGCCGCGCCGGGGGCCCGGGCCGGCCGGGGAGGGGTGACCCCGGGCCAAGGAGCGGGCACAAAGGCGGTCGCGGGGGTCGGCGCGGCGGAGAGGGCAGGGGGGCGAGCGGAGCCCCGCGGCTGGAGAAAGCCCGCGGGCTGCAGAGCCCCGTCCCCGCCCCGCGGATGCGGCGGGCGCTGCGGGAACGAGAGGCAGAGGCGGCTCAGCCCGCCCGCCCCCGCGCAGCCCCCGGCAGCGCCCGGCCCCGCCGCGCCTCCCCCCGCCCCATTTACCTCAGCCGCCGGTCGCCGCTGCAGGGACCCTCGTCCATGCCCTGCGCCTCCGAGACAGCCGCCGGCGCTGCGCGGCGCGGCCCAGCCCGGCCCGGCCCAGCGCGACGCTCCCAGGCCCGCCCCGCGGTGGCTGCGTGCGGCTCCCGGCGGCGGCCGGCCCCGGGCGGGCGGGCGGGCGCGGCTCCCTCGGACCCGCCTCCCGCCGCCGCTGCCGGCTGGGGGCGGCAGGGGGGGCAGGAGGGGTCCCTGGGACGGTGGCGGGGAGGGGGGGGGGAGGCGGCGGCTGTGGACGAGGGGCACGGGAGAAGAGGCGGCGGGGGAGGGGGGTCCCCACCTCCGCACAGACCCTGCGCGGGGACTCTCGGGCTCCCCAGCGCGGTGGGCGGGGGGGGGGGGATCTGGGGTGTCTGCTTAGAAATAAGGGCAGGGAAACGTGTGGCTGTAACCCGTGCTGCACCCCCGCCCGGGGACATCGGCTCTGACCCAAATCCCCCCGGTTCGCCCCCAAGCCCTCACCGCCCAGCCGGTGGGCTCTTTTCTGGGCGGAGCGGGGAGGGGACTGTGTGTGGGTACATGCTTGAGTTCGGCGGGACTGGAAATACATTTTTTGCGTTTCTGGCTGTGCAGAAGGCAGCACTTCCTCAAGACGTCAAGACCAGATCTGAGCCCATTCACAGCTCGTGAAAATACTTTGTACTTCCTCTTGCTGTTTCGAGGGTTAAATAAGGTTAAAGTTGCAAGAGTGGCTACCCGAGGCTTGGTTTCCCCCTTCCCCAAAAGCCAGTCTATGAGTCGAAAGAAAGAAAGAAAGAAAGAAAGAAAGAAAGAAAGAAAGAAAGAAAGAAAGAAAGAAAGAAAGAAGGAAAGAAGGAAAGAAGCCTACAAGTAACAATATTGGAAGTACAGCTTAGAAATATCTGGTTATTTGTTCATACCAGGGTTTTGCTTGCTGAGCTTTTTAGATGTGAGAAGCCATGATGCTGACCACAAAGCCATGACAGCACCGTGCCAGTGAACCTGAGAGTTCACAGCCGCGTTCTGCCTGGGGCAGACACCTCGAAGATAGGGCCTGTGCACACCGAGAGGTGTGATTCTCATGAATATGGCAAGTTTTGAAGCGCTGTGAAGCCAAGTGGTTTGGTACAACTGTGAGCACGTGGGTTCTGCTGCTGACTTGACCCTCTGGCCTGTCACTCCCACTGAGCAAGTGTCCCAGGGCAGCATCAGTTACACGATTTAACTTCTTGCCTTTACCCAGGCTGTATCCAGATGTCCTTGAAATGTTCTTCTTTGGTCTGAAAATTCCAAATTTTCTAGTTAGAAAGTAATTCGAGTGACATACTTAGTCTATTAAAAGGCTTGGTGTCTGTTACTGTAGCACATATTTAATATAGCTACCGTTACAGCACCCAGCTTAGTAGAACACTAAGCTGCTGGCTTGCATTTTTTATCCACAAGTCTCAAAGTACCTTTCAAAAGAACTAAATAGCATTGCTCCACTTTCAAGTGGGAAGAACAGTCACATGGAAAACTTGAACCAGGAGAGAGAACTGAACCTCAGATTCCCAGCTGGCAGCTTAATGTCCCCTTTTACTTATTTTTCTGGGGCATGCTTTCTGACTGCTGAGTAACGGACGTGTCTTTAACTGGATGCTTTTACAAAAGAAGAGGCAGCTGTCACCCATCATTTGGAAATATTCTGACTCTATTAGTGTATGTTATGCATGCTCTTAGATTGTCTGCACTGAATGTGTCAGGGACTTAGCCAGAAGAATATTTTGATTCTGGATATGGGTAGTATTTAAGAGTTAGAAAAGCCCAACTTTTAAATCCTGTCAAAACAAAGGGACTGTTATGTATTGATGAAATGAACTGTAGAACATCTACGTAGCTTTAGCGTCACAGACTACCATAAGGCTGAAGTTGAACAGCCTGTAGGGGGAATGGCAGGGGAGTGATAGATTTCAGATTCCCAGCTTTGGACAATGACGTTAGAGACCAGCAAATAATTGTTTAACCAGCTACTTGCGTATTAGCCAAGCCACAGTAACTGTCTCTGCGAAACTGTTATCCCAGTGCTCGTGTGAGACGAATTCAGTTTGAGGCACATCAGTAGCATTCAGATTCCTCAGTAAAGTTATCTCTTATCACTTGGACTCTGTGAGGGATCTCACATAGTGCCCAGCTTTTGCTTTGAGGAGGTGCAGGATTCCTATAAAGTTCTGTCTCATCTCTACCAGCCCGCATCCCAGTACCTCAAACACCATAAACTTTCTCATATGAAAGGATGTGCTTGCATTTACATGGGTGAATTGTGCTTCTGAATTTATGTATACAGACACCTGCATGTTCTTAGACATTAATTAGGTGTCTAACCTCCCAGTACAGTCAGTAGTAGGGTCCAGGTCTGGTGCTTTCATATGTTGTCTCACACATCACAAGAAGCAACACGATGGACCAGCCACTAAGAGTCTGTGGTATCACAGCTCAAAACTACCCAGGCTCTGTTGGCCCAGGTCCTGATCCATGGGTGAGATAAGCAGGAACTTTCAGGGCTTTTTAAGATGCCCTTGGGTATCTTGCCTTGTTTTCTACTGCTCTTCCAGAGCAGTCCTGTGACCCATAGAGTTAGCTCAGGTAAAGCTCAGAATGCCCATTGTTACACGAGTGAATCTGTCTTCACTGCAGTGGAAACTTAGACACCTGCATACAGACATCTAAAATTTAGGATTCTGACTTTCACACTGAATCCCATCCAAATCGATTTGCAATCACAAATCTCAGGGGAATTTAACACGTTTTATTTCACAGTTATGACAATGTATACACAACCAGTTGCTATGGCTCAGCTGGGACATAGCAGCGCAGCAGCAGTGTCCCAATTTTTTTTAGATGCTGGCCTTATAACATCTGCTGTAATTTGAATGGTGATGTAGAGGTTTTCGTTTTAACAGGAATGATTCATAAAGTCATCTACAATATTGGTAAATACTTGGATTTTTATCTACCTGGAACAGTGTTGTCTAGTCTTTTGTAGAGTAAGGTGTCTTGCAACTCTTGAAACTCATAGCTTTATGCAGAATTGCACTAACAATCATCTGGAAGCATCCAGTGATCTCAGAACAGATGGGAACATGAGTTTTCAGCTTTTGATGTTTAACTTGCTAAGCAGAACTAATGTATTTATCTAGCAGTTTTCTCAAGTATTACATGTAGGAGTTGATTTGTGGAATAAAAGGACATCTTTCTTAATGCTCATTTTAGCTCCGTGCAGACTGAAATGACGAAGGTTAGTACAAAGAGCATTCTCAGGAAAAGAAAGGTTTAGAGCCCAGTTCAGAGATTACCAAATTCAAAGGAAAGTGTCTTCAATTTCAGTGGCCGTTGAATCAGCCCCTTAATCATCTCCTCAGTCTGGAAGTACTTTATTTTTGTGGTTAACATGGAAAAAAAGGATAATGCTAATATATTCTATGAAGTAAATTATATGAATATTCAGTATGATCCTGTCATCACTTGCATAATTCACAGTACCACTGATATTGTTTGGAATTGTAGCTGTTCATCACTTGTGAAGATGGACCTCGGTCCTGTTTTGGAATTTAGGGACATAATTTTCTTCTCAGTTATGCCACTTAAAATTAGGAGTAAAGCCAGTAACTTTTGAGACACAACAAAACCAAAGAGGAGGGGAGGGAGGCAATCTATCATTTTACAACTCTGAATTGTGTCTGAAGTTGTTTCCTATGAGAGAACTGTGCTGCTGTGGTTTTGTCAGTATTTTTCTCTCCTCTCAAAGAACCAACCGTTAGTAAGGGGTCAGAGAAAACTTCTGCATCTCAACTGTTATAGATATCTTCAGCTTGAAGAGCATTCCTTCTCAGCCTTTATTGCAGTAAACCCCCAGTTTATTTCTTGTATCAGCTGATGCATGATGTTGGAAGAAGCATGGGCAGCCAGCCCTTTGCTGACAAGGGCCCAACCATGGCAGATTAGAGCAGCGACTCTGCTCACCAAAAATACAGGAGTCTCCACTGAATACAGCTGGAAATCTGACCTGTGTATATCCACCTGTTTGGAAGTCAATATATAGGAAATATAATCCCCTTTAAAATACATGTACACACCTTGAATGGCACACAATAAAAATGTATTTATTTTATATATTAATTATCTTCATTAGGCATTCAATGCAGACTCATTTTCATTGTCAATCTTACCAAATTAAGCTACTGAGGAAAGTGATATGATTAAGCTTCTGGTACAGGCTTTTAAAGGTATCAGTATGCATGCATACAGCTTAAAAATAGTCCAGATTTACAATATATATTGCTTAAAATAAAAAAATATATATTTTTGTCATTTTTTAGCAAGTCGGAATAATACACATTAAATAACAGGACTTTGGCTATGTAATTGTATAGGAATGTGGTTAGACCCTAGGACTTGCTTTGGGTATGGTTCTCAACTGTAACTGCCTTATCCACATGTACATGGACAAAGCATAATAATAGTGTTCCTATATGCTGATAGATGTTTGTTGTTAATGCTGTAACACTGAAAATCATAACAACAATTGACAGGAAACATATCTTTTGAATTCAAAAGTTTATCAAGAAGCAAACATGGAATATTTATTCATTCTGTATGCTGTTTCTATAATGAAATTGCAGGATATTTTAGTGGAATTACATTGTACAAATATTAGTTCAGATTTGCTTGAAATACTAGTTCTATTGCAAAACAAATAGTAAGATTTTAATAGATCACTGGATATGTAATATTTCATTTATCACTATTAATGTTAATAAGAAAATGTCTAAGTACCAAACTATTTTAAGCTGGTCGGCACAAACCCATTTTCATTTGCATCTAGCAAGATGTATCCTGGCAACCGTATATTTTTGGATTCGTAACAATCTATTCTATTCATTTTATGCAAATGAAGTAACCAATACTGCAAGAATCATGAGAATTCAAGATGGATAACTTCCATCATTCAGAGCTATAGATAGATGACTAGGAATCTATATGAGTCATATTTTATTTTTTTAAAATAATCTATTAAACATTTGCTTCAATGTATTTACCCAGCTAAAATGTTTATCTGACATGATTCACATACTTGTACTCCAAAATGGAAAGCAGTAGCAACCCAAGCTGTGTCCTGTGAAGTAATGATTATCTCCCACACCACAGCCCTGCTTCTGCTTTATTAACTCGCATAGAACTTATGGAGGGAAGTGGAAGAGCAGAGGCTCCAAACACTGACCACATCTATGCATGCTGACTTGATAACTTGATAAGCTAACACCCTATCTACAGTAAACACTAAGTTTGAGTGATATATATGGGGTTTCTATTATATTGTGTGAATGTCATTGGAAGGACATTTTTTAGAAAGCTGTCTTCTGATTTTGGTGGGTATGTGTGAATGATTTGTTTGCATTTGCTATAGAAGAAAGTTTACAGAAACCTATGTATCATCAGTATATTCTATTATTATCAAAACCTTTTTTGTTTGTTTTGAGAAGATCTAAGGAGGTCAGCTGGGAGAAAGCTCCGTTTATAGAAATGGACTGCATATAATACCCTCATAAGCACAGAACGTTTACAAAAGTAATTAATTCCTCTTTTAACTTGTGTTCTTCGGGAGCTTTCAGCCTGGATCAAAACCACTGAACCTGAATACAGCCAGGCCTATATAGTCAGTTCTAAAGCAACAGTTATAAATAAAGGTTTCTGTAGCAGCATAGCTGGTAGACTGAACCAGAACCCTACCAGCTAGTCTTCAGTGAACATGATAACTATTGTTCCACTCTAAAGCAATAATCTTCCACTGCTGACCAGTAGGATTCAGTTATACCCAGAATAAATTCAAATTGGACAACTGAAATTCTCCTCAGTCACTTTTCCTGTCCTTGTATCAGAGTTAAGTGTACAAGCAAGAGCGGTTGAACAGTTTCTGAAGCAAGTCCTGAGCCACTAAAGTTTTCAGGTGGCCTAGGACCGCTTTTTTGATTTATCTTCGTTCATGGTACCTACCAGCACAATATTCAGAACGTGCTTCATGAGATAACCAGGAGAGCCTTCCTTGAGTACAACAGGCTCTGTCAGAGAGGAAGACATAGCTGATGAAAATGGAAATTTCAGCCATCTAATTTTGCCCCATTGCTACATGGCAGTCAGTGAACTTAATTTTGACTGGAAACTTTGTTAGTTAAAAGGTCAGGACTCCAGTTTGGTGATGAGCAGTTGTTACAGGAAATTACACAAGTGTGGTAAAGTAATGGTTGTGTTGCTAAATTAGATTCTTAGCTTTTGTAATAGGAAAAGCCAGGGTTTGAATTGCCCATACAATCTCAGTGTGGATCCCAATACATATACATTATGAAATTTTTGCGAACTCCATATACATGTATGTCCGCTGTTTATAAACCAACACACGTAGCCTCTGACTCAGCCGGGAAGCAGGGTAGCTGACCAACTGGACTACAGGAAAGGTATATTAAAGTCTTGATTCTGATATTTCCTAATTCTTGAAATCTTAACTTTGCAGCTTTAAATACAGTATTTCGCACATGCTTTATGTATGCAGCACAATTGTTTAAGGAATACAACAAACCAAATCAGATCTAATACCCTGTCTTGCATAGAGTATTTGGAAAGGATTTGCAGGATCCAGGCTCTCCTTTGTAGGAGCATTAATTTGCAAGTGGATGTTATCTTCTCAGTTCCACTGTATTGGTAAAGGACATTACCACTCACAGCTGTTTGTCAACTTCTTTCTCATGTTTATTGTCTCCAAAGATTTGCTGGGATGATTTGCTAATATAGTCAAAATGAGACAGGTTAGGTTAAACAGTTCAAGTAGTAGGTCCTTCCTGGGTGACCTTGTTTTGACTGAACTGTATTATGATACAATCACCCTGTCAACTCTGCAAGAAGACATGAGTAAATGTGACAACTTCCAGCACAACATGGAGAGGGATGGGCAGGTTATTCCTGGTGTGCACATCTGCTTAGCACCCAGCGAACTTAAGGAATTCAAAACTGAATTCTCTTTTCTGCAATTATTTGGCTTTTCCACTACAGCAAAAAACCTTAAAGTACATGCTATGAGTTTTACAAAAGTCACTTGGATTTTTCTGTTGTTCGCTGTGCCAGAACAAATCTCAGGATATATAAAAATCACTAGGTGTAAATCTAATGAATTTTTTCTTCCCGGTTCTATTTCTCTTTATCCATGTTTCACAAACTGTATAGGACCTATACTACATGCAAGGCAGTAGAAGACTGGCTTCTCTCTGTTTTATTTTCCATTTCTATTTGAGAACAAGGTGAATAAATAAAATTGTCTTACATGTTTTAGTCATCTGACAAAAAAATACACATTCCATTAATTTTTTTTTCACCTTAAATCTCAAAAATCAAGAATGGTACCTCTTTAAAAATGAGTGCTTCTCTCTTTTAATCAAAAGTTAAAAGAAAATTTAAGTGTAATAGCACTGTTAAAGACTCCATTTGAGATGGTGCCAACATGAAAACAATTTAAGTCCTCTGCAATCTAGGCATTCCAAGCTTAGACTATCTGTTGTCTAGCTTGTAATACAAACAGCATAGCAATAGAAGTGTTAGGAACGTTCAGATAATGCTTTCTTCACTTCCCAAAAGCTCATTATTATTTTTCTGTCTTATCAATTAAAATAATTGTACCCCATATGCCATCCTCCTGCTAAATGATGTTAAAACTACTTAAAAAAAGGTAAATGTACTTATTATTAGGAAACTGTCTGGGCCTTTTCTGTCATCTAAACTAGGAAAAATAAATGCATTCACTTGAGTTCTCTAAATAACCTTACATCTCTTCTTGTAAGCATTGAGTCTATGTGTAAATGAACTAAAATATTACTAATCTGAAAGATAAATACAGTAATAATTATGAAAAGTCAGCAGTCAAGCAGATGTTTATAACAAACAGTAGATAATGCCAAGTCAATTATAAGGATAAATGGAAAGTTCATTTATATGGGTGGAAAAAGACCTGTTTCCACAATAAATTGAACAATCACAGGATCACGGGATCATAAAATATTTCATGTTGGAAGGGACCTCAGGGAGTTTCTACTCCAACCTTCTGCTCAAATCAGGGTCACCTGTGAGATCAGACCATGTTACTCCAGTGTTTATCCAGTCAGGTCTTGAAAACCCCCAAGAATGCAAACTGCACAGCCCCTCTGGGCAAGCTGTTCTACGGCTGACTGTCCTTGTGCTGAAAAACCTTTTCCTTACATCCAGTCTGAACCTCCCTTTTTTTCAATGTGCATGCATCGTATCTCCTCCTTCTGCCATACATCACTCTGAAGAGCCTATCTTTTTGATAACCTTCTCATGGGCATTAGAAAACTGCTGTTAGTTCCCCCCTAATAGTAATATACAATAGACAGTAAATCTTTGTCTCATTTTTCCCATCAGTTGCTATGAATAGGAAATAAGTATCATATTCCATCTCACTTTCTTCTGTTTACTCAATAATGACACCTCTCCTTATCCCCGGTCCCCTTCCCTGTTACGTCTTTTGGGATTCATTCACCCCAAAGCCCCCAAAGACAACTTCCATCATGATGCTGCCTTGAGTTTTTATTCTAGGGAGAAGAGCTCCTTACTTACCAGTAGTGACAAGGAGTTTCTAGGAATCAGAAAGAGTGTCTTGTTGCATTGGCATTACTTCTTGCAACAGTTCTAGTTAGATATCCTGCAGTTCTTCTTTATACAGTTATTTCAACTTTATCACTGTGGTGCAAAACAAAGTATTTCTCTGACAACATGATTTGCAAACAGTCTTTTCTAGCTCATTAATAGGTGGCAACAGAAACCAATTTCTTCATTGACAAAAATTATGTTCATTCAGTTGTTAGAAGGAACAACTGAGCATTGAATTATATAACGAGTAATTTTGCATAAAACAAATGAAACTCATAAAAATCTTTTTGCCAGCTCCTTATAGATCTCATAACAGGAATGAAGCATATTCTCTGCTTTAAGTCTTTCAGTGCATTTTCTACATTTCTTTGTTTGCGAGAAGTGGCTTACTGCTGCTGGTATCACTTTTAAAAGGAGCTGTAGGACTGAACTGAGAGCTGTGTCTCAGTGCAGCCTTAACAAGAAAATGTCTAACTGCGCTACAGTTTCCATCAGGATGAAGAGAGAAGAAAACCATAGACAAAGATTGAAAAAGCATTACAGAATATCCTGGGTAAGACAGCCTCTATATCTCAAAGATGGCAGAGGAGAAAACAACTAAAATACCTTTTCTTGCCATTATTACTAGAATAAATCATAAGCAGATCGATCTTCATCACCGAGTTTGAAATTCAGTTAAAATCTGAAAAAAGTGTGACTTGGGTGGATGCTGGCCTTCCTAATACTGCATGCAGAACAGAAAGGAGCTCTGCCTTTTGCTGAGGTTCAAAATGAGGGAATGAATTTCCCTTCTGTGTGTTTTACTTGTGTGACCAATGGTTACAGTCGATATTTTCTTTATCTTGAAAGTTCAGCAGTAACAGGGAAAGCCATGCAGTGAACAACGCATTATGTGCCATTAGAGTTTTTCCTTCCCAAGCATTAGTTTCTATTACATTTTGTACCGAACTGTACTGACTCCTTCCCACCAAGTAAAGCACAGTATAAAGAGGAGGCTTAATGCAAAAGAGTCAGTGAGGTAATTAGTGTTTTATTCAAACAAGCAGGTTCAATTCATGCAGTACCAAATAAGCCTTTCCAGCTCTGCTTCCCTGACAATCTTTACTATTAATTGAGCGCATCTAGCTTGCAGTTTGCTGAATAGCACAAAGATGACGACATGGACCATGCTGCTGCACATGGCTTGCAGTCCCTTGATCACCCTACAGCAAATGGAGAAAAAAAGGGAGAAGGTTAAAAGTTGCATTTTAACCCCTTAACAGCTATGAAACCTACTGACTTTAGGCTCTGGTTCAGAGTTTCAGTGTCTGGCAGTCAGCAACTTTCAGATCTCTAAAGGGTTCCTCTCTCCGGGGGTAACTGCTGTGTGAAGCTCAGCGAGAAGAAGCACAGATATGCATATTCAGTCCGGGGTACAATAGCTCCATTCTCATTGTCAGGTCAGCAGTCAAGTTCAGTGTAACTCCTCCTTCTGTTTCTGAATCAGGACTTTATGGAAATGCTGAGGATTTTTAATAAAGCAACTCTGGTGTGAAACAAATCTGCCCTTCGTGACAGCTCTTTGCTAAGCAGCACCAGTGCAGAGCTTATTAAGTCAAAATTTTAAAGTTCAAAGGCAGCATCAGGTTTCAGTAGGCGTCTCTTCTCATCTGCTCTTCACAGCAATATAATTTGTTACCACCCATATTTTTATTGCACAAGTAACATCTACATGCTCTTGCTGTTGTAACACTTGGTCTATTTTAGTAACTAGTGAACCATTCACACATTTTTTCTCAAAAGCTAAAACTTCAGATCTTTAAACTGATTCGCAGGCTTTTTGTACCTAAATTCAGTTGCACTCTATGATTTCTAATCAGCGGTAAGCTCTTCCACAACCCTGGAAATGGTCATTTTCAGTGATCCATATCACTGTGCAAAATTAAATTCATGCATCACAGAGCAGAGAAGAATATTATTCCATGACTCTCAATTCAATCATTCATATAAACTGACTTATGATCAAATCTTGCTTCACAGGATATAATTTCTCATGTGGGTAAATTCTGTCCTTTTAAATTTTAGTGTTATAACCTTTGCAGAAGAACTGTTGCAGGTGATTATAAACTTGAGTGAAATCGGCATCAAAAATATTTCATTTTTAAAACAAAAATGCAAAGTATGCCATTTCTGGCACCACTCAAACGTTTTTTTTCTCCATTATTGTTATAGAAACTCTAAAAAAAACTTAAAAAAAAATCTTTGCACCAATTCATGGGAATTTCTCCTGGTTTTATACTAATTTCAGTGCTTTGAGTTCCAATCATGTGGAGCCCAGTTTTTAAGTGCAGAGGGCTTGTAGTAGTTAAGTGCATGGAAAATTATTTCCTTTAATTGACTCGGCCTGGTGGTGCCCACCTGTAGACAGAGTATCAGTCAGCCCTGCAGTTCCCTCATCATTGCGAATCCAGCCATTGTCTTGGATGTGGTATTTCTAACTCAGTGACTGGGTCTCTGGGTCCATTTTTTGAGGATGTATGAACGCAAATTTACTCCTTTCCTTCTTCATCCCACAGTAATCCTATAGATAGCTGCTGAGGATCATTGTTCAATCTCCCTGGATGTTTTTCTGCTGACTAGGAATCCTTCAGCCACTACCAGAAGAATTAAGCTTTACTCAAAAGGTTTTAGAAAATGTTTTTGAAGGCCTCTCAGTGAGTGGAATGCAGTGGGTAAAAAAAAAAAAAGTTTTTTTTTTCCCAACAATTTTTTATTAAACAAAATAATTCAATGTCATCTTCTGGAATCAATTTCATGTGTGACCAGTGGACTCAATGGAAGCTAGGTGGGTGTATCTGAGGAAAGGATCTAACTGATATACTTTTTCCAGGGTATAAAGTCAGCCATATTTTTTTGTTATTGTTGTTTTTTGTCAAAGTTTCCATTTTCTGTGCAGGAAGTTTTCGCTGAGAGAACTTTGGTATCTGAAATGGTATGTGGCATATCATGCGAGGTGACAGTAGAGTAAATAGGATGCCTGTTAATGAAAGTGAATTTCCTTCTACACAGTCATTACTTTTGTCATGCTAACTTTCCATATCCTGTAAATATGAACCTCACCTCAAGCAGGAAACACATGTGTGCACGTTCTTGTCATTGAAAAATATGATAGAAGGCAAAGTTAGCTGGCACTGAACTTCTAGACTGAAATGTTTTTGAGAAGTCACAAACATTCCAAGAGGAGTTTTATATAGAAAACATGAAGCATGAAGTTGTAAAGTAAGAGCTGAAAATGAACAGTGATATTTATTAGATTTTCTGAAATAAACCTGAGCATTCTGTTTCCCTTCTTTCAGGCTGAAGCCTTTTCTTGTGCATATAATAGAACTGAAAAAATCTCTAATAATGAGAATTCATCTTTGAAGTCTTACAAGGTTTATAATACTGTATCTACATAGTCCTATAGCTGTCAAGGGCCAGTTTATGTTAGCATAAGCTGATATAGCTCAAACTGCTTGTAAAGTACTTGCCTGTGTAGAGTAACCTGTGTTCATGTATATACAGAAATATTAGGACTATTTTACAGCACAACAAAAACCCATCACTTCAGAAACAATTGTTCTCAAGGGAGACTTTATATACCTTGCACAGAAAAACATTGCACAGATTGAGTTTTAATGACATTTGGGAGTGGAACTTCAGGGAGCTAATGATGAAGAAAATCTCAGCTTTAATTACAGAGAGACGACCTGCATGCACTAAGGAAAAATGTGACTCTTCATCCTTGTTTTCCCATTCACAGCTGGATGCATTAGGACTGTGCTGTGCTGTGTGCACTTCAGTAAGGCATAATGGATATGGTGGCCTGGATAAGTTGCTAAGAACAGCAGTAATGGGCTGGGAATATTGACATATAGCTATAGCAATGACGCATGTTAAGAAGGAAAGAGGAATAAAAACCCTTACAATGTATTTGACAGAACTGTAACATGATTATAGAAGTTTACCTTTCCATAGCAGCTGTCATTTCAAAACATATAGGTGATGCCTGTAGTGATGAATGCAAGCTGTCGTAATTGGGGCTGAGGCTGAAATTCGATGGCTTAATCTGGAAAGCAGTTCTCAAAATCCCTTTATTTTACAGATACCTCAACATTTCATCAGTAGTGTTTCCTACTGCCTTGATTTGGGCCTTTGCTTAAGATGGCTGCCATTTTAGAGCAAGCATCTACACTCTTATTTCACAAATTAAGCCCATTCTAGGAAGCAGAAATAGTTACTTTGCTTCAGCCATGTGAGGGGCACAAACTGTCAACACATTCCTGATGCACACTGAGGGCAAGGGCCAAGAGCAAAGCTCTGCCTGCCAGCCTGGCTGCTCCTTCTGATTGAAGCTGCCCTTAGAGGTCCTATGCCAAGGATATGGAGTACTGAGCTGCTCCCATTCATTTTCTGCAGAAGACGCCTTGGGAAGGGCTGGGAATTTCTGTGTTTTAAATGATGTGTCAGGGAACAGCAGAGTGCTGGGCAGGGGCAGAAGTGTGAAGAGCTAAGGGTACTCTCATTCCTCCTGCACAGCTCCCCAGTGCCAGAGCCTGGGGTGGGGGACCAGGGTCAGTCATGGCCCCTGCCATGATGCAGCAGGGCCAAGGCCTGCAAAATTCAGTCCTGTTATAATTAATTTACAACTCTACTTCTGTCATAAATATGAATTTTAATGAAAACTTGAGTATTCGAGGCTTGAGCAAAAAGTTTTCTAAGAGAAGCAAAGCTCTTAAATTCTGTCTTCTCACAGGTTATGTCAGAAAATAGTAATCATTTTTCTTGATAGTTATTTAAAAATCCAATGATCTTTTTTAGTACAGGTCTGTTCTGAATCTTCATCAGAGGCTGGCATTTCTGGCAGCCCTGCAACATCTGTTGGGGCATTTCATTGCTTTTTGCCTGAGAAATCCGTACGTGGCACTACAGACGTTCAGTTGCAAGATGGTATCTATCACAAGTCAAAGGTTTGTATACATTTGTAAACATCCAGAATGGTTCTCTATCAAGCCTTGTATGGCTTTTCTTCTTTAGAGTTATACACTTTCAGTTACCTTTTGTTTATAAGTATGCTAAAAGAAAAGTAACAAATTATAGGACTGGTGTCCCAACTGTGACCAGAGAGGTCACTTGAGAGAAGGCTTAACTGTTCAAAGAACTGGTAAATATGGGTCTTGGCAGCTTCTGTGTAATCAGTTCTAAAACCCCCTATAAAATATAATAAAAGAGCTAATGAAATAAGATCTTAAAAAAAATATTACTGCACATACTAGAGTGTTGATTGTAGGAAGTGAAACTAGGAACATTAGAAGTTTGTGTCATAGTCAATGAGTATAACCCTTAAGAGTCATCACATGTCTTTAAAAATGTCCCCTTTTTTTTTTTTTTTTTTTTCTACTGGGATGTCTTGTAACAAACTCAGACAAGTTATGGTAGCAGGTTTAGGCTGCAGGAGGTATTCATTCCAACAATGACAATATTTGTAAAAGAACATTCCTGGGAAGTCTACTGGATTATTTCAAGTTGATCTTTTTTATAGAGACCATCTTTCATTGGAATACTTGTTTAAATTTTTTTCTTTGTTCCCATGTTTTTTTGTTG
Organism: Strix aluco; assembly: GCF_031877795.1. Lineage (NCBI taxonomy): Eukaryota > Metazoa > Chordata > Aves > Strigiformes > Strigidae > Strix > Strix aluco. Next base: position 119,877,746 of record NC_133933.1, read on the forward strand.
AAAATCTAGGGTGCAAAATTCAAGAGAGTAAAAAAATTTCAATATTCATAACTTTCCCAAAGATACAATAGTTATAGATGATACAGAATGGATGGAAGTACAACAAAAAACCCCATGTTACAATAATCACTAATGTGCTTTAAACGCAGAGCCAAAAAAAAGTCCTAAGCCACATAAAATCACTTTTAATAAGGATTCACACCTTCCTGACTACTACAAAATGCAGGTTATCTTCTCTATCTCACTTTCTTTCCTTTCTATGAAACTTCATTTTCTGGGTCTTTCTGTTTTCAATTAATGGGAAATAGCAAGGTGTTAAACATACCTAAACTTTGATCCATTACTATGATGTCCAGCTGTTGCAAGTTCCAGGCTTAGGGGATGGGGAACAGAAACAGGTCACCCACCTGGGAACTGCCAAAGAGAGCAGTTTTCTCATTATGAAGGCATATGAACAAAGATAAATAATACTACCATGAAGGCTTATAAAACACAGTTTTAATGTAAATATAGGAACACGTATATTTATGTAATATTTAGATTGAGGTTTCTCTCATCCTTTATCTGACTAACTTATAGATGCTTCACAGTCCTCTGGCTAACGATATGTATATGCCTCCTTCAGTATTAAATCTTCAGGCTGCACAAGAGCTGGTACTGAACTCTGGTACAGTTCTTTAGAACTGCCTTTGAAAGATATTCAGATTCAGTCCTGCACGTCTTTTCCTTCTTTACGGATTTCTTGGTCCTCAATTCCATCAGGAAGGTGTTCAACTTTCCAGTAATTACATGGTTGTTCAGTCCTTTGAGTTTTAGAAACATGATGTGCTTTTGTCATGGCCATATGCAGTTATTAGCTGCCTGGTAGTAAACATATGGCATTTTCTTGACACTGAAGCCAGTTTGACAATGAAGCCTACTCATCCTCCTCATTCCTGCTTTCTACTCCTTCTTCTCCTCTTGTTTGATGGACATTCAAACTGTGCCAGTTATTTTTAACTCCCTTAATTGCACTGACCTGCTTACAATTCAGTTTCACAAAGAATTTTGCACAACTGAAAATCTGATTAATTGAGTCAAAAGTGAAGGAGATTCTTCCATGCTGAACCACGCATTTAGTAAAATACTCATCCCAGCAAGGCCTTATTCAACTCTCAGTCTTTGTTTAGAGGATATAGTAAATTTAGGTTTAGGACTGCTAGCACCAGATCAAAGTATAATGAACACAGGATAATAATAGTTATTCTAGTATAAACCAGATGTATAAGTTCAAGTCTCTTTTAATGATTAATTTATGTGAGGCATGGAACTTGCAGTGGTACGTTTTATGCATACTAAGTCATTGTCTATCTGATCCACCCTATGCTGCATCAAATGCTTGCTGTTCTCCCATATTCAGCATAAAGGTGGCAGAAAGACATAAAGCCAACGCAAATTTTGTGTCATATGTTTAAGACTAACTCTGAAAGCATGATTATCTGCCTGTTTTTAATCCAAACCAGTTTAAAATTCTTGAGTGATCAAAAATTGCTCAGTCAAGTATTGATAATCATATACCTATTTTCTCAGTGTGAAACTCTTCAGATGTTGAGACTTATAAATAACAAGAACATGTGAAATGACAATCATACTTTATACAATATGTAAGTAGAATTAATCTTTCTGACTTCTGACAACCTCAGACACTGTGGTAACAAGTCACTTTAGAAGGCATGTAACTCCTCCCTCCAACCCTGTCCTTGAGGGAAACCATATTACGTGATTCATCTGACCTAACTTTAGATGTCTACACCTTAGCTAGCCATACTTTATAGACAATGAAGAGAAATGGGCATGTGATTCATCTGACCTATTTTAACCACATACTTTAGAGTGAATTTAATTGCAGTCTAGAAACATGTTGTAGTCTCCTTGATTATAAAATTAGTCTATGAGACCTGACCAGATGAAGATGTCTAAAGTAGGTCAGATGAATGCCATTTAAACTATCTGAAAGCAGAGACTAGACCGTGTAAGACATTCCACAAAGGAAGGAAAAAGCAAAAAAGTATTGGATTTTAAAGCTGCTCAGTGCCAGGAAAAATTATAGGTGTCGGGTGCTTGCTGAGACCTTTCTGTGTTGTAAAGGGATTCTTAAACAGAAAATAACCTTCCGTTCACTTGCTCACACATAAGCATCCTCTGCTTTTTGAGATGCCTTGGGTATTTGAAAGAATTTAAGAGGTTTGTCAAATACAATATAGGTGATTTTGGATTTTGGAGTGCCAGGGAGAGGCCAGGTCAAACACTAAGATGTATCAAACAATCCTAGATGCCAATGTGTGGGCTACCACACCAGCTCTCTACTGTCTTTGTAAAAAGATATCTAGGGTGGGATTCAGCTCCAGATAGAGACACCTCTACTTAGGTTTCTACCTGCAAGAATCTGTATGTGTGCTTGGTGTCTAAAGATCTTGTTACAGTCAAAAAACCTTAAAGCTTGATTTTCCCCTGCATATTGGTAGGTGTACGAGATGGCCCAGAGCATCATATCTCGCCCCCAGCAACCACTACAAAAACACAAGTCTTCCACAAGTCCTATGTAATTTCTTAAATAGCAGCAGATGGCAATTTTTGGAATGATTGAATTGAGCTGAGGATGTCCAAATATGAATTTGAATTCCATTCCTATATTGTAACTGTAAAGGAGAAATACTATTTTATAAAGTCTAAGTAATCATCTAAAGTAAAGTTCATTTTTAGAATTATTCAACAAGACTATCCAGTTCAGAGAAGAGTGTCAATGAAAGAGACTTTGTCAAGTAAAGTAATTGCACCGAACCTTCTCCAGGTTCCTGTCCAAAATAATCAATTTGTCTCATTCTGTATATAAGTTTATATATCAATTTGTATCAGTTACACATTGACCTCAAATGTTACCAGGTCAGAATGTTGTTGCTATACCCCTGTGGCACGTTTAATGAATAAATGAATCTCCCATATCTTCAATAGCGTCAACTTTATTATGATGGCCAAATTCACACCTTTTTAATGTGGCATTTGGCCCGTTACTATCCTCTCTTTATTGTTTGTGTTATAGAATGTTGTTTCTGCGCTGTAAAATTTGGTCATTTATAGTAGACTTACTAATCTTGAAATGCTTCTAATGACCTTAATGCAGAGTTTAAAAATGCAAAAAAGTCTAATTTTCAAGTCCCATGAATACTCTTTGGTTTCTAATCTCCAGAACATTGATTTCCCAGTTTAATGGGAATTATTTATCTCATGTTGCCTGTACATTTTTTGATGAATGTCATGAATTACCAGAAAGATTTTAATTTAATTTATGACATGTTTTATAACAGCTGGAATACAGGTAACATACTTCAACTTCAAGCAGAAGTCTGCTTCTAATGGAATAAAAGATGTTTTTTGCATAATTCAACCCAAGTTATTTCTAGATTTAGTTTATGCTTGAAAGCCATGCATTTATTACTATTTTATATAAACTTTAGTGTCATACGCATCACAAGCATCAGAAAAATGCATATTTTAAATAAAAGTATAACACAACTGAATACCCCATTATTCAGAGATTTCTACATTCTGTCATCACGGACCTCTGAAAAATATTGAGAGGTGAATATTACAGGTGAAGACCTTGCCCACACAGTAATTTCGACCATTAGTCAGAACTCTGAATATAAATAATTCCTAGATATTATTCTCATGTGAATATGAGAAATAATAACTATTCTGAGGGTCTGAAACCCATTACAACATTTACTCCCCTACTTACTGTGATAATAAAGCAATCACTAAATAAAGATTCGGATCTGGCTTAAAATTTATGCACATTTGAGGCAATTTACTCTGTGTTAGTGCAAGTGCATATTATAGATCTTGTTGCTTAGAGACATGACAAGACTGGACTATCTGCAGAATAGGAACTCACTACAAACACATATTTCAGGGTCCTGAGAGAGTCTTCCAAACACTATGTCTGTTTTTCCCCCCCTCCTGTCTCTCCTCCCTTCCCAGCAAACACATAAAGATCTGAGCTGAGAAACCCTTTGCCAAGATTCACCTTTATTAATTTCCTGACTTGAAGAGATTAAAATACCCTAAATCCCTCATCCAACTCCCCTTTTTTTTCTGCTTTCCTGTTCCATGAAGGCTGCCAAAATAATGGCTGTCTTCATGGAACTTCAATGAAGTAATAGTTATTTAAGACTGAATATCCCAATGCAGTTCACCACAGTGGGTGGTGGTGTGGGGGGTGTCAATCTCTTCCCAACAAGTGATAGGACTAGAGGAAACAGCCTCATGTTGTGCCAGTGGAGGTTTAGATTTGATATCAGGAAAAATTTCTTCATTGAAAGGGTTGTCAAGCATTGGAACAGGCTGCCCAGGGAAGTGATGGAGTCACCATCCCTGGAGGTATTTAAAAGATGTGTACATGTGGTGCTTAGGGACATGGTTTAGTGGGACTTGCCAGTGTTAGGCTAACGGTTGGACTCAATGATCTTAAAGGTTTTTCCTAACCTAAATGATCCTATGAGTCTATGATTCTATTAAGAAGAGGATGAAAAATGTTTCAAATGATCAAATTAATACTTTTTAGAAAGTATCATCTTGCAATGATTATCAAGTTTGATGTTTCTTTATTGAGGTAATATTATTGTACATGCAGATGTACACTTTGTATCTAAACATTTTCTTTTCTTGCATGTCCCAAATACAGAAATAGAAAAAATAATGATAATAATTAAATAATCCAAAAAGTGATGAATTTCAGAGGTTCCTTGAAATTCATCATGGACTTTCCTATTATCTTTGGCTGTATGTGAAGACACAGATCTACTTGTGATGAGTGGCAACCCAAAACTCAGATACAAATGTCCTGGGCCTGTCTTTCAAAGATATGCCTGAAAAAATATTATAGTTAGACATTTTCCCACAAGTGAGAAAGTTTCCCCTCACCTGTACTGATATAAAGACAGGCTGTATTTTAACTGTGTGACATGCTCCACAGCAGGACTTTTATGTTGAATTTGAGACTGTCAGTCAGACAAAGATTTAATGGCCTACATTTTCCTGATTAAGTCAGTGGGAATGAATGCCTTCCTCCATATGTCTTTGGGAATAACCTGTTCCCTGAGGAATGCAGAGAAGGTGTAGGACATGCCCTCCCAGGTAAAATTGATCTTGACATTCATGCAGGAACGTGGAGAAGAAAGCTACTTGACCTTTATGGAGCAACCCACTAATAGAAGAGCCACAACTTTTTAGGTCTGAATAAGCATCAACTGACTTAAGTTTCAACCAGCAATACCAAACTGAGTGTATTGGGTGTGCCTGAGAAACTCTTTTGATCCTCCTTTCTTCTAACATGAAAAAAATTCCTGTTCCCCAGGATCAAAACACGGTACTTTGTGTCATGATGTTGTTCTGGGAAGCTTGGATAAAATCATTCTTAGGGCTGCGAATAATGTTAATACATCAATTTTGCACAAATGTGTAAATGTCCATGCTATGGAACTCTTTTCTATGGCAAAATATTTTTTCTGACCACAAAAATCAGTGTAGATGAGTTTAATCTTTCAAAGAAAAGAAAAAAGATGAGAAATTCTGTGAGGACAGTTAAATATTATTTCCTGAACCTAAAGATTTACAATGAAAGTTTAAATACTAGGTAATCGTATCAAGGAGTTCTTGCTTAATCTTAACCAGACCAGCTGTTTTTACATCCAGCCCCTGTCTGCCTCCTGATAACATTGGGGCAAATGTGTCATTGCTGAATAAATTCTACCCTTTTTCTACTGAATCTTCTATTTAGCTAACTTTTTTCATTTCCTGTTCATTTATTACAATTAATTTTACTTGTATAAGCCTATATATGCATCCTTTACTGTTTTTATAATCCCCATTAACCTATTTATTTTTTAGGACACGTCGAATAAATCAGGTGGCATAAAACAGTGCCATCTTGTGGCACTCTACAGTTGTATAGTTATTTCCTGATTTTTCAGTTATATTAATATTACTTCATAGTCAACATTTTCGAGTGTTAATTTTTGTTGTGATATAATAAGTATCCCTAATTTTAAGGTCTTCAAGATTATTCTCAAAATGTTGTCCAAGAAAACAAACAAAATTTCCCCCAGGAGCATTTTTGAGATCTTTCATTTCACTTTCGACAAAATATTTCAAACTGTTAAATGAAAAGAAAAAAGCCATACTTCTTCGAAAAGACATTTCAGCATTTGAAAGTAAGCAAACTGTCTAATCATGCTATGAAAATATGTTGCTAAAAGGGTAGATTGATAAGTTGCCCTTATGAAAATGGGGTTCATGGAAAAAAGTCTTTTTGAAATGGATGAAGAGTGTCCTGGACACCAACATACTGTAGACAAAGCACTGAATATCTGAATTACTGAAATGGTTTCAAGAATCTACCTACTATTACATCCATCTATCTAGCTGGCTACTTTTTCCCCCCAGAACTGTGGAACTAACCGATTTTCCCCTTTTTCAGTCAGTGTTGCTCCTAATGGGTATATTAGCACCTGAGGAGGAGGATTCACTGTTTATCAGTATGATATGCACTCAAAGTAAATGAGAGGATTAGGAGGGCCTTCTCTTGACTTCTGTTCTCTGCTTGACCTTGAGTTAGGAAAGGTAGAGTAACATTTAAAAAAGCACTTGGCCTTGACCTAGTTCTCCTCTAATTAATTCATTCCTAAAACTCCCACTCAGTAAGAGGTCATTTAGGCCATCACTGCGGACTTTAAAATTAGTTCTGTTGCTTATTTATGCTTCAATTCCTTCTCTCTGCATAATGGATGTAATAATTACCTTCTCTGTAGGAGCTCTACAAAGCTTCATTAGTGTTGGATAAAACTAACTCCAGAAGTGAAAAGTGGTGTGTGCTTCTACTGCAGTTACATTTGCTACGCATCTGCCCACATCTGCTATTTTGCTGTACAGCTCATAGGAAGGACTCTCCAGCTTATAGAATTTCATAAAGATATTGTTTGAAGAATAAATAACATGCCTTACATGATATGATTATTAATTAAATAATAACTACAGTTAACTACAGTTTTTCTCTGGAAGTTCAGTTACAATCCTACACAACAACATTAGAATTTTATTACAGCAACAAAGTACCCACTGGCATTTGGATCATATGCAACTGATTTGTATGTATTGCAGTGAAGCCTAAGAATGTACTGGACTGTATTAGTAAGACCACAGCCAGCAGGAAGGACGTGATTACTGCTGTCTATCCATTGTAGCACCTGTAAGACTGCATCTAAACTACTATGTCCAATTTTGTGCTCCCCAGTACAAATAAGACAACGATTAATTGAAATGAGTACGGCAGAGGGCCATCAAGATGATCAGGGTGTTGGTGCACATGACATGAAGACAGCTGTAGAGAGCTGGGTTTGTTCAGCCTGAAGAAGAGCAAACAGATTGCTTTTTTCAACTATTTAGTGGGTGTTTGTAGAGAAAATGGAGCCAGATTCCTCTTTGAGGTGCACAGCTTCCAGTGTTAGGGGCAATGTGCTCAAGCTGCAGAGTTAAAATTCCAATTAATTATCAGGAAGAAGCCAATAACTATAACAAGGGTGATGAAACACTGGAATGGGTTGCCCAGAGATGCTGTGGGATGTCCATCCTTAGATACAAAGTTTGGCTTGTCAAAGCCCTGAGGAACTTCATGGTTTCAAAGTCGGATTCAATTTTGCGATTGGCTCTACTTTGAGTGAGGAGTTGGACCACATGACTTCTGAAAGTCCATTTCAACCTAAATTATGCCATAGCTCTCCGATTCTGTCTCAGTAAATGTTTTTTAATGTTAACAGAAATTACAAGAACATTCTTTTCAGGCAGTAAGAGCATTGGCTCCTTCCATCATTCCATCAATCTTAATATTTTTATTTCCACTTCTATTGGAGCACAGTGGCAATAGCTCTGTGCTGTCTGGAATACACTAATAACTCTAGTGCTGCTGATTTCATTTTTTGAATATCAATGGCATAAAATGATTTCCCACTTTTTTGTTCTGTCCCCAGTGATGTATTTCTTTGCTTATAAAATCCTTAATATTATCACTTGGAATGCTAGAATAGTCACACTGGGACTGAGAAAAAAAAAAAAATCGCATTTTTTTTTCATTCCAGAAAGCAAATCCTCTAAGGAAATTAAGATGATGTTTTAGGACAAAAATATTTTGATATTCATAATGATGTCTCTTGCTTCACCCTTTGCAGATACATACTATTATCCACAGTCCTATGTTCTTGATATATTCACAATAAAATCCGAAGTAGAAGGAATTTGAGAACCACTCTCAAATGAAGTTCTAGACAGGCTCTATTTTTGCTCCCTCCCTCTGCACAACTTACATCTTACCTTTGCCCTCAGCAACACCTCCATTTTGCCTCAATATGCAGGGAGAAATCAGGGGTTTTGTGACAAAAAAAAAGGCAATTCTGGAAGAGAGCTTTTGTTCTTTATCTTATTTCCTCTTCAAGGTGTAGCTTCTCAAGGCTACTTTTGTGCTCAAAAACATTTAGTGCAGTTCTCATCATAACCATCTCAGCTCCACGCAGATAATAAACGTACATTAGTGACTCAGCACAGATAATAAAAATACATTGCCATTTTCCTCCGATGATTTACATGAAATGCATGTCATAAAACTAATCTTTACAAAATTAATGTAAAAAAAATTTAAGAAGCAGCTAATAAAGACCAGTGTTGACACTTTAATGTCACAGTTTACATGCACATAGTTGGTAAGACATCTAAAGTAGGTTTTTTGGGGATTACAAGATGAGATGAGATTGTGTTTTTCTCATACAAGTCTAATAGTCTCTAATGGGGAAGTATCAGAGTCAATGAAACCAGACCTTTTGGAGAAATTCAGTTGGGATTTCCTAAGGAGCAAATATTTCAGACTATGGCTGCTACATTACAAGGCAGAGTAATAAGCTTAAAACAAATGTGGAAGGTTAAAAACCTTTTTTTTATATCTATGCCTTCTAACACCAAGTAAATAGGAGGCTGATAATTAGGATTAGAGCTTGTCCTTCCACAGGCATATTCTGGACAGTGCTTGCCTGGTGGTAAGAGCAGATTTAACACTTCAGCCACAGTATGCAATCTGTTGACATACTGAGAGTCTCTCATGCGTTTAGAAATAAATGCGTTTTATGAGGATTGAGAGGATATTTATATAAAACACCTGTTGTCTTTGTATGTGAGGGCAACCCCTGCCTCAGTCAGCACTCAGTGTGTGTAACTTGTTCTTCACCCCGGGGATGGGCACTAGTGCAAGCTGGCACCATCCAGCAGATGGTGCTCAGTACTAACAAAAAGAAATTTTAAAAAAAAGAAAAAAAAGGAAGAAGCAAGGAAAACATTTTTTTTTTTTTTTGGTTTATATTTTCCTGTGCCTAACAGATATTTTGGTGTCTTTTTTTTTTTTTCTTCTTTTGTAATTTATCACCCTTCAGCTAATATTACAATGTCATCCACAAGTGATCATAATGAGATTTAGGTGGTGGATAGGTGAGGTGGTGTTGATTAGCTGTTGACAGATCTGCAGGCTCCTTAATGGCATCCTGTGTGATTGAGACTGCTTTGAGATTCCAATGAACCAGAGTCCATCATAATGTAAGTAGAAATGACAGTTAACTGCTGTGGAAATGCACCAGATTTTAAAAGAGAAATTCTGCACATCCTTTAGAGATCTAGTTCTAGTACAGACTACATACTACATTAAATAATATTTGGCATAAGAGTCACATCTTTTAAATGCTTGAAGTCAGTATTAACAAAAATCCTTAGAATATGCCTTGGGATATTGATTAGAAAAAATTATTAAAAATAAGTCAAATGTTGTCCATAGTTGCAAGTGACTTGCTTCCCTGTCAAATTAGATATTATAAAGCAAAGCCGGATAAATCTCAGATATTTGTTTTGTCTTTGTAGAAGAAAAAAGACCCTTGAGGTCTGTTGTCAAAGGAATGTGACAGTGACTTGGAAACTGCCTAGCAGTTTTTTAGGAGGCTGGACCTGTCACATCTCCATGTCTAAGAGACAGTGCAGGGCCTATAGCAGCCAGGCAGTGCTGCAGAGTCCATGTAGAGGACACAGACTGGCTTTTCATTGTCTCTGAACACACCATGTCAGAAGCTGTGTCCTTGCTGGGAAACACAATAAAACCTACTTACTGTTGCCCTGGTACAGAAATACCAGGACACTTCCCCAGGGATGGTCATTCCTCTTCTAGTGCACTGCTCTCCTCTCCCATGGAGGATCTAACTTCATATTTTATTCTGACCTTTTAAAGACATCACTGTGTTGACATTTGTTCCTTTTTTCCTTTTCCTCCTCAATCAACACAGAAAATAATGGTTATCATCCCAGGCCCAGGGAGACATCAGAGGCAGATGCCTGAAGTTACTAATAATAAATCAATAACTACTGATTTCCTTCAGAAATCAGGTTAATCTTATATCTCACTACATTTGAAAGGTAAAAAATCTTTATTCTGGTCTGTATCCTAACTCAAAGATTGATATGTAAATAGCAGAAACAGGATTAAAATTGTAGAATAAAGAAGTTACTTCTTTTTCTTTCTTTTGCTAAATAAAAATCCTCTGAAGTTAGAGACAGCTGTATTGATCCTCCTGCCTTATATAGGGCTAAGAGCAAGTGCAGAATCCTTATGACAGCTCCTTGCTTTAAATAATGTTGCTAGTGCCTAGAACCTAAGCACTGGGTATGGTAGATATATTGCTGTGTTCCAAAGCAGTCATACAATGTCATAAAGTAAATTAACCTGTGTAAACCCCCAAAATCTATCTACTCTCAGCAAATGCACTGGTGGCACATAAAACCTGGTAGAAAAATGTGCCATCATGAAAGCCTGTAGAAAACTGGGATTTTGACAAGTTTGTCATTGACAATATGCTTTTATTTGCTAAGCAGTAGCTTTTCTCAGTTGTAATATATGTATACATATATATATATGTAGTTTTCGAACAAAAAGAAATGTTAAGATTTTCAGGAATGACATCAACAATTTATATAATACTGCACTGAGCTAATCTGCTGTCTCTTAAAGGACATTTCTGAGAAATGTTTCACTGGTAGGAGTGCATAATAATATTTTTTCTTTTTTTAGAGGAGTGGTATCGAAGGAATAAGAATAAAGAGTAAATTAAACTCATTTATTTAACAAAAACTCCATGGTCCTGACCTAGCTCCCTCTATGACAGACTGCACACAACTATATAGCATAGCACTAGGCCATCTGTGGCTCAGAGACACCATTATTTGTGGAGTTTTTGTTCTGGTTTGGAGTGCCTACAGCATGACCAGGAATGGCGGGTATGGGGCAGCCTGCCTTCTGCCCCAGCATGAGTGAGAGTAAGGGATGCTTGCAGATAGGGAAGTGGGTGGGACAGAGGGAACCAAACTTGGGGTAGATTTAATGATATTGCTTCCTAGGAGGTAAACTGCCCCCAAGCTTGGATTTATCTTGGAGAGATATTGTTGGAGATTTCCAGAAAGAGGCAGGGAAATGAACAGTGCTGTAGTGTGGGAAAAGGATCCCAGTGCTCAGTGTCCCTCCCAGGACGTGCCTCATTCTGCAGTGCAGACATACAAAGAACATGGAGAAGGAGGCGGCAGCTGTGGATCCGGTATGCCAATAATGAGAGCTAAGAAGGTGTACGAATGCAGCAGCCTGCCTGCATGATAAAAAAGGGCAGAGATTGAGACAATTTCTCCTGACTCAAACCCTCCAGACTCCATCCATATTCAACGGAATAATGTGAGGACCCTTATGTTAGTGGCTCAAAGTGACCAGGGGTGCAATGAATAGATTAAACAAAATTAATCAAATAGATCATATTAATCAAATCAAAAGTATTCACTGTAAAAGTTCTTTGGACACTTCTGTATTGCAATGTTCATTCCATCCATGCAAAAAGTAGGAAATCTATCAGACGAGAAGTCTTCTGTTCCCAGGATCATTCATAGCTTCTGGGAATTATATCAAATACGATTAAAGTAGCATTAAAAAAGATCACTATGGTAGGTCTATGTTAGCAGTTATTTATTACATTACATTATATTATATTATATTATTTATATTGTATTATATTATAATTTGATTTAATTATAAATTCAGCATCAAGCATAGTCTCACTTCACTAGGATGAGTCTTAATAGCAATAGACTTTATTTGAAGAGTAGAGCTAAAAAATTAATTTGGATTAAGGTAGAGAATGATTCTAATCTGCAGTAGTTATTCCTGACTACCAATGTACTTAGAAATCTTCATTAAACATTTTATCACTTATTCAGATTAGTCCAGAAATCAAATCAACCTAAATGCAAATAAGATACTTTTATTTCAAACCAGGAATATTCAGAAGGAGCTGCTGAATTAATTTCATGTGTAGACAAGAAGCCAATAAAAAAGCAGAGTATCAGTGTGCTGAAAAAGGGGGAAGAAAACATTAAATAGAAATACAAATGGAATCTGACAGGAGGTTGAGTCTGAGTGTGACAGGGTGTTAATGTATTATGGAAAGGGAAACACAAATCTGGTTTCTTTTTCTAGATATTGCACAAAAACCAGTTTAGTAGAAGCATATTCTATCTACAGTGCTGTGTTCCTTCTCCAGATAAAGTGGAGTAGCCTTAAGAAATTAAGTCCAGATCATCTTTATTATCCTGCATAATTCCTCAGGGGGCTGGGGAAAGGCCGGTAAGCGTAATTTCAGAGAAGATGTCTGCAACTTCATGATCATTATAATGCTTTGTACTCTTCTAGTGCTGCCCTATCTTCAAAAATCAGTTGACTTTTTTATTAACAAAGATGAGCCTTTCAGATAATGCCTGAAGGGTTAATGCTTTATGAGCCACAAGTGCAGGTGGAATGTTAGAGCTGCTTGGCAGTAGAAAAGTAGGATGTTAATGTCTGAAATTGTGTGGCCAGTTACTAATGGATCATATAAACCACTCCATAAGCAAATACTCTTTGTGTCCTTGCAACTTAAAACTAGGCTTTGCATGTTGTGATAAACCACTTAGAAATTAAAAGCTCCCAGTATGAGTCCACCTGGTCTATTATGTTCTTTATGTCATATGAAACATGCTGTAGTCTCATGCTCAGCTGTTGCTTTGATTCTCACAGTGGTTTAAATGGGATGGAGAAAGACATCCTGTCTTTTCTTCAGTCCTCCTCCCTGGTGGCAATTTATGACAACCACTTTTGGATCCGAGTTGCTCAAGAAAGGATTTCCATGGTTTTTGATATGAGTTCACAATCCAGATAATGTGAAATAAATTTAATCCTGAACTATACTTTGGAAAAACTATTAGATTTGTCGTGCTAATACCATACAGCTATTGTTTCAAGCTATCCTGTAGAGATTTTCACTTTCTTTAAGGTGAGCATCACTTTAATAGGAAATATGGATGTTACAGCTTTTCAGCATGTTTACATCCCATATGATTAACTACGTGAAAGCATACTGTAGCATTTATAAATGACAAACTCTCATTTATCCAGAAAGAGTTTATCCAGCTTGCAGATTAGATACTGGCCCGTGCTCCACTTGGACTATTAGGTATGAGTCCAAGCATAGTAGCATATGAATGCATTTATATTTCTTTCAAGGCTAGCAGTGTAACCACTTAGCAAAGCCCGAGACAACTGCCTGTGGGTACCAGACCTGTTATCATAGCAGTGAGCTGTGTTCCTGAAAGCTGGAGTTCTCAAGGCTCCAGGGAAAAGGCACGTGGCTCTATTCCATGTCAGCTCCTATCCAGAAAGATTTATTAATTTTGCCTGAACACAAGCTCTGCAGGAGATGTGCTAACTCCTGCAGATCCTCTTGTGGGTGTTATTTCTAGAAAAAAAAAGATTTACAGATTCATTCTACAATGTTATAACGCATATGGAGTTAGAAGTACAAAAGCAAAGAAACACAGTTTGTATTTTCTAGACTGAACAAAATAATGTTTTCTTAAAAAGTATTTAGCCTTAAAACCAAAATCCTTTCAATGAACAAAGTTTCATGTCTCATACATTCACTTTTTTACGCTGTAGTCCTGTTTGGTATCATCATTCCCAGAAACACTTTGTCTTCCAGAAGGAAATATAATCTCCCATCTTCTCTGCAAATCTCTTATTAAATTGTATTTTGTTACAGTTCCAGCATTAGTGTGCAGATAAATTGCAGATTTGTAAAAACACCATGTCATGACAGTTTCTTAGGAACTAACATAATCAAAGTATGCTGACCAATATATACCAAACATATATGTAGTTTCTTCCCACCAAGCCCTGCAGCTTTGAGAAATCATGTGATTACAGGAAATATCTGGATTTTATAAAAGATGTAAGTTCTGAGCTCTCTTGCTATTGGAGAAAAGGCCTAAAAATATGCTGAGTTGCACCTAAAAGGTGCAAAAACTAGACTAAATAAAATGACGAATACTCACAGCACATTTTATGAGGAGTACTACCACCACACACAAATTCTGTCATTTTAAGCTGCTTTTTATGTTAGGGTCTTTAGGTTTGTACTTAAGGTTGTATGTTTGAGAACATGCTCCACACAAATATAAATTTAGGGCCAAGACAGAAGGACAGAAATCCTTGAAAAACTTTTTTGTGGTAGAAGTTTGTAGCTAACCTCACATGGCAAAGTGTGAAGCCTGGAGCTGTAGAAAGTTAACAGCCTCTACACTCTTTAAGTCTTAGAGGCTTATTACAGTGAATTTCATAGAATTACTCCTCTAAAATTGCTGTCTCCTTTAGCTGTGTCTTCTCCAGCTTACTTTCTGTTCTCATGCTTTGATAAATCTGTTCACAGAGTCTCAGGAAGCATGCAAAAAACATGCATATAACAAAGCTGTCTTGAGCAGTTGCTTGGTAACTCTACGTATTAAAATGTTTCTAATATTCGAGAGATACATGGATTACAATAATAAAAATACAGGAATACAGCAGGGAATCACTAACAGCTGTTAGGGATTTAACACCCACATCCAGATGCTTGAAAAAAACATGTTGTACTAATAAGCAATGGATTATTAGCTGTTTGAGTAATTACTTTGGATTCAGCATAATGATCCTCTGATATGATGAATTTTCAAAAATATTTTGCATTTTTTCATGAATACTCCTTATTATAAATATGTAATAACAGATTATAAAATTTGAGATAATGGATTTTAAAATTATTCTCCAATAGCAAGGTTTGAGAGTCTAGATATAACAAAGAAATAACAGGTATTCCTACAGAATTCACATGTCCTATTCAGGACCTACTGCTTTGTGTTTGCTTTTCCATCCAAAGATCATAGCAAATGTCTGTGCAAGGAAGGTAAAGTGGGAAAATATTTTGAAAAGATGCAGCATTTCTATGAGTACGTGTGCTGTTTTAAAAATGTGGTTTGTACTGAAACAAACTTTCTTTAGGATTCATAGTATTTAATATTCATAGGTTTTAATATTCATAGACAGAATCTTCCTTCCAAAACCATCAAAAAGAGTATTTGTGTTCCTCTCATACTACCTAAAAGGTGAATTATTATAGCATTTATCTGCAATGATTTTACTGGAGCCTTGCCTTATTCTGGAGCTGCTGTGGAAGCCAGCCACAGTCTGAGACAGGGTGTCAGACTGACTCTGGAGGTCAGGACAGTCACCTGAGAAATCACACCAGTTTTCTAATCCATGCTCCAGAGACTATTAAAGCACATTTATACAAACCTGAACAGATCAATCAGGAAAGACTGAGAGTATGCTGTATCCTAGTGGCCAAGATATTATTGCAAATTGAAAAACAATTCCTATACTGGAGGTGGAAATTAAACTCTAGTTAATTTTCTAACTTTTGAGTTGCTGTAGTGAGAAAAGGGAAGGGAAAGTATCACTACATTTATTGGGTGAATATTGTAAGTGGAATTCAGTTACATATACAGTTACCTAGTACCGTTTCAGATGGCTAGGGCTGTCCTGTAAGGTCTGTAGCTGCAACGCCAGAAGGAAAGGCATGTGTCTTCTACAGGTCCTGTGCCATATCTGTTAGCCTCTTGCAGGCACCCTGTGATCTTCCTAAGACACCTCAAATGCCCTAGACATCTATTCATGAACTGTTGGATTGAGCTGGAGATGTCTGACTTCCTATTACACCCAATGGAGATCTACAGAAATACACTCAGTGGAGCCTATGCAGGACTTCAGCTCTTCTAAAACAGACAGCCTTAGATACCCTGGGGCATCTCAGATGACATAACATGACTGTGCTACTGATGAGCTCTTTCTGGCTGTGCAGACAATAGCTCCATCTTGGCTGTTACTATACTGTCCTCCAAGCTCCTCTGTCTGTACTGACTACACCTCTGTAACAAGAACAGAAGTGTAGTAGACATCTAAATTTAGGTGTTTTAACTCAGACTGAATCCTGACTGATCTGTGCATGTCCACTGGGTCAAGTACTTCATGAGGCATTAGGGTAAAATGTAATTCTTGACATTCCAGTAATGGCCTCATCATGAGACAGTGTTACAGATGCTCTCAAATAAACAACCAACCACTAAAAATAAAAAATTAATTATTAACACAGTTAACTAGCTCTCCATAAATTACAGGTTCGAATGTCTGTGAGAGGAGAAAGAACAACTTTTTAAGGTTTAACGGCAACCCAAAACACATAACAAAGAACTCCATAGGGTTTAATGGCAACCCAAAATGCAGAACAAAGCACCACTCCCTAGGGCTTAACAACAACCCAAAATGCTTTATCATCCACCTAATAAGTGAGGGCTCTCAACCTCGAGGACCTGCTCAAGGCAGCGTCCCGACCCAAGGCACCTCGAGGAGTTTCCTTGGGCAGCGTCCTGGCCCAAGGGGAGACTCCTGGACTGCATCATGCTGCTGAAGGGGATGAGCTCAAAATGGCTCCCCCAGGGGACTCCATTTATACCCAGGCCCAATCTGACCTGTAGTCAACAGCGGCTCCCATTGGCCAAAGGCCCTATTACCACAGAGCCCTGAGAACAAATAGCAGTCAGGAGCTACTGCACTTCAGCAGCCAAGAAGCTCTGCTTTTATTGGGCGGATGCACCTGCCACAGACAGGTTTCAGGACTTTGGCAATTTTATGTTGTGTTCCACAAGAAAGGAACACATCAAAGGAGTTTAGGTGATTTCAGGAAGGATGAAGCTGGGACTTCAGTGCCACAGTCTTTCATGCCGAATAACTTTTTGAATGTATTAGAAAATTATCCAGTAGAGGTTTCTTCCCCAGAGTGCATTATCTTCTTCTGTGTTAGCATATCTGGTAATAGTAATAACAATTCAGAAAGTATTCCTGTCCTGTTCTTAAAGACTATCCCATAGATGATGAGACCTCATGGTTCCTAATTTTTCTTCAATGGCTTTTTCCTAGTTGAAGATCCAGGTTTTACTATGGGAAGATAACCTTAACCTCTACTAACACTTTTGAGGAGGGTGGACAGTGGGGAGGCTTCTGGTTTGAGTTCAGTTTTCAAAGTCCGTGTTATGAAATATTACTGTCTGAATAAAGTTTTCCATTTTTGTCTGTTATGATGAACACATATTTAATGGTAAGCATAGCCACAGAAGTGAACTGGGTGGAGTCCCTAGACTCTCTCTACTAAATGCAGAGAAAGGGTATCTCCTCTCAATGTGTTTCATCTTTGTGAGTTACATGGTTGAAACAAATGGGATCATTTATATTCTGAAAATGTGTATACCTGTGGTCTCAATTCAGATGCCTAAACACAGGATGTCTAGCATCATCTGGGATGTCCTACTCTGTCTAAATATCTGCATGGGGTTGACAAATACAACACATGACTTGACAGAGACTTGCACCCTTCTGTAGCAGCAGCTGGAGGTTTCTCTAGGCTATCTCAAATAGACATGAATGCTCATGTTCAGACAACTGAATTAAGTCTGTTGTCTCTCTGTCTTGGCTAGAAAGCAAGAGATTCAAGTCAGGCAAAATAAACCCAATCAAAAGCACACAGAATCGAGTGAAATTGATGTAATGGATGGCAACGTTGTGCAGATGTGGTAGAAGTTTTGTAACAGAGATGAGAACTCTACATTCCGTCCTGTATCCCTTTTCCAGAAGTAATTATCTGAATACTTTGGGGTGATAACTTGTCCTTTACTACAAAAGAAATTGTGATAGGATGACAACCAGTGAATATTGCTAAGTATACTATTTTCAGTTTCTATCACAGAAATATGGCAGTAATACTGGAAATGTAGAATGCTTTTCTAAATTTCACCTGTCCCATTTTCTGTCATTTATTCCCTTTTCACTATTATTCTCTGTTTATAAACAGTACGATTGCAATGTCATCAGCATTAGGCTCTTCATAATTCTGAATAGGATGTTGCATAGTAGACAATAGAAATAGAGACCAAGATGGTGTGGCTGAAGGGTAAAGGAAAGAAAAGACAGAATGCAAACAATACTTAGCTATCACATGTAATTGCCCTTTTAGAGGAGAGGTGCTATGCAAATAGTACAGCAAAAAGAAGTCACCTTAGCTATCTGAACTGTCGTAAAGATTAAAATTGAATTACTCAAGCAAATAAGAAAATCAAGATTTAGTGTGTATTTACAGAAGCACAAAAATCTGTTTATAATATTCTTTTGCATATTAACTGTTAAAATATTCCACTGCTCTATTTTCCTCCTTCTTGTAATGAAGTCTAATGATGTTATGTATAATAGAAGTTATGGACCAGATGATGAGACTATGTAGAGGAAAATACAGAATTTGTTGCAACAGTACTGAATTTCTATCTATCTGAAGCTGCTGGAGCTCAAAGAACAAAGATCACAACACATGATGAAAGTTGTTTTCTTTTATGGATCAAGTGATGAGATATGCATCCTCACACAACTCATTTTATAAAATAGATTGCTTATATTACAATGCATAGACCTGGATCTCACAGATACAGCTTTTATCTGCTGGGCAAAACTAATTCCCATATTTTATACATCATAGTCATAAGATCAATCATAATACAGTAATAAAAATTAGCTATTTTATACTTCTTAAATTATTAGCAAGTAACAAATTTATCTTGGCAATTTTAGCAGCCTGTTAGAATCAAGACATTCATATTATTCTAGCAATTACCATAGGTGGTTCTACCTTAATAAAGTACTTCAAATATAATTATAAAAGTATTTTCATTACATGATTACAGAAAATGTAAGGACTATTTTTCAGTCTTATGCTCAGATTTTTTTAAGGATAGCTGACAAGTGGGAATTTATTCTGCTTGTGATAGTCTTTTATTGTCATATTTACAAAGTGTTTAGTTGTTTGAGTCTAGTTTTTCATCAGTATGCCATGTACAGTCATAAGATAAGTGATGACTTGGCTGTCTGCTATCAATGTAGATAAAGATATTTGTACTCATATATTTAATCTGACACAGAGAAGGGAGATTTAATTAACGGTTCATAAATCATATCATATTGCCAATCTGGTATAGTTATACCAGAAGGCTTTGACCTAATCTGAATTTCTATGTTCACCAAGTCTAGCTTCTTCCTTTTTCCACTAATCACCAATTGCTTTCATACTATGACAGATAATAAATCATATACTTGTAGTAAGAGGTGTTGAATAAATTGATTGCTGTTTGCACCTTCACAATTTAACACCTTGATTTTATTCTCAAATTGTTAACAAATTTCACAGAAAGGCTTAATTGCAAGTGGCAGTTGGATGACTCTTGTCTGCAACCCAAACTGCATGCACATCATCAACAGCAACATGGATAACCCTTCTAGTTTGTGCAGAATAGTTTATTTGGTACACTTCAGATGGCTGTGGACAGAGAAAGTAAAAAAACCACAAAACGTAACCCCAAACACTGGAAAATTCAGTGTTATGTCTGTAAGTCATGCAGAATGTTATTTTTGCTTCTGTAGTGGAATCCAAATAGTTCATTTGGCATTAATTAATTATTTCTAATCACCTTATCTCCTTCAGTAAAAAGTCATGTTCATACTCTCTTCAATACTCAGCCTGGCAGGGGTCTAACTAACCTTAAGAAATCTTGAACATCACTTTAAACAGAACAGAGAATTCCACACCCATCCTATAGGATTAACTTTGGTCTTCTTAGTCCTGATTATATGCATTAATCAGAACATCATCACTATTCTTATCAGCACTTTCTTAGAATTAGCTATGTCTGAAAGCTGTCAAAACTATTAATAATTAAAACCAGAGTTAATTATAACATTCTGGAATCTTTGACCCCCCATTATGACCATTTGCTGAGGGATCTGCTGGTTAATATACTATATTTCTGCAAGAAACATTTAATCTATGGAGGAAACAGAAATCATAAATCTTCCTTCATACATACCAAGGAAAATAATTGCTTTTTAAAAAAATATTTCTTCTACCATGGCTTGTATATCCATGATATCTGACATTGAAGCTATAAGTCATTTATCAAAGACAGAGAGAAATTATAGGAAAGGAAGTAGGACAACATTTTAGCTTTAGAGTGCTAATGGATAGATGCTTTCTGTAGTTTATGTCAAATTTACTGAATAATAAGAGAAATACCACTTCATGTTTCCTTGGTTACAAATCTCTCTACTTAAGGCATTAGAATTTCAAACTCAAGCACAGAGTAAAAATGTATAGTCCAGGCTGAATTTCTGAATCTCCTTCTAGACCAGGGTGAAATATATTTATGTGTTGAATTCTGGTCAGTGAGATTCTTATTCTTCACAAATCAGGGGTCTAAACATTTTCATTAAGATTAAGGTATGACAATACAGAAACAGAGCTGCCAAGGTTTTCTGCCTTTTTGGATGATCTGAATGTTTTCAGATGTTCTTTCCTTGAGATCTAGGAGTCACTACTGTTCCCAGTGGGTCCAACTTGTAATGTTTGTTCCAATATACAGTTTAATCAACTTGCTATAGCAGAAATAGATGAAAACATGATCAACCTCCTGCCTCAGACAACAGGATAGTTTTGGTGTGATCAAGGAAATAGCCAAATTACAAAAACAACTTGTAGATCATCAAGAAGACCCACCCAAAGTGTCCAGAAGTGTCCAGAACAAGCAGATCATGAGCGCCAACAATAGTGAAGCAAACCAGAAACCAACAGCAAATCAAAACCCAAACATTCCAATCATCAGCAAGGTGTTCTTTAGCCAGCCCTAGAGCTAAGGACACTGAAGAGTATTGGGATAACCAAAAGTGGCTGAAAAATTATTTCAGGGAGGGAAGTCCCACAGCCATGCACCAGGATCCAGGAACATCTCTTCATCCTCTGGTGAACCCATGGAGCAGAGAAGAGCCCAGGGAAGCCTCACAACCCTGCACCAGAACTATGCAGGAACCACTACACTCACCGCCAAGCTTCCCTTCAGGACTGCACCATCTCTCACGTGGAACAAGAAGGTTGTGTAGGAGCCTCTGTGTTAATTCAGCTGACTCCTCTCCCTCACTGCACCATCTCCACCACAGCACAAGGAAGTCATGTAATTAATAAAACTGCATATATCTGTGATTTAAGTGCTCTAGTATGCAAATCTATTTACACTCCACACTGTCATTTGATTGTATATAAGATGTATGTAGGTTGGACTTACCGGGGCAAAGGGGAGTTAGGGGAAGCAGATCTTATACAACAGCAACCTTGAGTAACCTAGTGAAAGGAAATGGATGGTGGTGCAGTACTTTGATCCTTTTTGGAGCTGAATACTAAGCAGTAAGATCTGAGTGAGGAATCTGCAAGTAAAATGTGCTGACATTGTGACTGCTTGCACTTTGAGAGGAAGAAAAGACAATTTAGAGAGATCTCTTCACTGTTGTTACTTGCATTAGCATGATGTTCAATACAAACTAAAAATTTTCCACTCTTTTGCATAGAAATTATTTTAATTATTTTTTATTTAGATGCAAAAAACTTAATGAAAATGTTTCTCAGATTCTACTTGATTTAGAGGAAGTATATAATTCAGCAGGGACAAAATGCCAAATGAAATGGAAATTATCAGTGTGATGGAAAACAATCTGCCTTTCACTTATCTAACTGACCCTTACATGTTGGCTGCGGAGTGCTGAGCATTATCTCTGAGCCCTCAGTATCTTATTGGCATTTGTAGCCTTGTGCAGAGAGCAGTAATTTGAAATAAATCTCCTCACACAGGGTTATATTCAAAATGAATTGTTATCTGAATAATGTAGTGAATATTGATGAAAAAGTACGGAGCTTTCATGCTTGCCAATAAGAGACTAACTATTTCATAACTTCCCTCCAAAAGATAAAGGTGAAATCAACAGGAAAATAGGAAATATAGCTGGAGGATTAGTACCCAGGAAGAACTAAAAGAAAAAAAACCACAACACAAGATAATTACTTAAAACACAACAATATCATTTATTATCTTGACTCCACTTTTTTTTCTTACCTGTTTGACATGACAAGTCAGTCCTCTAACAGGACACATACCCCTCATACCATTTTGGTTTTTTGGCTTCACATACACCCAGAAGAACAAATGTCATCTTCTGATCCCACTAACAAGTAGCTCAGAAATTCTCCAGTTCTTTCAGTCCCCAAAAAGGGAATGTGACATGAGAGCAGAAGCTGCTGTAGTGCTATTCAGTTTCATCTTATAAAAAGTTAGATTGCTGTCAATTAAATATTTGCAAGTCTTGCAACAGAAGTACAAGTTTTGTCTAGTGAACATTATTCTTCTACAAAGACATTTCCAAGAGCAGGTTTTCCTTCTCCTCATTTGCTATCTGTGCAAATAAAATAGATCAGGCACATTCTTGACCATGACACAGTCTGTGTCCTTACAGCTGGTCTTCCTTATTCCCATAAACCAGAGGGTTCAAATGCAAACTTTCTGTTGCTCACACTCCTGGCAGGTGCTAACCCTGATGCATGCCCAGGCATTTTCTGAGGTAGCATTAGTAAGCTGGAGGCAAAATCACACCATAGACCATAGCAATTCAAGAGTATGGATGATTACATGGCAGAGCTCAGGCCCATTCCCTGTTCAGTTTACTAGTGTAGACATAGACATGGAGAAGAGTTGGAAGTGCCAGCATCCTTTTTTTGTAAAGACAGTTTCACATACGTTGTGGTACTGTTGAACATCCACAGATTTAAAGAACGTTTGTTTAAGTGGAATCTTCTTTCTATAGCAAGCACCAGAATTTTGAAATTTTTGTCCTTAAAGGGAAGAAAAAATTAAAGATTCTAACTTGGTTAGGACAAGAAAAATGGGAAAAAAGTGATTCACATTTATCAAACATTTCATTTGAAAGAAGTTTAAAATGTCAGAATGGAAAAGTCAAGAAACAATAAGGTCAAATATGTTTCATGTTAGAACAAAACTAGACTGTTTTGTATTGCCTGTTCTCTGTAGAAGATACAAGCAAAATAGAAACGTTCATTCAAAATCTCCCATTTATTATTGGAAAATGATTTGGCTAAATTTTTATTAACCCTTTTAAGAACTCTTCATCAATGTGTTCCTCCATGGTTCCACTAAATCTGCTATAGAGGGAAGGATGGGTCATCCAGCAAATAGGGGTGACATTTAAACTAATTATTGAACACTTCTAATTGAAAGAGTCATCACTGCTTCATTTCAGATTACTTTTGGCTTTGGGGGAAGGAATGCAAGTTCTAGGTTAATACTGTGTATGAATCTTTTTTTTTGTGTAGGAAATGCATCACATTTCAAACACACACAGTGTTTCATACAAAACTGCTGACATCAACTTTTGCAGTATGTTGGCATAATCCTAAACCCATTTTACAGCTTTGTTCATGGTGCACTGGAATGAGGAATACTCATGGAATGGCTTAATCTGCTCTTAGATTTTGACTTTAGATCTCACATAGCATCCAGCTGCTACAAAAGAACATCCCTCATCTGTACACATTGACATGCAAACACCCAGTTGTAGTTTAACATCAAACGAAATCCTGCTCCTAATTACTAGTTGACAAATATATTATCCAGTCCCTAGAAATAACATTCATTAAACATAAAACTTGAAGATACAAACAACTCAAACACTGTTAGACACAGACCAAGTTAGTTAATAGCTAGAAAAAGAATGTAAAGATGATTAAGATAATGCACTAATGCTATAAATACTTACAAAAGCAAAAATTAATACAGATATTTTAAAAAAATACTTTTTTTTTTTTTCCCCCCTTTTAGGATAAAATATCACTTCATCTTTTCTTTCACTTTCTTAGTTTTTATACCAAGGAGCCTAAATTTAATAGGTCATTTCAATCAGGAAGTCTGGTACTAATGATACCTTCAAAAACATAACTTTGCCAGTGTAAGCTGTGACTACACTTCAAGCTATGATATGCTTTTAAAGGAAATCTGGCCTAAGGGAAATCACTTCCTGCAGACCAACATTCCTGACGTCTTTATTCTGCAAACATCTAAAAATGCAGGGTGTAATCTTGGCTTCTCTAAAAATAAGCATTTCACCGTTCAGCTTCATACAACCAAAAACCCACCTGCAATTTTCTAAGTGTCAGAGTGAGCTGCTGCCATGCGATGAACATGTTCTGTAGTAGACAAAATTCTGATTAATCTTGATAGAATCATAGACAAATTTAGTGAAACTATGTTTAGGACTGCAGAGTTTATCAATTCCCCTCCACTCACAGGATGGCAAAACTAAGCTGATTTGGGTTGCAAATATCTCTGCTGAATACAGAGTTTCCCCCCTTCACTCTCTCTACTTACCTCACAAATACAAGATTGGGTATTTTAAGAGTAGCCCTACTTATTCAAGTAGAGCCAAGAAAAAATCTTTATTTAGTGCATATCCACTACTACTAGCATCAGTAAATCATACCGCTTGTTTGGCCTGACCCCATATGTTCCATATATCTGTCATTAATTACAGATACAATATTAGTGTATTCTATTGCTAGCGTGTCAAAATAGAATGAACTAAATTTGCTAAGAAATAGAAAACAAAGAAAAGACAAGATATATGAGTGAACGTGCTTAAAATATAACTTTATATAGGACAGAGATACTGTATGGGCTTTGCAGGTATAGTAAAATAAGCTAATTAACTTGTTATTTTGGAGCTCATGGTTGTATCCACCTACTCCTGCAGTTCTGAAATGCTACAATTATATGATTTTATAGATAATTTAGAACTTCACATTTGACTGACTGACTACTGTCTATGGACATAGAAGTGACAAACGACAGGCAGTTTTGTGTCGTTACTGGATTGCAAAGTGAAAAAACCCAGCCAGATATGTCATTTGCATTCACTGCTATACTGGGAAAATGATGAAGAAAATTACATTTGGAAGCTCCTTTTAATTCCAAGCACAGACTTCTCATGCTATATGCTGTAGCAACAAGGGATTTCCAGAATTATGCACTCTTGACAGGAAAATACCTGGGTTGTCTGTTTTAAAAATAAGTATGTAACAAAAGCACAGAGTAACAACTTGTGATACTGTATTGCATTTATATTATATTCAGGGAAGCTTTGCATTAAAGGTTGTATTAGAAACTACAGAGGCTCCTGTGAATGACAGGCTGAAATGAATTTATGAGACTAGTAGGAAAGAGCTTAATTGGATTGGAAATGCTTGGGAATTTAGGTGTTAATTTTGAGGGGTTTGGTATTTATAGCTGCTACTATTTTGAATGATAGCATCTTCTCCTTCAGATTATCACACTTGTCATGGCAGAGGTGCACTTGCAAGACAATTTAGAAATGATACTGTAGGAAAATCACCAACTCTTTCTAGGGAACATTGTTGATGGTGAGTTGCCTCCTATATAATCTGTGATTTCCATGATTATTTTTTATTCAAGTTGTTCAGAATTCAGACCTTGATTTTTTTTTTTTTATCTATTCTGCTTGAAGAGATCCTAAAAAATGCTATTGGACAGCTATTTAATATGTCTTAGAGTTCATAATTAAGGGGTCCTTCAGGTTTAAAAGACCTTCAGCACCTATTCTACCCCCTCACTCTTCTTTCCTTCTCCAACTCACAGAGAGAACATTCATGTCACTGAGATGTTGTAAAACAAATTATAGCTGAGAGATATTTAAAGTATATATCTTTTTTTTTTGCACATAGGAGGATAGTCAAGTTAACATCTGGCAGGGAGAATTACTTGGAAGAATACAATATGCCTTAAACACAGACAGGGTAAATGAAGATGATGCTGACTGACAGTAGAGAACATTTTGAGGAACTTGAATAAGGAAAGATGTCCATCTCTTACTGAAGAGATAGATATTTTTCAACAAGAACACCCACTGTAAATCCAGGCAAAGAAGAACAGAAGTGACTTCTCTCATCTTTTAGTTGCCAGAAGACTCTAGATATTTTTTCCCCCACAGATGCAAGCTTCCCTGTGGTTAATTTTGCCTACGCTGTTCTAAATTTTAACAACTAACAAATTGTTCCAAACTGAGTGATGAATGCTGCCATCTCATTCCAGTAACCTTAGGAATCAGTTACTGTTTCCTGAGTGGGAAAACATGATGAAACCATACTGAAAATCATACTCTATGCCCTAAAATATCTGCACCTTCATTTCCAGATGAAGTCCAAAGTGCAGGTTATTGAAAAAGTATTGCATGATCTAAGTTATTAGTGGATAGAAATACATTGGCTGCTTCTCGCTTTTAGAGATAAAACATGTGTGAGTCAGAAGCAAGGGAGTCTCAGCAATAGCCTCTTACACAGATACAACTGCAATGAGCATATTGTAACTGCATGGCAATAAACATCTAAACAATGACATTTTATTCCTTATAAGCTCCCAGGTGCTGCGCAGATCTAGGCACACCTGTAAATTTAACATGTTTCTTCTTTTTATAAAAGCATTGTCCTTTATAGATATAAGTAAAAGGCAGTTAATACATTTCTAATTTCAGGATCAGATCGACTGTTTAATTGATTTCCCCATGTAAAATTAATTGCCTTTTCATAACAGCATGTTTCATGTACTTGTAATGCATTGCCCTTCAGAAAAAAAAATTCACAAAGATTTAGAAACTGAACAACTCCAGTGCTGGTAAATCCCAGAATAGCAAAATATTTAGTTATTGACAGCAATTCTTGTCCTTGAAATCTCAGCATTTTAGGCTTATTCACTGTGGGAGCCAGAAGAAATTGGCAAGTAGTTATTGTTCTTTGTTCAGTTTCCATAGCAGCAATAATAACAAGTTGGATGTTGGTGGTTTTTTTTTTTTTTTTTTTTTTTTCATCTTGACAAACCTCCCTTTTCCCTTCACATTACTGGAAGGTTCTGGAGATCGTAATCCATCTGGCCCTGAACATACAATTGCTCTGCTCCTGCCTAGGAGGAGCTGTGTTGCAACAAATATTGTTTGAGTATTTATAGGTATATGCTTGAGAATTTGTCAGTGCATCTTAACAGCCTTATGTTGTGACATGGTGAAGTTCACCACTAAACTATCACAATGCAAACATACTTGTTGTCTGATGCTGTATCACAGGAAGAAGTTTAATGAGAACATGCAGCTTTACAGCCATCTCCAAAATACTACTTGATAAATCTCAAATAACGTCAGCAGTGCTCTCAGTCTGACTTCTGCACAACATGGCTAGTACTGGTCAGCATCCATCTTGTTCTACATGGAAGTCTGAGGTGAGCCACATCCTACACCCTGACTTTTAGGGAAAAAACCCCATAAAAATCAGGAATCAAACAGCGATCAAACCCACATTTTTTTTCTTGATCTGATCCTGAGTGGGGCAGCTCTGTTTTATCCTCTCCTGGAGTTTACACCAAAGTGCCACTGGTCTTTGAATATGTCCTTGTCAGAGGTGTCACAGTCATTATTGTGGAAGGTACATGGGAAGTTTCCAATTTGTGTATCACTCTGAAAAGTGGGGGAGAGAAGGTTCATGAACTGGGAAAGGAAAAGAGCACAGGAAGTATGGAAACCTGCCACTGCTGTGCTGAACCTGCTTTCTCCAGGGCAAGGGAGGTAGAGCTGGAGAATGTTTTCCCCATAAAAGGAGAAATCTCCTTTCTATGGAAAAAGGGAATGGATGTCACCTCTCCTGAGCTCTGCTCAGTGCCAGACCTGGAGGAACTACTCTTTCTATGAATGGACTAAACATACTGTGAACTCCCAGTGTGTTCAGGAACTCTGAGAAACAGGCACTGGATAATTATCACAACTTTCTTTTTGTCTGTTTTCTGCGTCTAAATTTTTACTTCATGTCTACATGGATGTGAGCTGACCTCTCTTTCTCATAACTCCACTCTCTCTACGTGTTTATTTTAATTTAATTTTGTTTTCTCTGTAAGCATTATGAAAGTGTTTAACTTTAGTAACACAAGCACAGCTACCACACTGATTTTTAGGGAGCTAATTAACGGAAGACTGAGTTTAGTAATTTACAGCAAGAACTGCTGAGGCAAATAGCAGTGTCTACTTTCATAGTATATTTTAGCTCTAAGCCAAAATCAGTGGCATCTTTGACAGGATAAGCACTCAAGCTAAGAAAGTACATGGAGAAAAACCCCTCATTCTACGTGACAACTTTGTCGTTCATGTCATGGTCCATGAACAACTAGTGGTGAGAGATTGATTTTGATATGTGTATACTTTTATTGGTACATGAATACTGAAATATCACAACACCTTCTCACCACGTAAGCTCTGTATGCTTCTCTTTCATTTCCTCAGATATTAGTCCACAGTCTGAGGAAGAACCAGTTGCTAGCTTCACTGTGTTAGCTGACAAGCAAAAGAGCCTCAACAGTGTCTTTAGCAACTTTCTCTCCAATTTTTAATGAGGAACTGAAGACTGCTTTATCTTACTAGAATGAAAATGTTCTTTTTAAAAGTCTCTTCAATCACTGAACAATTCTAAAAAAGCACATTGGTAAATGCGCTGCGTTTTTCCCTCACTTTACTGTGAACTCGGCGAGACAATTTTGCAAGCGCAAACAAATCCTTGCTGTCACCTTCTTCAGAGCAAGGTTTGGAATCTCAGGAGTCAGGATGTGTTGCACATCAGCGTTCAAGAATTTACTTGAGGTTTAATACTGTTAATATCAGTACATGAAGAGAAGTCTCCTTTTTGGCTAACCTTTGTTGATGTTTTCCAGTTTTCATGTGGAAACTTTTTTCATATTTTAGAGATGAGATACAAAACTAGGAGTCAGAAATAATTTGTTTTCCTAGATACGAAGACAATAATACATCTTTAGATATGTATTATTTATTAGCATAAATTGCACTTCATATCCAGGTATAATTGGAGCAGCCAGCTTCTGAGTCAATCTGTGGCAAAAAAGTTACCCCGCTTTCAGTAATCTAATCTCTATTCATTTCAAATTTAAAATTATCAGGGAAAAGATGATATTTGCAGCAGAATCTACAGGCTTGTTTCAAATTCACAAAGCATAGATATTGACTGCCATGTGACATGCCATCAGGCATGTGGGATATCTGCTTGAAATGGCTGTATGGGAGACCTGTATCTTTCCACAGCAGGCCAGATAGGACACTCTAGTATTTCAGTTGCCCATGTTTAACCAGTTAAATCGAGCTCTTTGTGTCATTGTGGTGGTTTGACCTTGGCTAAATGCCAGGTACCCACCAAGTCGCTCTATCACTTCCCCCCCTTCCTCTTTTTTTCTCAACAGGGCAAAGAGGGGAAAGAAAATAAGATAGAAAAAAAAAAAACAAACAACCCTTGTGGGTAAAACAAAAGCAGTTTTAATATAAGCAAAGCGAAGCAAAGGTCCACGTGCAGAAGCAAAAAAAGAAAACAGATTTATTCTCTACTTCCCATGAACAGGCGATGTCGGGCCTTCTCAGGAAGCAGGGCTCCAATACACGTAGTGGTTGCCTCGGAGGACCAAGGCTGACCCCACCCCCTTCCTCCTTTCTCCCAGCTTTATACTGAGCAGACGTCAGATGGTCTGGAATATCCCTTTGGTCAGTTCGGGTCAGCTGTCCTGGTTGTGTCCCCTCCCAAGATCTTGCCCACCCCGTCCCACTGTGGGGGGGAAATGTTGGAAAGAGCCTTGGTGCTGTGTAAGCACTACTCAGCAGTAGCCACAACACCAGTGTGCTATCGACACCCTGCCAGCTCCCAGCATAAAACACAGCACCATGAGGGCTGCTACAGGAGAAAACCATTTTCAGCTCAGCCAGACCCAGTACAGTCATGCAATTAAAAATGGTTTTTGTGTGAAGAGAGAATGCATATTCTAAAGGTAAAAAATATCTTCAGCTTACATGTGTTCAAAAGCTCTGTCTTGTGCAGGGAAGTGAATTTTGCATTCTTTCACATCTACAGATGTGAACTGTGGTGATTTGGTACAAGAATAATGTTTTCAGCCTTGATGTATGTAGTATTTCATGAATAGACATAATATGGTCCATGGTCAGGCCGCAATGTCTTCTGTGGCAGTCAAATCCATCAGCACAGGGTAGAATGCAGTAGAGGAACAAGATTTGCAATAGCTCCTCACATTACAAACCCACTTAGGGATGACCTGTAAGATAATATAAACAAACCAAAGCTGAAGAAGGAAATAGGATGGGCTTCTGGATATGAATCTTCTTTCATTTGCAAGTAAGACAAGTGAAGATTTTGTCCTCCTCTACAAAACCATCGGACTCAAATCTGTGAACTTTTCTTATACTGACTAGTGCTTAATTATGTAGAGAAATTAACAAAATCAGCTGCGTGTGGACCAAAGGCAAGGAATGCTCTGCATAGCTGCATGAGCACAGTCTGCAATTTTAAAAAAGATTTTGTATGATTTCATATTTCTGGTATATGTTCAAAACTTAAATCACATTAATAACTATAGCAGAACTTATTGATACCCAGTATATGCTTTCCTCAAAGTAGTCCTTCAGCTTTGAAGTACTTCAAAACACAAGTTTAATATGTGCAGCTTAGGGACTAGTGAGTATCAGGAGGGCTCTTTCAGTGAAAGACAAGCTGCTCATATCTCCTCTTTGAAAACGTCAGTGGAATCCAAAACACATCTCGCTTCAGTGAGTAATTCCCCTGAAGCTAACGGCTTTATTGACAATTGCAACTCCATCAATTCTTCTGGTTTATTTGAAATGGCTGATATAAGCCAAATGTTTTATGTACACTTAAATTGAAAATGTTCTAGTTGTATTTGTGTAATAGCTTAGGCAAATACTCATGTACCCTGTAGCTGTGGCTTAAAAGTGGAACAAGATAATGCATTCAGCATCACTAGTTTCAAAGGATCATGCCCTGAGCAAAATCCAAGTAAGAGTTGAATACTTGGGGAAAGAAGTAAAAGCAAAGCTCAGGTCAGATATCAAGCACTATTATTAAATAACGGCAACAGGTAACTCATGATGTTTCCTGTTCATTTGGATGGGAACTCTCACACAAATAAGAAGTCACCAATGTGAGTAAAAGTTCAACAGAATGACCTTTCTCTATTTTCACATCATTGTTGCAACTGTGTACTGTGGAAAATAACCAATGATCTCCCATTATTCACAGTTAGACCTGTCTGAAAAAGCAACACATTAACTCAGAGGTCTTCTTAACTTACTATTATTCTTCTAAATTTTTTTTTTTTTGCTTTCTTTCTGACATCTTTTTCTATCTGTTAAGAGTAGCTTTATTATCATGGGTCAAAATGTCAATATAAAAAAAAAGTTGCAATAAAAAAGTCCTCCTCTAGCTGTCAGAGCTCAGCACACATGGAAGTAATTAAATTCAGACAATATCTGGTCAGATTTCCCCAGTTTCCTCCAGCCAGTCATAATCAACAATCTAAAGAACAAATTCTGGTTTAGAATCTCTGACATTCCAGCTCAGGGCTGTGAATTGAGAATTCATCTCAAATCCCTGACAGAGAAGCTGGGTTCTTGCAAAATGCTGCAGATTTGGAAGACATATATGACTGTGTTGAATGTTTTTGTGAATTTCTTGCTGGAAAAAATGGGAAATGGCAAATGTAAGCTGTTGAATGAGCATCAAGAAGATATTATCTTCAAGAAAATAGGTGTGTGTAATTAAAAAATAAGTACCTGGTGCCCAGTCAGCTGTTCTTAGATCAAATTTTAATCTATAAAAACAAGCAGAAAAAGCAAAGATGTCACAGAAACCAAAATTTCCAAAATTTTCTCACAAACTGTATTTCCTAATGTCTACAGCTTCGTGTTTGCATGATTTTTTCTCTTTCATTAGCTAACTGGAGTATTTAATCTATTTATATATCATAAACATTGAGGAAAGAATAGTGGAAGAACAAGCAGTTATTTCCATGCACAAACTAAAGATAATTTCAAAAATAGTAACAAATATGCAGATTTCCATAATTAAAACCCACATAATTCTGCAAATATTTCTAAAGATAATCTTATTACATGCCATCAATAGGATGAGAAGCACAAGAAAGTGATGAGTCTTGCCTAGGGTGACCCAGCAAGTCCCAAGTGCATGGGAAGAGAGCTCATCGCTCTGGCAACCCAACCCAGTCTCCACTTAAACATGCTTCTTGCTTTGTACTCATACATATGGTTTGGGGTTTGCTACTGTGACCACTTTGGCCTGCAGCTGTGCCAAAAGGAACAGCCTCCACTTTGTCTTCATGTGCTAAAACAGTCTTCCCAGGGCTGTCCCTGAACCTCCTTGGTGGTTACTACTCTTCTTCATTGCGTATTTCATTCTCAGATGTGGACAGTCACAGAAACATAGTAACTTTCTTGTTATCACGGGGTTCTACTCCCATTCATATTTGCCAACAATTCCCCTGGGGAAGATGGGATTAAATTTTCCCATTTCCTTCAGCACTTTACTCACAAATTAAAATCTTTCTACTGCTGCAGAACAAAGCAATAAAACCTCAAATACTTCACATGACAGTTGCTCTGGAGGTCAAACATCTGGCCCACATATTTCTGTGGCCTCAGTTATAATCTTTATAATGAATGTCACTATCAACCATTACAAAGGTTGCCCTTATACAGATCAACAAGAAGCAGAAGAAATATCCAAATGGGTAGAGAATTGTTTTAGAGAAGGAAGTGCTGGGGGGAGACAGGACTAACAAAAGCTGAGAAACAGAATGAAAAAGATAGAAGGGAAAAAACCCCCAAAACAGCCCACAACAAAAGACAATATTCCTCACCGTGAATCTGAATGGAGATATATGCTCCCTCTGCCTAGTAACACCTGATGAGAAATGTAAAAATATTTAATAATATTAATCACAATATAAAGAAGCAAGCTGCCAAACAGCAACATCAGTTACGTAAGTCTAGAGACTCTGTCCATCACAATCTTTCATTAACATCTCATTGGCATCCTCTGACTTTTAGGACAATTATAACTGTACATATACTCTCTGCAGCCCACAGGCCACTGTGATTTGCCCCACATTTCTGCATGTATTTCATATCCATGCACAGTCACCCAAAGTAAGTGAGCATGCAAAATTAAGTTTCAGATCCTGGATCTGGAATCCACTTTTGGCAATTCTTACACATCCAAATGGGCACATTGAAAGCAGAAATTGTGCCACTCCCATAAACAAAGATTACATACAACTTCAAGAGGTGTAGCCAGAAATGCTCTGAGAAGCTGTAGGCATGTAACTTTTTCTTTCTAACTGATACTTTTCAAAAAAAGTACATAATGGTAAAGCCATAAAATGAGCAATTAAGACATTAAGAATGCTGCGAGAAAGTGATAGATGGAAGAATCTCACCTTACAGAGAGAATATCAGAGAGAATATCTGTAAATTCTCACTTCTGATCACATCCTGGATTCTTTAATGATTCTGGAAATCATCCAGTCTATGTATTACCTTGGGCAAATCTTCTCACTGCTCTTTCTCTCTCTCTCTTTTTTTTTTTTTTTTTTTTTTTTACCTAAATACATAGTTAAGACTACTACTGTTTAGATTTTTTTTTTCCTGGGGGTGGAAGATTTACATTAGATTAAACAAAATAAAATCCAGCAACCACTAAGCCACTGAACTACACTGCTATCTAATATGTAGCTCTTGAATAAATGTGAGGTTTATTTTGAAAAATTTTTAAAAATTTTTTAAAATCTGAAGTTGCTTTTGAAATTTATATTTTGTATCATCTAATCCAAATTTTGTACAGCAGAATACTCAAAGCTGGAAGTGTTTCTGCAGCTTTGCTAGGAAGACAAATTAGGTAAGTTCATATAGTTTTTTATTTTGTAAAACATCATTGATCTCAAAATATCTGGCAAAATTTCATCAAAAATCAATAAAAGGCTTGCAAGGTTCTCACCCATTTTAGAGGTGAAGAGAAAGAAATATTTGTGACAGATTAAGTCATAACCATACAGTGAGCCATAGCTAGGATCAGAACTCAGAAAACTTGACTCTATTTCCCTATTTTTTCCATTGTTCTACTAAATGTTGCCCACAGGTCTTTATAATATTTACAGGCTGATTTTGGCTAAACATTAAATGAGTTCTTGGTTGTTGACATCTATGCTTAAGGAGAACCTTTGTCTTTAGATCACAAAGAAGAGGGACTGTTTCCTATAAACTACATAATGTTCTATCGGAATCACTTTTTCTTCAAGCAAAATTCCTTTTTGGTATATTGAATGGGTGAAATGAAATGTCAAGCTCATCTAGTCTTCAATATGTAGCCATGTGCTACAGCAATGTGAGGAAAAAGATGAAGGCTTACTGACAGCAATATAATCTCCCTAATACTGAGATTGATCTGGTCTGCAGAGAAGGGGATGGCTGTGGTGCATACAAATGAAGAAGCAGTGCATTTGGAAAGACTGCAGTGAGTCTGAGCTGTCTGTTAGCAAATGAGTGAGGTTGCTGACTAAATAGCACAGCCTTTAGCCTTAGAAACCAGGTACAGGAGGCTAAAAGAAGATAACATGAAGGATGAGTGAAAAGAAGAAGCAACTATGTTCTCCGTGCATGCTGATTAAAACACGATAGAGGAAACCATTCAAAGTTCAATGAATAGACAAGAGAGTCAAGACTGATAGACAAAGGCACTGTCAAGAAACTTTTTTCCTTCATCCTGGTGCTGCCAGCACTGTGAGAAGCAGAATGAAACCATAAAATGTTAAACTATTTCAAGTATGATTCTTTTTCCTATTCTTGGTGGGAATCATCATGGAATGCTTATTGAAGGTATTACAAAGCCTATCCATTTGTCTGTGTGTTTGACCAAGTGGTTGTAGTCAACAAACTGGCAGCAGATTCTGAGGAATTTCTTAGCATATTTAGAAACTGTTAAAAAGCCTAATTGTTTTCAACCTGTATACAAAATATATTCAGCAGGGACTCTACATATCCTGCTTTAGTCTATTTTCAATTACTTCACCACATCTTTGATCAGTTAATGTTTAAAAAAATATATCTCTTTAGCTTTCCCCATATTAAAAAAAATGGAGGAAAAGATGTGTAAGTGCCTATAATGACTGCAAAATCATCTGGTCATATCTTTATCATTCAGTACCCACCAGGTCAGCACTGAAAAAATGAATTTGATCCCATACGTAAGTCATGCAGCTGAACTTTTGTGCATGGCTTGGAAAACTTATGTGGATAATAGAACAGTGTTTCAATTTGCTGACCACACTGTAGCAGGAAAGCTGTAACTCAGAGGACGATTCTGTGGGATTCCTCCATAGCTCTTGTTATGCCCTGGCATGTGTGTGATGCCAAATTAAAAATGGAATGACTGTTGTCACTGAGTACAAAACTACAATTTTCTCTCAAACACCTCATTGGGTGTTTCCCCTGAACACTCCTTGTTCATACACGGGGTCATGAAGGAAAACAGAAAACAAACAATTAATGCAAAACTATAACATACTCACTGGCTAATTTGGGAACTGAACCAGGCTCCCAGACATAAAGCATAAATTCACAGGCACCTAAAATGAGACTTGAGCACCCTTTCAGAGTTCTTATGTAGAGACAATTAACTGTGCCAGGGACTGAACACAGCTACCAGCCCTGAGGAAGATGTTGAATGGGCAGATAGAGTTGATCAGACAACTGGGGTAGCTCCCTGCTACATGGAGCAGTAGTACCCAACTTCCCAGCACGCTCTTCCTACAGTACTTAATGCAGCAATCCATCCAGGTCTGAGATCTGCATTTTCTCAAGATAAGATAGCAGACCCAAGGCAGAATGCATGAGAGTGGTGGTATGCATGATGGACTTAAATATACACGATAGAGTGTGAGGAAGAGAAAGCTGAAGCAGGCATTTCCTTGAACCTGCAAATACAGTGGTGCTGCTCACAGACAACTGCTGCTGCCTGAGAAAACTATCCTTGGGATCCATTTTCCTTGTAATAAAAATTCATTCTCTTCTCATGAGATTTTCCATTGTTACTAGACAGAGGTGGGCTGTACTAGGCACAGAAATGCAAGCTCTCAAGAGGTCTCCAGTGAGAATGAAAAATCCCTGTCACACAGTACACACAAGATACTCTCTCCAACAACTGGACACTAAGTATAGTTTTCAGTTCTCAAACAGTTAACAGCAAACATTTTTAACAGGCATATACGCAGTGCCCTGTCAATAACTGTCTTTCAGCTTATTGATCATGACCCAGAACACATTGACGCAAACCATGATGTAAATACAACAGCAAAAGCGTGGGGGAATCCTGCAGTTCCCTGTGGATGGCATCCTTCTCCCACCATGATTTCTTATTTATTAGGCAAAGGAATTTATGACTTTAGACAGGAAAGGTTTGGGGAATGACAGGTAGAATCCCAGTAAACATGAACGGAAGAAATCAGACTGGAAATTTTTTGTTATGCTTTTTCCTGGCTCCGTCCCCCTTGTCTTTAGCCACCCACACAAGTCTTGTGTTTTTATCATGCTCATACTTTCTGTGCAGGGAGTGTCATGTAGCCAAATTTACATTTGTCATCCCCTTTCCAGGTCCGGTCTCATAGTCTTTCATGTATGACCTGGCCCTCACTACCTCTAGAGAAGTGTTTGAGAGATTGTGGCTTCTGACAGTGCTTTCACTTAAGTTCCATTTTTTTTTCAGATTTTCTTTATTATTCAAAGTCTAGTATGATAATCTAATCAAGAAGAAACAGGAACATTGAAACTCCAAAGGGAGTGATTGTTATTTGGATATCTGTTATTTTCAACAGGCTTTCCACGTAAGTCTTCATTATACTTGTTGAATCACTTCTTTTTTGTAATATCCTTTTCTTGTTTCTATACAAGCAATAAATTTCTCTGAGTTTGTATTGATACAAACTAATAAAGAAGTTCACAATGCTGACTTTAAGTTATTGAAATTGGTTTGTTCAACCTTGGTTTGTGTGTTTTGTGAAGTTTAAAAGTCAAAGCAAGTTTTAAACTGTACTACATGCACATTATTATAAAGACATCATCACAAAAAATTATGAAAGATGCTTATTCCTGCCTGCTATCACCAATGACCAACACAGAGTTCCTGCATATAGAGATATATACATACTGTGCTTTTGTACCAGAACGGTATGGTTTATAGTTTAAAAATTGGATTGATTATTAAATCATCAGCAATAAAGGTCAATATATCTTTAAACCTTTAAAGCTACATACTCATTACAATATACAAACACACTTTCAGTCATTTTACATCTATCAGGCTTCACAGATGAGTACAACTGAGTGTGAGTGCCAGCAGCCGTAGGACAGAACTGTGACAGAAGCTGGGTGAAAATTAAGCAATGTGAACAGTCGTATGTTTTTGTTTGAGCCTGTGTCCTTGCGTCATTTAGTGTAGCTCTAGACTTGAATCCAGTCTAGTGCAATACAATTAAAAAATTACAGGAGCTGCTTGCATGAAGTTCCTTCTGAAATGCTTCCATCTCCTCCAGAAAGAGAACTGAATAGACATTAAAAACAGCTCTCCCATTTCTGCTAGATCTCCACCCTTTGGGTCACTACAGTAAAGGCAGGTGTCAGTGTCTACTGCAATTCAAAACAAGAATCAAAGTTACTTTCTTTAAAAAAAGACATCTTGTATGAATCTTTTTGTAGCAGAGAGCTTTCAATCCCTGTGGGCAGATAGCTTCCTTAGTTTCCCATTCATTTTATTTACAAAAGTTCACAGGGAGGTGATTCTCAGAAATACCTTTGTGTTGACAATTTTTATCAGCTCTTTCCATGTATCAGAAACAGTGTGGACAGCAGGACTAGGGAAGTGATCATCCCCCTGTACATGGCACTGGTGAGGCCACACCTTGAATACTGTGTTCCCTTTTGGGACCCTCACTACAAGAAAGACATTGAGGTGCTGGAGTGTGTCCAGAGAAGGGCAGCAAAGGTGGTGAAGGGTCTAGAGCACAAGTCTTATGAGGAGCGGCTGAGGGAACTGGGGTTGTTTAGCCTGGAGAAAAGGAGGCTCAGGGGAGACCTAATCACTATCTATAACTACCTGAAAGGAGGTTGTAGCGAGGTGAGTGTTGGTCTCTTGTCCCAAGTAACAAGCAATAGCCCAAGAGGAAATGGCCTTAAGTTGTGCCAGGGGAGTTTTAGATTGGATATCAGGAAAAATTTCTTCACCAAAATGGTTGTCAAGCATTGGAACAGGCTGCCCAGGGAAGTGGTTGAGACACCATCCTTGGAAGTATTTAAAAGATGTGTAGATGTGCTGCTTAGGGACATGGTTTACTGGTGGACTTGGCAGTGC
The DNA here is from genome assembly GCF_031877795.1 of Strix aluco. NCBI lineage: Eukaryota > Metazoa > Chordata > Aves > Strigiformes > Strigidae > Strix > Strix aluco. Next base: position 119,916,562 of record NC_133933.1, read on the forward strand.
TAGATTAACAGTTGGACTTGGTCATCTTAAAGGTCTTTTCCAACCTGAACAATTTGATGATTCTATGATTCTATCATTTTATGTGTTTCAATGTAGCTGTACTTTGAAGTATCTAATTCTCCCCAGACCATAATCAGGGAATGCAGGCATGGAATTATCAAACTTTAAAGATCATAGGGTTACTGGAGGTGAGTAGAAAGATATCCAGTCTAAATTTTTGACTTTATCTGGAGCTAACAGATCTACAAAATCTTACACAGAACTTCACTGATGAACAATACATTCCTCTGTCTTCTAGCCATTCTTCTAGCCTTTATCACATAAAAAGTTATATCTACTTTCAATGAAAAATTGTACGATATATTATTCCTAAAAGGATGTCATGGCTTAACCCCAGTCAGCAGCTAAGCACCACACAGCCACTCACTCACTCCCCCCTGGTGGGATAGGGGGAGAGAATCAGAAGGGTAAAACTGAGAAAGCTTGTGGGTTGAGGTAAAGACAGTTGAATAGGTAAAGCAAAAGTCGCCTGTGCAAGCAAAGCAAAACAAGGAATTCATTCACCACTTCCCATTGGCAGGCAGGTACTCAGCCATCCCCAGGAAAGCAGGGCTACATCATGTGTAATGGTTACTTTGAAAAACAAACACCATCACTCTGAACGTCCCCCATTCCTTCTTTCCCCTAGCTTTATATGCTGAGCATAACACGGTATGATATGGGATATCCCTTCAGTCAGTTGGGGTCAGCTGTCCCACCTGTGTCCCCTTCCAACTTCTTGTGCAACCCCAGCCCACTTGCTGGTGGGGTGGTGTGAGAGCAGAAAAGGCCTTGACTCTGTGTAAACACTGCTCAGCAATAAAGAAAATGTCTCTGTATTACCAACACTGTTTTCAACACAAATCCAAAACATAGCCCCATGTTAGCTACTGTGAAGAAAAATAACTCTATCCCAGCCAAAACCAGCACAAAGGAGGATGCTTCAAATACTTAGCAAGTAAAACTCTTTTTTGCAATAATATCAAGAAAATTAAAGAGCTGGAAGCAAATTGAATGTTTCCCAGCCAAGAAAAGCTATGCAGAAAAGCATGAACAAATGCCTCATTACCTGTATTTCCTGAGTGCAATCAAAATAATAATAAAACCCTCCTCTTTGCCAAACTGGATTCTACTGCATGCCAGCTTCTGACTTCAGAACTACAGTAATTATTTATTTTAACTGTAATCTCTGAAGGATTCCTTGATCAGTGAATATGTAGGACCAGTGGTGAGATGCAGATACTTTCCTCACTGAGCCTTCAGTAGCCCTTGGAAGAACACTTTGACTTTTAGAAGACTTAAAGAAAGTTACTGAGCAGGGTCATTATTGCTGAAGGTGAACTATATGGCTCTAAATATTGGAAATTTTAGATCTTTTTTTTTTTTTTTTCACAGTTTAAATGGATTTTTTAAATATAACTGCAGAAATCGAAAGGACTGATGTGAAGAAAGTGGTAAAAGTTTGGTTGTCATAACAACTAAGCTCACTGAGTAGAGAAGCCAGAATAATCTAATTAATTTTTCCCAATGTGCAAAACCTTTAGGGTAGTTTTGTTCAACAGACAAGTAACAGGGAGTCAATACCTAAAAAAGATAGGGGGCAAGCATATACGTTAAAGCCAATATCCTAAATTCTAACTCAGACAAAGTTCCTTTTGATTTCTGTTCTCACTGAATTATGATTAGGATTTTAAAGATTTTATTCTGGGAGCCTGTGCAAAGTTATTTTGTAACTAAAGAATAGAAAAATCTCATACTGTTCGCCTGAGGTTTCATTCAAGAATCAGGTGCTGCTTCCACTGAAATAATTTATTGCTTTATCCAAACAAAGGGTCTTGAATTTAATGTTGACTGGGAGTCTTAAATTTAGTATTGACTGGGGGTCTTCTCCTGAGATCAGGTAAATTATATTGACAATATTGACTTCACTGTCACAATGCAAATTTACCCTCATAGAAATTGAGTCATCACCTAAAAATCTACCTAATCCTGTGTGAAATCTTTGCTCAAAGGATATTAATAAAAACATTCAAATTCAACAGGAATCATTGATTTCCTGGAATGAAAGGCTGCGGGTATTCTCACGGTTTTCATTTTACTTGTTTTCCTCTGGACTCTGTTCCCACTGAAAATTCATAGAAATTCAGCCACTGGACTCCATGCCAACATTTCATTTAACCATAATCCACCTTTAGTGATAAACAAAAGAATAACTGTGCTTGCTTTTTTCAGTAGACAATTTAGTGCATTAGACTGGGTTATAACACACACCATAAATTGTCCTGTTTGCTGTATTTTGTTTGCTCACTGTTACAAGTGAACACCATTCCTGCTTGTGACTCTGCTGTGCTGTATGTATATAGAGCAGAGTGGATTTCCAAGAGGGCAACTTTCACTGCTCCGATAGTGCTAGCCAACTTGCACTTCACGCTACGTGACACAGAGCAACTGAGCTCTCTACAACAGTTTTATCCCCAACAGGGAAGCCCTGAGGCACCCTGAATATTGCATTATACACCTAGGCTGTCAGTTACTCATGACTTTTCCAAATGTTGAACACAGAAGCTGAATTTACTCTGTTTCAGACAGAATTCTAATGGGGATTTAGTTACTTTTCTTACATATTCTACTTCTTTTCAGTGAGTCTTTCTGTGATTGAAGTGGCAGCTAATGATACACAGTGACTCAACGTGGTACCACACAGATGACTCATCAGATCTGCTAAGGCGACTGCCAGTCTATCAAGGTAATGCACATTATTCCTTTCATCATCCCACCTAAATAAATACAAATCACTCCCTCCCTTATTTTTTCATCCCCTGAATCTACTTCTGTAACTCCCTCACTCACAACACAGGATACAGTAAAATGTTCTTATTCTGAATTATTTTGTTGCCAAATATACACTTGCTGCTTCAAATCTCAGTATCTCCCTTTGTGTGATCACTCATGCATCATCTCATCTCGAAATAAATTTTTGAGAAAATAAATTCCAACAATTATCTCCAGGAAAAAAAATGGTATTTGGTACAGGTTATGGTGTATACCTACATGAATTGCAGATGCATTTGTAGTATAAGTGCTCTTCACTAAGTTTAATACAGATGAAAAGGAAATAGCATATTCTTTGGTCTTCCCTGGGGGAACATCACAACAGAGAATCAGTCACTCACAGGGTAGCCTGTCAGACCTACAGCTTAATGACAAGGGCCCAGGAACGATCACAGATGATATTTCTTATTTTCATCTGGTGCTGTGAAGACAGCACATACTTTGAGTTTTTATCACCTTCTGGACAACTGTCTGAGGTGGGTGGATTCACAGGCTTTTGGAATTTATGACAGCAAAACTCATTTACAGAGTTAAAATAAACTTTAAAGATAAGGTTTAAGTAAAAAAATAAGGTTCATTTAGTAGCTACCAAAATGTGCTAGCAGAGGAAAGGTAGTCACACTTCAGTTTCAGAGCTTCTAGGAGTACCAATAGATACTCTATTTAATGCTGAGCAAGAAATCAAAGCGCTCACACACGTACAAGAAAAATCACAGCGTTTAATCTCAAACAAAACCCCACAGTTATTGCCATTACTTCCTGAGAGGTTTCGAGTTACCTGGCGTTTAGCACAGAGAAGAGGCAGTGTTTGGAGAGAAGGAGCAGGTACTGTATTCCTCTGTGGTTTGGTGTGGTGCAGCAAGCCCTGAGACTGCCTGCCAGAGCCAACCCTCCAGCAGGTTATCCACAGCAAACACCTTCTCTGCACATCAGGCTGGGCTGAATTTTGCTTGAGAGTACTGACCCTGATCAGAAGTTAGACCATATTCCTTGGGGCACCTAAAACTTTAGTAGTTATGATGAGATCTAAATTCAGAAGAGTGATGAGAAATTCAGACCATCTGTTATATATGGTTGACAGATCCTGTCCCATCAGTAGGAATAAATCCTGATGCTGAGGAAATGAAGTAGGCATCTCAAAGATAGGTATTCAGTTTAAGTTAGACTCTTCAAGTCTGTGTAGGGAGAGAAGCATCTCTTCTCTTCTATTAAGGTAGGTGACTTGATCTTTGCAAACGTGTATCTCCTTTCATTGATTAGAGAGCTAAATTGGTGACTGAATTAAATCTTAAATTTGTAGTTGACTAAATTTCAGTGTGGTAATTCCTGTTCTAATCTTATTGAAAAATTTGTACGTTACTCCTTTACTTTTCTGTACTTTGCTGATTGATTTGAATTATCATTTTTAGTTGATTTACTCACAGATATTTGATACAAATAGAGTGAATTCATGTTCCCATTAAAATATGACAGCTTTGCCATTGCTTTCAGTGGGGACAGGTTTTTATATATATCTTGGACTCACCTTCAGTAGGGAAAAAATTCTTTTGTGGTACCAAAGCTAACATGTCTCTCACCTTTTCCCTCAGTATCTAATCAGTGAATGGCTTCTATCATAACAGTGTTTGCCATTTACAAAACATTTGAGAAATTTCCTAAATTAACATTTACAATGTTATGCCTGTTATTCTGTTTATGCATAATTGAGGATACTAATAGGTGAACTAGCACTATAAAGCAGCTGTCAATGGGGAATTTAGATGACAATTAGTATATATTTAGTGCAATAACAAGTTTGGAGGACATCTTACACAAATGCACATTTGTATGTGCAGCTGCTAGTATAATAAACCAAGGACTCCATAAATTATTTTTCCAATCTAATTAGGGAACACAAATGCTTATTTTATCGACAAAATTGCAGGATAACTCAAAGCAGCACAGGTATATTGAAAACACTGTAAAATTAATTGCTTTGACTTCAGAAGGACATCTGGCTCAATATGCTAAAAGCAAACCAACCAATCCACTGTATAGCCAATGTTGATAATTATTATTGAACTTGCTATAAAACAGACTCAGTGCTGTTTTACCACTTTATTTCATAGAGAAGCATGCACATAAAATATTAAGCTGTTAATATAAGACACTGATCTATATCAGAGGACTTGCAGTTGCGTCTGATTACTGAGAGGACAGACTAGCACTAGTTGGTGCTACAGTCTCAGCTCTGCCATTCACCAGGGTCATTCCACTACTGAAGGAATCAGCTCCATTGCCAACGTTCATGTACATTAGAGTTTGCATGAATTAGGATTTCTTCACATAAACACATGTGGAACTGGCTTATGATCTACAAGATATTTCTTAAGAGAGATCATAAATGATTGGGGTTTCACATCTCACTTTAGCAATTTAAAAGCTGAAAGTTTAATTTAAGCTCATCACCAGCACTGCTTTTACAGTCAACCAGGGAGAAGCACTTCTAGAAGCTATATACATGTCATCCTGATCTCTAGACTTCAGTGGAAAAAATCACTCACTGGAGACACTTATATCTTATCACTGACTGTTGAGGGTGGTTACATGACTTGCTTAGACTAGATGCCTAGCTATTTGAGAGCTGATGGTGGGTAAGATGAATGCTCTCTCTAAATGGACAAACAGCAAGGGCTGAGATACAGTCTTTTTTCAGTATTTATTAAGGCTAATTTCTATAGACATTACATAGCAAGACCATGCAGCTGAGGTTATCTAAAGATAAGTCTGATCAAGATTTTACACTGTAAGAAAGCATTTTCAACTGTTTCTGACTTTGTTCACCTTAATGATGTAAGCTGAAACTTTCCAAGAATATTTTTGACGTTTCAACCAAGAAATTATTAACATGCCTAAAATGAAATTTACAAAACTATATTCCTTTCTCCATATTAAAAAAATAAATATCTGTCGAGACGTTTTTAATAAATCCTCAATGTTTTCTTTAGGAAAAACTATGTAATATTCTGCTGTGTTGGTTATTGTTAGGTATGTGTGATTGACTGCTGACACAAAAATATAGCTGGATTTGTCCAATTTATAAATGTCTGTATTGGCAAACTGAGTTTTGACATTTTGTAACTTTGAACACTTGCATATGTAACTATGTTACTTTATTAATGGAGTGTTTGCTGCCCCATCAATCAAAATACTGGTGGCAGTTTTTACTACTTAAATTATAAAACAGTGTAGGTACTAGGGGCTGTTTCTTAGATTTCTTAAGGCAGAACTGTGATGAATATCAGTCTCAGGCATCTGATTTCAATAGGATCTACATCACAGACTTTTGAAAGACATTCAGTCTTGATTTAAAACTACAACAAATGGTGTAGGGCTAGTTTTTGAAATTAATTATCCTTGATTAAATGTTTATGTTTCAATATTAATCTGAATTATGTCAGCTTCATTTTTCAAACATTAGATTACTATAGCTTTTTCCATTGGAGTATTAACAAAAGTATTACAAATCTCTGCTTGCCAAGTTGCTATGTTAACTCTTTCATTCAGCAACATTAATTTTCAATTCCACATCTGAAGGTCCTCTTCATTTTGCAAGCTATAGAACTTGAAAATACAATGCAGCAAAACCTGCCCATTTTTCTGAGGAGGCTGAAAATCCTATGTATATAGACTCTAGTGTGTCTACACATCTAGCTCAGTTACGTATTGCAAGGTATCCTGCTGCAGCAGAGTTTTACGTTTGTGCTGTCATAAAATTGGCCCTTATTTTTCTATTTAAACTTCCTTTTTCAAATTTTCAGTGTAGATGGCAAATTGGTCACTGTGAGAATTATTTGTGTTTCAGAATCAGTGTTTAAGTACCACGTCTACATTTTAAACTATTTTCAGTTAATTACTGAATTACATTGTTTTTTCAAAAATGTAAACATATTACAAATCATAAATTATTCTTGACAAAAGAATATAAAGTAGAATATAGAATATAACAACAGCAAGACATTACTTGCCAAGGTACTAGTGCGGATCATCCGCTAAACATGGAAGAAGAGCCTATATGCAAATCAGAAAATGCCTAGATAAAATTAAAGGATCCAGTCATTCTTTATTCACATGTGAGTGTCAGACCAAGAACAACAACCAACAGGGGATGGAGCAGTTTTCCATCTACCTGGAATTCAAGTCATCTACCTCTGTATTTAAGTGGTTTGTGCATTTTATTATGACATATATTTGCTTATGGTGGCTATTTTCACCTAATTTTGTCTCTAAATTTTGTATTATTTTGTACCTCTCTTTCATTTTTGGAGAAAAATAAAGAGAGTAGATGACCCTGGATTTTGATGTTGCCGACCCCTTGACATACAGATGATATAAGCCATTTCGTAATTCTGGCCTGGGTCTGGTGACTGAACCTAGAAACTAAATAAATCTCTAAACATAATAATATATGAGATGTTTCATGAAGCACGATATTCATCATTTTGAAGCAACAGAACACTAAGTCTTATCAATACACCTGGATATATTGATGTAAGTCAGGTTGTATTAAGGATAAAAAAAGAACGGCTCTTATTCTGTTGCCAGCATGTCTAGTGATCCTCCTCCACACACACCATGGCGAACCTGACAGTTTCCTTTTATATGTGAATTTACTTGACAGTTATTAATGTTGACCTCTGCAGCAGTAGTTTTTTCTTTAATTAGATGGGGGTTTATTCTCACCAAACTTAAAACAGTAAGATTTGACATTTTTCTTTCTTACCTTTAGATCTGATAAGACACTTGTATCGTTACTGGTATTGTACTCGCTGAGGAAGAAAAAAGTTGCTATTTTAATTACAGGTTCAAAACTAGCAGACACAGTAATTGTAAGTGCACCTTCCAGTCCTTCCTGCCTGTGAGACACATATAACTTCACAGCAACAAGCAAGGAAAACAGCAAGCTGCAAATGGCTAAAAGCCCAGAAATTCAGAAAAAAAAAATTGGCAGAGATTTTGACATTCATTGACTATCTATTTTATAAATATCCATTGAACAGCTGATATATTCTCCAGACGTTAAACTATTTGTTATTTGATTTTATATTTATGTCTAAATAAGACTTAAATCCATTAGGGTTTTGGTATTGCCAGAAATAACCTGAGTGAGAGTGCCATCTCTGTTACTGAAAAGTTTACTATTTTTTCATCTGTTTTCCTTGTGTGAAAATACTCTGAATGGCTGGTCATAGATGCTACCAATAGGGAGCTATTTTTATTAAAATAAGAGGGCTGTGAAAGTGTATAATATTGAAGAAGATAAAAAACCCAATATTTTCTCTGCGGTCCTGTAATTTCCCCTAATCTAAGGTAAAAAATGGTCAGACTGCTTTTTTTATATTGCTACTCAGAATGAAATATGTCGATATTGCACAATGGAGTGCTGGTCCAACAAGATCAAACCAACCATGCTTTGACATTCACACAGTTCCGTGGTGCAGGAAGCAGGTTTTACAATTTTACCTTGGGTGTAACACCATGCTGATACAACTGCTTTGTTTCTATTTCTCAGAACCAGCTCTACTGAAACTCTCTTGAAGTCTCTGGACTGTACACATTTCTGCGGTGTCTGCAGCCAAGACTACATGACCAGAGGTGGTCTCAGTGACTGCTGAAGTCTGAAGATAACAGTGAGAGCCTGTCACACAGTTTTTAGATTGGTTGTTTCCCCCTTTAAAAACTGGAAAGTCTTAAATGTTAAATATAAATCCATGCTTTTTCCAAGATTTTTCCAGGTAAATGTTAAAGTTGGTTGAAATTTAAAGCAAGAGTAAGTCCAGGAAAAAAGAAAAGCAAAACATGAAATGTTTAATGCTTTTTGTTCCTGTTTCTTGGCGAGCCGGACACATGTATTATACTGTACGCTTTAATATTCTAGTAAAAAACCTCAAATTAAAAAGCTACCGTGTGTTCTTCTCTAACAGGTTAGCGCTGCCAGACATGAGTTTATACACACAGTCATTGCCCTTGCAGGCTGTTTGAGCTCAGTGTCTACAGACCCCATTTTTTTCTGGAGCAGAAGAGAGACCATTAAGTGATGGAACCTGTACAGCTTCTCTGCCTGACTGTGGTGGCATGACATCACTGTAAAGGAAACATTTTTTTTTGGAAGTGTGTGAGCCAGCTACTTCCCAAATATCTGGAAGCCCAAACATGTTGCAGGTAAACATGCCCATGACTGCAATCTAAAGCATTGGGCAAAACCTATCAGTTCCAGATGAGTCCCTACAACTGATAGATTTGACATACTGCAAAGATGCCAACAATATGGACTGTCATCTAAATTTGGCTTTGAGTTTTACTTAAAGGCTGCCTTTCTCTGTGCTTCATGCTAAATAAAGCCTTATATTATAGTAACTAATAAATATTTAAAGCAGACATGATCTGAAGTTTTGGTTCCCATTGTTTGTTCAAAAGTACAATGAGATTAAGATGGAGCTGAAAAGGGGCACAAGAGAATGATGTGAGCTGAAGGATGATGAATAGCATATCTGTTTATTGTATAGGAACTGTCAGTATCAATAACATTTGCTGATTTTGTTCCAGTAAGAGCGTAATGACGTAGACATTGTTCAGCATCTGTGGCACAGAGCTACTCTACTGTACTCCTGTATATCAAAAGAATTAATGGAGAAACATGTTCCTCTCCAAGTTTTACAGGAGAGGAAGCAGAAGTGAAGTGACTTGAGCATGGCCATACTACATTAGGCCAAACTCAGGATTATTATCTGCATTTTCAAGTACAAGAGTTGTATAGATGGCAGGGGAATCTCATTCTTTTTCACAAATGATATAATAGCTCAATGCTAAAGAATATAAGAGAGAAGATCACAGCAAAAGTTTTTCCTCTGTTGCTTGAGCACTTGGTATTGAAAAGATAATAATAAAACCCCACAACCCATCACAACAATGGAAAGTTTTCTGAAAAAAAGTCATGTAGCTTAACTGGAGTGTGTCAGTATCCCCTAGAGTTAATATAAAACCTCTGTAAGGAAAGCAAAACAACGTGCAGCAGGTGCACAAGAAGAAAAAGTCCCTTTGCTACGTCTCAACAGCAATCTCAGAAACTCTCCAGGACTGATGATTCTGCACAAAATTCGGGTGATGAGCGATAAGAGTAAAGCTGGCTGAGTGAGCAGAGACGATGGCAGTGGATTAGCAATACAAGAAGTCCAACCAGCACAAAGGTGGATTAAACGGAAATACTGATGCATACACTAAGAGCAATTCTACAGCCCCATTAACAATTAGAAGATATGGAAAAGCTCCTTGCGTCATCAGGGTGGAAAGCACAGCCATGCTAGACATCGGTACAGGGTCCTCTATATTTTGTTGTTTTCAGTGACTCTGGTACATTGAATTATATTTTATACACACGATACACTTTTGGATCCATTTGTTCGAATAATGTCCTGGCATAGATAAGACCCTTTGTTTTCAACAGAGAATGGCATCAGGGTTGTGTTGTTCCACAGAATGATGGTAATGCAAATAGACCATTCATCTTTCCTAGTGAAGTTTAATCTTTTATTCAGAATATAGTGCTGAAGGATGAAGCATGATGTAAAGATATAGAAGACACATGAGATCTGTTTCTATCTCTGTCACAGTCTTTCTGCACCACCCAGGGAGGTTACATATTAAAATTCTCAACAACAACATATCATGTAATTTATGGTCCTCTTTGCTGTTTCCAGAACTCAAGCAGGGTATTTCAAGATCTAAAGTTGAATTTGTACTTATAGACACTCAGGGATTCAGTTCTGCATGTCTGATTTTCCCCATTTGAAAATGGGAGATGTTACTTTTCCAAATGCAATAACTGATTAAATACTTAAACATTAAGGAACAGAAATTACAAGTAACAAAATACAATTACGTTTTTCTAATATACATGCTTCTATACAATTAATACCTCTAACAATTTGTATACCAAACGTGGACTGGTAGATTTCTTCCATGTATTGATTGTCAAGTGTTATTATCTGAAAAAAATGTGCATTGATGTAAAGATAGATAATTCAAAGATCTCTGCTATGAAAAAGTCTAATTCTTGTCTTGTTAACATTCCTCAGAATTAAGTGTATTTTCATCTGAGGCTGTCATGGATGAAAGTATTTGACATGGTTATGATTTAACAGCAATTCAAGATTTATTAATGGTGTGAGGTGGATCAAAAGGTTGAATTTTAGCAGCACTTAATGACTGATGAATTTAAAAATTAACAAGGCGATTTGGTAGAATATGTTATAGTTAAAATTGTGACTTAATTACAGATTTGAGAATGACAATATTCACATTAATTTATTATGAGGTATTCTAAATCAAAGTATATACATATGTATAAACACAAAACATACACACACACAGAGTGTGGAAATATTTGGATATCCAGTGAAATATATAGACATCCACACTCATGAAGGCAAATATGCATATTCAAGCACATAGATAGGTAGAGAGGTGGATGGAAGAGATTAGCCTATAATTAAAATTTCCCTCTTCTCAAATACTCACAATACATCAGCATTCATCAACGGATGATAATTGAGTCTTGAAAAGTCTGATTTTACCCTCACCTTTCATCAACTTTGTGGGCAGACGATCTTTAAACCTCAAGGAGTCTGTGCCTGAGAGGAATCCCAACTCAGAGGAGATGCTGGCCACAGCCCTCTGCAATCCAAGAGAGGTCAAAGGGTCTCGCTTAGAAGCTCTATTTATAGGGTCTGAGGTAATTGACATTCGTCAGGTACTTTTCCATTTCAATCCGACTCCGATGATGGAATATTCTTGTACTTTCTACCAGTTGAGCAGGCCCAGAACTTGCTAGATCTTGGAGCTCTGGTAATGACCCCCTTTGGGCCATAACCCAAGTATGGATATATTAGGCTGTCATGAGTCACTGGTTGTTAAGCAATAGGTGAGGGGGCAGTAACCAGGTGTGCTAAGAGGGTGCCTTAACACTCTGGTCCACTGCCTTTCCCAATCCATTTTGAGTTGGTATGTGGTCCGTTCCCAAGTGATAGGGGATATAGGAACCACGTGTGCCAAGGGAGTGCCTTAATGTTCTGGTCCGCTACCTTTCCTGATGCATCTTGGGCTGTCATGTGGCCCAGCGGGGGAAACTGCACCAAGCACCGAGCAGCCCAAGAGAGGGGAGGAGTTGCACCACCATAGAGGAAATACAGTCCTAACTGCCCTATTTAAGATCAGAATCTTGGATGAAAAACATAAGGTAAAAATTCCTGAGTCTGATCCAATGGTGACTTCTCTACAATCACATTACTCCTCTTTCAGAGTCTACTTAGGCCTTTTTTCTAGAAAGGAACTTAAACAGGACCGCTTGTGAAACAACACAGGAAGTCTTAGTCAGCTATATTTAACGAAAAAGGGACTTGTTTGTGCATTGGAATGAAACACCTGGCAGTTAAAATGGGAATTCGAATTTAAACACTCTAAATATAATAATAATAATCTTCAGCGGTGTCTCCTTAGCTAAAATTTCTCTCAAGATGGTCCAGTGTTGCTAATCTTTTAACTTTCAAGGTGTGAGCTTGCAGAAATAATACCTAACTGTCAACTGGAAAGACTGAATAACTTTGGTTATGATTTGCACTTGATTTGTTAAGTGTGTTACACCTTTGGAGCCTTGTAACTCAGAATAAGAATGGAGGAAGTCTAGAAAATAAGTCTGACATCATACCATTTACAAAAGCTTATGTGTAGTATTTATCAAAGTATTGGCTGGTTTTGCACAGATTTTTTGAAGGTCAAAAGACATTTAAAACATGCAATGTACTTAATAATAACAACAAAAAAATTGCAGTCTGCTAATTTAACTTAAATTCAATACATGTCAGCATAGTTATTTCACAGCTTTGATTTCAAATTCTGCTTCATTTGAATTTGTCAGGTGAATGCAGTTCTCTTGGCTACCATTTGTGCTAGTTATTAAATTAGCACATACTGTTTTACATGCAGTTTTTCTCAGTGCCAGTGCATGTTTTCAACTCCAATTTTGTGTTTAAGAGTTTTTAACAATCTTGCCAGAGCTCTATATAAAATATTTAATCACTGAAAGTATCAAAATAAAATTGATTCTCTGTTGGGCTGTTATTAACATTAGTGCTCCTGAGCTAAAAGGAGATGCTATGGGACATATTTTCGCAGTGAGCTAGATGGCATTTTAATCTTGCTGTCACACTGAGTATAATTGGAGACAGGTGGCTAAAGCTCCACATTCTACTTCAAAAATGTAATGTTCTCTCCATTCAGATATGCCTAATAAAGCCTTAAATTCATCCTGTTATATTTGGCCAGCTGAACTTTGCAAAATGAAAGGCAACATACAGTGTAAAGCTAAGCCCACATGGATTTCAGGTAGTTTAGGATCATACAATGCATGGTATTATGTATCATAGATTGTAAAACAGAAAACACTACAGTGGCTGTCTATTCTGACCCCAACTCTTTCCTGGCCACAGCATTTCAGCCATTTTTGCAGTGGAGAGATGATTACTTCACCTTGCAGAAGGAAAGCTGATTCTGGGGAGGATGGTATTTTGCTTGGAGACTTTTGGTTTATATTTTATAAAGTGGATAATTAAAAATGAAGCATGTATAAGACTATATAGAAAAGGAATATGAAACTTCAAATATCCAGGATTTTAAACACCAAGAATAATACTATTTTAGAGAGATTACTATATAGTCAAAATCTGCATGATTTTGCATTGATAATGATTTTGCATTGATTTGTCAGATGCAACATTATGCATCTAACACTCCTCCCTGGCAGACAGCATGAATTACTGATCTGATCCAGGAAGGCAATTCTTATGTCCTTAACTAAAAAATGCCTTAAGATCAGACATGTGGGTGAAGAATGCTTCATGTCCTGTGGAGCAGCATCAAGAAACATTTTGAGGTAACATTTGTCAATCTTTGGATTCTGTAACTGGAATTTTTTGAAACAACTTAACAAGGGAGGCCATGTCCTATACATTATTGTTAGACTAATACCATCTGTATCTCATAGAAACAGAGGTACAAAACCAGACTAAAATAATTTAAATCTCAAATATGTGAAAAATTATTTGCATTTTAAACTTCAGCATATTTGTTTTTAAGACTTGCTCTCAATAACCCAGCTTCCTGGACTAGACATGTCTAGTTACCAGGCATTTATTTACCCAAGACTGCTGAGACCTCTTCAATAAAGAGATTGTAGAAAATGTTAGCAAACTTGCATATGATTAAGCTGACTGCAAAATGGACTGCAGGGATCTAATTTTAAAGCAACATAAGTATACTGCTCCCACTTTTTATATCATAAACTATGGTTTAAAGTACTTACCCTAAAGAAAAGAGACAGACCCAATTCCCTCTTCAGCCTTGAAGGGATTCAGACCCAGAATACTTCAGTCACTGGTAACAATCCTCACCAAAATCCTATTGTTTGGGTCAGGTGAGGACACTGGCAGAACCATTTAGACAGGGTTATAGCTCAAACCTTACGAACAAGGTCTGCAACAAGGCGTAAGGTGTGCTTGGAGTCGCCCGTTCTGGCTTTAGGTCTGCAGTATGAGCAGGGGGTAAGGCTGTATTCAAGAACAGTTGGTTAATTCACAGCTGCCCTATTGCAATCTTAATATCCCATGGTGCAGCAACACATTGTTTTTCTTGTGTCACACATATAAGTAATTCTTTTTGCTGTACAACTGACCATTTTGAGGCAGGATAACTCTCTCTGTTTTTTCATTCCAGAATGACCCGAGGGAAGCCTATCCTTTAAAAGAGGCACAGCTGTGCATTTCAGTTTTCTCAGGGCTAACAAAGGTATTGCGCTCATCATTTTTCTTTTCAAGCAAATCCTCTAAGAAATAATTAGTATATCTTCAAATAAGATAGCCAACACTTAAACCAACAAGGACTTTCTAGTCCTTATGCCTTATTACTACATGACAGAAAAGAACAGATTTCAGTTTCTCACAGTTTCCAGGGTTTTTTAATGGCTGGAGTATCTTGGATAGTATTTTGGAGGCCTCTCAGCATTTATGAAAAGGGAGCTTGTGGACACATCTGTGTAAGAACACAAAACATACTGCTGAATTGCTAGCAGAGTCCATGGCACAACTGTGGCCTGTCTGAACTCATATGCTTCCA
This sequence comes from Strix aluco, assembly GCF_031877795.1. Lineage (NCBI taxonomy): Eukaryota > Metazoa > Chordata > Aves > Strigiformes > Strigidae > Strix > Strix aluco. The sequence goes on from NC_133933.1 coordinate 119,931,637, forward strand.
GACAATGTTTTGTCACAGCTCAGGGGTGAGGAGGGACCAAGGAGCATCCAAAAAAGCAGACTGGATGCAGCTAACCTGTTCTGATAAGGAAAAAGTAAGCATAACTGCCATTCTGTGTCAGTTAGATGAAGGGATAAATAGGTGCTCCCTGTCCTATTTTCTTGTTATAGAAATACAGACGGGTGCCTACTTCTCGGCAACAGATTTCTTTCAAGGTGGCTAAAATTCAGAATTCCAGCTGTGCAATTTTTATTAGTCTATGTCTTTTGGTACATCTAGCACGAGTTCAACTTGGTGAACAGGTAGGTTCCACGAGTGAGGATGAGCTTGCATCTGTTTTGCTGATTAAGGATACCAATTAAACTCGGACACCAGAGTGAAAAGAGTAGGCGTACTTTACTAGTGATAACCAAGTAATGTAACAGCGTAATACAGAGAACATGCAGTAAGAAGAAGCAGAATAGTGCACTTAAAGCAACAAACAGAGTAATGCATCAAATCATTACTACACGAGAGAGAGAGAGAATAGTAATTAAGAGAAATACATCACCACTTGCATATATAATCATCATCATCCAGATCCGCAGTCACTGGGCAGCCCCGGTTACAGCGAGGATTTGGAGAGCCTGTCCCGGCAACTGGGAAATCCTGCGCGGTGCGTCCACCCGTAGGTGAGGCATCCAAAGTCGCTGTGAGCGGGCGCAGCCTTATATACCAGAGATCAACAAGCCAGAATAGCTGGCACCTTTGTTTTGAGCGGAAAGTTTCTGGTTTCATTCTCCTGTTGGATTCCACCCAGAGCTTGGCCAGGGCTCGGGGAGGGAGACCAAGGGGGTTTCTAACAAGGCCAAATACTTAGGTTCTCAGCCTTGAAGAAGGCTGCGAAAGGAAAGTCGGATACATTCTCTCCTCTCTACTGATTATATTTTGTCTTTCACTAGCAAGTTTACATATTTTACTAATGACTACATGCTAAGTTAGCAGCTTCAGCTTGGGGCCTGTTGTTCAGGCTGCAGTATTTCAATACTTTAGCACTTTTTACACCAGCATAAGTAGGTTGTTATAACTTAGTACAATACCTACTAGCACAATGGTTATCAGTTATAAAATATACAGGATTCATCTATAGGTCAACTGAGGCTTGGGCCTGTTGTCCAAGCCTTAGCACTTCAGCATCATGCCTGTAAGGCCTTGTGCCTTCACGTATTATGCGGTTGACAAAAATCTTTGCTCAAGTCCTTTTATGTTGGGAAATGATGATTAGCACCAATTACCTGAAATTGGTGGATTCGTGTACTGATTAAAGCACTGCTCAGTGTATCTCTAATGAAAACCTGCTTCAGCAAATTGACTAAAGCAATCTTTTCAAGCTTCCTAAGGATTTACAATGAAAAAACAAACAAACAAACAAACCCAATTAGTTTTAACCCTCACTGGAAGCTCTTTTATCTAAAACCTCACTTACTGGCAGCAAGTAAACTTTGTAGTAATAAACACATAGATAGTTCCTTGCTAAATTTATTTCAAGTCTGTCTATACTCAATTTATCAGTTCCAAAAGGACTCAACGCTGTCGTAAAATATGCACACAAATAATTTCTAAGGAAGACATATGATTTTTGTCTTCAGAGAAGTCAAAACTGAGTTTAAGTAGCTGCTAATTTTTTTTTTTTAAATGAAAAATACCTAATATCTTTTTAATTATGTATTTATTTGGAAGTTAAAGAGAACAATTAAAACTTGTTTTGATGTGGAAAAACTCCCTATGCATTTTATCTCCTAGACAAAGTAAACATGACCTTGACAGTCTTAGGAGCTCTAGAATAGACAGAGCAGCAATTTGTAGCTAATCTGTCAGCCATCAAGTACTTTACACAGAGAGTCTACACATAGGCTAGGTCTGCCTACATATTCCTGTGCTACCTACAGAGTGAGCACTGGTGTCCTGCACTTGGTAAACCCAACAGACAATGAGATGGGTCACACAGTTGAGGAAGACTCTTAAGATCTCCTTTAGAAAAAGAATTCTGCTCCCACTGATTTGTGCTTAATTTAGAAAGCATATTTTGACTTTACCATTTTGAATTAAAATTTACATCACTGAGATATATAAATAGTATATGTTATATAAAAAATAAATCAAGATGTCCTTTGTTCACCTCAAAAAAAGACAAACATGGGTTTCAAAGCTAAACAAGAGACAAAAATTTGTAACTTTTGTTTTCTTGTCAAATATTGAAATAAAAATATTCTATTAAAACACATTCTTTCTGAAATCTGGCAGGACTGTATTCTGATTGAAGAAATGCTGCACCAAATAAATGCTCATTTATATCTCAGCATCTAGCTCATTTAAATGCTCAGATCTAGTTAAAACTGTAATGGTATAAACTGCTCATCTCCCTTCAACTACATCAATCATAAATTAAAACCAATTCACTATGTCCCATTAAGAATGAAAAGTTTATATAAAGCTGATTTTTCTTCATTTTTTATATGTTGTACTTCTTAAAGATCATGAAGGACATATTATTTCCTTATGGAAAAATAAAAATAAATGAGTTTCCAGCTCAAAGGTTATGCTTAACTTAGGAACACTTCTTTCACCGTACAGATGCACAGCAGCAAATACAGTGAAAATACTGTCCTTGTTCTGAACTTTATTGAATTATATTTCAAAATTCTAAAATGTTGGTGTTGTCTTGATTTTAACATGTGAGAATATAAATTCAAAATAACATCTTTTTGTGAACCTAGGTCCTAAATTCCTATTCTCCCTTAAGAACGTACACAAGTTCCTACTCATAAAACACAAATATAATCTTGACCCCTGTCTTTACAATGACCTTAGTGTCTTCCATTTAAGATTCTTAAGAAATTCAATTACACTGATCCACATGTTCTAATTTTGTAGTGCTATAGGATGCATAAGATACAATAGTATTACTCCCCCATCACCACCACCCAAAATTAGGAGAATAAGGTATGGAGAACTTATTATAGAATTGGTGAACAGAACTCAGAGCTTCTCATTTTAAGTTATGGGTTTTAAATCATCCACGAGTTCTCATTCAATAAGCTTCAAGTTCCACTTCAGTTTTGACGAATAAACCATTACTCCAACTACATTTTGTGATCCTAACTGACTTTATAACTGGCTATGTGACCAATCTTTTCTGCGCAAATGTTCCTGATATCCTTGCTATTCACATGAGACATAGTGACTAACACTGTTAGGAATGATGCTATCTAAAGAGGCTTTATTATGTTTATAATTACTAGATATTTGCAGTCAGTAGTGCTATCTTAAGAGCCTTAATTATGTTTATATTCATTAGGATTTTGCAAAACCAGCTCTTCTCCAATTACTAACAATTAACTTTTATTATTATTTTTCGTGCCTCATCCAGGTCTAAGCCCTTGCCCAGTCATACTGTTTAGCCAGTTCTCCACAGGTGTCACTAGATGATTTTTTGGATAAGTCTTGTAGTCCGGAAGGAACCATAACCAATTTTTTTTACCCCTGAGCTTTTCTCATAAGTGCAAACAATACTGTTTTAACGCTAACATTGCTTAGAAAAGAATAGCTTCTATAGATAATATTTTAATCTTTCATGGTGATAGACAACAAACAAACTAACTGGACACAATATTGTTACATGTCCCTGCAATTTCCTTCATAATTGTTGATTATTTTTATGTTGTTATATAAATGTATTTCAGAACATAATTTTCACTTAAAACTCTGAAACACTAGGATTCTGTAACAACTTCAGTATGTGCCACCTCTTCAGTAACCCCCTTCTGATTCCCACTTGTGATGTGATAGCACCTGTGCCGGTTACAGAAACTGTTCAAAGGAACAGCAGTATCAGAGAGATGGTTTCATTTTATTACCTGGAAAAAAAGCAGAGAGTTATCCAATCTTCAGGACACTAGTGATTATTCGGTCCTCATTTTGGGGACAGTTATGCTGACTACAAGGATAGCAGTGGTAATTATTAACAAGGCACTTTGCAGTAGCTGAGAAAGAAAAGTAAAGAGAAGAAAGATTAAAAGAAGAAAGTTTGTACAATCTGTCAGAATGTTAACTTTCTATGTTCTGACTATCTAGCACTGAGAACTAGCATTGTCTCAGCTAAACATTGGGAAGAAACTCCAGAATCATGTATTCATTTGTTAGGAGGAGATGCTAGGAGAACTAGTTGTCATAGGCAAAAATCTAGGGATCCAAAAGAATATGTTTTTTTTTTCCTGTCTTTTGATTTATAGTAAAACCTCTTTCTTTGCCGAGTACAAAAATTCCCGATATCAGAATCCTCATCTGTCTATGGATATTAATAACAATTTACACAGTATTATTAAAAAATATCACCTCTAGGGCCTTTCAGGGAATAAAAGCCTCAACTGTTTCCTATGGAACTGGAGTTTCTCTACTGAAATACCTAAGCTGTCTTACACTACAAGTAATATAAATTGAGTTTAATATCAAATAAACACCCAGAGCTGAGGGACTGGGAACAGTTAGCTGTGATCCATGGAGGAGGTAGTTTAAGCTTAAGGTGCAATAAAAGACAATACGTATCATTATCAGCTTTTTCTACATTCAAATTTTCTAAGGGAGTCTCTCTGATCCATGCATTATTTTGATATAGAATAATTGTACTGACAAAGACAGAGCCCTCAGTGAATGTAATCAATTATCCAGGAAAAGATGGAGTTGCAACCGGCCCTTCAGTCATGACACACAATAGAACTTGTCATGATCTCATATAGCAGGAGGAACATCCCTCCGCCACACCAGCCAAAGAATTGAATGAAAAGTAAAAGTCAAAGCTCTAGATTAACTATTAAAATGTCCAATAATATAATTCTTTGGGATATGTCTACTGCAATAGAATGTCAAGACTCACACTGAATACTACTTATGGTAAATTATTCAACAGATTTTAGTCAAATGCATGGTCAGAAGGTCAATTGATGTCAAAGGGTTCATAGACTGTTTAGGATGAGTTCTCAAAAACTGGGATATTTACACAAAACTCAGGAAAAATTATAGCCTGTACATTTAGTTTACAAGCTATAAAACTAGTGTCAGAGTCTGTCTAGATAGTCACCTTCTTTAGGGCATGAGCAATTTTCTTCAAGATGCAACAAATGCAGAAACTCATGCTAAAAAGAGAAATGAATTTTGAACATCGAAGTTAGAGCTCCAGTCAAGGAAACTGAGAGAAAGTAAATCAATCAGAACTAGTTCTGCAGTCTCTGAGCAAAGTATAATTTACCCTAAATCACCCAAAAATAATTTCATAATGGTAAGAAGCAATTCTCATATGACTTGAATACAATCTGTACTCCTTAGGCATTTTGTTGTAGTTTTCTCTAATTAAAGTTATGTATTTTCTTAATTATATTTCATATAACAATTTTAAAAAGTGTAGCTCTTGCATGGTGATACAGACTATACATTTGCTGTAAGTGTATATAGTCTATGCTAATAAACAGTTCAAGTATTAAACCAAAATGTAATTAGTAAAATCTAAAACAAAGTGAAAAAAAGTTATTGCCTCATTACCAAAAATGTTAATAATGTGTATGCAATAACATAATTTACTTCCAAAAAACAACTCAGCCACAGAGATGCATTTTTATATATATATCTAAAAAAGAGTACTGATTTTTATTGCCTGCATTCATAGGAAGTTACAGAGATTTCCGCACAGGACTCTTCATTTACACAGCAGGAAAACCATATCCCAAATCAAAGAATCATCAGAAGAAGTTTTAAATCAAAATGGAAAAATACAGATCACTAACACCTGCTCATGCAGGAATATTCACTGAAATAGCAACTGCTTGAATCGGCTACCCTGGAGCCCCCACCTTGCCCACAGCCCAGGACCCGATGTCAGCTCCAGGGGCCGTCAGCCCCTGCCCCATCAATGCCACAGCTGGGACGGTCTCCAGCTCCACACAACTCTGTCCTGCCTGGCCATGGGCCCTGCTAAGCCAAGCCCACAGGCAGGCCCATGTCCTGGCCCAGCCTCATCCCATCCCCAGGGAGGTGCCTGATGCCCAGGACTGGGGCTGCCACCAGTACCCCACTCCTGCCTGGGGCTGGGATGGGCCCTGGCTGCCATGCCTTGGGGTGCCACGGGAGCTCTCATGGCTCCCAGCCCCAGGGAGATGCAGGCCCATGGCATGCACCGATGGCTGTGACTTTCAGCATGATCTCTACCACACACAGCGTAGACACAACTTGTAACAGAGAGCAGGGCTACAGTGTCTTTACTCGGGTGTTGCAATATCAAACAAATACCTTATTATCCCTCCCGTGTTATTCCTGTGGCCAAGCGCAGTGCCAGTAGAGTCTTGTTGACTGTATATGTTCATATATGTTGACTGTATACGTTGGCTGTTCATATGTTCAATCTGCTCTTAACATGTTGCTCTTTATTAACATAGACTGAGCTCACAAACATGATCACATCACCCTGCCCTAGCCAGGTCTGCACACGAAAGTCAGAACATCCTGTTCCAAAGAGTGAGCAATACTGAAATCCTGCATCTCATCACCTGGTGTCACAAGTTCCTGAGGAGAGATGTGAAAAGGCCTGGGTTTACAAGATAATCAGAGGTTGATGCAAAAGATGGAGGTACCAACTCAGAGCTTATCCCTCCTTAAAAATAAGATACAATTTTAGAAAATACCTCTTAGCAACTTAAGCTGTCATCCTGCAGGCTGTGGCTGGGTATGCATTTACTTCTTTGTGAACATATATCCAGTTTTTCAGATACAATGAATCTCTTCAGATATTTTCCAAGTGTAAAACAGAAAAATCTGAAAAGCACAGTAGATCAAAAGTGTTAAGAATATAATGGAGCATTACAGAACTAGGTTTAGTGAAAATTTAAATCTGCCAATGGAGTGAAATGTGGCCTGACTAAAGACAGAAATAAGAAGAAAGATTATTTGCAATTTTTATTAATAGACTAGATCAAATAAATTCTTTGTGCAACTGAAATGAAATTTGTTTCTACAGACCCATCTGACACTGGGAGAGATCAGATAGTGAAAACCCTCACGGCAGTTTTCTTCTTTCATTTGAGCAGAACACAGCAGCTGTGTTATCAAATTTATCATCTGGCAACCTATAATATATTCACATTTCTGAAGTAAGTGTGCACCTCACCATTAAATTAAATTAAATGTTTGCTTAATCATAAATTCATGAAGATAGCAATTAGAGGTCAGTGGGTGTGATAATTAAAGGTATTTTTGGTTACCACATTTATTTTTGAGGGAAGAAAGTAGTTTTATAACTCTAGCAGCAGAGTACATAATTTTGGACTTCAATTTAATGAGAAGACAAACAACCTTTAGCTTTACATGCCTCTTGAGTAGAAAGTAGAAGGTAACTGATTAATATTAATTTATACAGCTTTGGTTAGCTGCAGAAAAGTGCATAGTGCAAGACTACTAGTTGGATTTCTAGTGACACGAGGGAGCAGATGTTTAGAGGTGACTACTTCTCTTAAGAGTAAACTCACGTTGCTCATTGCCATCATCAGAAGTTGCAGACTCCAGCCTTCCCCTGCTAATTGTTGTTGCCCTCTCCTCCTCCTCACTGCCCTCTTTGCCTCCTCTTGCTACCTCTGCCAGCCCGAGAGCTGAACTGTTTTATCAGTATGCCTTTCAGTGTTTCAGTCAGAAGAGGCTTAAAAAAGAAACAGTTCTTTGCTAGCTCATCTTATTTTGACTGCAGCAGTGTAGGAACCATTCATAGTATCAGGAGAAGGTGACTTCTACAGGGTCTGAGTGAAGACAGTAACTTGTCAAGCTGCTGGGACTATTTGGGGGTCTTCCCCTGGCAGACATTCTCATGGACTCACTCCTCTAAGCCTGAAGTCTCTTGTATGAAGCATGGTTCAGACACATGAGAACTTTTATTTCCCTTCTTCACCTTTTTTTTTGTTTTTTACACAGAGTAAGAAATTTAAAAAATAATTTGGTTTTGCCAAAAAAAATTCCCAGAAAAAAATATTTCTTCATTGCAAATTACCTGTGTGAAAACATGCAGTGTCCACCAGTTCTGCTTTTGTAAATCAGGATTATTTTCTATAAATAATGTGGATATTTCCATAACTAAATCCTGGATGATATGATAAAACTGGCACTAAGCATAATGCTATAGTCTCAGAGCTCTCTTACATGAGATTTCATGTTAGCAATATGCTCCATCTTAAAATCCATAGGAAAAATATATATTAATTTTTACTAAAGAATTAAATGATTTTGAGAATACACAAGATTTTATTTTTCTTCTACATCCTTATATTAGATGCTACAGAATTATCAGGAAGGAATAAGTACAACAATATCCAGCCACTTGTTTACTAAAAACTAGTAACTTGAATGATGTGACTCTCCAGGGGTTCACAGAGCTGCAAGAGAAAAATTACAGTTATGGAAGTGCAATTTTTATTTCTTCCACATAAATCAAACAGGACTGATTTCATCCCTGTCACCTTGTAACTTCTCTGGCTTGGGGGAAACAACACACAATTCAAACACAGAAAACATAGGAGAAACATGAACCAGGTTAACAGACAATGTAATGCAGGCAAAGGGAGAAGCAGAAAAGAAACAGAAAGAATGCATACAAAGATTTTTAGAACTCTTCATATTTTTTTGTATAATAATAGGTGTTATGGAATATATGAAAAATAAAATACAGAAGAAAGGAGTGGGAAGAGGAGGATTTCTTACATGGCTGATTGATAGAGGCGTCTTTCAGTGTAATCCTCTCTGATCATGCTGGAGACAAGAGGTATCCTTCTAAATGCATCCTGCTCTGTAAATAGTTTCCTGATCCACACCACTTTCACTCTTTCCATAATGTACATTTAATCTAGAAAAAAATAGTGTCAGACATGCTGGCCTTAATTTGATGAATATTCAGTATGTATTCAGGCCTCTGACTCAGATCATGTCCTTCAATGATTTCCTGATTAGGGATATTACCTGGATGGAGCCCTGGTGAGCCTTTCTCAATCAAGCATGCGTGGCGGTTGTATGCTGGCCTTGTTTCCCCAAATGGTGCATCAGTATGTCCCTTTGGGCTGTTATGCTGTTGGAAAGCACTTGTGTGTGCCTAAGGGCCCTCTGCACTAACAAAGTATAAAACAGAAGCACAGAGGAACATACAGGGTCATTTATGCAAGATGCTTTTCAGGGAGTCATAAGGGAGGACAATTATCTATCCAAATTAAGGCTCTATAATGTGGATAACTTCAGCCAGCTGAGAGAGCAAACATGATTATCTCAGGGTCAGAAATCACCTTTTGAAGAGGACTTCCTCACATATGGTCATCAACACTGCGGTGTCTCAAATTACATGGTATGGTTCCAGGAATGAGTTGCCTCTCATCTAAACTTCAGACATCTGCTAGATTAGATGAATCACCATCAGAAATGGTTTCTCTCCACTGACTTTATAGATAAATCTGTTTGGACTTCAATATGCAATAGCAGATGTTTATTTGTTGATAGGGCTTTTTTTGTTTTTTATGGGTTAACTGGTGATTTGAGGACTGAAAAGGGTAACTCAAATTGAGTTAAACTCAAATTGAGGTGTATTGGGATTGCTCGGCAAGGTTTTGGTAGCACAGGGCCTACAGGGATGGCTACTGGGAGAAGCTGCTAGAAGCCTTTCCCATGTCTGATAGAGCCAATGTCAGCCAGCTCCCAGACAGACCCGCCACTGGCCAAGGCCGAGCCCATTAGTGATGGTGGTAGCACCTCTGTGAGAAGGGGGAAAAAGCTGCTTGTATAACAACAACTACAGTCAGAAGAGAGAGGAGTGAGAATATGTGAGAGAAACAACTGTGCAGACACCCAGGTCAGTGAAGAAAGAGGGGGAGGAGGTGCTTCAGGCACCGGAGCAGATTCCCCTGCAGCCCGTGGTGCAGCCCATTGTGAGGCAGCTGTGCCCTGCACCCATGGAGGTTCACGGTGGAGCAGATCTCCACCTGCAGCCCAGGGAGGACCCCTCGCCAGAGCAGGTGGATGCCTAAAGGAGGCTGTGACCCCATAGGAAACCTGTGCTGGAGCAGGCTCCTGGCAGGACCTGTGGCCCCGTGGAGAGAGGAGCCCATGCTGGAGCAGGTTTGCTGACAGGACTTGTGACCCCGTGGGGGACCCACGCTGGAGCAGCCTGTTCCTGAAGGACTGCAGCCCATGGGAGGGACCCACGCTGGGGCAGTTCATGAAGAGCTGCACCCCATGGGAAAGACTCATGTTGGTGAAGTTCGTTGAGGACTGTCTCCTGTGGGAGGGACCCCAGGCTGGAGCAGGAGAAGAGTGTGAGGAGTCCTTCCCCTGAGGAGGAAGAAGCAGCAGAGATAATGTGTGATGAAGTGACTGCAACCCCATTCCCCATCCCTCTGTGCCACTGGTGGTAGAAGAGGTAGAGACATCAGGTGTAAAGTTGAGTCCAGGAAGAAGAGAGGGATGGGGAGAAGGTGTTTTTAAGATTTAGGTTTTATTTCTCATTATCCTACTCTGATATTATTGGTAATAAATTAAACTAATTTCCCCAGGTTGAGTCTGTTTTGCCCATGAATGTAACTGGTGAATGATCTCTCCCTGTCCTTATCTTGACCCACAATCCTTTTATTATATTTTCTTTCCCCTGTCCAGCTGAGAAGGGGAATTGACAGAGCAGCTTTGGTGGGGACCTGGCGTCCAGCCAGGGTCAACCCACTACAAACAGAAAAACATAACCCAGTAATGCTGGACCCTGATTTCAGTGATTTATCAGTCAGGAGTCCTTTACTCTTTGCTCTCAAATATGCACAGGTACTTTACCTTAAAACAAACAACAAAAAAAGATCAGGGTCGTGCTTTCAAGTGTAGTAGCTAATGGAGGGGTCAGGGAGGAGGGAGAAGGATATTTTAAGTCGTTCTATTTTTCTTTGTATTTATAGCACCCTCAAATTGCAAAGATTAATCTTAAAATTTTCAAAATTGTTGTTTTTCCGAAGGCAAAATGAAACATTAAAATGCACATATAGAATAAATGAATCAAATAGCCTGCAGACCTTTTGTGGACCTTATAAGTGATTAGTTTTGCTGGAGTTCAAAGCACTGACTTTCAGTTTATTGGAATGCTAATGAAATTTTGATTATAATATAAAATACAATTTTTTCCTCTAAAACATTATTAATGCTATTTCTGAGATTAATGTAGCAACCACAATGCTGCGTTTTTCATTAATCTACCAGTTCGCTGCTGAATTTACTTATAAATCTCCCCCTTCACCCAGTTTATATCTCACTGCTCCACCAAGTTTAAATTCTATCTAAAATTTTATGACAGCATAAGTATATTACTGCAATTAAAATATCAATAAAACAACCTATAGTGCCATTTTCACTGTTGTTTATACTATGCTGGCAAGATACAAGGATTAAAGTGAGCATGGACCTTTTCATGATTTAACTGTGCACAGGGAGAATCCAACCACAGTGTTTGAACAGAAAGATTTGATAACATTAATCAACACAACTAGACCAAAAGCAAAATGGATACTGAGTCCCATTAATAATGCAATTACTTTTCACTAATACAGTACCCTTTTTTCCCCCTCTCCTGTCACTGGTAGGCCATGTACTGAAGATTAGTTTTGTTGCCGTTTCTGTATCACCTCTTGTTCTGCAGTCACCATCATAGCATCTAAGTTCCTGCCAGTCCTTCTTCAAGCAACCTAACTACTGTTTGCCACATATTTTTCTCTTATACTCTCTAGGCAGAAGAAATGTAGGTGAAAGTGTGCTTTATTCCAGAAAATTGAACTTTTCAGCAAAGCTTAATTCTGATGCAGATTTTGGCTTTCAGAATTATTACCTGCTATAAATCCTACCTTAGAGTTGGCAACATCAATATAGGTTGATAAAGGTTTTAGCTGTCTTGCATATCCTCAGAGTGGAAGCGAAAAAAAGCACTACATTTGGTTAGATCTGTTTCAGTGTTTTCTTCCCTCTAGAGAGGTCTGACTTCTCACTTTCTGTCTCTTACTGTAGTGAAAACTGCTTGAAAACCCAGGTGATCTCTGTGGGAGATGAGGACAAGGACTGTTTATGAGCCACGACTTGGTTACCAAGATTCTAGCATACCAAGACAGTGATTCACCACACTCCTTGACTTCATGTTCTGAGGGTGGAGTGTCTTTTAACAGCTATCGATACTTGATTGCTCCCCGCTCCACCTTCCTGATCAACAGCTAATTTGAGTTATACATGCACACAACTAAATATCTTGATGAGTTCAATCTGTTCCAGATTTAGTAAAGCTCACTATAATGTCAGTAAAACCCGGTTAGTGAAATACAGGGTGTACTTTTATAGAATGCAAAGCAGTTTTGCAATATCTAGTGTATCCACAATGTGTCTCATTGTGAATTCAAGATTCTCCTGCATGTATTCATGGATAGGTAAATAATACCTTGATATTACTCAATTTGAAGTCAGTAAATAACTGTGTCTGTGGGATGCATTGGGAAGGTGAAGGATATTTGATGGAGTGATATTCTTTGTCTGTCTTCCAAGTCAGAAAATGGAAAGGTTTGTCCTAGTTTTTGTTTATAATAATGAAGAATTAAGAGCATATCTTTTTCAATTTCATTAAGTCTAATATTCTACCTTTTAAATTCCTGGTGGATAGGGTTCTTTATCTAATCCTGGTAATTTACAATTCAAGATAATGCAGAATTCTAACAGGATTCATGTTTTAGCAACAGAAAGAGTATTTTTTATTTAACTTCAACCTTATTTCTTCCTTGTTCAGAGCTTTTTCTTATAACAACCAATAAATGATCTCACTGATGCACCAAATTTGTCCTTCATGAACTTTTGAGGTTCTGATTTAGGTTTACGCAAAAGTGTTGAAACTCCCACCAACCTGAGAGAATAACAAGTAATTTTGCTGCTAACAACTGTAGGAAATTATTTATGTGCTATTAAGTTGGGAAGAGAGTATATTGCCAAGGTTAAATGCTGAGGCATGGAGTTATTGCAGAGAGCATTATGAACCTACATTTTAAATGTAAATCTTTCATCTGGTCAGGGTGAATTACTGTGCAGCTTTTAATTCTCGTTTATTTTGAAATACCTTGAATGCATGTGAGCATTATAAGGTATTTTTCCTTCATCTTCCCTTTCTATTCCTCATTCTTAGGTGCTTGTACTGTGCTGTATTCTCAATCATGACTTCTGCCTTGCTTTCAGAAAAACTTTTATTCAGTAACTTTGCATTGCATAAGACTGCTTGGATATCTGAAACTGGGCACATAAATGTTTGTGTTGGCAGCCCACATAATCAAGAGATACATGGAAATGAAAGAAAAAGGAATCCTGCCTCTGTCTATAGTGTAGTGATGGACCTGCTTTATATTTCCAGTGTAGCATGCCTTGCAGCTGCTTTGTGCTCCATGAACAGGGATTAGGGGCTTGAAGGAACTGTGACCCTACGTGCACATTACTCCATCAACTTTTATGACCTCTCTATTCTGTGACTGTATTCAGACAACAAACCTGTAGTCTACCACTGGTATTTCCTGCACATAAGCAACATTCCTGATTCTATATAACGCACGTTACTTTCCCTTGCACCTTGCTTAGTCCTGTCCCAAAACATTATCTTAAGGGCAAGTAATGTGAGCTACTGAGGTTTTCACCGTGCTAATTTGATCCTAGAGAATATGTAACTGTGTCTTTTGAATTAGTCTCTATAATTTTACTATACTAATAGCCACACCATTTTTGAAAGAAGAGAAGAAAACTGCAGATAAGATAAATTGGGAAAGAAAGCAGATATATGGACAAATCGGTCTGGGTTATTAGAGGTCTGATGATATAATTTCCAAGAGTTTCAGAATCTTAATTTCGTGAAGTGGGAAATGATGATGAAAAAATCTGATGGAGTGTTGAAGTTTGAGGGAAAAATAATGTGGTAGATGTTTAATAACCCATCCTAAAATCTACTAACTCAGAGTGATCAACAGTGATAACTTTGCAGAAGATGCATTAAAACTCAGGGTAAAATGTAGAACAAATGAATTCTGAGGAGAGGAACAGAGAGTAAGTAACATGTGGCCTTTAATTTTGAGTGATGAATTAGAAGAAATTTACACCAAACTCAGCAACTCCTCCCAGACAACAAAAGCGTGCAAGTAGATAAGTAAATCAAAGGAAGAGGATAGCTTTACATGGGTCCCTCTAACCTGCTAAATATGTACAAAGCTATATGGAGTTCTTCTCTCAATTAAAGCTCAAGTAATAGACTGTCAGCAGCACATCACTTTCTGTTACTGTTTTTAGTTGATAGATATCTGTCAATAAGTTAATTCCAAGATCACTTTCCGCAATGTCGCTAGCAAGTGTCAGTTTTCTGTCAACAGTATAACAGCAAAAATGGCACACACTTGTTAATTCTGGCAGCACTGCACATGCCAGGAACATCTGAAACATATGATCCCATCTGGTCCCCCCATTTAAACAGGAATGGTATAAAACAATACTTTGAAGACACACTTTTATAAAGAATTTAGATTCTTTAGCACAGTGGTGTGAGCTGCTTAGACGATATTCCTTTTTTGGAGTCAGTAACAGATGTGCAATGAAATAGCAGGGTTTATTCTGCCTGGTCAATCTGTGCATAAAATATCCCTCTGTAATCTTGTTTCAAGGATGCAATGATGGAGACACCCTCATTTGTTTAATCCCTACCTTCTTTGCAGCATGAAAAAGCACCATGACTTTAAAAATAAAATGGAGAGCCTTCACAAGAAATATCTGCAGAGGCTCAAGTTCCCTCACACAGGTTGCCTCTTAGGTCCTTTGCTCTGCAAAAACTTGTGCTATTCATCTAAGTAACCAACACATGGTCAAGTCCTGGGTGACCATTAGAATCACGTGACTATCTTCTCATTGTTTCGATACTTGTTCATTGCCAACATCCTTAGCAATGAAATGTACTGTTTTGCTAACTTTTTTAATCATGCTCTTAGAATCAGAAAGGAATAATACCTTCAGTTTGAGGTGAGCTAGCTTTCAGTTGCTATGACTTCCCTACCTATAACTGCTTAGCATTTCCTTGTTAGGTGGAGTTAAATATTGTATTTAAGATTAAGCCAGTGGAGCTGAGGCTATAGAGCACCTTGTGGAAGCAGACTAATAATATATGGTAATAGTCATATATTGTAATCATATAGTTATATGAATCCTCCCAGGCTCCCTCTCATTCCAGTGTGATAGAAGGGAGGCTGCAGTGAGTCTGTGCTCTCTGTGTGCCAGCAGTGAGGCTGAGCATGTATTCCCAGCTGGTGCATATGCACACACACGCACACACACACACACACACATGGCCAAACACACCAGCACTCACATAAACACCCACAGCACTCACACAGACAACAACATCGCAGACGGCCTCATCCTGTTCCTCCTCCCACGGTGGTTGGGATTGGAGTCAGGATATACGCATGCCCTCACTCTTGATTCACAAACACACATCTGTGGGTTCCTTGAATACTAACACAGATTTTAAACCCATACATTATCCGTGGTCCATTCCCACACACAGACTGAGGCTTTGGGTGTTTCCCTATATGTATCTCTTCCCACTCTGGCTGGTCCAACCTGAAGTTCATGAGCAATTTGCACACACAATCTCAGGGAGTGACCCACACAGAAAAGAGTTAGAATGGATTTAATATGAAGTTATGACAGGCTGTGGTAATCAACCACCAGATTTGACAGGCTTTTGCCTACTTGCCCTTTTTATTCCCCTTTTTCTCCCTGACCCAACTTGATCCCTCCCTTCCCCTACTTTTGATCCTTCCCCTAAATGTTTTGCACATTCTCACCTGAAGACACCCTGTAGTTTTATACCATCTTCAAATTCCCTCTGCTCCACCTCAAAATCCTCTTCTGCCTGCATCCCAAAATAAATCCTGTACCTCTTTGGAAAATAATCCCCCTTAGTTTGTATGGCATTCCAGGAAGACACTTCTTTCCTTGAGTCATACTGTCAGGTGGGACAAGAGACAATGATCTAATTGTTGTTCTTTGACAATCTTAAGAGTAGATGACTTGGTGTGCTCCATACTCATTGATCAGGTTACTTGTTGAGTGTCTTGGCCTGTCATAGTTCCTTGGATGCTTGCTGAGTCTGTTTTCACTGTGATTAGCTTTTTAATCACATAACCTAATAAAAAGAGGTAGTCTCATCTGTCATCACACAAATATAATGAAATATGCAATATATATATGATATTCTTACAAGGAATGAAAATAAACTGTTATCAACATGAGGAGCATTCTGTTTACTACTTTTCATGCACAATTTTCCAAGAACTCTTTGTCTTAACACATTCAAGACATTTTGAAAATCTTGTTCATGTGAAAGTCTTTGCCAGTGTAGAGATATTCTGATAATCACTATTTTTATTCCTGGCCTCTACAAAATCTTCAGAAACAACAATTACAAGACTCATGTATTTTCAGTTTTGAGTTTAATTTATATTAGTTTTATTTATCAATACAATCTCCTATATGAATTAGTTGTTTTTATAATCACAATGCAGATAAAATGCATCTATGTCTGTAAAATACTTATCTTCTGTGCACCAAAGAACATGGTAGAATGATAGAATCAAAATTAGTTACTTCAAAAAATTACAAAAAATAAAATTGTTCATGCCTCTTCTAAAATTTTTCATAATTCTGCTGAAATACAATGCAAATACAAGACTGTGACTGCAGAAGTTCAACATGTAAAGGGTGGAATAAGGTATGAATTTAGAGACTCAAGCAGAAGATAGCATCACAAATGACTGCCATATATCAAAACACTCTTTTCGTGACTACTGTAGATAATCTTGAAGCTCTCTTTCCCTTACACACCGATTATGCAATAACAGCAAACTTTGGTTAGGATAGAAAGGCAATCTTTTTATCTTGCAAGCCTGACAAATCAGTCAACTTGTTTTTAAGAGAGTCTTAATTCAAAAATCCTTCTGCACATGTTTTCTTAATTTATGCATAGCTTCAGGATTCAGAAACAGAAAAAAGACTGCAGTCCGCTCCCCAGTGAATAACTGATATGCTCACATGCATTTAGGTCAATGAAAACTCTAGAATTTAAGATGGCATAAACAAAGTTGCCTAAATTTAGCTGAATCATCACTTCATTAGGTATTCCTTTTTATTTTTACATCAGATATAAATGAACACAGGCATTTTAAAAACTATTTCCTTCTTTTCATAGACACATCTTTTGAATTTCATGCTTAGTATTTTTGTCTGATACAACCATTGTGGTTCCCACTGGATAGGTACAGTCTTTAGAGGTTTAGGAAAAAAAACGGTTATAGCAACATTCTTCTTAAAAAGAAAATATTTTGTCTACAAGGTAATATCTAAATGATGTGCTTTACACTTATGTTCAGTGTCAGACTTCAATGGCAGAATTCATTTCAAAATTAAAGTGTCTAAATTTAGCTCTGTATGTATAGGTACCTGTAGGTATGCCACATATCTAAATCCCCAAGAAATCAATGAATATATGATTACTACAATCAGTGTAATTTAGAACTCTGGTGAAGTTGACCCTAAAGTAAATACCTAGGTCTTAAATTCAGTTGCCCACATAGACACACTTAATTCTGTATAACAGGCTCTAGAACAACCAAAGTCATCCTTGTGAGGCTGGTGGATCTAGTACAGGACACTTGTATCCTTTGGGATCAGCAGCTGACAGACAGTATGCCTTAGAGCACCTCAAATTCCACTAAACATTCATGTGTGGGCAGCTGAACAAAGCCTCAGATCTCTTTTGACTGCAGTGGTTGCCACGTCTGTAGACAGTGATGTGTTGAGATCTACATTTAGTTCTCCAATTTCTGAATTGAATCCTTCACTGATTACAGTGAGTAATGCAGCGAGCTCTTCTTACAGGACTTTCTATAATGTGGTCTGGTCATACTGCATCCATTTATTTTTGGTATCTTGGATTGTATACAAATAATGGAATTCAATACAATTATGGCTCACCATCAAATCTACTGTTTGTGAAACTAGATTCACAAAGTTCTCTTGAGTTTTTCAGCGCCAGTTTAGATTCCTGTATCTATAACTGAGATTCACAAAATCCTTTTCAGCTACCATTCAATTCTAGAAGCAGCACAAGGTCTCCAGTTTCCAAAATACTAGATGGAAGTCACATAAACACCTTGCTTTTTATTGTGTACATCAGCTTCATGCCTACCTCTTCAAAATTGCAAGCATCAGTATTTTTTCTGCCCAAATCTGCTAACAGACTCAGTGCAGAAAGGTTCTCAGAGAATTCATGGCTAACAGGCTCCACACACATGATTGGATTGAAGGTGACCTATTTTGTCCAATATACTCAATGATTAAAAGAATGTCAGAGATCCTACTTCAGTCCTGTCTTGAGTCTATTGGGAGTCAAACCCCCATCACACATTTCTGAGAAATCACTAACCACTGCTTCCTAAAATGATACTTAAAAACTAACACTTATCTTGCTAAATATCTGTTGAACCCAGTTGAGATAGTTCCCTAATTCCAGAGCTGGACTCTGGGCTTTGTACTTAGATGCCTCTTCCCTTACAGATTCTGTAAATTAGTGAGGTTTTTTTAGTAGTCAATACTGAACATGATAAATAATTTTTCTTGTATCTGCCCTAAGTTTTCTTTTGTAGATAGATCAACTTTATCATATAGTTTGGTTTATTATTTCTATGTCACAGAAATTAAACACTGGAGAAACCATTTAACAGTATTTTCCCTCCCCAGATCAGTGCAACATTATTCCCTATTGAGATCTTCAAAGTACATTTCCATCTATAAACTATTCTTCCTTTTTTTATACTTGCAAAATTGATTCATTCCAATATGCTGAACTATCTTTTTATAAAAAATATTCTGAATAGTATTTACATATCTGGCACTGAAGAATTAAAGACAAATAACTTTTCTAATTTAAGTTCGCATGCTAGTTAGGAAAAAGAATCTTAAGGAAACTTCAAATGGACTACATATACCTGTTTGCATATCTTGGAACTATGCCCATTGTTTTATATGAAGGACACACAAGAACTTGAATAGATGGGGTTTTCCTAAGACTATTAGCTTTTTTTCTAAAATGAAACTAGCTTTTAATTCTTCACAGATTAATGATTGACATAGCATGAGTTTTAGTCTTTTTAGCCGTTTTTCCCTCTTGCAGCCCAATACTTGCTAGAATCATACTGAAAAAAAATATGAATGAGCAATTCTGTATACAGAAGCAGTTTCTCAAGGCAAAAAAAGTTTTGTATCTATGGCATAATGGAGAAAAGAGAGAAAGAACTTAAATCACTCAGTGCATGAATGATATATTGGTGACCTTTATAATATACTAATGGTTACACATTTATTAAACTAAGACTAAATTATCAAAATACATCTCAAACAAATCTGTATGGCATTAGTGTTACATGCAAAGCGTTTCTAATTTTCTTTAATCAGCATTGTAGAAATAGACAAAGTGCTCCATTTGAGAAAATATATTCAATGACTGGTAAAACTCATTCTGGAAGAGAGCATGTTGACTGATAGGAGGGAGGGAAAACATTGGTTATCTATTTTTTACAATCAACATTCCTGTACTACTTCATAAAATTCAGAAGGGAAGAGAATAATATCTTTGATTGTTCATTGGCACAAATGTACGTAGAAAGAGAATCAAGAGTTCCGCATGGCTCCTGGTTTGTCATAAATATATATTGCAAATGTAGATATATTTTAAAAGGCACAGAGAGACTGAAAAGATTCCTCTTAGAAGTTTAGCACTTGAGTTATGACAGGTGAAACACTCCAAAGAAGATAGCTCCTTTAGAACCATACAGATTCTGTATGAAGGCCTGGACTGATATCTCAAAAAAACCCAAGAGCTGTTTTGATTCAGCTTCCACTGAAATATGTCAGAATGCCTGGTATACATTGGGTCATAATTCACCTGGGTTTGGTTTTGCTAAGGATCAAAAAATGTAGACAAGCCACAGATAAAATTAAAAAAAAAATAAATGTTAACACTATGAAATAAAGAGACCGTAGAATCATAGAATAGTTTAGGTTGTAAAAGACCTTTAAGATCACCAAGTCTAACTGTTAACCTAGCACTACCAAGTCCACCACTAAACCATGTTCCTAAGTCCACATCTACACACCTTTTAAATACCTCCAGGGGTGGTGACTCCACCACTTCCCTGGGCAGCCTGTTCCAATGTTTGACAACCCTTCAGTGAAGAAATTCTTCCTAATATCCAATCTAGGCCAACCCTGGCACAACTTGAGGCTGTTTCCTCGTGTCCTATTACTTGTTACTTGGGAGAAGAGACTGACACCCGACCTCACTACAACCTCCTTTCCAGTAGTTGTAGAGAGACATAAGGTCTCCCCTGAGCCTCCTTTTCTCCAGGCTAAACAACCCCAGTTCCCTCAGCTGCTCCTCGTAAGACTTGTGCTCTAGACCCTTCACCACCATTGTTGCCCTTCTCTGGACACACTCCAGCACCTCAGTGTCTTCCTTGTAGTGAGGGGTCCAAAACTGAACACAGCATTCGAGGTGGCCTCGCCAGTGCCATGTACAGGGGTGTGAGAAACTAGGCCTGTGAGAAACTAAGAAAAACGACCTGAGAAAGAAAAAGTTGAGGCTGATCGAAGGAATGCCTCAAACACTCGCAAGACAAAACTATGAGTCACAGGGTGGATAGTGCGGAGGTTGAAGCTGATAAGGCTGCCTGAATAACACAAGATGCAGCTGGAGGAGGGAGCCCTGTGAAGACAGGACGGCTCTGCTCTGGTGCACCTGGACAAATTTCAAGGGCCATCTGTCCGGTGAATGACCTTTGTTTCATTATCCACAAAATGCATATTAAAGTTAACACCCCTCAATATGCTAATGAAGGCTAACGTGATCATGCTAATTACATCATCCCGTGAAGCACCTTACCCCTCCCTGTACATGGGATACGTAGGTATGTGGGTCGACCTAGGGGACGGACCCAAGGAAAGTGTGTATAAATCAAGGCGGGGGAAAGAAAGGGGGGGCCTGGAGAGTGCAGTGAAGTGAAGAAGACGGATGCAAGCGAAGAAGATGGATGCCTCCTGGAACCCTCACTGGCAGGATCGGCGCAGAAACCCGGACCGGTGATCTGTATTTTCCTATTCCCTCTATCTCCCTCTTTTCCTTTTTCCATTAAGAAATGCAAGGCATATTGTATTACTTGCCACAACTTGCTATATACCTAGCCAATTATCATGTGTTTGATTAGTACATTGTGGGTAGTTAATAAGTGTTTGCACTTGGAGACTTGTTGTCCGCTCTGTTGGGGATTTGCTAATCTGAGTCACTTGTCTCCCTCGTCTGAGAGGGACGTGACAAGGGGGACGATCACTTCCCTAGTCCTGCTGACCACACTATTTCTGGTCAAGACAGGATGCTATTGGCCTTCTTGGTCACCTGGGCACACTGCTGGCTCGTATACAGACAGTTGTCAACCACCATGCCCAGGCCCTTTTCTGCCAGGCAGCTTTCCAGCCACTCTTCCCCAGGCCTGTAGGGTTGCATGGGGTTGTTGTGACCCAAGTGCAGGACCTGGCACTTAACTTTGTTGAGCCTCATACAATTGGCCTCAGTCCATCCAGCCTGTCCATATCCCTCTGTAGAGCCTTACTACCCTCAAGCAGATCAATACTCTCACCCAACTTGGTGTCCTCTGCAAACTTACTGAGGATGCACTCGTTCTCCTTGTCCAGATCATTGATAAAGATCTGAAACAGAACTGGCCCCAGTACTGAGCCCTGTGGAACACCACTTGTGACCAGCTGCCAACTGAATCTAACTCCATTTATCACAGCTCTTTGGGCCTGAACATCCAGCCAGTTTCTTACCCAGCAAAGAGTGCATCCATCCAAACCATGAACAGTCAGTTTCTCCAGGAGAATGCTGTGGGAAATGGTGGCAAAGGCTTTACTAAAATCTAGGTAGACAACATCCACAGCCTTTCCCTCATCCACTAAGCAGGTCACCTTGTCATAGAAGGAGATCAGGTTAGTCAAGCAGGACCTGCCTTTCATAAACCCATGCTGACTGGGCCTGATCACCTGGTTGTCCTGTATGTGCTGTGTGATGGCACTCAAGATGATCTGCTCTATAACCTTCCACAGCACCAAGGTCAGACTGACAGGCCTGTAGTTCCCTGGATCATCCTTCTGGCCCTTCTTGTAGATGGGAGTCACATTTGCTAACTTCCAGTCAGCTGGAACTTCCACAGTTAGCCAGGACTGCTGACAAATGATGGAAAGTGGCTTCGTGAGCACTCCTGCCAGCTCTCTCAGTACCCTTGGGTGGATCCCATCTGGCCCTGTAGATGTGTGTGTGTCTAAGTGGTGTAGCAGGTTGCTAACCATTTCCCCTTGGATTATGGGGGCTTCATTCTGTTCCCTGTCCCTGTTTTCCAGCTCAGGGCGCTGGGTACCCACAGAACAACTGGTCTTACTATTAAAGACTGAGGCAAAGAAGGCTTTAAGTACTTCAGCCTTTTCCTCAGCCTTTGTCACTATATTTCTGCACACATCCAATAAAGGATGGAGATTGTCTTTAACCCTCCCTTTGTTGCTAATGTATTTATAGAAAAGTTTTTCATTGTCTTTTATAGCAGTAACCAGATTAAGTTCTAGTTGGGCTTTGTCCCTTCTAATTTTCTCCCTCCATAACCTCACGACACCCTTGTAGTCCTCCTGAGTTGCCTGCCCCTTCTTCCAAAGGTCATAAACTCTTCATTTTTTCCTGAGTTTCAGTCAAAGCTCTCAGTTCAGCCAGGCTGGTCTTCTTCCCCACTGGCTCATCTTTCAGAAGATGGAGGGAAGGCCTTCTCCTGTGCCTTTAAGATTTCCTTCTTGAAGAATGTCCAATCTTTCTGGACTCCTTTGCCCTTCAGGACTGCCTCCCAAGGGACTCTGTCAACCAGTCTCCTAAACAGGCCAAAGTCTGCCCTCCAGAAGTCCAAGGTAGCAGTTCTGCTGACCCCTCTCCTTACTTCTCTGAGAATCGAAACTATCATTTTGTGATTGTTATGCCCGAGATGGCCTCCAACCACATCACCCACAAGTCTTTCTCTGTTCACGAACAACAGGTCCAACAGGGTGTCTTCCCTAGTTGACTTAGTCAGCAGCTGTGTCAGGAAGTTATCTTTCACACACTCCAGGAACCTCCTAGACTGTTTCTTCTCTGATGTATTGTATTTCCAGCAGACATCTGGTAAATTGAACTCCCCTATGAGAACAAGGGCTCGTGAGACTTCTCCCAGCTGCTTATAGAATATTTTGTCTGCCACTTCATCCTGGTTGGGTGACCTATAACAGACTCCCACCATGATATCTGCCTTGTTGGCCTTTCCCCTGATTCTTAGCCATAAACACTCAATCCTATCACCACCATCATAAAGCTCTAGACAATCAAAATACTCAACATACAGGGTTGCCCCACTGTCCCTCATTCTTTGCCTATCCCTTCTGAAGAGTTTATTGCCATCCACTGCAGCGCTCCAGTTAAGACGCATTTTGCATGATGAGTATTCTACTACCATTACGGTATTCAGTCACCTGAACATAGGCATTCAGTACAATTTAATCTCCTAGACTCCCGAAAGGATTTTCCCAGGCCCCTCCAAACCCCTCCTAGTCTGACAGAAGTGACGTACGTAGCATTAGATGTCCATTTTTATTTAATCAACCCCAAGAGTAAGATTAATGTACCTCTCGGCATTTAGATAACCTGTTCACCTAGACTGTAGTTGGTAGAGAAACAGGGGACTCAGGTGGGACAATCATGCCATTTGAAGATATGTATTTTAGAAGGCTGGGAGGAATTCCCTTTCTCTTTTCAGAGGTTATTGAGGGAACTCAAATCCCCAAACTATACAAATTTTAAATAGCTAAATTTAGGTGAAATTTACCATAAACCAGTACTCTAATCTAATCTAATCTAATCTAATCTAATCTAATTTAATCTAATCTAATTTAATCAAATCATGTTCCCTGGTGGTCTAGTGGTTAGGATTCGGTGCTCTCACCGCTGTGGCCCGAGGTTCAATTCCTGGAATTGAAGGAAACAGTCCTTTGTGGAGCCCAATGTGTCGGACATGAGGAACATGCAATGGGATACATACCATTGTATCTATTTCTCATAACTGAAGTCCCTTCTTACCAACATCTACAACTTGTATTACATACTTAAGGCATCTTTATATGCAACATAAATATTTACACATTCTCCTTAACTACTATCCCCTGTCCCTTAACAGATAGATATTATTCTTCCATTCCATGGTCTTCCATCACTTCCCCAAATGTTTATAAGAGTAGGTGATGACTTGGGTCCCATCTGTCAAAATAGGTGCTTAGCACAGAAGAAGCAGCATGTTCAAGTGTTGAGTTCCAATATCATCTCGGTTTGGGACCACTTGCCCAGTTCCTTGCGAAGCTCACTCTGCATTGGTTCAGGTCCTTCCTGCTACATTACTTTCCACAACATACAACTCACATCACAGACTATTTTTCCTCCAAGGTTAAATTTCCCTGAGACACATATCAGATCTCCCCATTCTTCTGAATTAGTCACCAAGTACACCTGGGTCCTTGAGCAAAGACGATCCATGAATGGATTTGACTTTTCTCAAGTGAGGAGCAATCCACCCTGCCTTCCCCAGCCACTTCCTTATGTGCATGCACTTGTGCTGATTTTGGCTGGGATAGAGTTAATGCTCTTCATGATGGCTAGTATGGGGCTATGTTTTGAATTTGACAAATGACATTTTAGTTATTGCTGAGCAGTGCTTACACAGCGTCAAGTCTTTTTTGCTCCTCACACCACCCCACCAGCAAGTGGGCTGGGGGTGCACAAGAAGTTGGAAGGGGACACAGGTGGGACAGCTGACCCCAACTGACCAAAGGGATATTCCATACCATATGGCATCATACTCAGTTTATAAAGCTGGGGGAAGAAGAAGGAAGGGGAAGATGTTTGGAGTGATGGCATTTGTCTTCCCAAGTAACTGTTACATGTGATGGAGCCCTGCTTTCCTGGACATGGCTGAGCATCTGCCTGCCAATGGGAAATAGTGGATGAATTCCTAACTTGGCTTTGCTTGTGCAGGCAGATTTTGCTTTACCTATTAAACTGCCTTTACCTCAACTCACGAGTTTTCTCACTTTTATCTGTCTGATTCTCTCTCCCACCAGAGGGGAATGAATGAATGGCTGTGTGGTTCTTATCTGCCGACTGGGGTTAAACTATGTCAGCACTATGGGGACGTTATATCCTCCCATAATATGTAAGGGTTTTGTTTGGACGGGACCAGGGTGGTTAGCAGATCCTCTGGTGTTAACCAGCCAAGTGGCTTCTGCTAAATTTATATCCCAGTGCTTCCATGCCCCATTGCCCAATGTTTTCAACATAGTCTTTAACAGTCCATTATATCTCTCAATTTTTCCAGAGGTTTGTGGGTGATAAGGGATATGATACACCCAGCCAATGCCATGTTTCTTGGCCCAGGAGGTTATGAGGTTATTTTGGAAATGAGTCTCACTGTCTGACTCAATTCTTTCACGGGTACCTGTGTTGGGTTTGTGTGTGATGGGGGTTTTGGTAGCGGGGGAGGGGGATACAGTGGTGGCCCCCCATGAGAAGCTTCTCAAAGCTCCCCCGGCTCCAAGTCGGACCCACCTCTGGCCAAGGCCAAGTCAACTAACGATGGTGGCTACGCCTCTGATAGTGTATTTAAGAAGGGAAATCTGAGAGGGGGTTGGGACTTTGAGGAGGAGTTATGAGAAGGACACCTATGTGAACGTAAAGGTCAGTGGAAGGAAGGAGGAGGAAGTGGGGAAGGTGCACCAGAGCAGGGAGCCCCACAGTATCCCTTGCTGAGACAGCAGGGCCACCCCCCCCCTGCCACCCATGGAGGTCACCAAAGGAGCAGAGATTTACTTGCAGCCTGTGGAGGACCCCACGCTGGAGCAGGTGGCTGCACTAGGCTGGGACCCTATGGAAAGAAGAAACCCCTGCTGTTGTAGATCGGCACTGGAAGGACTGAAACACGTGGAGGTGACCCACACCAGAGCGTCTTGAGAAGAATGTATCTTGTAGGGAGGTCTCATGGCGAAGAGAATTTGTAGAGGACTGTGTCTGCTGAGAGGGACGCCATGTGGAGCAGTGGAAAGAAGGCAGAAGAGTGCTCCCTCCCTCCTTGGAAGAAGGAGTGGTGGACTGACTGCACCCCATCCCCTGCCCCTGTGTGTCTGGGGGATGAGGTAGAAATATTGGGAACAAAAGCTGGGCCCAGGGAAGAAGGGAGAAGTGGGGGGAGGTGTTTTAAGATATGGTAACGCTTCTCAGTGTCCCATTCTGTCTGTTAAATGTTGGTCTTGTTAGTGTTTAAATTAGATTAAAATGTGCTTAAATTAAAGCAATCTTTTTTTGTTTTTTTTGCTTTTCAAGGCCCAAGATGGTGTTTTGGGCAGTGGCATGTTTCTAACTGCCCGGTAGTTACTTCCGCCATAGTGAGTGTGTAGTGCTTGCCTTGGTGTGTTTATGGCAGTGGTCTGATGCAGTCAATTTGCCAGGTCTTACCATATCAAAAATCCAGCCACTACTGTTTATTTCAGGGCAACTTTGCTCATGTGTGTCACTTGATCATGGCACTTGTTTCACATTCATTGGTGACCTGTGTGATGACCTCCATAGTCAGGTCCATCAGCCCAGCAGTATGTTGCATCTCTCCCTAGATATCCCAATGTTTTGTGGGCCCATCAAGCTACAGACAGCTCACTCCTACACTCCCAGGCCAGGCCCACATGAGCCACTTCAATTTTGACAGCCTTGTCTACCTGTTCATTGTTTCAATGCTCTTCAGTGGTTTTTGGGCTTGTGAACATCTATGTGATGTATGTTTAAAGGTGTGTCATGATATATCACGGTACATAATGATAAACCATCATTCTAATGAACAGTTAGGTATATTGCCTATTTTTCATATCTTCTTACTTTCCTTGGTCTGTTTATTTGGCTTGTAAAATTGCCATTTGGAAGGCAAACTGATCTTTCCCTCTGTGGGAATATAATGAAAGATTGGCAAGGAGGATTGTAAACACACTCAAGTGACTTACAGCTGGGGTGCACAAATTGTTGCTTAGCTCTGTGTGCTTGATGGGTAGAATGTCTGCATTTAGATAACATAGGCCTGTGAGAGACTCAGAGGCACCCTATCAAACATCTTTGAGATTCCTGTCCTGCTGTGGGAAAGATCAAGCACAGTGGAAGAGAACACCTGCAAAAATCCCCGATATATACAGAGGAAAGCAGCAGGTTATAGATCTTTCTCCTTCTTCGCTTCTTTCTAGCTAGCTAGCACCCAGCTCCACAGTGCCTGTGTCACTGCTTGTGTGCCTCTGCCCGGATGTTGCTGCAGAGATCCCCTGGGTTGAGAGGTAATGAGAATAAATTTACTCTCTGCATTTCATCTGTGGTTTGTGGTTGTTCATGTGTCCTGCCTGTGTCGGCTCATACACCCTCTTTATCATGTTTGTGCTTCATGACTCCTTTGCAGATGGCTTGCAGGCAAGAGCCATTTACAATAAAGGAATTAAATGTCAGTTTTCATGCTTCAGCAGTTCCTGTTCCACATTCTGAAGCAAACTATGTCAAGATGAAACTCAACCTTGAGCAGGATGTAGCCTTAGGGTCTGAGATTAGGCCTTGAACTATGCCATGACATTGTAAGGACTGTCTATATGGAAGTTGGCCTCACCTTTCTTTTTTCTTCTTTTATTCCTGAATCCTGGAGCATAGGATGATTTTCCAAAAATATCATCATCTCATCCAACATTCTTCTGCTTTTATGAGATAATCACCCATATTCTCACAACTTTTCTAAAGTTGTGTTGTCATAATTTAGTTGATCTTTATCATCATTAGTTCATGCTTTGTTCTGGAATCCTTGGTGGAATAAATGGGACTAGCTCCCTTTCCAGAACTCAGTTCGTTCACCAGCAAATTTTATTGCTCAAAATTTTTGGCCAACAGTACATAACATAAGCATCTAGTTTTGTTGTTCTTTTGTGCAATTCATAGTGTTGGATGAAGTTACATGGTTTTACTTCTGTACTTATTGTCAAATTTTAAAAACTTAAGATTTAAACAAAAATAATGTCCATTTCCTGTTGTTTTCCTATTCATGATGTTATTCTATTTCTATAGTTCTATCATGGCGCAATGGTAGAGATACCGTATAGTTAAATTGACCTGAACAAAGCCTTTTGTGCCATTGCTTGTTAACTTTTTTCAGTTGTATCAATTATTGTCATTTATACAATCTAATACCTTTTCCTGCAAACTCTTCTTTCTTAAACACCATGGCTACAAACAAATTCTTCAGTATATGCTTTGGTTTAGCTTTACTAACAAGTATGATATTTGTTTGGGTTTTTTTTAAGGGTCTTTTTAATTTGAAACCTTTCATGCCTTTTCATTGGAGATAACTGGTCTTTTTTTTTTTAGGGTTTTGTCTATATATTACATACAGCAACTGAGGGAGGATCTACACATTCCACAAATCTTTGAGGTTTCCATAGTTTCTCCACTTCTGTGAGTCAATCTAGCAAGAGTAGCACTTAACATTACTACTTGTTTTCTGTTGCTTTTTTAAGCTACTAAAATTTATTTGGAAAATTTTAGAATACCATTCATGGAATAACAAATATAACGTGAGCATTCTGCTGTCTTTTATATTACTAAAAAATTACATACTTTCTTCTGTAGTTGTCCGTTATCCTTCCATAAAGTCCTCTGGTGAAAAGCATCAAAGCATCAACATAAGTACAGTTAATGATGACTAGCAATTTATTCTCAAGTTTTCTAGAGGAATCAAAATACATAATCTTCCTCCTCTGAAATGTCATAATTTTAATTTTTGTTTCTTGTCTTTGGTTTCTTCCACTGTAGACAATAATCCAGCTAAGAATTCTTTGGTACTGTCAATAAAGTTGTGCTGTGACAGTAATTGCAGTTTGACAAGTGTTTTTGATTCAGCAGTTAGACAATTAAAAGCACTGTAGTTACTACTTCCTCTTCTTTTCAAGCGTTGTTTCAGATAATATAGGCATATTTTGGTCACCTTTAGAAGTTTGTTACACTTTATTAATAGGAGCTTAATGCAGCTTCCTAGTAGCATTTGCAGCTTTCTTTGTAGTGCATAATTCTTTGCAGATACAAAAATTTGGGGAGCAATGCAATATCCATAAAGATAATCCTGATTTATTCGGAATATCTTGAAAAAATACTCATTATATGTATTAATCACCAGTGTAAGTATATTCTCCTATTTCTTTTGATGGCAATGATCATTTGCCTTGACATCTATGAAGGTTTTGATGTTTCTATTACTTATATTAACTTTTTAGGCTGCATCTTCTGATTCATAATTTGGTGACTTCTTTTCCCCTATTACATCTGTGTTTTCTACACTGAGCTTGAGAAATTCAATTTTTTGTCTCCATTATTTTTCATGTCTGAGTTATATTTTCCAGAAATCTTATATTTTGTCAGTTTTAAAACTTTTTCCCTCTGTTTAATATTTGTCTAATCAATTGATAATTTTCTTATTTTCTTGCTATCATATGATTTTCTCTCCTGGAATATATGATCTAATTATGATGTCTGCTATAAAAAATGTCTATTGTATGTCACTCACTTCACATAATAATACATCTTTTGATTGTCACATCCATCTTCCCCAGTCTCAGTAGGCTCATGCTTCTTTACTGCCTTTCCCTCAGACTGACTCTTTTACATCTTTATGAGGACATTTGTGAGAGCCTTCAGGCCCTACAAGACTGGTTACCCTATTTTAATGATATAAATAGGCATTTTATAAAACCTTCAATGTGTAGAGGAATTAATTATTCTATTTTATGGGATCTACTTATCAGTCAAAGCTTATTCATATGCATTATGTTTGTAAGAAATTAAATATGCTGACTAGGCCATTTCTCTGGTACATTGTAACAAACAAGGCATATAAAATGTTTTTACAAACAGCAGTCTATTTTAACTCACTGTCTAGAAGTTAGCTTTTTTTTAAATGCTTAGATGTAAAATTTGAACCTACTCATTGTTGTGTTCCAAGTTTTCCACACTATGATAACAGGGTGATGTCTGTGCAATAAGAGCTCACACAGTTTGTACAGAAACCGCAAAACATTTCATTAAGATAGAATATCAGAAGGTAAACCAGCTGTTAAGAGATGGCCCTGGAGCTGACCCCAAACAGCAGAATGCTGAAAAAAATCAAGGCAATTATAAAACTATCATCTGGTTCACTAGTCAAGACATTTCAACAAACAGCTTGTAAGCCTAATAAAATATATATCTGGAGTTACACAGTCAGGTGTAAATTTATCACAGCTCACCTGACATATGTAGCTTTTTTGAGCCACTCTGTGGAGCCAAAATATTAAAATCCTGCATATAAACATCACAACAGATGTTTATTATCAGATCAAATTTATTTTAGTATGTTTCTATTCTCTGATTATAACTATTTAGACCATTGAAATAAAGCAAAAATTTAAGTTTCTGTCTAAGGTTTACATATTTATTCCATTTCCATTACCATAATACTCCAAATACTTTGGTGCATGAAACATCCAATTTTTCTGATGAACATATGTCTTACCATATTAAAAAGCTTATTGAAGGTTGTGCCTCAAATTGAAATCATTATACTTTTCACAAGTCCTTATATTGAGATTAGATGCTTATCTGAGGTGTAACATTCAGAAAACGTGTCACTGGTGTCATAAGAAATACAAAGGCATTTGCAGTTTGTGCTCCCTTCAACAGTAAACACTGACTGAAGAACAGGCCAGTGACAAAGGAGCTTTATGGACCCTCTGCTTACTCTGAAGGGCAAAATGTGGCATGTAAGGGGATTGCTCATTGCCTCTGTGTTGCACTGATATTCTCAAGGAAGAATTAGCCATTTTTTTCCTGACATTTACATCTTTCTTCAAATACATAACCTCTTACATATGTATTTATACACGAGTGTAAAGAAAGACTAGCATATGACAGACTAAAGTGACACCATGTGACTAACGTGACACCCAAATCATGAAGCTTGTAAAGAAAATATATGCGTTTCTTTCTGTTTAATAATCCAGTGTACTGAAGAAAATTTCTCATAAGAATAAATGGATGTCTGCATAAGACTCTCAAAAATAACCGGAGCTCAATTCAGGTACAGGGATTCTTGCAGAAATTAGATTAGATGGTGAGGCCTAAAAGCTTCATCTGCAAAAGCAGAAATATGCATCTTTCAACCAGGGCTTCACAAGTATAGTGGAGTTTGGAATTTTTTGAGAGAAAAAGTTGCTTGATTCAAAATGCATATGTTTGCCATTATGTCAAGCATGCAGAATTGCTCAGCAGTAATGATTTAAAAAAACCACTGGAAAGTAGTTGTGATGAAATTTTCAAGATGCTTTAAAAGGGGCATACTGATTTTGAACTTCTGTAATCAGATCCAGATACTTTTAAAGATATATGTCAGGTGTCTTGTTTTTTAAAAGATCTTGTGTAATATATGCTTTACACCAATGATCAGTTTTAATATGAGACAATCAGTGTGATTTTCAGAAGCACCTAAGTAATGTAAATTGAAAGTCCCTGCAGAAAGGAGGATTATAATTTATTATTTACCTATCTCATTTCTGCTACAAGACAGCTTGAAGAAACA
Source organism: Strix aluco (assembly GCF_031877795.1). Classification (NCBI taxonomy): domain Eukaryota; kingdom Metazoa; phylum Chordata; class Aves; order Strigiformes; family Strigidae; genus Strix; species Strix aluco. Next base: position 119,963,559 of record NC_133933.1, read on the forward strand.
AACGGTTGAAATAAATAAGAACTGATCAATTCCCCCCAAAAATCAAGACTGTTACAATATAATACTTACATATGGTACAACATTGCAAGAAGTAAAGATACAAGTAGGCATAAGAATTTCCACTAAGAACCACAGAAATTTTATGGTTTGCATGTCTGTCCCTAGATTTAGAAAACCATTTAGGTGTATGTGGAATTTTAAGCATTAGCTTAAACTTCACTAGAACTTAAGGATATGTGACTAACATTAAACATGTCTTGAAGTACATTACTATCTGAACTAGACTATAGCATCAGTTTTTATGTCTTTGATATTTTATTTTTTTTTATTGAAGAGTAAAATGGGAAATAGTTCAAAAAGATGAAAGACAACATTTTGCTGGAGCAACACTGTCGATTTTCCATTTATAACTTTCATCTTGCTTTTTTTCAAGATTGTTAGAGTTATATTTTATATGATGCAAGGTATTTCCAAAGACATTATTATAGCATGAAGTTTAGACTATTCCTTATATTTTCTAAACGTAGTTCAAAGGCATCAAATGAAAAACTAAAGGAATATATCTAACAAATGTCTCTAACTAGACATAATCTTAATTTCTCCTCCTCTCCCAATCAGTCTTTTGCTCATTAAAGGAAAATTAATTTGTGAGTGCAAAAATCTGTGGGAGAAGGAATTTGGGAAAAGCTGCACCTTTGTTAATCTGCTGGGAGCTACATGTACTGCCCAGTGCATGTACTTGATCAAGTATCTAAATTAACCGCAAGGAGATCTGAGATCTGTCTGATGATATTTAAGCTGTAACCATGTCTTTTAGAATAAATAAACCATGCCTGATTAATGACAAACAATTTGTTGGTGGCATGAACACTGTTGGACATAGCTACCTAAATCTTCGTAGAAAGACCACGTTACTGAAAGCTAAATTCATGCTTCCAGAAGATTCAAACTGTTAGAAAAAAGACAAAAGATATCGACCAGGTGATGCAACATTTCATGGGCAATGATTCACACACACAGAGTTCCATATTGGTGCCTCTTATGCTTGTAGTCATTCATCTCAATTTTTATTTCATGCCATTAAGAAAGCTATGGAGAAATTCTGCAGTTATTCCAGCTAAAAACCTACTTGGTTTGATTCTGTAAAAAAACCTGTATGAAAATTCAGAAAAACCTGTCAGACTTTCTATCAATATTAAAAATAATTTTTAATTCTTTACTGATAATTTTAAGAAGGAACAGCATGCATATATCTAAAATTGCTGAGACAAAACATTAAATGCCTATAATAGCAAGTGCCTACATTTCACTGTTACTGCCTAAATATTAAAATTTCACAACAATAATATTAATAAAATGGTTCTTTCATGATTGAAAACAATTTTAGATTCAGTGAACAGAATATGTTGCTAAAATAAGTTAACTTTAAAAGAGCTTCTGACTTGCAGTAGTTCTGTTTCCAAACATGTTGTGAAGTCAGAATAACTGGGTTTTAGTCAGTAAACACAGATCACCATACAGTATTTTCCTACAATGGAATGTCTGAGATTGTTTGCTTTTTTCTAGCTAATCCTTTGCTGGCTCCCCTTACATAGGGCTAGCTTGCTTATTTCAACAAGTTATTGTCTCCTTGTCATGTATTTAATATAATATTAGGAAAAGCCTGTAGCAGGTTTTCATAAATTAGCAGGTTTCTCTTATATCTCTTCAAACAACTGGGAACCTTAGCTTTTACATAAGGCTTTTTCAAGGTATAAGCAACTCTAAGCTGTTGCAATATATATATATTTGTCAAGTCTCCTTTTCAGATTTCTTTTGGTTTTTTATCTTATCAATTATTTATCTCAATATTTTCTGTATATTTCTGTGTTCATGTACCTGACTGATATAGAATTCCACAAGTAGATAGCTAGGTCTAAATAAACAGATTCAAATAAATCAAAGTAATTACAATTTCACAATTCCTGAAGTCAAACAGAAATATGCTAACGACATTTGTAAATATTAAAAAAAAGTTAGTAGCCTTATCATTTTAAATCTAAAGAAAAAATATTTATTATTATGGTTTTTGATAGAAGAATTGTAATAAATATGTTGTAACAGCCTTATTTTTCACAGTGATAGTATATATAAATTCTAGCTTCCTCAGGTGGTACAGAGACCAAATGCAGAAACACAATACTGCAAGACAACTTTTTAAGAGATATCCAGTGTGCTGTACAGCTTAGACAAATAATTTCTATGGAAAAGTAAGATTTTTCCAAGATGCTATAAATTAAAAAGTCAAACTAGTAAAAATATATAATTACTATATACATTTCAAAAGAAAAATAATTGTTACTTTATTGTTAATTTATTTATGTTATTTATGTTATATCTCAAAACTTGAAATGAAACGTTAATTTCAGCTAAAATAGAAAATTTGTTTCCCTGGGAGATGTACAGAAAAGTCCTCATCTGAATTCTTTACAAGTAAAATAACTCTCAATGAATCAAGAACATTTTTGTTACATGAAGATGAGGAAGGGGTGTCACCCTCTATGCCAATGACCAGCTGGAGTGCACAGAGCTCTGCTTGTGGATGGATGAGGAGCTGACCAAGAGTTTATGGGTCAGGATTAAAGGGAAGTCAGGGACAGGTGACATAGTGGAGTCTGCTACAGGCCACCCGACCAGGAAGAGCAAGCAGATGAGGCCCTCTATAGACAGAGAGGAGCAGCCTCACATCCACAAGCCCTGGTCCTCATGGGGGACTTCAACTACGCTTATACCTGCTGGAAGTACAAGACAGCAAGGCATAAGCAAACTGCTGAGGTTCCTGGAATGTATTGATGATAACTTCCTCCTCCAAGTGACAGAGGAGCCAATGAGGAGAGGTGCTATGCTGGACCTTGTTCTCACCAACAAAGAGGAGCTGGTGGGGAATGTAAAGCTCAAGAGCAGTCTTGGCTGCAGTGACCATGAAATGGTGGAGTTCAAGATCCTTAGGGCAGCAAAGAGGGTGCACAGCAAGCTCACTACCCTGGACTTCAGGAGAGCAGACTTTAGCTTCTTCAGGGATCTGCTTGTTAGAGTACCATGGGATAAAGCCCTGGAGGGAAGAGAGGCACAAGAAAGTTGGTTAATATTCAAGGATCACCTCCTCCAAGCTCAGAAGTGAGGCATCCCAATAAAGAGGAAGTCAGGTAAGAACACCAGGAGGCCTGCATGGATGAACAAGGAGCTCCTGGACAAGCTTAAACACAAAAAGGAAGCCTACAGAGGGTGGAATCAAAGACAGGTAGCCTGGGAGGGATACAGAAAAATTGTCAGAGCAGCCAGGGATGAGGTTAGGAAAGCTAAAACCCTTATAGAATTAAATCTGGCCAGGCACATTAAGGACAACAAGAAAAGCTTCTATAGGTATGTTAGTGATAAAAGAAAGTCTAGGGAAAATGTGGGCCCTCTCCAGAGGAAATGGGAGGCTTGTTCACCTCGGATATGGAGAAAGCCGGGGTACTCAATGACTTTTTTCCCTCAGTCTTCACCAGCAGGTGCCTCAGCCACACCACCCAATTCGCAGAAGGCAATGGCAGGGACTGGGAGAATGAAGAAGCACCCACCGTAGGAGAAGGTCAGGTTCGAGACCGTCTAAAGAACCTGAAGGTGCACAAGTCCATGGAACCTGATGAGATGCATCTGTGGGCCCTGAGGAAACTGGCGGTTGAAGTGTCTAAGCCACTGTCCATCATATTTGAGAAGTCGTGGAAGTTCAGTGAAGTTCCTGCTGACTGGAACAGGGGAAACATAACCTCCATTTTAAAAAGGGAAAAAAGGAAAACCCGGGGAACTACAGGCCAGTCAAACTCACCTCTGTGTCTGGCAAGATCATGGAGCAGGTCCTCCTGGAAATTATGCTAGGGCACATGGAAAATAAGGAGGTGACTGGTGACAGGTAACATGGCTTCACTAAAGGCAAATCATGCCTGACATATTTGACAGCCTTCTATGATGGGGAAGAGCAACTGATGTCATCTACTTGGGCTTGTGCAAAGCATTTGACAGTGTCCCATATGACATCCTTGTCTGTAAATTGGAGAGACACGGATTTGACAGATGGATCACTTGGTGGGTAAAGAATTGGTTGTATGGTTGCACTCAAAGAGTTGGGGTCAATGGCTTGATATCCCAGTAGAGAGCAGTGACGAGTGGCGTTCCTCAAGGGTTGGTGTTGGAACCAGTGCTATTTAACATCTTTGTTGACAACATGGACACTGGGATTGAGTGCACCCTCATCAAGTTTGCTGATGACACCAAGCTGTGTAGTGCAGTCAACATGCTGGATGGAAGGGATGTCATCCAGAGAGGCCTTGACAGTTTTAAGAGGTGGGCCCTTACAAAATTCATTAAGTTCAACGAGGTCAAGTGCAAGGTCCTGCACATGGGTCAGAGCAATCCCAAGGACAAATATAGGCTGGGTGATGAGTGGATTGAGAGCAGCCCTGTGGAGAAGGACTTGGGGGTGTTTGTGGGTGAAAAACTGACTATGAGCCAGCAATGTGTGTTTGCAGCCAAGAAAGCCAACTGTATCCTGGGCTGCATCAAGAGAAGTGTGGCCAGCAGGTCAAGGGAGGTGATCTTCCTCCTCTACCCCACTCTCATAAGACACAACCTAGAGTACTGTGTTCAGCTCTGGGGCCCCCAACTGTGAGAAGGACATGGACCTGCTCAAGCTGTTCCAGAGGAGGCCACGAAGATGATCAGAGGACTGAAGCAACCTCTCCTATGAGGACAGGCTGAGAGAGTTGGGGTTGTTCAGCCTGAAGAAGAGAAGACTCCAGGGAGACCTTATAGCAACCTTCCAGACTTAAAGGGGGCTACAGGAAAGATGGAGAAGGACTTTTTACTAGGACATGTAGTGATAGGACAAGTGGTAATGTCTTTAAAATGAAAAAAGGTAGATTTAGATTAGATGTAAGGAAGAAATACTTTACCGTGAGGGTGGTGAGACACTGGAACAGGTTGCCCAGAGAGGTTGTGGATGCCAACTGGTCTAGCGGAAGATGTCCCTGCCTGTGTCAGCGGGGGTTGGAACTAAATGATCTTTAAGGTCCCTCCCAACACAAACCATTCTATGATTCTATGATCCTATGATTTTTTTATTTGTATCAGGAGTTCAGTTTAGCCTGCAAAGTACATACTAGAATCCAAAAGCAATGTTTTCCAGGTTCTCGTTAACGAAAATTTGGTCTGAAAACCTATAATATTGAGCTAATTTGTATAGTTATCTGCCATAATTTGAAAATTTTTATTGCATGCAGATGTCTGAACTATGGTTGATTTATTTAATAAAACAATAAAAATGGCTTTAAAAAATTTCTAATCATAATGTTCAGTACATATTTCATCACATTCCATTTTTAAATGATGTCAGTATAAAAGATGCCTGCCCTGTGGTGTTACACTGATAATAAAATCAAGTTACAAAATGTGAGTTTTCTAACTCAGCAAAACTAATCTAAGATGAACTGGCTACTGTAATATCAATCAAAACTTAATAAGATTTCATCTCTTTTCGCATTTAACAAATGAGACACAGTTTAAACTTCTCCAGCTTTTCAGGCAATTTGAGACATACATTTGAATTCTTTCTCTCAGAGTTGGGGAGTCTAAATTTGGACTTAATTTCACATTCTTTCCTCAGGTAAAAATCCTATTGTTTGACTCATAATGTGTACCAAGCTTTTAACATAAATTTACTGAGACTGATCATTAACTCAAAGTAGATCAGTTGTAAGAGCACTATGAACCTCTTTGCAATTAATAGATATTAATTTCCTTGTATATATATGTGAGGCTTTATCCAAAGCTTTATCAAATGTAACATAAAAGTTCACACTAACTTCACTGAAAATTGAGGAATTGTGAGAGACTGAAATGTCATATGACTGTCTCAAAGCTTGCTTGTGTCTGTGCAAACCTCAAGGACAAGCTGCTGCAGCCTGTGAATTGGTCTGGGCAATGTCGCCCAGGGAAGCTGGAGTGTATTGAAGGATGCACCCCCCCACTTCCTTTGCAATTGCATTGTCAAACTCTTTAGATAAGCCTCAAAGGGACAGAGGTGTGCTGAGCCAGCCCCATGGAGTAGCCATTTGTTGCTCTATTCTGTACCCAGACACCATGCATGCATTGCTAATGAACCGATAAGAGGCAAGCCTTTCTGCTTCCAGAAGCCGGATGCAACAAAAACCTGTAGGACCAGAGAAAAAAACCCCTAAAGGTGGGCAGATATGCTAATCAGCGGATACTATGAACTTAAAAAGGCAACAGAAAACTTTGCTCCGTGTGCACCCACCACCAAAGAACTGAAGACTGAGGACCAACGGGACGCCGCTGGATCCATCGTGGTGACTGTTCTTGCAGCCCTATCCCGCATCCTTCCTTTATTTCTGTTTTTTCCTTCCATTCTGTCCTATCGCTACCCCTCTTCACGTTTTAATAATAAAAACCTCATTTGTGTCTTCATCTTGCTCTTGGGATCATATTGAAACCTCCCCCAACATTGGATCAGGACAGGAATTTTCACAAAAATGTCCAGATGAGCAAGAGTACATTTAACATTAGATATGTGAATAGCACCACTGAAGGCAAAGGAAATGATTCTCATTCTTAAAAGGAGTATATGCTTGAAGAACCAGCCTTTACATTTCTTTAATCTTCTCTAGGATTTTGAATGGCAAATAAAATGAAGTCATTCTGAAATAAGGTGTTGAAGGAATGAACTGGGAGAAACATGCAGACGTATATCAGACCTCGGTAAAGTATATGTTACACCTCTCTAAATATATGGAGCAATTCACTGGAATGCAAGCTTCCTCCTGAAAGTGACTGAGAACAGCTTTTCAGAGGGGCTCTGCAGACAGTAAATTACATCAATCTTTATGTCAGACTTGTTCAGCCAAACTAATATAACAGCATACACAGAAAGTAACTCCAGAAAACAAGTAGGAGTTCATTCATTCACAGCGTCTCCAGCCCTGACAGTTCATTGCTGTCTGCTAGAGTTGCACTTTTGTGCCGTTATTATTTCTCCATAATAAATGACAAGATGTACACATACCACAAAAGATTTAGAACAACTGCTCCCATTTCTTTGTGTTGAGATGCCTTTCTTGACAGCACATATTTGTGACAAATAGTACACAGTGTCTTAGAATGTACTTACAGAGCAATATAAACTTTTTACTTGAAACAAATGTGCTGTAAATAATATGCACACATAGCAATATTACAAGTGAATTCTATGCAAAAGGAGCTTTACAACACCCTTAATTAAAAAAAAAAATCAACAAAAACCAAAAGGTCTCTTCCATTTGAGTTATTTTCACAATTTTTGTTACTTACCTGGAACATGAATAAACTTATATTTCATGCTGTTAGAGTGGGAGGAGAGAAAGAAGAAGACAGCTATAACCAACTACTGGAAGATTCTTCAGATTACTCCTTGCATCTGTTTGTGCAGTTCTGTGTGTGTTCAGTCTTGTTAGGTGAATATATGTTCTTACAGATGTCACTACTGTGTATCTCTAATAACAAGGTACAGGCCCATGATGCCTTGAATGCTCAGATTGATGATCAAGGAATCAAGTGGCTAAAGCAAGCCAAGACTCTTCTGTCAGTCAGCAAAAAAGCAAATGTAACTCCAGGGAGTACAATAGGTCAATAATTGATGCCACTGATGGGGAACCTGTGTCTGCTAAGATCATTTACATCCTTCATAGCTGAGTGTGACTGAAAGGGAACAGAAGAGAGAGCTGCCAAAATCCCAAGGACATTTGATAACATTGGATTTGCCTTTTATGAAGAACATGCACATGGGCAATTAGCAGGACTGACCCAAGTCTCAGTAATTAAGAAGAGATGGTGATAATGACCTGAGAAATAGAGTTTATTCGTGGAATAATAGATGCTTGTACTATTGAAAACAACAGTATCTGCTTAAACCAGGCTGTTTTCCCATAAAATCTATAACAATATGCAGTATTACTGATATCTTCCTGGCCAACTGAAACAGAAAGGACCAGGATCTGAACCAGAACCAACATTTTTTTTTTTTTTAAATATATATAAAATACATACACCATATGTTTATATGTGCACATGTACACATATATATTTATATCCTTGTATTGTTTCCTCCAATTTTTGCTGTTTCAAGAATAGAATTTCTCTCAGTAGTAAAAGGCCTGTTTAATAGTCTAATTCTCCAGTGGAATACCAAAATAAGGTGATTTATCACTTGTAAATTTGCCAATTTCAACCAGAAACTGCAAGAGGATAATAAATGTTTGATGTTTCTGAATTTGCCTTTTGCCATCTCTAGTCTAGCAAAGCGAGACAAGAAAAAAAATCAGAGAACAAGAAGCCTCACAATTATGATCCCTTTTCCATAGGGATAATTATCTGAAACCCCTCCCCACTCCCAGCACACACACATCATTGATATAACTACATTGTCTCTCTGGTACTGAACGATTTCATAATCTTATCTGGACAAAGTAGAAATTCACACATCATCCTGATACAAGTAAAATGCAAATGAAGGCATGGTTAATCATCAGAGATCAGATGTAGAAGACCATATGCTTATACAAGCCCGCGTAAAATCATACTGGATAGAAAGAGCAGGATTGCCAAAGGGATATCAAGATAAATGTTACTTAGAAATCACAAGACAGCAAATGATCATCTGAAATACACAATCACCCGAACTAGTCACAGGGGACTGTACTCCTGCCTCAAAAATATGGATTAGTTTGAGCTACTCAGATACGAAGGTGTGATATAAAATGGCAAGTCCCTGAACAGATGTTTGGGCGTGCAAGGAATGATGATGAGATGTTTTCTCATTTTAACTCATACTTCCAGTCCTAGTGTTTTTGTGTGGAAAGAACTTTGTGTGGCAGAAGAAACCTGAAGCTGGAGGGGTAGTCATGACTCCATCACTCTGCCTGTGAAGCTGAACTCTGTCTGACATCCAAGTCCAGCTTTGCTGTTGTTTACCCGATGCTCATACTGTGAAAATGTGAGTCAGGATCAGTCTGAGGACTCCTACCTCCTGTGCTCATGTTAATCATTGCTTTTTCCCAGAGCTCTATAGTTGCAATATGGGAGGTGAGTGCATTTTTGTGGGGGGAGAGTTAAAGGCTTTACTGTTCTGGCAATACAAAGTAATTTCTTTTTGTTTGTTGCTAAATAGTGTCACAGATTGGGTCTTGTGTCTCCTCATGTGATCAGAAGCAATCAGTACACTGTTACCAGTTACCTTAGAAAATACAGCATTGCTTCCTCTCCTGCCCCACTAATAGGTATATGCATCGCTCTCAAATTTACCAAAGATATAAGCAATTGCATGGTCTTTGGAGACGTGCACTGAAAGCATTTTCAGGGGAATTTCTGGCCTCTGAAAGAAGAGTTGTCAGCATTGATTTTCCCTGTAGCAAAAGGTGTGAATATACAGCACCCTTAATGCTGCATTTGTTCAGTACCTTTGGCAGTTTGCTGCAGTGTTAGCCAGAGTGATGTATAGTGTTGCTAGAGGGAACCAAATTTTCCACAGAAATGATGAATCTTTAGCATAGGAAGTTTAAGGTTTTGAAATGCAATTTAACATTAGCTACTGGTTTCTGCTGACCCCTTGTACTCTCTTGGAAAAGAAATAAAGCTCATAGAAATACTGCTTGTACTACAGGGAAAAGTAGTCCCCTGAAACAAGGAGCTAGCCTTGACTCTCAGTGCTCTCATTTTTTTTTTCTCTTAAGCCAATCACCAAAGAAATTATTCCCCTGTCACTTTCAGGGTCACATATTTCACATCACTTGAAGTTTGCGGTCATAGGTGAAAAACTAAAAGAACAAACGAAAAAAGGAAGAGGGCAGAGACCTCTAAAGCAGTTTATTCTCTCAAACTAACAGATAGCAAAGAATTTTTTTAAGGCAATTACAGAAGAGCATATTGGTTTGTAGTTCTATAAAAGAGGAATGAGTAAGGTCCCTGTTCCAATTTTCATGTTTTAAGTCTGGATAGAAGGGTTTTACTTGTTTGAATCTTGAGGAATGGAACTGTTTTTCCTTTATTTGGTCTGGCTGTTACCCATCTTTCGTCTCTGACCTTTCTTCTGCTAGCTTTTCCCTGCAACCTAACACAAAAAATATGTCAACTGTGACAGAAAAAATTGCTGGTATAGCCACATGAAAATTAGACAGTGACCAGATGCCATCCACACTGCTCAGTCTTTCCAGTTCACTCTGGTAAACTCTTTTGTTTTGCTTTATTAAGGGAGACAAGGTTGTAAAAGCTTCTTACAGAAAGGGTAAATAACATATCTAACTTGAAATGGATAGTAGGAAAGGGCTCAAAACATCAGAAATATCTGTTCTGTTCTTTTGTTCTGAAGAATCTGGGAAGAAAAATAAAAATGTTTTCAAAAATACCTATGTGGCAGATGTGTTTCCACATACAACTTTGTAGACCAGTATTTATGAAAAGGACACTACACAAGTTTTAAAAATTATACATATTATATATAAATACACAAATATACACTCTTTATATGTAGGGCCAAAATATATATTTGACAATACAATTACATTATTGGATGGAAAACTGACTATGAGCCAGCAATGTGCACTCATAGCCAAGAAAGCCAACTGTATCCTGGGCTGCATCAAGAGAAGTGTGGCCAGCAGGTCAAGGGAGGGGATTCTCCCTTCTTCGCATTCATGAGACCCCACATGCAGTGCTGTGTCCAGCTCTGGGACTCCAAATATAAGAAGGACATGGACCTGCTTGAGCGGGTCCAGAGGAGGCCACAAAGATGATCAGGGGGCTGGAGCACCTCCTTTATGAGGACAGGCTGAGAGAGTTGGGGTTGTTCAGCCTGGAGAAGAGAAGGCTCTGGGGAAAACTTATAGCAGCCTTCTAGTACTTAAAGGGGGCCTACAGGAAAGATGGGGAGGAGTAATGGTTTTAAAATGAAAGAGCATAGATTTAGATTATATATAAGGAATAAATTCTTCACTGAGGGGATGATGAGACACTTGAATACGTTGCCCAGAGTTGTGGATGCCCCCTCCATGGAAGTGTTCAAGGCCAGGTTGGACGGGGCTTTGAGCAACCCGGTCTATTGGAAGGTGTCCCTGCTCATGGCAGGGGGCTTGATCTAGATGATCTTTAAGGTCACTTCCAACCCAAATCATCTATGATTCTGTGATGATGATTCTGTGATTAAGCCTTCACTTCTGTTTTCTTGATCAGATTATAAATAGGTGCCAGATGCTCCAAGTTCCAGTTGTGGTTGGGTAAATGATGGACTATCATTATTTTTCTACAGATAAACAGAACTTTTCTTTTGAAGGTTTAATCTATACTTTCCAATTATGTTTAGATGTAAGTGCTGTTTCATATCCTTCCTAAATAAGTATTTGTTTTTGTTGACTTCATTAACAAAACAAATTTTGCATGAACAATGTACCCACCAGGCAAATGGGACGAATGGAGGTGGTGAGACCTGCACTTCTGCTAGATACACAACATTCAACTTAGATTAGCATCATGTGAAAGTAGACGTATAAATCTTAAACTGGTAAATAACTGGCTAATTACTAGAGCTCAAAATATGATGGGAATGAAATTCCTCTACATCCATATTGTGTGCTTCCCAAAGTCAGTATAGGGATTATTTGCTGGCCAAGTCTCTTTTTACAAATGAATTGAAAGGGAGCACAGGACAATGCCCAATAAAGACAGGACAAAGCCTGTTGGGCCACTGAGTCATCATGTGAAGAGCCACAGACATAAAGACATGCTTTATCAGTTGTAAGCTAGTCACAGTCAAATGCCTCAGAATACTCACATTAAAATAAAGGAGCAGGTTACAGAAACACAGTAAAGAGGGCATGGTAGATAATCATTAAACTTCAGTGTGAAACAAAGGCCAAGGGTATAATATAAGATAAAGAATTATTTTTAAATATGTTGGTAAATAATGAGATGTTATTTCAGGATTGCCTCTACTACCAAAGGAGAAATCTAGTTCCTCTTCTGAAGCGTTAATAACATCCTACTCCTCCACTGGTGTTAATGATGTAAGGAATCCTATCCAGGCAGCATTGATATCATTCTATTCCAGCATGCCAGGATCTGTGTTCATTGAAACAAGGCTAACTATTAATCATTGCTATGCCTGTGCTTCTGTACATTTTATAATTCACTGAAATGAAGTAGCATATGGTGGATAATATTTTCCAATTACTTTAGTTAAACAGTGTCAAACAAATATAAGAGATGGTATTTCCTGTTGCTGGACAAAACACATCCCCATTTACAGACAATCTGGGAAGAAATAAATCCTAGGACAGATGTTCTAATATAATTGATTTAAAAATTCTGTGGCTTAAGATAACCTGTTCTGCATCCTCTGATAACAGGCTATTATTTACCTCTGGTCACAAGACCACACCCTTACACAGAGACATTTTCATACCCTCTACTGGGTCAGGTTGTCTCCTGGCATCCCTTAGTTATTGCAGCATTGTTTAGGAATAAACTCTTGTTCTGCATCACAAATATTCTCCAAATACTAAGAACTAACTTGTATACCTGCATAATTATTTCAGAATCTTTAGTGCTTTAAACAGTATTTCTGCACTTATTGCCAGCTGGTGTCAGCAACAGACAGGCTCTTTGATCAGTTACACCTGTACCTACAATATTTTTCCTCTTTCACATTGCCACATTCATGTCTTTGCTTTTGATTTCCAAGCCAGACAAGTAAGACAAGGAAAAGAAGGTCATTCACATTTTACAAGCCATGCAAACAAATGTGATTTGTTTGCATTCACCTCCTAGCCTCTCTTTTTCTTCCAGCTGACAGCATCATCCTGAGGAACACTGTCAGGTGCAGTGAACCAGGTCTAAAAGGCCAGGAAGAATGTATGAAATAAAAGAAGGAAGAGAGAAGAGAGAATTGTTGAAGAGAAAAGTAAGGGTTGTTTTCTTTCTCCTCTTTTTCTCAAAATTCTGGACACCAAAGAAAGTAAGTGCCATAAATTTAAAATTATTGATTATACGTGAGCTTGATAGTTCCAAAGTACCATGGAACTGCATGCCTAGAGCTTGGCTGCTATCAAAATTGCACTTTAATCCTGGTTTCAGAGACTGTTATAAATATGGTCTGAGTTAGTTACTGTTAGTATAATATTACTGTTATGTATGTAGCATGTTATTATACTTGTGTGCAGGGTCTCATAAGGCTTTCCATAAGCAGAACTTCCTTGGATTGTAGCAGCAGTTTTGCATGTTGGAAATTTCCAGTATAGAAACAGAACTGTACAAGATGGTGAGAAAGTAGATGCTTAGTAGATATATTAGAAGATACGTAGATATGATACAGTCCCTTGAACCATCTGTACTAACCGATTATCCCTAAGTGGCTTGTAGTGTGGCATTATGCAGCTCTGACCTCCCTGTTTTAGGAAGTGTATTTGCAAATGGATATAAGATAAACTGTTTGCTTTGAAGGGAGGGTAGGAGATCTCATCCCTTGCAAGAGATATTGAAAAATTAAAAGGCATTAAACTGTCTGATATAGTCACCAATTGAATTTTACCTAATGAACAACTAGAACTAAATTACTATTTTTAAAGTTGTGCTTTAACTTTTGTATACCTTTATGGAAGGAAAGCAAAGCTTTCCAAATTTCTTTCTTGCCTACTGCAATATATTTTTCTAGTTTAATGGTTTTAGTCCAGCTCTTTTGTTTTAAATAATTTAAAACTTGATGTCAGTGGTATGAGGTTTATGAAGTCCACTTCCAAATCTATTTAGTAGACATTTTTACTTAAAGTATCAATCTTTTGTGATTGATATTGAGGTGAGATTAAAAAAAAAAAAAAAAGATAAAGCCTTATGCAGTAAAAGTTAAGTGAATGTTATACTTCTATGCCTAAAGTTGTATTCCATGAACTTTTTTTTAATGTGACTTCCTAAACTTGGGTGCACGTGAACTCTCAACCTCGCACAGTTAAAGTTGAAAGCCCAATTTTCATACCTAGTTTTACATCTAGCAATGCTCAAAGCCACCCAGCTCTGTAGTAAGGCAGCAAACCAACTGAGACTGAGAAATTACGCAGTGTGAGTGTGAGGCCTTTGTCTGCTGAAGGGTCTGTACTGGGCAAGTGCTAACTTTCACTGCAGCACAAACACTTCAGCAGTATCCATTTTTATCAGAATGATTTGTTCTATGAGAAGAAGAGCTAATGATGCTTGATGGCCTATATGTGTGGGAATTGTGCCTTAATGTACCCTCTGTTTCTCACTGCCATAACCCAAACTCCTCTGTAGTTCTAATGACAAAATCCTTCCTACATTTTTTGCTCATAATAAACCTGTTTCCCCCTTACCTGCTGGCTACCTTCTCTAGCTTGCTGCCTGCTGTTATTTGGTATATGTCTTAGTTTAGAATGACAAGGCCCTTACTAATTGGGTCAGGTTCTGCCAGCCTCAGTAGCAATTCTTTAAACAAACATATTAACAGAGCTGATTTCCATACAACTTTGTAATAACTTAATATGGTGTGTATTACTACCCTTTTGTCAGCTGTGACAAAAATTACTGTAAAAGTTTGAGTAGGCAGATAGATGGATGGCACTGTTTGGAAGGGGCCAAGTGGAAGGCCCTTTTTTGGAGGGTGGGTGTTCATTCAGAAGCAAAGTTTTTTGAATGCTATCCAGGGACTACAGGCTGGTCAACCCCAAATTGATTCCTGGGAAGATGATGGACCAGATATACAAGGGACTAGGAGGTGATTGGCACTAGTCAGCATAGATATATGAAAGGGAAATCATGTTTAGTCAGACTGATAGCCCTCTATGATGAGGTGACTGACTTGGTGGAGGAGAGGAGAAGCTGATGTTTTGCTTGACTCTATTAAGGCTCTGGACACTGTTTCCTGTAAATTGGTGAAGTGCAGACTAGCTAAGTGGACAGTGAGGTAGACTAAACTGCTGGGCTCAAAGGGTTGTGATCAACAGCATAAAGCTCAGCTGCAGTCTAGTCCCTAGTGGTGCACCTGAGGGGTCAATACTGGGGCCGGCACTATTTAACATCTTTGTTAATGACTTGGAGGGCAGAACTGAATACAACTCAGCAATTTTGCAAATGATACAAAACTTGGAGGAGTTGTTGATACACCAGAGGGTTTTGCTGCCGTTCAGAGGGACCTTGACAGGCTGGAGAATTAGACAAACTGGAATCTCATGAAATAAAGGGAAGTCCAAAGTCCTGTACCTAGGAAGGAATAACCCCAGGTGCTGGGACAGGTTGGGGGCCAACCAGTTGGAAAACAGCTTTGCAGAAAAGGGATTGTGATTGTGATTGACAAGATGGTGACTAAGAGCCAGCAGTGTAATTTTGTGGCAAAGAAGGTCACAGCATCTAGGGCTGCATGAGGAAGAGTCTCATGTGCAGGCCAAGGGAGTTTATTGTTGTGGTACTCAGCCTGGGGTGTTGTTTAAGTCCTTCTTTAGAACTGGCCTGTAGGCCAGTGAGCTGAGCAGTGCTGGGACCCTTCCCTGGGCCAGCTGATATAGGCAGGCTACATCCACACTACTAAATTCTTTTACCCTCCAAAACAAGATATGCTGCATGCAGAATTTCTATTAAGGATGGTTCCTGGCCCATTGTAGCCCAGAATCTTTCCAGAAACCATTTGGGAAAGTGCGATTTGCCCAGGGACGGTGTTGTGCCAGGGACTGTTGTAGTAATTAAACAGTCCAGATGGTTAGCACTATTTAGTTTACGGATACAGTAGTGGAACAGATGTAGTCTCAAATAAAAATTTATCTTATGTGATTTAAAGGCCAAAGCCTAAACTGACCACATGAGCCTCCCTTAATCTAAATAGGGCAGTGGTAGATTAATCTCATTTTAGGTGATATCCTGTTCTCACCACTGCCTGTGGTGCAATTTAGGGTGATTTAGAGTGATCGTCTTAGATCAGAAAGCTAGTTGTAGTCTGTTAATCAGGGAAGACTTACATGCTCAGGGGCATATCGTCAAAGAATATTCAGGTGTCAGAGATGTGATGGATGCTTTGTGAGGGTTTTAAAAGCAGACAGATCCTTAACTTTTACTGAGTCTTCTACACTTATTGCTTAGTAACAGCTTCTAGTGAATTTTATCCTGGGCTGAACATGAATCAGAAGTAATCACAGACCACCATTAATCAGTTTTTCTTTGAGAAACTGCACAGCTAGGAAACAATGGGACTTCAATCAAATACGGTTAATTGCAAGCCCAGAACCTAAGTTATGTGAATGAATCTTTTAGTCTTGAATAAGCAGCGCCAGAAAAGGGTATTTATTACATTGGTCTGCATCCCAGTGAAATTCCATTCATGAATAAGGATTGCCTGAATATGCAAGGGCATTTATGATTAGTGGGGGGTTAACTTCAGTTTTCTAGATGAAAAAAGAACCAAACCCAATAACAAATTCATCTCCGCATGTCACATGTTCATTTTGTTAAGCAGAAAGAATGATCTCTCAAACTATGAGCATGTCTTATTTACAAACAACTTCCTGTAAAGACAGCTTGTCTACAGGTGCAGAGAACTGATCCTATTTTGATGGGAAATGGTTTTAGAATGTTTCCAGGGACCTCATGGTAAGTAAACAAGTGTGATGATGTAGGTAACTATATAAATACAAATAATTCAATTTCTGTTTTAAATCACCAGGAAAAACACTGTGATTTCTAGGAGCAGATCCAGGTTCTCAGTTCAAAAATTATCTGAAAAGTGACAAAATTGTTACTGATAGCTAAACTCACTCACAGATGTGAAAGATTTCTCATGTGCACATTCTTTCCTTTAAACTTTGGTGGCTGTCTAGTGCTAGAATAATACCAATTCTCTTTTTCTGTCATGATATCATGTTTGAAAAACATGACTAATTAGTAAAGACTTTTGCAGCTTGTCAGGAAGAGAATTTGGAATAAATTTTTGTCTAGAGCAATTAATTGAATTTGGGAGTGATACCATATGTAAATGTGATTTTTCCCTATTAATTAAAAGCCTTAATTACTTTGATCAGAGGCCTCATTATACCACTTTTGGGAAGCAATGAAAGTAGAAAAAAATCCTGAAAAGGCCAGTTATTCTAGTATTAAAAGCCTTTATTTTGTTTCTTGGTGGTCCTTATAACGTTGCATAAAAGCCTTATTGGATTCAGATATGAACAGCTGTGAAAGTTTATTTCATGCCTGAACTCTACTGAACCCAGGAAAAAACTATTCAATGTATATTAATGTTGTTTCATTGTTTCCCTTAGCAAGAGCAGCACATCAAAGCATCTTAGAACTTATGGGGACTGGCAGAGAGAATGGTCCTGCAGAAGAGCCTGGTTATCAGGGTCTCATGACCTGTATTTAGTTCCTGCCAGCCAAAGTTTTCTTGTGCAATCTTACATCAGCTACTTGATATTTCTGTGCTTCAGTTTACCTCCTGTGTAGGATAACAATAGCTTTCTCTTTTCTGTTCGTTTGACTTGTCATGATAGAAAAAAAGTGACAAGCACAGCACACTTGCACAGAAGTTCATACAGTGGGTCACAGCAGTTTTGTCTGGCGAAGGACAGGGCAGAGTGCTCTTTCTATATGGCATGCAAATAGCCAACAGGACGGAAAGCTGAACACAACTATTTCAGTAACTGTGTTAATGATATCTTAGTGAAGATTAAGATTGTCTTAATTTTTTATATGTACAATTGTGCATCCCATGTAAAATCCTAGTATAGGTTAACTATATGTGCAAACAAGATAGCAGCCTTTCTAAAGCTGTAATTACCTAAATCCACCTTTGGATGCATCTGCGTAGTGAATTTTCTTTATTAAGATGGAAGGAAGATATCTGTTTTATTTAAAAAAAAAAAAAAGAAAAAGAAAAAAAGAAAAAAACAAATAAACAAACAAAAAAACCCCAAAATTAAAAAAACCCAAACCCGAAAGAATTTCTGCTCTTTTGTATAGTTGTTCACAATACTGAAAGAAGTAACATATTTTTACTTCAAATGAGTTTCTGTTCTCTTCAGCTGCTACTATTATACTTGTGTCAACCATATAATCGATCACTTTTTTTTTTAAAAAAAACCTTTGTCTCCCCTTTATCCATCTCACAAAGGTCTGTAGTCCTGGTCTGCATTTTAATAAGGTGATCTACAGACACTTGAAAGTTTGCTGAATGCAGTCAGCAGTAATAAAAAGGGTTTAATAGTACCCTACAGCAACCCAGGTGTTTAAACTTTATGGAATTTAATATTTCCTGGTACTATGACATTAGACCAGACTTCAACCAGTTGTTTTTCTACTGTGATCACAGCAGTCAAGTTTCTATTTCTTGTTATTCTGAGACAGCCCAGAGGCTTACATACCTTTGATAAAGCATATAAATGAGATATTTTTCTTAATTTGCCTGTCAAGTAGCAAATGTATGGTCATTCTGTGAAGGAGGAAAGATAAAGACTGCATTTTATTTTTGAGTGAATTTGTGTTGCGGGCTCAAATTAATGTGCAGTACAACAAATATCAGTAAAATGTCTTAAAAATGTAAAGTCTGGGGGTTCTTTTACCTCTGCATGCAGTATATTATACATGATCAGACAGAACAAAATAACTAACTGCCAAATTCTAGCTGTGTATCATTATCTTGAATTTCATCAAACATCCTTCAGTCATTAATTCTATAATGTTCTGACTGTACTTCTAAACTACTAGATAACAAATATGTGTCTAGGTTAAGATGACAAAACTGGATCACATTTAATCAGCAGAAGACTGGTCTCATAATTTGGGTTTGAGACATTGAACGTACTTTGGTACTGAAGCAGAGGAGCTTACATTTATAATAGAGATTAGTTTTCTATTTCAGTCAATGGTGTCCAACTTTTTCTAGCTTGCTAGCACTAGTATTTGGGAAGAAATGTGCTGCCAGTAACATCTGACCTTGCTCTGCCTAAACATATTTCAACTTTACCAGCAACAGCTTCCATTGGCTTCTGGTGGTGTTGGAGAATCTTGCAGAGAACATATTGCCTATAAACTATATCAAGAACCACTGAGAAATATGAATTTATGTTGTGCTCATCTAACACTATGCCCTTTGCAAACATGAGTGGAAAATTCCTGTTTTGTTATACAAAAAGCACTAAGGAAACTACATTTTTTTCTAAACATCAAGTTAATGAACAAAATTCAAGCACTCTTTTGATGGAGCCTGGGAAAGGGGAAGGTGAAAGTATTCAAAACAAAACTCAAGTAGGTGTAATTAATGTCAAGTGTTGATGCCTTATTGCTATGTAGTCTGCCTGCTTAGAGTTTACTTCAAATGTTTTATAGTATATGCACTTGTTTTGTTTGAAGTCAGTGCAGATTTTATTATCTGCACATACTGTGGATGCAATAATTTACCACAATATGCATTTCTCCCAGACTGTCTTCTGTGTACAGCTTCAATATAAATATATCTATGAACAGTGTTTCAATGCTTTTAACTATGCCAAAGTTGGCTGTACTTGACCACATGCCTAATTTTCCTGAAGGGAAAATATATTGAACTGGGGGCCATACAATAGAATCATAGAATGGTTTGCGTTGGAAGGGACCTTAAAGATCATCTAGTTCCAACCCCCCTACCATGGGCAGGGACATCTTCCACTAGGTCAGGTTGCTCAAAGCCCCGTCCAACTTGGCCTTGAACACTTCCAGGGAGGGAACATCCACAACCTCTCTGGGAAACCTGTTCCAGTGTCTCACCACCCTCACTGTGAAGAACTTCTTCCTCATATCTAATTTAAATCTGCCCTCTTTCACTTTAAAACTGTTACCTTTTGTCTTATCACTACACTTGCTGATAGAGTCCCTCCCCATCTTTCCTGTAAGTCCCCTTTAAGTACTGGAAAGCTGCTATAAGGTCTCTCTAGAGCCTTCTCTTCTCCAGGCTGAACAACCCCAACTCTCTCAGCCTGCCCTCATAAGGGCAGTGCTCCAGCCCCCTGATCATCTTCGTGGCCTCCTCTGGACTTCCTCAAGCAGGTCTATGTCCTTTTTATGTTGGAGGCCCCAGAGCTGGACACAGCACTCCAGGTGGGGTCTCACGAAAGCAGAGAAGAGGGGGAGAATCACCTCCCTCAACCTGCTGGCCACACTTCTCTTGATGCAGCCCAGGATACAGTTGGCTTTCTCAGCTGTGAGTGCACATTGCTGACTCATAGTCAGTTTTCCATCCACTAATACCCGAAGTCCTTCTCCACAGGGTTGCTCTCAATCCACTCATTGCCCAGCTTGTATTTGTGCTTCGGATTGCCTTGAACCAGGTGCAGGATGTTGTACTTGGCCTTGTCAAACTTCATGAGGTTCACATGGGCCCACCTTCAAGCTTGTACAGGTCCCTCTGGATGGCATCTCTTCCCTCCAGCGTGTCAACCGCTCCACACAGCTTGGTGTCATCAGCAAACTTGCTGAGGGTGCGCTCAATCTCAGTGTCCCTGTTGCCAACAAAGATATTAAACAGCACCAGTCCCAGTACTGACCCCTGAGGAAAGACCCTTGTCATTGTTCTCCACTTGGACATCAAGCAACATTTTGAGTGTGACCATCCAGCCAATTCCTTATCCACTGAGTGGTCCATCCATCAAATCCATGCCTCTACAATTGAGTGACAAGGATGTCATGCAGGACACTGTCAAATGCTTTGCACAAGGTCAGGTAGATGATGTCAGTTGCTCTTCCATTATCCACCTTTATTCCAATAAACCGGAAAATTGCTGTTGAATTAAAAAGGAATATTGACAACATCTTAAACACAGCCAGTGTTTCCCTTGCTAAAGAAACATCTGTCCTGATGTTTATGCAAAATAACAGATTATAAAGCTAAATACTTTGCTATTTTTATACATTGCAGACAAAGATGTTGCTGTACATGGCAGACTGTGGCTATAGAGGAATTGTAATTAGGCCAAATCTCATTACATGTTTGCAGTTCAGCTGGACAATGAAGCCAAGGCCTCTCTTTGCTTGGGAAAATGTCATGGGACAAATAGGGTTTAAAGTTGCCAAGTTCTTTATTTTGCAAGTCTTCCAAAGAATCTGCTGTCCTTCTGCTGCATAGTTGCAACTTCTGGGATGACAGCACATTTCCATTTAACACTGGTAATTAACAAACACGGTCTTAAAGGGAACAGCACCTACTAAAGGAATACTAGCAAATAGTACTGCAGCTCCAATTCCAACACTACTTGCACTCACATGAGTCAGTCTGAAAGAAAGGGGAAAGGAAGGATAACTAAACCCCTAGAAGTATGTCAAATTATTTAATCAATATATTTTCATGTTTTATTTATTGTCTGACAGCCATGTAGCTAATAAAAATATCTATGATACCCAGTGCACTCAAACAATTAATTTAATTATTGGATCATTCAAAAAGAATCATTTGCCAGCCAGAAGGCAGGCCAATATTTCATAATAGTCTCTTACTCTACTTATAATTGTGTAAAGATGGTGCAATTGTTAGGACCACCCTTGAGGATTATTTTATCCTCCTCCTCTTATCCTGCAACAGGCTTCATCTCACACCCTCAGTTAGTCAGGCCTTGATGCACATGAAGTCAAATAATCAAAATAGAGTGTTACAGGATTTGCGACAAAGTCCAGTGATGTGATCCTCAAAACTAAGGTCTACTCTGTTAACAATGTCATTTTTCACCATTAGGGAAGGATACTGCAAATCCAGTCCAGCAACAAAATGGCAGCACTAGCATGAGTTTGTGAATTCTGTAATTCTAGTTGTACATGTATGTATATTTTATATATGTGTTTATATGTATTAATAATTTATATATGTAGCTATAGTTTTCATCCACATATGTAAAAACAGTTGGAAGTTTAAGTGCTAATTTTTAACCTTAACCAGTGTGTAAGCACTATAAATTAGCATGCACCCCTGTATTTGAATTTGGGTATTTGTGAGACCTTTGTCTCTCCTGGATTTTAATAACTGTCAGCAGTTTCATTTCATCAGCAGACTGTGAACATTGTTTATTAAATTTCAGACATAATATAGAATATTGCCCTGTCTGTTACACACCTGGACAGCTTGACTTTTGTCTAGACCAAGATGAAAAGATCCAGTCATCAAGTATCATTTCCTAGGTAGTGCAAAAAAAACCCCTTCTGCTGTCTCTTCCACTTTGTCCAACTCATTGTCTTTCATAAGGTCTTAGAAAACTCTGTCTTCATCTCAAAAGGACTATAAAGATAAGAAAAGATAGCTTGTAAGGATAAAAATTCCAGGATGAGACCTTCATTTACCCTTTTTTTCATAGGTTTGTTTTCTCATTTTGTAGTTTTTAATGTTCAGTAAATTGCTTTTCTCTGTTAACAGCACATGAATAAGTGGGGAATGTCAACATCAGAACATGCTATCTAAAATAGGAAATCAAATGAGCTTCTTGATTTTAATATGTGTTATAATCATCAAGAAAAACACAAAGATATGAGAAAATAGAACCTTTCTTCATTTAGATGTTTCTGCTTCCATACTCAGCGGTCAAGGGCAAACCTGGAGGATTTCTGATTTAGTCTGGAGATTCATACCTAAAAAGTAGGGGGTCACTTGAATTTTTTGGGGAGACCATCAGCACATATAATCTGTAGAATAAATGTCCAGATGCATCTCCAGAGTCCTCGGGTCGTCTGCTGTTTTTCCTGCAGAAAACCTCTTCATATAGAGGACAGAGATGGGTGTTACACCTAAGGGAATGCTCCCTCTATAGGCAGTTTGTCAGATACAGTTTTCTGTGGAAAATAAGTGAAACACTGTCACTAGGAAATACAAGCTGAAGCAGGACAGTTTAATTACCTTTGGCAAAACATGCAAAGATGTCATACAATGATTCTGCTATTGTTAATGCTTTTGACAATTCAGTTTTGTAAAAGAAGGAGGAAAAGTTTTCTTGACACAAATAGATTAATGTATGGGTATGCAGATCTTTGAAGTCAAATTCTTGCCTTAGAGAAAAATTGTGGTGGCTAGAAAAGAAATATTAATCAATTTAGTAAGTTGGGGTCTTTTTCTAGAAACACTTTTAGTTTTGTAAAACAAGGTCACTTGCAAGGTTATGTCGCATCTCTTACAGAGCATTAAAGATGCAGTAAGTTGATAAATAAGTTGGGCTAAAATAGAATCATAGAATAGTTTGGGTGGGAAGGGACCTCTAGAGATCATCTAGTCCAACCCCCCCAATACAGGATATAAGTATTCAGTGCTCTAATTAGTTAAATAAATCTAGACTGGGAACTTTCAAATAAATAAATACACAAAGTAGGTAATATAAGATGCAAAAGATACATAAGAAGGAGATATGCCTGCTGCATTCCCTGAGGTAGTGTTTATTGATACTAGGACATCTACTTTGCTAGATTGTGTTATGCATGGAGACAATTAAGAAGTTGCTAACCAGTTTTGTCTATTGCCATATGTTGTACCTGTTTAAATATAAGTTTTTTATGTCTCACATTCTGTTCTGATAATCCTGAGACTTCCATGACAAATTTTCCAGTGTTTGACGAGAGATGTACCTAACAATGTAGAATATTTTACTCCTGTTCAATCTGAATCTTTCATAATAAGTATTATGAAGTTATTCATAACCTACATACTTCATTCTTAATTGCTAGTCATTTTACTTCCAAATCTGAAATTACACTTCCAAATCCTATGACTTGCCTTATCAGTTACAGTTGTGTAAAATAAAATAATATGATCAATTGGGTTAGCTTTAACATAAGGAAATAATTATTATTTTAGTACATTGATCATAGCCCCTGTTATATCTGTCACCTTTTTACTGAAGATGAATGATAGACCTTGTGTTCGTATCTTTGCTGAGATTATAAATTGTACTTTTCCCAACCTGACAAAAACAAGAGGCTTATTACATTCCTGTCAGGTTGGCTATTCAACGTCCTTAGTCACAGGGTCACCTTTTAGATTTTAATACAAAAGCCAAAACATTACACTTTTTCAAACTACAGAACCTTTACTGAAGGATGGAAAAAATAAATTTTATCTGTTTTATAGTTGATAAATCCCAACAGAGATATCTCGTTGCTTTTGTCATCCAGTGTAACACTCTTTGTACTTTCAGGTATTAAAAATTTGCAGGATATGTAATACGTTATTGTGATAGTTACAAGCACTGTGTTAATCAACCTGTTGTCTTCAGTTCCCTAAAAGCCAAGCTTCTAGAGTATCAGGAAAGCATTCTCACTGATTCCCATTTTGTGCTTGAATACATTCTTTGTTCTGTATATACATCTGCAAAATTTTTGTATTGTTTCTTTGCATTTACAGGTCAAATAACTGTATGGCAATGAAAATTCCCAAGGTAACAAGATAAATTTATTTCTCTCCATTCTGGGTCAAAAATAATTTTAATCTATATTTTAGTATCAGAGCCAAAGATAATTGAATCCAGAGGGATTTTTTTCTGCTGATTTTAGATCTATCACAGATACTTATCTTTTGATAAAATAAGTTTCCATCTGGACATATTTATTTTTCTCCACTGACTACAGAGGAAGCTTAAATAGCTAGTGCAGATGTATAAGTGTAACCTTTAGATGCATAAATTAGGACAGATAAACCCATTTTCTCCTGGATGGGTGTTTAGCACTTGGTGTAGTTTATATAATGTTAGTGAAAGGTTTAGACTTTAAGAAATTTTAGACATCTCATTCTGAACCTAGCCAGTCAAAACAATATTTAGCTTAGCTTAAGGATCATATTGTACATGAGTTTGCCTGTTTCTTCCTTCACTAGGTCTACTAGGTTTGGCTGGAATGGAGTCAATTTTCCTAGTAAATCTGTTACCCTGTGGGCCAATTTATTCCACATGTGCTACAGGAGTAGGTGTCTCAAGTAAGATTTAGTGAAAAGGGTCAAGGCCCTCAGGAAATCCCAGCTCTTTGTAGGGTGTCTCTAGCGTGAGTTCATTCCTACATAGACATCAGATATTCCACAGAGGTCCTTGAAGAGATACTTTCTGAATGCCTCAGACATTGGAAACTTCAGTGGTAAGCTCACAATTCGACAGCAATCAACTGTGAGGCACGCATCCAACACAGACATGGATTTCTTTGCTCCAGCAAACATTGAACCACTTGTTTTGATGATACCAGGGCTATGTAGTTCTTCAGCTCTGTTATAGGAACCATAGGGGAATTTTACATATGGGAAAGAACATGTTCGTCTTGGCAATTTTTGTCATGTTTTAAACAGTCTGTTTCTGTTGTGAAACACAAACACAAAACTTTTACTTGATGTCACAGAAATCTTATAGATGCTCTAAAAACTTGCCAAATTTTCTTCATAGTTATGGTTTGGTCTAAATGCTGTCAAACACAGATCACTGTTACACTTAAACAAATTGGTGTGCCTTTCACACGGTTGATCTTTTCATCCTTCAAAGAACAGTTATATTTTTAAGATTAAACATCCACTTTTTTATAATTCTAATTTCGAAGTGGCAAGTTAAAGTAGTGTTTTTGACTGGTTATAAAATCTTCCATAACAGATACTTGACATAAAAACCAGGTCTTTGTAATGTCAATTTTGTAATATCATTTAAATTGACCTGTTCATATCAATGCTTTGGGAATCAGTTTGCATATTGTCAAGCAGATCACAAATAGTGATATCCTCATATTGAAGCAATTTCTGGACATATTCCAGTATTGTAGTTTTTTTTGTTTCAAAGTCACTATCCTATACAGTAGTCCAAAACCCTAAGTACATATATTTAAGAAGAGATGTTGACAGTTTGACTGTTGTCCTAGCCTGGATAGAGCTCATTTCTTCATAGCACCTCATATGGTGCTGTGTTTTAGATTTTTGATCAGAACAGTACTGGTAACACAAGAATGTTCTAGCTTTTGCTCAACAGTGTTTGCACAGCATCAAGTCCTTCTTCTTATTTTCTCACTCTGCCAGCCCCAGTGTATAGACTGGGGGCTGCACAATAGCTTGGGAGGAGGTACAACCAGGCAGATGACCCTAACTAACCAAAGAGATATTCCATATCATATAACAGCATGATCAGCAATGAAAGGGAAAAGAGGAGGTTTTAGGAGGGTTAGCCATCTTTTGCTCAGGAACGGGCTGCACATCGGTCAACCCGTAGGAGATGGTGAGTGATTGCCTTTGCATCACTTGTTTTGTTTTGTTTTCTTGTCTCTTATTCCACTTATTCTCCCCCCCCCCCCCCCCATCATGACCCCCAAGTTTTCTTGCTTTTCTTCTTCCTTTTCTCTCCCTCTATTTCATTTGGGCTGGTGGGGGGAAGTGAGGGAGCAGCTCAGCTGCCCACCAGGGTTAACCCACAGCAACTTTTTATAATTATCACACAGAAATAAATATATTCTCAAACTACCAGTACTAATAATAAAAAGATCATTAACAATACCAAATATTTGAAAAGATACATGTTTTCAAATAGCTCTAAACACTATATTCATTTTCATTAATTAGAAGCCAGATCTCTTTATATTTGTTCAATCTGATATTGATATTTCTTGAAAGTTACATAAGCTGAATTACATTTCTCTGCTGCTTGCAATAATGTGATATTGTGAAAATCAGCAAGAATCTTATTAAAGATGTAACAAGATGCATTTTTTTCTGAATGTAATACAGACCAATTTATGCATGGATTATTTCTAAGTATGACAAAAAATGTGATTTCATGAAGAGATCTCTTGCTGTTCAGAAAAAATTTAATTTCAGTAAAATTCTCAGGTCTTGAATATATTTGACATACTTCCTATTTGCTTCATCTTATCTACTTCTTTGAGAGATTAATTTTTGATTAAATTGGTCCTTCTTAACAAAATCTGAGATCACAGGGAGGAAAACCAGGAGAGTAAGAAATAACTGTTTAGTTTTCCAAAATACTGATGAAATACAAGGTAATTAATCAATTACCTGGCAAAATGTGAAACTGTGGACTTAATCTTCCAGCTATGCATAGGTCTTGCCAGAACTGTATGCATCCTTTACAGCTATCTTGACAAGAGTCATGATAACAGCTTTGTTGTTCCTTCTTTAGAGGAGAGCATTGAACATGGGTCTTACACTCGTTGGGGCATTGACAAAAAACAAAATATTGTGAGCCGAGATCAAAAGAAAGGGTAAAATTTCAGACCCCACTAGTTGCATATTTCCTAAAGTTGTATCATTTTACTCTTCATTTAATTCCTGGTTTGTATTGGCAACACCTGTGTCTCTCTCTGAGAAAACTTCTCATTTGCAGTTAATTATTTCTACACACTGCTTGCATTACCAACATGAAAGTGGAGGAATCTGTTTTTTTCCAAGACATCTGGGGGTTGGGCAAAACATTTAATTTGGTGAGACCTGGCTGGTTCAAGGTTTGAGTCAATTAATCTATCTGCTAAAAATTTTCCTTTATAGTCAGTGAAGAGGAAAAAATAAGTAAAAGACTCCACAAGAAGATTCTTCCCATACTGAAAGATCTGTCCAACAGGCGAGATGAGCAGTGCTCCAGGGGTGTCTCATTACTTCCATTGCAAATGGAAAGCCACATCATGGCTTGCTTAAACTAGATGCTAACATTTAGACACTTAACTTCCAGTGAGAGAAAGATATTAAGAGCTTCCGCCTCTCCCAGGCAGCTGACTGGTTGATTAAGTAGCTAATTATCTTTGAAGTTCTGCTTCTTGGGTCTTGGAGTTTCTACAGATAAAATGTTTCTGGAAAAAATAGTTTTCTAATACTGCACAAAGGAAGCACTGTTTTCCACCAATTTATGAACTTATTAGCATGCATGAATAATTAACTTTTCATGCTGCTTTTCTTATCTAAGAACTGCCTATGACTTCGTATTGTTGATTTAAAACCTTAACAAACCATATACACCCTATAGCTTGATGTATACACATAAACACTATATACATCTGCAGCAACAGAAATCATATTGCCTCAGGCAGCTGATTCTAAACCCAGAGTATTCTGCCATTGATTCCAAAAGAAACCTTCAAGCTTTGCCTCATGACAGATACTGGGGCTTATTTGGCTGGATCTAAAATCTATTGTAGAGAACCAAGGTCTTAACACGGGATAATACACATTCTGGAGCGTGAGACAAACCAAAGCGATACTGTAGATATGTACCTGGCTTTCTCTACAGCTTTGTATTTTTTGATATTACCAAGAGCAAGATCATTTTTAGTGCCTGCATGGTTTGTATGTATTGATAAACTACAGTTTCTGTAATGACATAATATGGTCTTATTCTGAGATGAGGCAGACAGGCAACCTTAATCTTTCCCTAAAATTACATATCCCACAGCTTCTGTAACTCAGCATATATCAGAACTGCATGTCTAATAACATAACTCTATCCTAAACACTGAAGATCCTTCTTTTCTGGCAATAGTGTCTAATTAGAAGTGTCCATGTTCCCAGAAAGAATTTTTACAATCAGCTTGTTTCTGGCAAAGACCAATTAAAAAATGTGAGTGAAAAAGCAGAGCAGAGTAGAATAGAGTAGAATATTTAATTTGGAAGGAACCCACAACAATCATCTAGTCCAACTACCTGACCACTCCAGGGCTCACCAAAAGTTAACTCATGCTATTAAGGGCATTGTCCAAATGCCTCTTAAACACAGACAGGCCTGGGGTATCAACCACCTCTCTAGGAAGCCTGTTGAATTGTTTGACCACCCGCTCATTAGCTTTCTAATGTCCAGTCTAAACCTCCCCTGGTGCAGCTTTGAACCATTCCCACGCATCCTATCACTGGATACCAGGGAGAAGAGATCAGCACCTCCCTCTTCACATCCCATCCCCAGGAAGCTGTAGAGAGTGATGAGGTCACCCCTCAGCCTCCTTTTCTCCAAACTAGATAAACCCAGAGTCCTTAACAGCTCCTCATAGGACATGCCCTCCAGACCTTTCACCAGCTTTGTTGCCCTTCTCTGGATGTGTTCAAGTACCTTCACAATCTTCTTAAGTTGTAGGGCCCAGAACTGAACACAGTACTCAAGGTGAGGTCACATCAACACTAAATACAGCCAGACAATCACCTCTCTTTACCAGCTGGTTAATGCACCCTAGAATGCAGCTGCAGACCTCACCAGACTCCCATGACCTTTGTCAGATGATTGAGAGGGGTTCTGCTGTAACTTCTGCTAGCTACTTCAGTACTCTGTGATGAATCTCATCAGGCCCCATGGACTTAGGAGCTTTTAACAGATACAACCTGTCCCTTACAATTTCACTGTCCACAAATGAAAAGTCATTGTACCCGTAGTTGTGGTCCTCCAACTCAGAGGACTGAGCAGCTCACAGTCTATCAGTATTATTAAAGACTGAGGAAAAAAAAAAAAAGCATAGAATGCTTTAAGGACAGCCTGAAAACGTATCTTAAAACTTATCACATCTCCTAGATCACCCAGGAGGGGTAACAGGGAATTTAAAGAAAATAAAAATCAGCTTCCTCTTTTTATTCACCATAGAGATGTATGTTACAATTTTTTAGCATGAATTAGTATTTATAAGGTGTCCATTTGTCTATTGGATTCTAAGAAGGTATTTATATAAACTAAATCTAAAAGTATTTGTTTTAAATGTTGAAGTCCTCTATGTCTCATCAGAAAACCAATAACTATCTTGCAAGGTGTTCAGGAAAGATAAAAATCCTTGAAAATAATTGCATCTAGGAAGCAGAATTAGTACATATTTTTCCAATTATATATAGAACTTTTGTATGGAAACCTTGTCATAATAATAACTGCAAGGGAGACAATGCTCTAATATTCACATTTATACCAAATTCTGACACTGATTATAGATTACCTAGGCATTACCCTTGCATTACATCCTGTAGCATATGTTGCCATGTTAATACAGAAAAAAATAATTGCTAGGCTTCTCAAACATTTTACAAAATATATTATCTTAAAATGAGAATCCTCTTTGCCAAATACTAATGTTTCTTGTTCTGCCTGAAAAGCTGCATTTTCAGTAGTTTTCTTCACTCAAAAGGGAAGTTGTTTTCATTTAATTTGCCTCCACTAATCTATTTCTTCTAGTGATTAATTTTTGGTTGATTGTTTCCTCACACTCAAATGCAAGTTATCATGGGACAAAGCTTCCACAGCAAGTAAAGAACATTTTACGTAGCTCTTTTTAATTAAAAGAAAACTATTAATAGGGTATACCAAATTTGGGAAGTTTTGTGACTATGATAGAAAAAATAGGGAGAAATTTGTCTCAACTTATGGGTTTGGAGGTTATAACCATCTTTGTCGGTGGATGATGCAAATGCCCCTGTGTTAGAATCAGCAAGGACTGGTTGAATGATTAGTTTTCCTTCAACTAATACCACACAAGTCCTGCTATAAGTGCAGGTATTCAGGTATTTGGAGAAGGGAATACAATTAGGGAATAGTTGTCTGAAAATATAAGAAAAAGCAAAAAGAAAACAAAAATAAGGAAATATATCTTTCAGATAATTTGCTAACAATTTCTCTTTTATTTAGAAAATTTTGTCTGCAGC
This sequence comes from Strix aluco, assembly GCF_031877795.1. NCBI lineage: Eukaryota > Metazoa > Chordata > Aves > Strigiformes > Strigidae > Strix > Strix aluco. The sequence continues at coordinate 119,994,235 of NC_133933.1, forward strand.
AATATAAGACAGCTGTTCTAGGGGAAATACCAGGTGTGCAGGAGGAGGGAGAGGCCATTGACATTAGTTCACAATCTTGTGTAGAGAAGCTTATGGTCTTCAAGCATTCACTATTTGGTATTTATTAGTTTTCTCTTTGGCAACAATCCCCCTTCCTGCCAGGGAAGTGTAGGCTCTGACTGAGCTGTTTGCGATCTGCTGTTCTGCACTGGGACCTTGCCAGAGACCCAGTGGAACTGACCCTCTAAAATGAATTTTTAAAATTCAGATCTGGTGCACTGGAAAAGTGAGCTACAAATTTTCTGGGTAAAGCAAACTATCACATTAATACGAGCTGGCACAGCATAAGGTCCCACGTCGTTTCTGCATAAAGTCTCTCCTGTTTAGCTGGAGGCTGTGGACCCTCAGTCTCTATAACAAATAAAGGAACACAACATGCTCCAAGTCTCCTTTAGGATCTGTCCTTTGGCTCAATCAGCCCCCTTAGGAAATACCCTGAGTTCATCCAGCCTACTTTAATAGCACAAGCTGTGATCTGCTAGTCCGTACCTCAGCTGAAGATATTAGACAAGTAACCACTTTCCAAATAACTTGGAGTGAGACCACATGTTAGTACATTTTATTTAACTCTAATAACTAAAAGTCTTTTGGGTCTAAAAACTGTTAACAGTTCTCAAGTTAAATGTATAAAACTTACATGTAATTCTTTCAGAGCCCAGGTATTGGATTGTCTGGTATTTTCTTATAGATGGAAGAACTACTACTGTAAGACCTACTGCAAGAAAAAAAGCTACCGCAACCTGATATGTACAAGGGCTGTGAAAGGTTTTTTTGCATATTCCTCTAGGGCTGGCACTGCAAAAAGGTATGGATGAACAGAGAATCATATCAGTGTTTCACCTGTGCATCTCAAAAACCTCAGGAAGAATACAAGAGCAAACAACCTTACAAAATATGGTAATGAATGCACTGCCTCTACTTCCACTGTCAGTTTTCTACTTCCACTGTCAGTTTTCTAATCTTCCAGGGCAGAAACCTCCAAAAACTCCTTTCAGTAATGCAGAGGGAAGTAATGCAACCCACAGGTAAAAAACCTTTCTTACCTCTCCTGTAAGATTTGCTCAAATATTTTCAGCAATTGGGCTCCCAGTAGTTGAGTTACAAGAGTAAGTTTAATTTTTTGTTCTGGGAGAAAAAATATCATAAGGAGTGCATTCTTAAAGTGAGACTTATATGGATCATATTTTCTTGGGACCCTGCCTAAACAATAAAGCTTTTGGGCTTAATCTAAACTGGCCTTTAGCCTTCCAAAGGATTTGTAATATCAGCTTTTTCTTGTTGTTTGTTTCACCCGTTAAGGACCCACAAACCTGTCTTTTTCTAAGGGAATGAAATGTAGCTTTAAATTTGAAATTATGAAATTACATTTTTCCCCTCAGCAGTGTTACTCATATTTGTGTGGATTTTAATTTGTCAGTGCTTGTCAGAGAGACTTGTTTTAAGACATTGAATGCTCTGTCCACGCAACCTGAAAGGATTGACTGAGATTATAATAATTCTTTTGGTAAAAGATTGATGCACAAACTCTCAAGGCAATTAGAAACTCAGTTTTGCCAATCCAATGTTTAATTCTTTCTCATGTTTCTTTAATAAACAAGAGCCAGAAATATGAGGAGAGAAACTACAGCACTTTTTATTATTCCACAGGCACACAGCCTTCGTGGTCTAGCAGAAATGACTTATTCACTCTGAAATGTTTAGTGTCAAGCCTTATATTATATCTGTCTCTCAGGTACCTCATTTGGAGAACAAAGAGACCTAGCACTTATTTTGCTTCTGATCTGTGATTTCTGGGTGGTTTGTAACACTTGTTGAGTTTGAAGGAAATTACAGGTAGGACCCAGTCATCTTCGACAGATCTCTAATATTTATGTAAGCTTTTGATGCCTAGTAAAATAGTTCTCTTGAAAGAATTGTTTAAAGTCTGATTGAGAGATTTGTTCATCTTTGAAAGCTTTCAGAGTAGCTGTTTGCTTTCTCAAGTTGAACTTTCTAGGTTAATAAGGAAATTTTAGCATTATAATACTTCAAAGACATCTCCAAAAATTGTCTCCATTTATCTTTCCTGTTACCTAGTCTGGCTTCAGAAACAATTGATATTTCTCCTTCCAAGTATCACCTTTCAAGTCTCAAATCTCTTGTAGGTGTGGCAGAACAGAAAAGAGTTTCTTAACTTCACACGGCCAACGAAAATTTCATTAACCTCTTCACAGCCAACCATTGTTCTATAAATATCACAACAGGATTTTTATCATCACTGAAGCATTAATTTAAAACAGTCAGATGTAAATTTAGAATTCAGAAAAGCATCCACTAAAAAACATACAAATAAGTGGTGTTTAGAAATCCCTTTCAATTCCATAAACTGCCAGTCACTACAGCCATTTTCTTCCCAATATGGGCTAAATCTTAGTAATGACGCTAATTTATTTTGCAAAAGAAAAGGCACTGCCATCTTTATATCTCATAACCATCTTTACTCAGTTCTTGTTTAAAATAAACTACCAAAATATCATAAAAATGAAAAGCAGTAAATAAAATAATTTCAGCTAACCAAGTCTAAGCCACATCATTTGGGAACTTTCTATAGGAGGACAATGGACATCTCAAGAGGAAGATTAAACAGGTAGCTAAGGCAAGTGGCATGAATCTCACTCCACAGCTACATCCATTTCTCAACATGTCATATGAAAGGCCTTATTATCTTAGAAAAATAATTCTTAGACAGAGTTTTCAGGTGAGAAGAGTCTTTCCCAACCACTGTAAAATCTCTAGAATGTATATTTGCTTTCTCATAACATGAAATCCAAAGTCAGTTTCTTTTCTTCTATGGTATAAAGTGTCTAAAATATTACTGCTTCTATATGTTGTGGTACATAAACTAAATTAACAGGTGTTGTGTTGAAAGTGTCAAATGTTTTATTCTTTTTTTACAGGAAAATGGTACAAAGATGAGCATGGAAAGGAATTTAGAACTTCAAACACTTGAGTGATTTGCCAATGTTGTCTTAGAATAAAAAATTACAAAACTATTTTCTTGGGATACTAGTTACCAATATTTTTATTTTTAATCAACAATTACTTATAATACAAATAGAGTACTTAAATGTTAAAATTAAGTATCTGGATATGAAAATACAGGGAAGAGAAAGTATTAGAGTTAGAACCTGCAGGTTTAATCATACAATCCCAACTAAACCCTGAAGAGAGTTGAAGAAATGTATGTCATGTCCCATCAATGAGAAGAACAGACGTAAGATTATTCTATTTCACTAGTATCTTCAAAAAATGTCTTTTAATAATTATACTCTCCTACAATTTGCATATGAAGCTGATACTTCAGTCTGAGAGCTTGCCAATATTTTGATTAGCCGCTGTCACATTTCAGCATGAAAAGCTTTTTCCTTATTGACTGAGCAAAGTCATCCAATGCAAAACATAATCATATCCTAAGTGGTAGAGGTCTTCCTTCTGGTGTCTGCTGGATTTATTTAGGCATCTCATTTGCTCTATCTTTTTCGTAGCACTTGGAAGGAAAAGGATAGCTGTTGATGTTTTGCCAGCTTTTCAGTTCCTTCATGTTAGTAATCTCTCATAAATCTGAAGGTTCACATCCCTGTTTACTATTTTACATTTTAGCATAAAATCTTTTGATATCTTGATTTACACCATGTGTAAAACTTATGGCTGCAGAGATATTAGCAATATTCCATGAATATATATCTTTCTCAGGTTTATAGACTCTTTTCAAAGAGGTTTATAAGCTTCATTTTGAGACCAGTAAGCGCATTTATTTTTAATAATAATTTCTCATTCTGTTTTAGTGTTTGTTTTTGAGTTAGGAATATTTAAATAATGGTAAGCTCTCAGATATTGCAAGAGAAGTATGATTATCAGTTTTAAAATTATAAAAAAATATTTAAAAGTTTACTATAAATTTTCTTTTTTAAAAAAAATTTTCATGCCCTGGTTAGGAGAAAATAAAGGTAAGAAAAAAGAGACATAAATGGAATTGGGAAAAAGAGGAATCCAAGAGGGATTCTCCCAAACAACAAATGAAACATATTTTTTGTTTCTGTTTCAGTTTTGAAGCTGATATATGAAAATTAAAATTTAACCAGCAGTTTCAAAAATATTTTTCAAGTAGTGAATTTCACAAAGAGAAATTCAAGGGGATTCCAGCACTGACTTGTTATAACTTCTGTTACCTTTGGTTTCCTTCCTTGGAAGATCTTATTGACATAAAATCCTCTCTAATCACAGAATCATCTAGGTTGGAAAGGACCTTGAAGATCATCTAGTCCAACCGTTGAACTGTTCTACTACAGGTTTAAACCTCTTCTTGTGGAAAAAAAAGTATGGTTTCTGAAGAAGACCTCAAAGAAAGTATTCGTAGTTTTATCTTTATTGATGTTTCCTTTTAATATCTTTCTAACGACAAAATGTTGGCACTGGTATGTTTTCCTAGAATATATCAATCAGAAACTTTTGTCAAATTATAAAATATGGGCATCTTTCCACAATCCTGTCACACAGTTAATTTCTTTCCATTTATTTGACACAGTATTAGTCACGGTAAACTTTAACAAATGAGGAAGAAGCCCTACATGCTCTCTAGCTTCTCATCCAGTCATTAAGCACATTTTGGAAAAAGTGTTTGATAAGGTTCAAATTAGAAATAAAAAGCTTGCTCCTCTCAGGACATTTAAACCTCATCATCACAGCAGATCATTATGACCTTTTTGAGCCACCACAAACCAATTTACCATAAATAAATCTGTTCCTCGCCTATTCATTGTTCCCTTTCTAGAGACCTTGACCTTGCTGGAGCTGTATACACCATTTCAGATACTCTTTAAAACAGACTGGGTATTCTGTATCCTAGTCACTCCATAAACTGTTATGATAAATATTCAAACATATACAGTACTTGTTTATATAAGACATAATGACTTTAAATTGGGCTGATTAGATATGCCTGTCTGAATGTACGTTAATAATTTACTTTTCATCAATTTGTTCCAGTGCCTAGAGGGCTTTGAGAGGATTAGAAAAAAAAAAAATTTAAAAAAATAAATCTTGAAATTTTAAGCAGGAAAGCAACTCAATTTAACTGAACAATGCATGCTAGTTCAAAAAAAAAATCATAATAGATTCATCTAGACACAGATTCAGAAAGTAAAGAACCAAACAATTTGAGATTAGGCCTTCAGGCAAATGTTAGGTGAACTACAGAAGAAAGAGTGAATAGTGGGCATTACCTTTTTATGTAACACTCTGAGTTGTGACCCAGAGTTTTTGACCAAAGGCTTTTCTGCTTTCTGGTGAGCTTGACATATACAAAAAGAGTAAGTCAAAGACTTCCTCGAACTCCTACTCAAAAAGAAAAATTACTAATTTTCATTTCAATTTTGCCATTCTGAATAAACCACACTAGAAACTTTGAAATAGATTTTTAATCACAATCCCTTCATGTTAATATTGATGTAGACTAAAAATTTCAAATAAAGATCATGTAGTTCCTTACAAAAATTTCTTTGCTACTCAGAGATACCAATCTTTTGTACCAAATTATGCATCTAAAATGAGGATGCTTTCAGAGACTGCTGGTCAAAATCTAATTTTCCAATAGGCATGAAAGGACACCAAAAGATATTTGAATAATAATGTCATTGTTTTCTTCCTTCCAAAGTCTTATGGGATTTAACTACCCATGAAGCCCCCTGAAAGCATGATTCAGCAGCCCATACACGGTTGCGTTGTGTCACTTGCTCTGCATCAGGTAGCTCACGTGGCCTCCAGCTGATTTCCCACAAGTCCTGTGTCATATATGCCAGTCCCATCCAGATAGCTCTCACATTGTAGGACATTTCACGTGGCATTACAGATGTGTGTGTGGACAACTAGAAAAAGACGTCAGCATTCACAAGTGACCAGTCAATGGTCAAGGAAGCTAATGGTGTCAGCGAGTATTTCAGCCAACTAGCTGCAAGACGCTCAATTCAACAGCTGTAACATAGTCACTTTCCTGAGGCTGGATGTGTGGAGGGCCTGAATCCTGCTGGGAGTCTGCTGAAGACCTGGAGCAATGCTGTCAAATACTTACAATGGCATTAAGCTCCTATGTTGAAGTAGGAGTTTGGTTTAATACAGCTAGATAGAGGTGTCTAAATGTTGGTGTTTACAAAGGTACCAAGTCTCTGGAGAGGAGGCTGATTCCACATGAAGGCACCAAGGCCCATTTCAGGGGCTCCAGAGCCCCTGAGACAGCATGTAGGCTAGCAGATCTCCTTTCTCAGCAAGCTTGACTCTAATCTCTTTCACTTCCATCTTAAGAGAGTAATGAGATTTATCACTCCTGCTTCTAATCCTCCTTTTGTAGCCTTTCGTAGAAGGGTACCTAAGAGTATTGTACATTTAAGACCAGTGAGAAACAGGTTCCCATGTAATGTGTGAGACTTATGTCTGCATATCGCTGATCAGACACTGCAGAAATCTGACCCCTTGACTATGAATAACTGCTGAAGAAATCAAGCACTGAGGCAACATGTTATTAAGGAAACTTTCTTTTCTTGTTAGTTTACCTCTAACCTGTTCATTATTGAACGTTTCCCAGTCCCAGGGTTAGAATATATAACTAGAGTTCAACAGGTTTGAATTTTTCACAAAAAAAGTTAATTTTGACATGTTTTATGAGAAATGTGGAGATAACCGAGTCAACTATGTTATGTTACTGACTAGAATTGCTAGTCTTTCTTGTCCTTTCAATACAAACCTGCTTTGCAGAAGCACCTCAAGCCTTGACCATCCAAATTTCATGTTAGAGTAAGTAAAACCACTCCATAAGTAAAACCACCCAGCAACCCTCCTGGGACTTCTGTCCTTTGTCAACATGTAAATCTGATGCCTCTTTGCACCTTTATCAGCTCAAAGGCTCTCCATCTCCTCTTCACTGATGTAAGGGAAAGAATAACAATGTGAGGCCCTGCCTTCATGCAGTCCTCAGCTGTCACGCAGGAGTGGGTTATATCTGCTTTTTCCTGACAGTGAGGCCAAAAGGTTTAAGAGTGGACCTGGAGCAGATTGGTTGGAGCAGACTGACTGTTCATACAGTTCTCGTGATTAACTTCAGTGGTCCTTGGAGTACCTCTGAGGTTTTTTTTCAAAATGCTTTTCTAAAATATATAAAAAGAGCAGACTCTCCTCAGTGTCCATTGAGGAATTCAGTTTTGCTGTCATACTGTAAGCTAACAATCTACACAACCCACCAAAATATAAAGCATTATGCACAGAATGCCTTGCATCACTGAATTTTGTCGCTCTCCATCTTTCCTTTCTACCCCATTGCTCGTTGTTCCCTAAAAATGAACAAATTCACTCTTCAACCAAGGACCATGGAAAAATTATTTTAATAGCACCAATAAAATGCTTGGTTTTAAACTACAAAATAGTTGTCTCAGATTTATTTTCAGGGGTTTTTTTCAAAGCAAAATATCTTTATTCAAAACTTCATATGTTTTCAGGGTATAAAATATTTATTTTTCCTTCCATGATACTTTTCCTTTTAATTTCATGACACACTACTATTTTCAGAAATGGTGTACTTTCATAAAATGGTACCAAAGTGGAAAAAAAAAATGTAGGAAAATGAGATTTTCCCTACAGAAACACAATTTATTGGGCCAAAGCCAAGGCAGTACTCTTAATATTGCAAAATATAAATAAGTGTTCTCTAGAAAACTAAGTTTCAGTGCAGCTATCAACATCTGAAGGGATATACCACATGAAACTGCATCAGCATTGTTAAAGCAATGTGAAGTAACAAAAAATATCTGGTTGTCTGTATTACAGTGAGTTGCAGAAGATGGTAATCATGGTGGGGACAGCTCTGTTGGAGTTAGATCTTGGGCTCCATTGAGCATGACGACAAATGTCTAAATATTTCTGTAGCCACCCTACAGAGACCAACAAGATTCACAAAGTTCACTACAGGGTCATCAAGTGTTTTTAGCAGACATAATGAAAATTCACTGTGACTGTGGGCAGCTCTAAGTTATGCAATCTTCACTTTATCCCAGATGTTGCTAGAGGAATTTCTCTTTTGTTTAATATCAACAACATTTTTCCCTTGACTTCACTCACTGTAGTCACATGTAATCATGTCAACGTTAAAATACAGATGCCCAGACTATCTTTTGTATTCATCCACAGTAGCCAAAGATTAACAAAATGGTATAAATAAAATAAATGAATAAGAATGCACAGTATCTCTATAATAAATCAAGCCTTTGTACAGGATATTATTCAATAAATGGAATGGGAATAATCTCTTTAATCTACATCATCCTTCATATACTTTAAAACTCTATGTTGCCTGTATTAGTAAAAAACAAAGAAAATATTGATGTATTCCAAAGTGCCATTCCAGGTTATAGCTGGCCAAAAAACAGGACTCCCTGTCTAGTCCAAACCAGACTGAAATAACAATGTATGAAATTTCACAAAAAAGTAATTCCAGAAATGTAATCCCAGGGCTCTCTGCAGTTGCTCCATGAAATTTATATTCTTGATAGTTTCACCATACAGTCACCCAGAATCTGAGGTTTTATAGCTGTAGGTAAAGCAAACGGACTAAATAAGCTGGTGTAGCTTGTATAGCTGCCCTAACCTGTGACAGTACTACAAGCAAGTTTGCCACTGCTGTCCTGCTTCAATGTCATGATGCTTCTTAACATATGAACATGATTTTTGCAGTAAAATCTTTCCCATGATTCATTTTGCTAGTAGGAGCAATATTTTACTTTATATAATATAAACTTATTTACCTGGGTTTTCTACTTATTCCTAAATAAATTTTTTTAAATCAGTCATCTATTACATTTGCTTATTTGATTTATTTATTATAAGCCATGGAAGATGGTTAGCTTATTCATTGTTTGTAGAAAAAGAATTATTTTCTTTCATTTTAGTTCAATCATAACTTCTTCCTGAAATTTTATTTTGTGCGTGTGTTCTCATTAATATTCAAAAAGGCTGTTCACTGCAGGCAAGGCTTAAAACCTGTATAATTGCAGCTTTTCTGACAATATTCTACAGAACAAAGGGAATTCCAGAAAAAATCAGACCTTGATACATTGTCACCATTTATAACTGTTAAATTCCCTTTATTTCTGAAGTGAAGGGAATGGAAATCAAACTTAAGGCACAGTGTTGGCAAATTCTGCCAATATTCATCTCCTCATAACTCAGCACACTGTGGTTTGAGAGCACTGATAAATGGCTGCTGCATACCAAAATTAGGAGGAGGTCCCTGTGTCCCTATGCTATTAGCATAATTCTGCATTGCAGGGTCTTTTTTTTGGACTCTGGTTTAATTAATACAATTATGCAAAATTCTGGAGGACAGTTGGAGAAAGCAGAAACCCTTTCCCACTCATCAGTTTTCATCCTCTTCTGTAAGTGACCTCTGATGGAGCTGCAGTGCTATTACTAAGCTACAGAGTCCCTGGTTTGTTTTTCCTCTGCTGGTATCAATCTTTTCCTGGCTTGGCTCTCTGTTAACTCCACACCATGAGAACCTGGGTTAAGCCCTCTTTCCACAACCTCCCTGCCCTTTCTGCACCCTGATGGTTGGGACGTTCTGCCAGGAAGCAGAGGATATGGGCTTGAGTCTTCTCAAGCTGGGAACACAGACATGACCTCTCGTCTTTGTGTTGTGGTGGCACCATTGCCATCTCCTCTAGTGTGGCTATATGTGCCTTCATTGTTTGGCAGTTCCTCCCATAACCTCTGATATTTTTGACCTGACCTTCTGAGACATAATCTCTTCCTGTGTGCTGTATATGAAACATAAGTAGCTATGTGACATGTAAATATGAAACCCATAAAATCTGGATTAGTCTACCCAGTGTTACTTGCACTCTTGTATGAGAAGCCTCAATTAGCATCCTAAACTAGGATGATCCTATGCTTATGCTGCGGTCAGAGAAACAGGCTGGTAATATCCAGATGACATCTGAAATGTTTCCCTATTTCCCACTGGGTTTAGTGGTAACCTATAAGAAATTATGATATTTATTTAGGCAATATTTTAAAAAATGTAAATTTAGATGGGTTGGAACCAGGTTCTGATGCTTGGAAATTAATTATCAAGTCTAAATTTAAAGACCTAAGCCATTGGCTTTGCATTACACTATTTCCAAACTGTGCAGTATCTTTCTCTCATATATTTTCTCAAAATACTATCAAGCTGAAGAGACTGCCATACTGTTCTGCAAATGTCCTGAAGACTTTTTTCCTCCTTGCTACTTCCTGCTGTGACTCCAGGTCCCAAAGTCTTTATAGATTGATACAGCATTTCATAATCAGAGCTGCATGTAGCTCTTTCCACACTGAAAAGATGTCAATGAATATGTCCACCATAAGAACGTGTCTACCACCATTCAGTGTTCTTGAAAACCTGGGCAAGTGAGCATGTTTGACCTTGTCAGAAACCTGGAGAATCAAAGTCAGTTTGAATGAAAGATTGCTCATTGGCTTATCGAGCTCCTGACTCGCGTTACTGAAGGTAAATTATTGGGCACTGCATTATTTTAGGACATAAGCAGTACACAAAACATTGCATTTTCATTTTGCTTAGTTGCTGTTTTTCATGGAGACAATCTTTCTGTATTGGATGCTGGCGGTTTTTTTTTGGACAATGAATCTTACTTACTCATTCTGGAGCTCAACAGATGCTCAAATATAGCCAAGAGATTTCAGCACTCACTTGCCGAATCATGGTATATAGGTAACTATTTCATCTGAAAGGACAATAAATGCTGCAACTGAGGCATTACCAGGTTCCATTGCTCTATCTTGTTCCTTCCACATGCAAAATGTGAGTAATGTATCTTCAGGTTAGGTTTGGATCTTGACCTTGGTAATAACCTAAGGGTTAGACAGCTATGTGAATGGTAAGTATTCTCATGTCTCCATGACTGGTAAAGAACTTTATATTTTTCATAGTTGAAAAAGGATGAAACCTGTCCCTCTTGCTTCAGAAATCATAAAGGTCTCCAGCTTTCAAAGATCAAAACCCAGTACTCATTGAACATATCCCCTTGTAGCCTAATAACAGTATGATAGAATTAAAGGGTCCCGCAGGGATGTATGTATATTTCTGAATCTTGGTTGAAAACAGGTTAGCTGGTTGATTGACCTTCTGCTGTTTTTCCTTGGAAACATCTCCTCACAGGTGCCTACAACACTGACTAGCTTTCCAGCCCTTTGGAAATAAAATAATGTGCAGGAACTCGCTTGGGAGTTTCCTGGCACCTCAGACACTCACGTCCCCAGGCTGCCTGCTTTCCCAAGTACCTGAAGGATGGGAAGCTGGAAGAAGAATTCAAGCTAAAAAAAATAATTACATTTTCAGAACTGGAATTCTCTTTATGTCTTTTTTTTTTTTTTTTTAATTTAATTTGATCTTTTGTCCCAATTTGGAGGACACAGGTCATTAAAAATAAAATCCAATTATTCTGAAGAATAGAAATTCTATATTGTAGCAAACTCTAGCAATATGTGCTAAAGTACAATATATTAAATGGCAGTACTGTAGCATCCTTGTCAAGGCTAAAGTAAATACTTTAAGAAGTTCTTACTTAACTCTTAAGTAGTTCTCTAAAAAATTTCTATCCACTACTGGGCAATGACACATATTGTCAAATTCTTAGCAATCATAAATACAACTTAATCATTTACAGATCTGGATTTATATATCCCTGACACTTTGTGAAATATTTTTATGGGCTTCAGAACTGTTATCAAAAGGAAAATAAATTAATATATGCTGTATATATTCCTGTGTATGTGGAGTCTCTGAAAATAGCTCGCACCCCATATATTAAAAATATTGAAAATTACGGATATGTTTAGATAAAAATGTTTTTCTTTTAGCTTTCAAATATCAGTTACAATGAGAATATTTTAAAAGTGGCATAAAAACCAATAAATGCTGTGAGGAATGAACACCGGGGCAAAATATTGAAGTGAGTACTCTGTCTTTACAGAGCATTCTTTGTGCATTGAAAGCATTTCAATGTTTTTAGCCCTTTTCCTTATCTGGCATAAATTCCGTTTCAAAACAAGTTGAAATATCTAGTTGAAGATACAGTGAAAGACTGTTTCTGCTCACTGCAACCCCTGTCCCTATCTAGCCTGAAGTCCTGACAGACTTTTCAGAATATACTTTGATGGTAATGTAGATTGTCTTAATAGGTCAACACAGACAGGCATGAAGAAAGAGTTCAGAAAGCTATTTCTTATAAAATTAATCAGTTTGAGAAATTTAATACTTTAACTATTGACAAAAGAACACTGATCAAAGAACACCATGAAATCAATCAGTTATTTTTAAAAGGTAGCACAGAGACATGCATATTCAATAAAATAACATTAGACAGTAAATCATGATAGCATCAAAGATGTCATCTGAGACCAAAAGAGCAATGACATTAGAAATAATAACGTAGCAAATATGTTATAAGGAGCTTCAGACATGTAGTCAAGGATGATAATAGCTTTGCACTTCTGTAATACCTTTCATCCAAGGATCTTAGCATATTTAAAAAAACCCACACTGCTCTACCTAGTTTGTAGATGGAAGTGGGATTCAAGTTAGGAGCTGAGTATCTTGCCTCTTGGATAAAGACAGGGTAAAAGGTTGGATTTATTGTATCCAATCTTAAAAATAGGCCTCTCCTTTAAGTCATTCATGCCCTTTCTACAGTCAATGAGGGCAAATAGGAACAAGAAGATGATTCATCTTACTTGTTTGACAAACCTGTATTAATATGTAGTTACAATTTCTGAAGAACAGCACTTTCAAAATCTCTATCTACTGTATGATAAGGTGCTGCAGTCTGTACCCTGGATGCTGTTCTCTACATTACAAAATCTTCAGAGTCCAAGGACATCAACCTCAGGTGCAAGAAGGCATGTAACTAGCTCAAATGTGAGTTATGAAGCATGAAATCCACCAGGAGCTTTCTGAGAGATCTACACTCTTTCCTGGATCTAGTTTGCTTTAGAATTTTATATGGTAAAGCAGTTCAGGGGGAAGAATGAAAGTCCATGGTCTGATGGTGCTTAATATTAAACATGGAGAAGCTTTAAGAAATGAATATGCAGTTGTTATCTGAGAAAGAACAAAATGAAACCAGAACATTTTACATTACTGATCGATATTTTAATCTATCAGCTTACTTAATAGTCTTGCTGAGATATTAAAGACTTAAAAGATATTAACTGTTAGAAGTGTTTTGAAATTTTCATTTCCACCAAGGGGAAAATAAATATTAATATTTGTTTTTATGTGTAGTACACTGAGCTCAGTCCTTTGTGAAAATGAGACAATCGTCTTAAATCAAATTGTTTTCCAAATACCTTTCAGTCATACCATGATATCACCCATTTCTTCCAGAGCATCAAGACTGTATTTGTGCCATCCCCCTCACACCCCCACCTTAGATAAATATATTTTTAGTAAAGACTTTTGAAATACAGGACCTCAAGTGCCATCTTTTACTCTTGTCTTCTTTTCCTGCAGTGACATGTTCAAATGCTATAATGAAGTGAATAATCTATTGTTTTATTTTATTTTTAAGATGAAGTTAGTCTTTCCATGCTCATAATTAGATTTGGGAGTAGAGACTCCCTGGATATTTGCCTCTTTAACTAAATTTTTTTCCCCCCTCTACCTTATTTCTAAAAAAACCAAAAACCCTGGTATGGTCAGAGTTATACTATCACACGAATTGAACAGTTACACAAACGTATTTTTCTTTACCTTCATTCAGGCTGACTCTGTAAATTTAACCTTCCTACCAAAAGACTATCTCTTTTTAAGCTGTTGACTTAAGCATCAGAACAGTCACCAAGACATATTTCAGTTTTGAAAGAGATGTTTTCCTCCATGAATAAAGCATGAAAAAATAAATGTGACGAAAATAAGTTAATTCTGAGTGAAAAACATGAAGAAAATAAAGACTTGTTTTCACGTTGGGGTGCATGAAAATAAAGACTAGCCTTCATACTGTTCATTGCAGTGATGTGAAAGAAGAAACAAAAAAGGGTCTAGGAATATATAGCATAGAAATACTGTGACAACGAGGTTATCTTTGTATAGCAATAGGAAAAGAAGGAATGATGTTCTGCAGAGTAGAGAACAATTACAGTTCTTTATACAATCAAAAGATAAATAAACTGATTAAATGTCATAAAGATATATAAAATGACTGTCATTAAAAAGGTCTTTTTAGGTTGAGACAACATTTTGTCCATACTTATCTGGGAACAATCCTGAGGCTTCCAGAGGCAGTGCACACCAATTTCAGTCTTTCCAAAACATCCTCTTTCCTCTTTGTCAGCAGCTGCTGGATTCATGTGTAGACCAGAACACTCACTGGCTATTTACTCGTTACCCAGAGAGGGAATTTAAGCAAAATGTTAAGAAAATTAATGAACATTGTCAACAGTGTAGATTTTCTTGTCATAATACTCCTCTGAAAGATCAAACTGAATACACAGTGTTTGAAGTATTTTAAGCACTTCTTTAATAGGAGGCATATATAAAGACCCAATTTCTTTTTTACTAGTTAAATGTTCAGGGATGAAAAGATTCTAGTTGATTTGCTGTTTTTTTTTTTTTTTTTTTTTTTTCTTATAAATTTCTGTAGCAGAAAAAGAAATCTTGGAAAGTGGGTGAGAGCAGGTACAGTATTCCTCTAGAAGCAGCAAAAATGTAGGTCAGAAGTGGCCATTGGGTAATAAAAAAAAAAGTAAGACCTTGAATGAAAGGAGGGTTTAATTTCAAGACTTCAGGGATATAGTATATTCTCAAATATGTATCTCAGGTATAATGTTCCATTAAAGTCCTTTGGAAGTCCACTACTACACCCTGGAACACAAATATCCCACATTTGGGATTCTCCTGTATTCTGAAAGAACAAAAATAATGATCATGTCCAGATTCTATCTTTATTTTTACATAGGATCATGGCATCATACCATATTTCATACTGAAAGGGACCTCTGGAGGTCTCTAGTCCAATTTCCTGCTCACAGCACTGTCAGCTATGATATCAGACAAGGTTGCTTAAGTTTTTATCCTGTCAGATCTTGAAAACCTCCAATGATGGAGACTGAAAAACCTTTTTGGGCAACCTGTTTCATTATTTGCCTGACCTCATGGGCTTTTCCTTACATCCAGTCTGAACCTCTCTTCTTTCTATTTATGCTCTTTGTCACTCATCCTCCTCCTATGATGCACTGCTGTGAAGAGCCTGGCTCCATCTTCCTGATAACATCCTTATAGATATTGGAAGGCTGCCATTAAGACCCCACCCACCAGATATCTCTTCTCCAGGCTGAAGAAGGCTGGAGAGGAATTGTTAGGAAAGTGAAGGGGAAATTCAAATCAGAACTGCTCAGCAGTGGTAATTTGTGACCAAGGAATGATGTGGCATGGAGGGCAAGAAAGCCCAACTACAGAAGAGGCTAAACTGTCTGTAAGCAGGAATGCCAGAACAAATTCATGTAAAGGAGTTATTTTCCCTAGTGATGAGATAGGAAACAGCCAAGGCATTGTTTTGTAGCAATTCTGGAATACAAGCACTCAGAGGCTACCTTTGGGCAGCAGAACTGGGCTCAGAGATGGACCCAACACTGGGTTGAGGTGCCAGATGCTGGCTGATGCTCACACTATTGGTGCAGGTGTAAGTGTGCATAAGAAATCGGCTCGTGAGGCATCTTTGCAAACTCCTTGTAGAACCAGTTATGGCTGTAGGACTCTGTCCAATGCATTGTTTATTAACATTTTTTATATTTAAACACAAACATGTGTTTAATTCACCTCAAGGGTGAATGTACCAACAAAAGCCAAAGCTCAGCTAGAGTCAAGATGTGCAAGGGATAGCAAGAGCAACAAGGTAACACAAAAATGTGGAAAAAAATGAGGAATAATTTAATTGCAATGAATAGATTAGTAGACACTGCCTCATCTAGGAACTTGACAAGAGATTTTGCTTTAAAACGCAGGTGTATGACACCATTGATAAAGGTAACATCTGCTCATCACAATGACAATCAACATTTGATGCTTATACACTTACTGTGACTAATAATTTGTCAATGACTAGAAAGTAACAAGAAAACAAAAGTTTAAACAAGCAAGAGCTCCAAAGAGTTGAGTGATAACATTCCCATTTAGGAAACTACACTGAAACCCTCAGGATTCATCACGTACTAACTGTTAAATATCTTCTTAATTAGTATGTTAAATTATAACATAGCAATTCTGTCTCTTATTTTGATATTTACTCAGTAAGAAAGGCTTTCCTTGCCCCGGTTGGTTGAGTTGCTGCTCGGCTGCTCTGGAAAACAGCCAACCACTTCTGAAAGAGTGGATACAGAGAGACCACCAGTGAACTTGGAGAAGCATGTGCTAGTCTTGGTGACACAACTCCTAGGAGTGACAACACTGTCAGGAAGTGCACATTGCTACGTACTTTTTACCAGATGCTCTGAGAGCTGTTTTAATCTCTCTTAGCTCTAATAAATTGGATCTAAGCACCTGCAGTCATGAACCTGTGAGAGCATGGGAATTCCAGCTGGTTATGGCAATAGCTAAGCTTTCTTCTTCTAAATCCAGCCAAGAAGTTTGGCTCCTAAAATCTGGATACCCAAGAGGTTTCAAATATTCTGAAAAAGCAAAGTGATTGAACAAAAAGTTCCCAAAACTCATCTGATTTATTTGTACAACTGTCAAGATGTACTGACAATAGGAGGAATATATTTCCTGGATGAAAGAGAAAAGCAGGCAGCTTAAAATAAGTGCAATAACTTCGCAGATGGTGGATATCGTACACCACAGTTCATCAGATTATAATGAGTCAATGAATGTGAGATAATCTGAAGTGACAATACAAACTGATGCTTGCACTCCATTTCACATTAAGAAATGCATAGTATTTTCATAGAAATTGGTAATTATTTATACAATATATGTTTGTTTTAATCCTCACTAGGTGGGATGGAATGTGCAGCTATGGCACATCTGACTATCTATAATTTCAGGATTATAAAGGGCATTTTGAAGTCTTAAAGTAATAGTTAAATTTTGTTCTAAGAAAAAAACCCAGCTATTATGAAAGGCTCATGATGAAAACCTTTTAGCATGTGACATGCCTCAAGCATATTCAAATTTCTGTTTGACATTTTCAAGAGTACCGTAATCTAACATGACTGACAAGCTGTACTGCAGAAAATGGAGCTTGAAATAAACCTGTATTTTATTAAGTGCCAGTATAGATAAAACTGTTGATTGTACTTTACCCTGTATAATTCCTAAAAAATAACTCTGTGAAGGCTGTTCACTGTCAGGGTACTTTGATCACTGTTGCATGGTCCCTGAAGAACTAGATTGTGGCAACAATGTTTACTGTTAAGAGGTGTGTTAAGATGCCATGTTAAAGCTATTTTTACATGTGGAAACCCCTTTTCTATTAATCTGAGTACTGTTGAGTGATTAATGGTTTCAATTATTTCATTATTTTTTGAAGTGTTTTGCTAGAGAACTAGGGGTTTTACTCAGATAACCCAAATAGACTCCACTAGCAAAATTTTGATAATTAATCAGTATGAACAGAAACAACCTAATGAAAGAAAAGCATTTTCTACATTTTACTAAGCTTCATGAGGCCCATTTCTCTTTGGTTACTGGGAAGAGTATTCATGAATCCAAGCTGCAAGATTAATTTCACTGAATCGGTGGAAAAGATAATTATTTCCATAGCTCCTGAAAAGAAAACCCTTACTGTCTATTTATTTTCTGTTTTACACACATATTAAGACAGCAAATTAAAATGACTATCAGGTATTAAATGTAAGTATTGGCAAAGTATCTGCTAAAAATATTAAACAACCATTTGTCATAAATTCCTTTTGATATTACAAGACCTCTAATGCATGCATTTATACATTCTGTGCATGTTTACATGCTATGCAATACAATTTGTTTACCTTCTTGTCTCCTTAAACTTCAATTACCTTCTATTTTCATGTATTTAAAATATCAAAAGGGTCACAATGACTTTGCAAATATTTTATAAAAGCCTTTTAGGGTCACAATGACTTAACTGATCATGACTGGTATCATCACCGATCCTTGACATATGCTGTATTGAATCACAGAATCATCTAGGTTGGAAAAGACCTTGAAAATCATCTAGTCCAACCATTAACCTAACAATGACCATTCTCAACTCCACCATATCCCTCAGCGCTATGCCTACCCAACTCTTAAACACCTCCAGGGATGGGGACTCCACCACCTCCCTGGGCAGCCCATTCCAACGCCCAACAACCCGTTCTGTAAAGAAATACTTCCTAATATCCAGTCTAAACCTTCCCTGGTGCAACTTGAGGCCATTACCTCTTGTCTTGTCGCTTTTTACTTGGTTAAAGAGACTCATCCCCAGCTCTCTGCAACCTCCTTTCAGGTAGTTGTAGAGGGCGATGAGGTCTCCCCTCAGCCTCCTCTTCTCCAGACTAAACAACCCCAGTTCCCTCAGCCGCTCCTCGTACGACATGTGCTCCAGACCCTTCACCAGCTTCGTTGCCCTTCTCTGGACATGCTCGAGTAATTCAATGTCCTATTTGTAGTGAGGGGCCCAAAACTGAACACAGTAATCGAGGTGCGGCCTCATCAGTGCCAAGTACAGGGGTAAGATCCCTTCCCTGTCCCTGCTGGCCACGCTATTTCTGATACAAGCCAGGATGCCATTGGCCTTCTTGACCACCTGGGCACACTGCTGGCTCATGTTCAGCCGGCTGTCAATCAACACCCCCAGGTCCCTCTCTGACTGACAGGTCTCCAGCCACTGCTCCCCAAGCCTGTAGCGCTGCTGGGGGTTGTTGTGGCTGAAGTGCAGCACCTGGCATCTGGCCTTATTAAAACTCATGCAGTTGGCCTTAGCCCATCGCTCCAGCCTGTCCAGGTCTCTCTGCAGAGCCTCCCTACCCTCCAGCAGATCAACACTCCCACCCAACTTGGTGTCATCTGCAAACTTACCGAGGGTGCACTCAGTCCCCTAGTCTAGATCATCAATAAAGATGTTAAACAGGAGTGGCCCTAAAACCAAGCCCTGGGGGACACCACTCATGACCGGCTGCCAATGAGATTTAACTCCATTCACTACAACACTTTGGGCCCAGCCATCCAGCCAGTTTTTTACCCAGCAAAGTGTGTGCCCATCCAAGCCATGAGCAGCCAGGTTTACCAGGAGAATGCTGTGGGAAACATTGTCAAAGGCCTTAGTGAAGTCAAGGTAGACAACATCCGCAGCCTTTCCCTCATCCAATAAGCAGGTCACCCTGTCGTAGAAGGGGATCAGGTTTGTCAAGCAGGACCTGCCTTTCATAAACCCATGATGACTGGGCCTGATCATCTGGTTGTCCCACATGTGTTGTGTGATGGTACTCAGGATGAGCTGCTCCATCAGCTTCCTGAACACCGAAGTTAAGCTGACAGGCCTGTAATTTCCCGGATCATCCTTCCGACCCTTCTTATAAATGGGAGTCACATTGGCCAATTTCCAAACTGTTGGGACCTCCCCGGTCAGCCAGGACTGCTGGTAAATGACGGAAAGCGGCTTGGCGAGCACCCCAGCCAGCTCCTTCAGCACCCTCGGGTGTATCCCGTCTGGTCCCATAGACTTGTGTATGTCTATGTGATGCAGTAGGTCACTGATTATCTCCTCCTATATTGCGGGGGGGTCGTTCTCCCAGTCTCTGTCTTCTGGTTGAGGAGGCTGGATTCCCTCAATACAACTAGTCTTGCTATTAAAGACTGAGGCGAAGAAGAAATTAAGCACCTCAGCCTTTTCCTCATCACTCGTTACCATGTTTCCTCCTGCATCTAGCAGGGGACGGAGGGTCTCTCTGGTCTTTCTTTTGCTGTTGACGTACTTATAGAAACATTTCTTGTTATCCTTGACTGCTGAAGCCAGATTAATTTCTAGCTGGGCTGTAGACCTCCTGATTTCCACCCTGCATAGCCTCACAGCATCTCTGTAATCATTGTGAGTGGCTAGTTCTGTCTTCCAAAGGCCATAAACTCTCCTTTTCTCCCTGAGTTGCAGCCAAACCTTCCTGTTCAGCCAGGGTGGTCTTCTCTGCCGCCAGCTTCTCTTACAGCACCTGGGGACAGCCTGTTCCTGTGCCATAAAGACTTCCTTCTTGAAGAGTGTGCAGCCTTCCTGGACCCCTTTACCTTTCAGGACTGTCTCCCAAGGGATTCTGTCAGGCAGTTGCCTAAAAAAGTCAAAGTCATCCCTTTGGAAGTCCAGGATGTTAGTTCTGCCGCCCTCTCTCCTGGCCTCTCTGAGAACAGAAAACTCTATTATTTCATGATCACTGTGTCCTAGTTGGCCTCCAACTGCCACATCATCCACCTTCTCTGTTCACAAAGAGGAGGTCCAGCAGGGCACCTTCTCTGGTTGGTTCACTCACCAGCTGTGTCAGGAAGTTATCTCCCACACATTCAAGGAATCTCTGGGACTGGTCCTGCTCTGCTGTGTTGTATTTCCAGTAGATGTCTGGGAAGTTAAAGTCTCCCTCAAGAACAAGGGCAAGCAATTGTGAGATTTCTCCTAAATGCCTATAAAATATTTCATCCACCTCTCTGTCCTGGTTGGGTGGCCTATAATAGACTCCCACTATGACATCTGCCCTGTTGTCTTTCCCCCTGATTCTAACACAAAGACACTCCACCCTGTCTTCACTATACTTGTGCTCGAAGCAATCATAACAATCCCTAACATACAGCGCCACCCCACTGCCTCTCCTTCCTTGTCTATCCCTCCTAAAGAGCTTGTAGCCATCAACTGGTGCACTCCAGTTATGGGAGACATCCCACCATGTCTCTGTGATAGCCACTACATCTTAATTTTCCTGTTGCATCACGGCTTCAAGCTCCTCCTGTTTGTTACCCATGCTGTCTGCATTGGTGTAGATGCACTTCAAATGGACTGATGTCCCCAGCACCTTTTTGCATTTAGAGGCCCTATATCCAACCTGATCTTTCACATGTGTTACCATGGTTACTGATCCATCAATACCCCTTGCATCTTGTTGTGCTGCATGTCTCTGTCCTTTGCCTCCACTGAGACGGCAGGGTGAGGGTCATCGCTGGCACAACAGCCCACAAACTCTGGTAATCTACCCTGGGGCTTATATCCGGGAGTTCCAGTTTTGTCCCCTTCCCCCTTCAAATCTAGTTTAAAGCTCTTTCAATAAGCCCAGCTAACTCCTGCCCCAAGATCTTACCCCCTCTGGGACAGGTGCATCCCATCTGTTGCCAAAAGTTCTGGCATCCTGTGTACTAACCCATGATTGAAAAATCCAAAGCCCTGACAGTAACACCAGTCTTGGATCTACAAGTTCATCTGTTGAGTTCTCCTGTAATCTTCCTTATCCATCCCTGCAACTGAAGGGATAGAGGAGAACACTATTTGTGCCCCCGACCCCTTAACCACTTTCCCCAAGGCCCTGAAATCTCTCTTCATTGATTTTGTACTGCTCCTGGTAATATTATCACTACCTACCTGAAAAGCCAAGAAAGGGTAGTAGTCCTTAGGTCTCACTAGGGTGGGGAGTTTTACTGTGAGGTCTTTTACCTGGGCCCCAGGAAGGCAGCAAACTTCCTTATGAAGCAGGTCTGGTCTGTATATTGGGCCTTTGACACCCCTCAGAATGGAGTCACCCACTACAATGACCCTTCTGGGGTTCTTTTTAGAATTGGTTTTAATACCTGGTCTAGAGCGACCCAGCCTTGGTGGGCGTTCATCTTCCTCCTTGTTGGACTCATTTTCTTCATCTTTCTCTGCTTCACTCACAAGTTCCAGGGCCCCATATCTGTTGTGAAGGGACACCATGGAGGGTGAGGGAGGTTGGGAGGGGATTTTCCTGCCTCCCTGAGCAGGGACCTGTTTCCAGTCTCCCCCATCTCTTAGGTCCCCTTCTTCTGCCTGGCAGCAAGAGGGTGAGGGATCGCCTGTGTCTTTTGGAGCCTCCATTTGCTCCTTTTGCTTCAGGGGTGCTAAGGTGTTACTCCACCCATCAATCTCCCTTTCACACTCCCTAATACTTCTTAATCTTTCAACCTCTTCTTTGAGCTCAACCACCAAACTGAGCAGGTCACCCAGCTGATTGCAGCGCACACAGGTGTTATCATTGCTGCCCTCCGGCAGGACTGACAGTCTCAGGCACTCCCTGTAGCCTGGGACCTGGTCCACTGCATCTTTGTGTGGCAGCTCCATCTGGGTCACCACATTCTTTCTGGTAGTGGTTTTGACCCGAGTGGAGACCATGGTTCAGTCTACTCGTGGAGGACAATGAGATAAAAACTAGCTAAAATAAGGTCTAGAGCCAGGAGAGGGACTATGCCCTGTCCACACGCCTTACCTGCAGGAATTGACACGCAAACTGATGTGCCACGACCTTCTGACGTGCCATGCCCTGTTTGCCTGTCCTGGTTGCTCGCGCTCCCTGGGAAATACTCTTGTACGTGAGGGGCATTGTGCGTCGTCACTCCAGTCTCCGCCCACTCTGAGTCCCCCCTGCCCTAGTTAGCAGCTCACTCTTCCCAGTTAGGGGGGAGGTAGCTTGAGGCACTCCCTCTTCCCTGGGCCTTCTCAGCTTGCGGTTTTGCTGCAGGTTTTTTACACTTTCAGAAGGGTCTCCCGCCGCTATCCTCTGCTTCGGAGCCCCTCCTCTCAGCAACTGAGCTAAAAAGAGACATGCTCATCACAGCGTCAAAACATCATCACATTTCTTTGAACAAAGTCAATAGTGCTATAAATTGACACAGCACAATAACTTTTTGCTTGTTACCTAATTAATGAAAAATGACTTATTTTGTGTCAAAGGCACATCATTCCTCCTGCTACTATTCCAAGAAACACAGCAACCACCCAGCTGTGCCAACAGTTTTCTACTAACTTCAGTGTGATGGCCAAAACCATCCATACTACTCACACAGTTATTTCTAGTGAGCATTTGTAATTTTACCAGAGCTGTTATTTTGGGACATGGTACTCCAATGAAAATAGAGACAATTTTCATGTTTATATGAATCTAAGCTGACTTCTGATATATTCAGGTGCTAATAACAATCATTACTACTATTGTTCTAGTAAATTATGCTTTTATCTGTATCACAAGATAAAATTATTAGAATTACATAAAAGCGTATCATTGAAAAGATTATAAATAAAGTTTTAAAATTCCATTTAATCTGCGTAAATTTTATGTATCCTAGATGATCTAAATAGTAAAGCTCTGTTACAAAGAGTGTGCTTCTTAAAGACATTCAGCAACATTTAAGCCGGGATTATATGTCATTTCAATTATGCCTGCAGGTGAGAGACTATTATTTCTTTTACTTCAGAGAGCAACTGAAATCCTGGCTAAAGTTATGTCCTGGTGTCACTGCTTTCACTGAGGTTACTTCAAGCATGACAATGACCCATTTATTTTCAGTGGGACATTTTAAAGAACTGTATATTCTAAAACATTTTAAATAGTAGGTTTATAAGAGTTAATAGTTAAATATTTGGCACAAAATCTTGCTGCAGGAATGAATGCTTGACAGTTCTAGTAGATGTAAGCAAGCAGACAATGTAAGGCAATATGCACAATATGGTAGGTAGTACATAAGGGTCCTTTAACTAGCTGTGTATATCCATCACTGTAGAAATAGCAACAGTTGTTTTACCAATGCCCCTATACTTCACTAGCCTTTGCTGGGAAGCTGATGCTCTTAGGACTCCATGCACAGTGCTGTGCTTCTGCAAATGTACCAGCTAGTTCTTCAAATCTCTACTCTGACATCCACTGAAAGGCATAGCCTGGTCAGTCTTTGGGTAAAGCTTTCTAAGACATATTTACATCCTTGAAATATGTGTTCAGTATCACTGTTGACTGCACCTGGGAGTGGGGAAAAGCACCTGCCTCACATCCAGTGTGCCAACTGGGGAGGGTATTAAAGTCTATTGATTTGACTGCTCTTAACAGTCCCTACTTCTGAATTTTACAAAAACAGTGCATGAACAAATCACAAATAAGAAGACTTACTTAATTAAGCTATCTATTAATCATTCCTGTAAGACAA
Source organism: Strix aluco (assembly GCF_031877795.1). NCBI lineage: Eukaryota > Metazoa > Chordata > Aves > Strigiformes > Strigidae > Strix > Strix aluco. The sequence goes on from NC_133933.1 coordinate 120,018,506, forward strand.
GACCTGCCTATACAGACAGAGTACCTTCGGCTCTCAATATTAAAAACCTAGTCTTTTTCAAGTAAGTAAGAAACCTTTTCCAGCATTCCTTCCTGGGTGAACAAGTGATACACTGGAGGACATGGGTGCCATACAGAGGAACCTCAGCACGCTGGAGGAATGGCCAGCAAAAACTACATAAAGTTCAACAGTGCCAGAGGCAAAGTCCTGCACCTGGGCTGGGACCACCTTGTACTCTGAGACTGGCTCAGTGTAAAATCTGCAAAAAAGAACCTGGTGACCTGGTAGATGTGACTCAGTGGTGTGCCCAGGCAGCAGTAAAGGCTAAACATGTAGTGAGCTAAACTACCAAATGCATAGGTACAAATGGTCGAATTTTCCCATTTATTTTACAACCATAGGGTTGCACCTGGAAAAGTGTCCAGCTTGGTCCTCTCCTCTCTGAGTACAAAAGACATACTGAGAAACTGCAGAGTCCAGCAAAGGGCCATTAAAATGCTTGGGAGGAGAAGCACAGGATGTATAAGAAGATGGTTCTTCTAAGTGTCCTTATCTTGGTTTAAAAATAAAGGTCCTGTTGTGGAACTCTTGATCATATTAGTAAAGTTTAGTAATATGAATCCTTTTTTTTTAAATATCTGATGGCAGAAAGAACTAATTTTAAACATTTGAAGTGAAAAGTTGTGATGGTGTCTTGATGAATTAGAGAAAGCTGCAAAGAAAGCTGGAGAGATTTTTTTTTCCCCCATTACCTCAAAGACACCCTTTTCATCAAAAGATAATGAATGTTTAAAGGCATTAAGTGACTAGTAAAAAAAAAACTTGGCAATTCCAAAGGAATTCTGTAATGAGCACTTGTAAACACTTAGAAATATTATGTAGTTGTCAAAGATGTTATGTTTTATGACGAAAAAAGAAAAGGAAAAAAGAAAAAGAGAGAGAGAAAAGTGTTGTGCAGTGAATAAAAGAACTATTAGACTCAATTGGGATGATAATAGAAAGGGCTCACCAGCATTTTAATCTTCTCAGCACTGCAAACCAAGCTGAATTTTGCCATTCTAAAGATCAAGAGCAAGAGCCTAGACAGGACTGAGCTGTCTGTGTGGAGGGAAGGGGAAAAGCTAAAGAAGTGACCAAGACTTAATGTTATTACAGAACTGTGGGATGGAAACTGAATTCCATTTATGGACTGGTCAAAGTTCAGAGGTAGCCACAGGTCTATATTGTCCCTTTACAACAGCAGAAGCCATGCTTTCCAGGATGCCAGCGCTGGCACAAAAGATCCTGGGAAACATGTTACTCTGCATCTCTGGCAGTCTGCCGCTATTTCACTGTTGCTGCTTTAGTTACTCCGGCTACACAATTGCCTGTGAGTAGATTTACTCCTATGACTCACTAAGGGTATTTCAGACCTTGAAACACCTACACCTTGTTTAATAACTGAATAAAGAGATTATTTTTGAGGTCTCTGCATTCATTTCCAGTTTCTATCTACAAGAATTCAGATACTTAGGAGCACTAAACTAGGCTGGATTGTCCCACTGAGCTTTTGAGGCTCCCCCACCTTGTATCTTGAAAAAGTAACATTATTCAAGAGGCTTTTTTTTCCCTGCCCATAGCTGCAAGAAGATAATAATGATGTCAGAGAGAGATCTGACATGTTTTCTGTCTTGCAAAATACATATTGTACACAAAGACACTAGGGAATACAGGGCTTCAGCTAAATATTAGCAACAGTCTGTGATGCTGGAATTCATGTATCTTCCACACTTGTGTGTTGTAACGTGCTGTGTGCAGCCTAGTGGGATTTTCTCTCTGACTACCCAGTTTACTTCAGCTTGGGTTGCTTCAATAAATTCTCATTGAAGATGTACCTTGGAATAGATAAAAATCAGCATATCCATCCTGTGGGAAATCTACATATTACAGTTTTCAGCCAGAAGTGGGACAAAAATTTGCAAATTGGTTTTATCCATTTAGTTCAGTCAATTCTATGTGGACAGCCATGGGCATTGTTTCCGGCTCTACTGCAACCACCCAGATTCTGTGTCCTTCCTTCATCACGCTCTCCACAAAGGGCAAACTCCGTAAGGTCACTTGAAAGAAACTTCTGACATGATGTACAGCTGGTCACTTTGTGAATACTTTGTAGTATGGCAAATAGAAACAAAACGGATATTTAGGCTCACTTGACTTTAAACACTGGCAACTAATTAAATTACACTCCTCTACACTGTGGGCACTGTATTTGGCTAGAAGAACACATGACAGATCTGAATTTATTAAAACCATAAAGGTCAAAAGAAAAAAAAACACAAAACCATTAGCCTTGCATTCAACTGAATTAAACACAAACCTGAACCACAAAGGGAGTTAATAAGGAAGTTTACTGTTTGTGAATGGTTCCAGTCTGAAAATATTAGCTTCTTGTTTTCCATAAGTCTTATCTCCTCATCTGAAAAACATCAAATCCAAATAAATCCATAAATCCAATCCACCCTTGATCTTCCTGTGAGACTTGCAAAATGAACAGGCCTTTCTTTCAGAGTTATGAAGAAAGGGGAAACAAATGTTATGTTACTTTGAGCAGGTGTAATTTCCAGGAACTGAGCTAAGATCATCATCTCATGTCACATATGAGAAAGTTTCTACATATAGTAAAAGTTTTTCAGTTCAGATTTTCACCCATCGAGTATTACCACAGCTGAAAATGAAACATTTGGCTTTTTGACTGATATTAAAATATTTCTGTCAGGTTTTCAAGTCATCCATAGTCAGTGGGGAAAGTTAAATATTTATTGAAGAGGATGAATAAGATCTATATATTAAGTAGATAGGTGTGGAATAAGAATAGATGGGAGGATCTAGAAACCCACCTGGGTGTTTATCTGAGATGTAGTGAAACACATCTATGAAATAAGTTGGTTTGAAATCACCTTAGAACTTAGTTGTGTGTGTAATTTCAGCAGCAGGCTCTATCATTTATGTAAAATTCCTCTGGTTACGATACCCTTGCAAAAAGCAGAAGTGAGATCTAGACTCACGTCAGCCTGGGATTTTGTGAATCTACAACTTCACTATACAGACATGAAGTTCATCATAGCATCGACTATCAGACTTCCAGAAAATCTAGGATTAGAACATTTTCTGTCAGGAGGCTACCACTTAGCACAAACTGTGAGATTACTCTCCTTGAAGGGAAAAGTCTGATGTTAAATCCAGTTGCAGTTACTAAGGGGTTGTTGGTGGTGAGAAAGTCTTAGGTTCTCTTGCTTAAAGAGAGATTGTAACCCAGGGCTGCAAGAGAAAATGTGCTACCACCCTTTGCTTGTTCCATCAGGCCAACCCTTGCCTAGTCTTTCCCTGTCCCCAGGTGTCTTTCATTCCTTTCTGCATGGGTGACCTGATGGGGCTGCAGAGGTCCCATACAAGACTAACGGGTGAGTTTGGACAGTATATTGGCTCCTAGGGGGAGAGGGTGTGAAAAGTCCAAGTGTATGAAAGAAGTTTAAAATCCAGGCCCCCTGCTCTGCAGACTCCTCTATTCAATCATTATGTAAAAAATAAAAAACCTTCTCTTATGACATCATCTCTGAATCAAGCTTTTTTTTTTTCTTATTAACCTCTCTCTAGATGTAGTCCTGGTAAACTTTCCCAGGGAGCAAAAGATCAGGGTTCAAAGGCTCTCCTGCTGATAAGAGTCTAAAATTTAGGTCTTTTGATGCTTGGTCCATGTTTCACTCACCAGACTTCGAGAGGCTTTGCACTGAGAACTTGCACAGGGGTAGTCTAAGTGGGAAATTTTGATAGAAACACACGCAGGTTTTTAAACCTTGAATAAACTAAGGTGCTGACATGTCTCAAAATATAAGGTGTAATAGAACTTCAGTCTGCTAAGTTTTCTAATATAAGTATAGCATCTTTGGCTCTGGGTCATTTAGACAGGTAGGCAGGGTTTTCATCTTCTTGGTCTCTACATTATGTACCTACACACAAGTTCACAGAGTCACTTAGGCTCCTAACTCCCATTTAGGTTTAATTTAAACTGGATGCAAGCTCCTAAGTGCCATTGAGAATGTGAACCCTTAATTTTATTTAAAGTGAAATTTAAGCACTTTTAGATTCAGGGAATTAATCACTGTAGATCTGGGCTGAGTTCCAAGTTCCAGCAAGGTTGAAAATTTGATAGTTACATACTATTCCCTTTAGGTTTCCATTCCCCAAAGGATATTTTAGCCTGTTTTATGGAAACTGAATATTAAAACTGCTATTAAACTTCATATTATCAGTGAGTAAAAATTTGGTGAAAAAAACTCAGGGTATATGTATATCTGTACAAGAACTTGTGCTTTGAAAACAGTAAGGACATACCAAACAATCCAGTACCACAAGAAGAGAAAAATAATGCACATTATTCCATGCAAGATTGAAATTTTTAAAATCCTTTTTATTTCTTTTCTATCAAGAACAGGATAAATTAGGACATATGTATATAAGTATGCATATACATACATGAGGCAGCAATGTGTCCTTGCAGTAAAGAAGGTAAATTGTATCCTGGGCTGCATCAGACATAGTATTGCCAGCAGGTTGAAGGAGGTGATCCTTCCCCTCTACTCAGCACCGGTGAGGCCACACCTGGAGTATTGTGTCCAGTTTTGAGTTCCTCAGTACAAGAAGAGACATGGACATACTGGAGGGAGTCCAATGAAGGACTGCAAATATGATTAAGGGATGGAACATCTCTCCTATGAGGAAAGGCTGTGTTCAGCCTGGAGAAGAGAAGGCTCAGGGGGGATCTTATCAATGTATATAAATACCTGAAGGAAGGATGCAAAGGAAATGGAGCCAGGCTCTTTTCAGTGGTGCCCAATGACAGGACAGGCAATGGATACAAATTGAAAACCAGGAGGTTCTGTATGAACATCAGAAACACTTCTTCACTGTGGGGCTGACCAAGCACTGACACAAGTTGTCCATGGAGGTGGTGGAATCTCCATTCCTGGAGGTATTCAAAAGCCATCTGGACATGGTCCTGATCAACTGGCTCTGGGAGGACCTGCTTGAGAAGGAGGGTTGAAAAAGACAGCCTCCATTCCAACCTCAACTATTTTGTGATTATGTGGGAAATATGTATATATAAAGATGTATATATATATATATATTTGTGTATACATGTGTGTATGTATGTGTGTGTACAAGATTCTACTTGGTTATGCAGGGTTTGATCTGCTTTCACATTTACTACCCAGAAAACCTCTTTCCCCAGTTAATCACATAGAACTTTAAATTTAAAATTTTTTGTTCCTTTATTAAAAATAATTGTCTTCCTATGAACTTAAAAACTTCCTTCTTTATGGGAATAAAACTAGATTCTAGTGTCAATATTAGCAAAATATGCTTGTATTATTTCTAATTTTTCTTTTCAAAATTAACAGAACCATGATCTTTGGTAGTTAGAAAATAAAGTTTTACTGGACCTTTTGTCCTTCTCTAAAGAAAGAAAAAGGAGGAAATATAAATGAGAAAATCTACTTTTGATGGACTCCACCTACATTGTGACCAGATAACTTCAGTTAATTCTTTTTGAAGTACGCAATTTAGCTATTTCACTGTTATTGTGACAGACCTTACTTCCAGCCCTTGTAATGAGATATCTATTTTGTTACGTCTGTCATTTGATTTCCTCGTATCTTTCACCTATTCTTCATAACTACTCAGAGAAATGCTCCGTAGAAAGGAAGAATGCCTTTGACTTACATAAAAACTTTGATCCATTTTCTAAGAGAAAGTGTATTTGTAGCATATGGACTAGAGGAGACGGAAAAAAATTATAGTCTAATGTAGTTGCTTATGTGAAAAGAGCCATTCATTCATTACACATTAAGTGTATCTGCACTTAACTCAATAGTTAAACTGAAGGTTTAACTGGTACTTATTTTTCAGAAAAAAACTTTCACTTCTGCAAAGATTATGGGTTGTTAATGAGTTTTCTCTTTAGAGATTTTCCCTCCAATCTTTAGTCATAGAGCATTGCCATATTTTGATTTGCAAATTTACATAGCTTCCTTTTATCAGCCTCTTCTAGCCTAAAATAGCTCAAACTGAAGCAGCAAGGGAAATAAAGCTAATGTAATAAAACCTATCTTTATCCATCAATCAAATAACAGAATCATAGAATCGTTTGGGTTGAAAGGGACCTTGAAGATCATCTAGTTCCAACCCCCCTGCATGGGCAGGGACACCTTCCACTAGACCAGGTTGCTCAAAGCCCCGTCCAACCTGGCCTTGAACACTTCCAGGGAGGGGCAGCCACAACTTCTCTGGGCAATCTGTTTCAATGCCTCACCACTCTCATAGCGAAGAATTTCTTCTTTATATCTAATCTAAATCTACCCTCTTTCAGTTTAAAACTGTTATCCTCGTCCTATCACTACAGTCCCTAATAAAGAATCTCTCCCCATTCCAATTAGAAGAGTCAATAATGGCAAGCCTATGGATAGCCACTCCATTTTGTGTGGAAGAAAACAAATAGAAAAATGTTTGGTGTTCTACATAGTTCTTAACTTTCTTTCATGTGTATTTTTGAATGAATAGTAAAAAAATATTCAGGTTTATGTAATGTCTGATTCCGGATCACCACCAGCATCCTTCCCTACGCCAAGATTATATGAGGTTTATGGTAAGAAACACGATTGCTATTGTACTCAGGGTTAAGATGGGCCTTCTCCTTGCCATAATCTAAAACATACAGAATTATAAAATGCTGAACTTTTGCAACTGTTTTAATCATTTATTACCTGCTGAATAGTGCATTTTCCTGTACACCTTCATTTCAGATTGTTTACAAAGGAAAAAAAGTGTTTAGAAGTGCTGATGACTTCCACAGAGATGGTGTTCACCTGTTACTTTCTTACATACTCGATTTTTTAATTACATTTTTTCAGGCTTCCTCTAGCTGTTATGATCATTTAATTCTAATAAAGGTCAGGCTAGCTAAATAGCTTGTCAGATAGAGAAATTACACCCACTCATTTTGTCTAGTGAGTTTTTTTGGTGGCCTTTTGTACTGATATTCTGGGGTTATATGAAAGATGTTATTACTTGATTCTTTGATTGATTGATGTAGGGTAAATATACATGCAGAGAGAGAGATGAAGGACGTGATGTGTCTAAAGCTGAGGAACAGCAAGTGTAGGTGTGCAGGAAAGAACATCACATTTTATGAAGGGTTCAGGTGAAAAGGGGGTCTTAAAGAGGGTCTACAGGAAAGATGGGAAGGACTCTTTATCAGGGAGTGTAGTGATAGGATGAGGGGTAACAGTTTTAAACTGAAAGAGGGTAGATTTAGATCAGATATAAGGAAGAAATTCTTTCCTGTGAGGGTGGTGAGACACTGGAACAGGTTGCCCAGAGGGGTTGTGGATGTCCCCTCCCTGAAAGCGTTCAAGGCCAGGTTGGACAGGGCTTTGAGCAACCTGGTTTAGTGGGAGGTGTCCCTGCCCATGGCAGGGGAGTTGGAACTAGATGATCTTTAAGGTCCCTTTCAACCCAAACCATTCAATGATTCTGTGAAAAAACTCAGGGAATATGACCAATATCTTGGAGAAAATAAGGCAGATACCTCATTTCAAATAGTGATTCTGTGAGAACTGTATGTTACATTGTTTCTAAGCTTTTGTAATTAAAAGACCAAATCTCCAGAATTCTCATGACATCCCCCAAAGAATTTAACTAAGGAACAAACCAGTTATTTAGACTTACTATTTAATTAACCCTCAGGATTTAGCTCAAAATCTCAGGTGTGACCAAGGAACAGACCTAGTCTGCCCAAATTAGGCATCTGATAAATCAGTTTTCTCTATACCCTTCCCTTTCTTAAGTCCCTCATTACCAACAAGGACAGAAACGCATGGAAATAGGAGGTAGGCACTGTGTGTTCTTAACTGGACAAGCAATTTCTATCATCCATAAAGGAGGATGCTACTTTACTTGTTGTCTTGAACCCATTGTGGTTCACCTTACTAACTTATTTACAGGTTACCCAGTCAAGGCGAGCAGTTACCTTTGTTTTGAAAGCAGCAGGGCTAACATTTAATATTGTTTATACAATTTTCAGATGGCCAGTTTTCCATAACATCTACATTTACTATTTAACTGCAAGTGAAACATCGAAAATTCTGTGGGTTTTTTTTTTTTTTTTTTTTTTTTCAGGAAATCGATGAATTTCTGAGCTTCCAAACCGCAAAATTCATTTTATCACATCGTCAGTCATCTCAAAATTCCAGTTGCCTTCCAGCTGAAGCACTGACAGCTCTATCAAAAAGCACACATGGACCAGATGCACAAAACCATTTTGGTGCTGAACTGTTAATTGGCCAGAATGTGGGTATCTAAGCCAAACTCAGGACGCTACGAGAGCCTCTTCCAGACTTTATGTACATTTCTGTGTCTCAGACCTAAAGTAATTAACTTAAGCCAACTGAGGTTCACTTGCTCTTGAATGGTAATACTCTGGAGCTTGGAGAAGGGATGTGGAGGAAAAAAGGCACCTGGAAATTCACTGAATCAGTCCTCTTAATATATCTCAATATCATCTGCAAAAAGCTGAAGGTTGGAAAGTACAAAGTGCCTTTAAGTGGAATACTTCCACCCATCTTGACAGCAGAAACCTTAGCAAATATATTCACTTTCACTAGGGCACAGTACAAGATGTACTAAATGACTCAGTTTGCTCCTGTTCATGACTCTTTTGAACATAACCCTCTGCAAAGTTGTCTGTGAGGGTGACAGGGAAGAACTGTTAATATTTTAAAGAACCTATGAAACTTCAGAGGTCTTTAATTTATTTATGTGTAATGTGTGGACCCTGTCCTGGTTTTGGGTGGGATAGAGTTAATTATTCTTATTAGTAGCTAGGATAGTGTTGTGTTTTGGATTCAGTAAGGGATTTGGTATGAGAAGAATCTTGATAATACACTGATGTTTACAGTTGTTGCTAGGAGATCAAGGACTCTCCAACTCCCCGTGTCTTGGTCTGTGCGCAGGTGTATAAGAAGCTGGGAGGGAGATGAGTCAAAGCACCGGATCCAAATTGGCCAATGATATATTCCATATCAAGTAATGTCATGCTCAGTATATAAAGGAGGGGCAGCCAGGAAGGAGGAGGTTCTCTCTTGCTTCTGGGATTGCTATTGCTGGATCTTGGTATTTGGGGGTCACTAGCTGAGAACAGGCTGGGTATTGGTCAGTGGATGGTGAGCAATCACATTGTACATTACCTGTTGTACTGGGTCTGACTGAGCCGGAATTAGTTTTCCCCTGTAGCAGCCCTCATGGTGCTGTGTTTTATGTTGGGAGCTGGCAGGGTGTCGATAGCACACTGGTGTTGTGGCTACTGCTGAGTAGTGCTTACACAGCACCAAGGCTCCATCCAACATTTCCCCCCCACAGTGGGACGGGGTGGGCAAGATCTTGGGCGGGGACACAACCAGGACAGCTGACCCGAACTGACCAAAGGGATATTCCAGACCATCTGACGTCTGCTCAGTATAAAGCTGGGAGAAAGGAGGAAGGGGGTGGGGTCAGCCTTGGTCCTCCGAGGCAACCACTACGTGTATTGGAGCCCTGCTTCCTGAGAAGGCCCGGCATCGCCTGTTCATGGGAAGGAGAGAATAAATCTGTTTTCTTCTTTTGCTTCCGCTCGCGGACCTTTGCTTTGCTTTGCTTATATTAAAACTGCTTTTGTTTTACCCACAAGGGTTGGGGGTTTTTTTCCCTATCTTATTTTCTTTCCCCTCTTTGCCCTGTTGAGGAAAAAAAGGGAAGGGGGGGAGGGAAGTGATAAAGCAACTTGGTGGGTACCTGGCATTTAGCCAAGGTCAAACCACCACACCTGTTTATACTTTCTGTTATTGTTGTTGTTCTATTAAACTTTTTACCTCAACCTATGAGTCTCCCTTCACCCCATCCTCCAAGTGGGGGAAGATGAGTGAGTGGCTGTGTGGTGCTCAGTTGCCCTCTGAGCTCAAACCACAACAGACCCAACCCTGTGATCTCAGTCTGGTAGGATGGAAATCTAGAGACCATATTGCAGAAGATGAGCTTGATACATTGGCCCATACTAGGTGAGGCAGATAAACAAAATTCTGCTAATAAACCAGGCTTAAATCTCTAGTCAATGTGATGCATGCACAGATTTACTTTCTAGTGGAGAAAAGAGTTGGTGGGAGTTCATTCTTTCTATGTAACACTTCAGACTCCAGTAATGTACAATGTGATCTTTTGGAATATAATGTGTGACGTAAGTTATGGCATTATAGGTGCTATTTTTTCTGAAGGTCTTTCTTGAATGAATTCTGTTCAATTAATTTCTCATTAGATGTTGTTTTGCTTTCATCTGTCTGTTTTCTCTTCAGCGAGTCACCATCCATGGGCAAGACACTTGCTCAAAAGGAAACATTAGAATAACTATAGTGTCAATATGTGTTGTGAAATGTGTTGTATGAAATTCTGGTAGTTTTATGAAGTAGTTGTATGAAGTTCTGGTATGAAATTTCCTATGACTTATTACTTATGTCTTATGTTGTATGTCTTATACCATGAAAGCATCCTTCAAAGGCACGTTGGAAGATATAAAGAAGAAAGCATGCAAAATAGGCTGAACTGAAAAAAATTTTCAATTATTTTAAAGGGGTTTTTTTGGTTAGCAATAATCAGACCATCAATTTTTAAAGCCAGAGTTTTCCTTTTTCTGTTGTGGGTAGAAGAGAAATGAAATCTTGATCAGGAAAGAAAAGCATCTTTACTTAGCAAGAGGTTAATTAAGCTACTCATACTTTTCAAGTGGAAATAACAGGGTAAAATCATGTTCTGCCAACAGAATAAAATAATTTGATAGCATATCTCAGGAAGAAAGCTAAATAGCAACATAATGCAAAATTAAATTCTTAACAAGGCACAGCAGACACACAAGACAAACTAATTCACTGTCCATTTCAGACTGATATTTGGGACACTTAGTGTCATGAATTTATTTTTCTTATGTCCTGGATTGGATTACATCTGTGTTGAATTTATCATCATGACCTCTGTTGAAAGGTTTCTTGTATATGAAGGAACTGGTGTGGAACACTTGCTATTACTTCTTTTCTCAGGTAATGGAAACAGGTATGGAAATGAGTCATTAAAACCTGCAATACAGCTCATAATGTTTTCAAGAGACCTATCTGTATGAAACATAGAATTATAATGAAATGAAAATATTTGACATTGAAGGAAGTGTAAGAACAATAACATTTTTAAAGAATGATGAGACTTATTGGTCCTTATTCCATAATCCTTTGAAATATTTTTCACACTGCATGACAAAGAGATGACACCAAATTTCTGATCAATTTTTGTACAGACAAGTAATAACTTTCTGAAGTACTTCAGTATTAAATCTGCATTTATATTTGTAGTTGTTTCAGATATGATATCCATCTCTTCAATCGGCACTGTATGATCATTTCAGTCTAATAGCAAAATACTCATGAAATGTTTTGGTTATACTTCTCTCATTCTGGTACTGATGGCACTGTTGGTCCCATCTGCTGAGTTTTATTCTGTTTCCTCATATCCTCTTGTCTCTACAAGGAAGTGTTACTTTTAGACCTATCTGTTGTTCTTTGATCAATTAAAGAACATTTTGAGAAATTATTCTCTCCCTTTTTAGTTACTTTTAATCACATGGAAGCCAGACAGTGCTGACATTAACGGTCCTTCCTTTGATTTTGACCACCTCCACTGGAAATGATTGCTAAAGGTCCTAGTATGAGATTTCATGCAGTATAGCTCTGCAGAAAATGTGTGTCTGGTCATACAGCAACAGGCAGTCCACACCCTGCCAGAGGTCACTGTCCTTTTTGTTGTTTATTTCTGATTAACTTTGTTTCAGTATTTCACTGGACTCATTTTCTTTCTGCTTGTACTTTTTGTTTTTCAGCTAAATTTTGTTTGTAAGCACTCAGACATATGGAACATCTTTTTGTTCTCTTTCTATAGGGATTAACACAATGAGGTCTTGTCTATTGTGGCATCCCTATAAAACAACAGAAATACAATGAACAGCAGAGAATATCAACCAGATATTCCTTCTGGCCATCATTTTCAGGAAATCACTCAAAACTTTATCTCTATTCCCTGGTCTGCATTCTGCTAAACCAAGACATCTTTTCTCCATATTCCTGTATTCTTAATTCCATCAGTTTTACAGTACTGACAGATTCATGATGATCAAGTTGCTTCCTCTATTTCCCTGGAGTTGCAAGAAATCAGATTATATTGATGGTCTTTATTTTACAGGATTGCTGTAAGTCTTCCACTAATCCTATTGTTTGCCACATTTACAAATCTAGAGCTGTAGGAAGGCAGTCACAGTCCTTTTTTTGGGTAAAAATAAAGAAAAAGTTATTTTTCTTTAACTACAGAAAAGAATTAAATTCTTGTAGCTAAGGAAATGTACCCTGTATTATCCCATCAGTGCCTCTCAGCTCCTTGGTGAAAAAATCTTTTTCCTAGTTTTAATTATGTTTACTTGGAAAGACAAACATGAAAAGTTTTCATGAAGTAGTCACTTATTCCAAGCAAATCAGCTGTGAACAGGGCAAATTTTTACATGAGAAATAGACCTTAGTCACTACCAATGATGATACTCAGTAGCACAAGAAGCCATTCACAGCTAACTGTAAGGAAGAGCTAATTACAACTACTCTTCTAGGCAACATCTATCTAAATATTGAGATTGTTTTGTGAAACACAGGAACAGCTGGACTGTATGAAGAAATTAATCTATTAAATAATTAATAATTGTGTTTCCATCAACATAATATTTTCTGTATATTATTTATACAGAAGTGGAATGCTATTTCACTATTTCTGTCTGTAAAAACATAAAAGCTCTTACTACAAAAACAATCCTGACATCTCATTTAAAATTTACATTTTTTAATTTCCTTTTGAATAAGTCTAGTATTATATCTCATTTCCTTCAAGAATTCATACTTATGCTTGTACAAGTAAAGCCTGGATAATAAGGAATAACAAAGTGTGTGGAATTTTAATTTAAAATTCCTGTAATACATATAAACACAGAGTTATGATATATGAAATGCTGAAATATGGTTATGGATTAACTACTGTGTCTCATTTGTTTTCTTTTGTCTTAAGTCCCTGAATGTTTCTCACAACAGAAGATGCCAGGTTGCTTCACTGGACATGCGGAATGACAAATATTCACAGATTGCAGGCCTTCCTGAAGGTGGCTCCATTTGATAAAGGTTAAGTTAGACAATCCAGGATCAACTCAACTGCAAATTCTTATCAGAATGATCAGTCAGAAGAGAAAAAAAAGCAATAACTGCTCAGATAACAGGTGTGGATTATGTCATGAAAGAATTTCCAGAAAATAGTTCTGGGATTTAACCAAAGTATTCTTGAAATTAATCAGCAGAGCAAAGACTCTACAAACAGTCTTTACTTATTTGCAGTGCATGTCTCAATCTCAATTCTGGACTAAAGACTGTCTTAACTAGTATTTTTCCTTTCTTTTTAATTCAGAGTACTAAAACGTACAGGTTCATTAGACTCTCTCATCCACTCATGATTGTTTCCAGGTTTAGTGAAAACAAGAGACAGAGAACCAAAGAGACCTTAAGAACACTTGTTTATTTTAGGATAGTGCTCAATTCTGCCTCAAATTACTTCAGCTCAGGATGTAGATGAAAAGATAAAATGTACCAAGCTTCATTTCAAAAGAAATTCTAAAATAGGGAATGGAAGAGGAAATTAAATTTTGGTGTACTTCAGAACTAAATAACTATAGCCTCAAAAACAAAAAAAAAATTGTGAAATATTTTTAGTTAACTTAAATTTCAGATTACTAGCAGATAAAAACTTCCATGTTTATTAGCAAATACTTTTTGAACACTGAGGTTTTCCATGGTGTTATAATGGCTCAGTGGTATATGGAAAGGTGGTATTTTTCCACTGTTGAAGAGAAACATTTAAAACCTTACAGAACCCTAAAATATGTAGCCAAGGTGTTCTGGAAGTCAGTTGAGTTCTACCGGGTTACTTGAATCTAGACCAACCTTTGTCTCCGAACTCAGGTACAGCATCTTTGAAACATATTGCATCAATTAATCATTTTCTGTTTGATACATTTTCAGAAAAATGCTTCAAAACTACTTTAGGTACTTCAACATTGTTTAAAGTATCATATGCAATATTCATATATAACCTAGCTTCCCATCAGCCAGTAACTCCTCATGCACCTTTTCCAAATCATCTTTCTCACAATTGTGTCATAATCCCCCATAAATTGATGATGACACTATAATCAGCCAGTTAGGCTTGTATATGTAGAATGTTTGCATATGAAAAAGTGTTTGTCATTAAGAGTTAGTGCAAATCCAAAAATAATAGCAGTGTTTGTGGTAGGTGGCTAAATAGATTTGCAGGACAACAAAATCATAGCATCATGTACAGTTAAGGGCCAGAAAAGAGCTTTCTCTGCCCTGCTGAAGACCTTCAAATAAATAGGATGTTCTCTATTTATTTATATTTGTTATGTATATATATGCATTGGAATCCAAAAAATATTTAATACATTATACATGTAGTAGAATTTTCACTTTCTGATCAATACCACATATAAATCTTGGGGAAATATCACACAATTTCCCCAGAAGATGAATCACTTCAGTGTAAAATAATTTTTAAAAAATATTAAATCAATTCTGCCCTTAAACATTTTTTTGTCTTGAGCTGAAATAAAGTATGAGTGTTGCAGAGTTGTGAGTAGTTATCTAAGTTAAATAAAAATGGACTTGATAGAGTGAAGAAGAGCTTTTGGTTTCTGGTTTGTTTTTTGTTTGTTTGTTTGTTTGTTTGTTTGTTTTTAAATAACTTGGGAATAAGCTTCCAAATTTAAGAATCTTATCCTGCACTCAAGAAAGACTCCCAAAGAATTCAGTCAGGAAGAAAATGACACAGGCGAGGTGAAGAGATGAGTACATAGATGAAGACTGGAAATTACTGTGTATAATTGTAGAAATACTAGTTGTTCTTGTTGTCGGCAAGGCAAGATAAAAAATGAGGGAAATAAAAGAAGTAACAGACTTTCCATAGCACAGGGAGAAACCTACAGCTTTATGGTTTATTTTTAAGAAATCTTAGAAAATTCATAATCCAAGACTCTCGCCTCTGTAAGGATTTAGGAAGACTTGAGAAAGGACACATGTTAATTTTGTGAAACAGCCTGAATCTGAAGACAGTTTTTTCTTCTTTCTGTTCAAAAGTTATAATATTAACCTTAAAAAAATCATTGTGTCTTTGTGGAAGTTCAAGGCTGTGCTTCTAACTGTTTGACCATTAGGTTGCTCATTATTTTAAAGTTTTGGAGTTTTTTAATAAGGAATAGCAGTTAATTATTTAAAATAACTTAGTGTTGTTGGGTGAGTGTCTTTGTTTAGAAGAACAGCATTTAAAATTTTCTCTCCTGTTCTCTAGATGTCTATGTGACTATCAAGCAAACTGCATACTTCTAAGATTAAATAAATAATGACAATTTAAAAAAAATATGGTCAGCAAAGAGTAATGAGTTAAGTAGATTCATGTAAATTTTAACTAATGAACATCTTCTATGGTCTATAAAAAGGACATTTCTACTTTAGCGAGTTTTGGAGGGAAAATATTCTGAAATTATATAAATAAACTTTTTATTAAAAAAAAGGGCTACTCAATAGTTTTTAATTCTACTTAAATTTTTTTCTCCTTATATCAGGATGTGGTAAACTCCAGAAGAATTAGTAATTGTCAAAGAATTTTTATTTTAAAAGTTTTCTATAAAAAGGTATTTCTATAAAAATCAATGTGTTTGAAAAGAAAATATTAAACTTAATTTTGTCACACTAAATTTAATTGGCAAAATAAAATCAGTAACATACAGATATTTCAAATGAACATACTTATATTTTCTGTTATTTTGATTTATAGTTCCACTTTGCTTTCAATTTTTTACTCTTCCCTGCACTTTGTCTTGTTAGTTATTTTTGTTCTATGGAAAAAAAAAAGCACATTTTTTTCCAAAAACAAAAGAAAAATTATGTTTTTTTCACAATATTACTGCTCATTGAAATGGAAGCTAAATTTTTCAAAAGAAGTGTTCTTACGCCTGTGAGAAACTGTCTGGAATATTACTGAGAAATTAATTTTCAAATTTCAATATTAACCATTCAATAGTAAAGAATTTTAAATGCTTTTTTTTCCCCTTTCCTTCAGATACATATTTTGCAAGTACGTCCCCTTTTTGACAGTGTTTTAAATGCCTTGAAGATAATTTTCTTTTTCAGAAAAGAAGGCAAACATTTTGGTTTTCTTTGGGAGTTCCAAAAGTGACAGGAGGGGGATCCTTTTTTCCTCGCTTTCTATCCACTGGATTGCAACAAAATATAGGTATCTAAAATTATTCATATGGTGGTAACAACAGATTTTTAAGAATTAAACCAAATTTGGGGGAAGATAACAAAGAAACAAATAATTGGTAACTGTTTTGTAGTCACAAGAAGGAAAATTCATGCAATATTAATGAAAATGGTTATCTTACTCTTAGAAATAAGTATTATACTCCACAGTTGTTGTTTTCAAGATCACTTTACACAGCAGGATTTCTTATTAACTTCTGCCTTTCATGGTCTATAGAAGGTAGAAACTACATTCTGTTTGGTCAAGGGAGTTAACTCAATGTATTTTCCAGGTTGTAAAGGCAGCAGCAAATCCACCATGAGGTCAGGAAACACAACGAAGTCGTTCTTGAAGGAAATGCCTTCCTAACAGAGATATAGCTAAACACATCTGGAAGTCTTTTATTAAAAGATTGCATCTTTTGACATTATAAAGCTGAACATTATCACTAATTCTTCTTAAAAACCAAATGTGAGCATCCTCACTAAATTCTGGCCTTAGACAAATCTCATTTTCATCAGGATCTCAAGGTAAGGTGAGACATACTAAGAAAACATGCCTTGAATTTGAATTTTAAAGGGTTTCCTTCTCCTGCTTAGGTATGTGAAGCAGCTGACCGTGCTCTTGTACCCAGCTCTATCCTCATGCTCTTCTGCAAGCAGATGCTCACAAATCCGTGTCGTCTGAAATGACCAGACATGGGACACAGGTTTGATCAAAGTCACAACATCTGTGGCATTAAGTTGTGAGTAAGAAGCTTTCAGCAGGACTCGACAAGTTCAAGCTGTACCACCACCACCAGTGCAACTCTGACCTGGCTCCTGCCTGACCAGGAGGCAGCACAGGCACACCCAGATATTGTTATCACACATCCATTATAATCATTTAGTTCTGGATGTCTGAAATTGTTCTGGTCCCCTAAGAAAAAATAACAAAACACGAGTTCTTCAGAAATAGTATCAGCACTATTGTTTTAAGTTTGTAGGTGAGAACAGTCTAACATCAGCTGCAATATTCATCAACTTTTGCTCTAAATCATTTCAGCAGAGCACTTTAAATAAAATCTCTATTACAATTAGAAGAAACTATAATCATCATAAATTGCTAAAATACCAATGTTGTGGTAAACAAAGCTGACAATATCAGTGTGATAATTATTTAAAAAAATAAATAAAACATGTTCTGTCATACTTGAAAAATTTAATTGCAGGATTTTTTTTATATGCAGAGGTTGCAGTGGTAATCAAACTAATGATTTGTCCTTGCAGCTTAGAAAGGTTTATTTTGTGTTAGTGAAAGCATAAAGGTAGCACAGTAGTCAAACTACTCGAATCTATATCAGAATACAGATGATATTGATATCCTTCCTATACAGAAGGATGAGAGCACTGTGGAAATTTCTATTTTGTCATCATTTCCCTATTCAAATGGTACTCAGAAACTGAAAAGAAGGCAGAGATATTTGTCTCTGTCTCACTTAGCAGTGTAAATTTTGAATTCCTCTTGCGATTGCATATGCTTTTCATATGTGAGTAGAAGATACAGAAAAAGGAGAATTAATGTTCCATCCCATGTGACCAGTACAGGGCTTTGAAAGGAATGTGCAGAAAATCCCAGTTACTAATTAGTTTAATCTTATTCAAACTTGCAAGTCCCTAAAGGAGTCATCCCAAAGGCTAAACGTATGCTTTAAGTCTGACTTCTTTGGTTTGTAACTTGGTATAAAAGACAAGAATATTTTGGCTGGCCTCTTTCTTGCTATATTTTTCCTGATCCGACAGATTGTTTTTTCCTACTCTTCTAATGCAGCTCAATGCTATCTGGAACTGAACACTCTATTCAAAACCACTAACCACGCCTGTCACTTTAATGTTGGAAAAAGACTTGTCCTTGGCTATAAAATTATTCATCTCAAAGTAGCTGAATGAAAGCGGAGGTTACTGTTCTTTCATACAATGATATATTCACTATTCTTATTTCTTTCTTTTACAATCTTAATTTCAGCAAGCACACCGTTGCAATTTAAAGCACTCTTCTCTGAGCTCTGTGAGTGGCTGATTTGAAGGCTTCTCTTTGTTCCTCTAAAAGAAGAGCTGTGACTTTGAATTTGACTTTGAGATTTTGCATCCTGCTGTAAATACATATTTTTTGTTAAAAAACTATCAATCCCCTTTCTTCCCCAATGCCTGCTTGTTTTTCAGGGCGGGGGGGGGGGCGGTGAAAGAAAGACCTGATGTCTCTCGCCTGCCAATGCTTACAGATCCAGGGTCAAGGAAAGATGTTATATTCACTGCGGCTTGCATTTTGCCTCTTCTGCAGAGCAATAGGAAAATCTTTGTTCGGTTGCCAGTAGGTACCGCGTCTGCTGAAATGTTTCCATGGAAACAGGCATAGCTGAACGCAGCAGCCAGCGGCTGAGATGCATGTTACAGCCCTTCCACGGGTACCGTGTTTATTTGTGCGGCTGATGGAGGGCACAACGATTTCTTTAGAAATCTCGTGTTTCTAGAATTTAGATGATGATTTCCTAAAGAAAATTTAAAATTCTGTAAACTACACAACAGAGAAACAAACAAATGTATAAACATTGCACACAAATTTCACAATATTCCAGTGATGTTTGAGGAAACTTGAAAGCCCTATATTGAGATCCTATTTTTTGAGTTTGGGCTTTATTTGCATTTCAGATTTGTTTATTTCTAGATCTAAAATCAAAAAAAATACTGTCTTCATTAGCATGAGATGACTTTAACTCATTCACTTTTCTGCATTCAGAATAAAAATAATACTTTGTGGAATATCAGGACGTGAATGGTTTATGTAAGCACTTTTACTTGTGAATTAGTTTCTCAATCACAGAATGGTGTTTGAAATGTTTGAAAATTATTGTATGTTCTATTAGGATTAAATTTTTCAGTAATTATTCTTTACATTTGAATGTACATGTTTGCTTCATCGAGACTAATGAGCTGAGAGGAGGAAAAGCCAATGGAAATGTATCTTATTTCAAGAAGCAGGTATTCAGTTTTCTGTTTGGTTGTGGTATCCAAACCATACCTCATCGCACAACACTTGCTGGAACAAGGTGCTTATAGGAGAAAAGCTTTGGTGTTAAACTCTAAGATGTGCTTCATATATCAAAGGTAGGTAAAAAAAGTATTTTTACAAATGCAGAAGGGAAATCCTTACCTCATTAAAGCCAGGGTTAAAAATATACCTTGGCTTCTTTAAGGTACTTTTTAGCAAAATCAGGAAATTTTTAGTACTGTAATAGAAAATACTGATAAAACTTCATTTCAAATAGTTCAGACTGTTCTAGTCACCAATACTAAAATGAACTAAAACTGGAAAAAGACATCAACAGAGTGATAAAATGATTTTGGAAATGTATTATGAGACACTGAATGATCTTGATTTATTTAGTTCGTTCAAACAAAGGTTTAGATGAGAGATACTGATTCTTTATAAATAAAAACTTCAATTACTTTAAATAATTTCAAAACTAAAACCATTTGTAGGACTTAATTCTACTTAAATCTTAGTAGTGTTAAATACCTGCAGGTGTTCAGCTGCTCACCCAGCTTAACATGTGTTAAATCAATGATCAGATATGGAGTCCAGAGGAATTTTTTTCTCCTAATTAGCAAGATTTTTGGCAGAGACAAAATTCCCTTTTTTTTGTAGGCTGGAGCATTGTAACCTGCAAGTTTTATTGACAAAGGTTCTGGAATCTGGTATGCAGGTAATACTCTCCCTCCTGCTTTCTTCCTGTGGCATGACACAGTCTTTTGGTAGGTGTCAGGAAGCACTTCCTGGCCCATGGCATTTGCAGATATGTGGGATAATGTTGTGTGGTACCCCTGACCTAGCTGTTAGCTGTCTAGTAGCACAGAGGTTAGGGCCTGTGTGCAGTGACACAGGTGGCCTCTTTCAGTGACCTGTCCCTGTACCCTGCTGGATGGAGGATCAGGATGAATGTGGAAACAAAAGTCACGCACACAGGAGCCTGTTGGGTCCCGTTTAACTGAAAACATTATCTCCCTTCAGAGCTGCTTATGCCATGGGTCACAGGTGTTGTCTTTGCTGGAAGGTCTCTGAGGGAGGCAGGAGAATTGGCAGCCTGGTGCAAAAACAAAGGAACCCCAAGGCACTGACTTTTCACAAACAATGCTTTTCCTTTTTGTGGAGACACAAGACAGAATGCTTGAATTCAGGGGGCTCCTACAATGAAGGAATCAAAAGCCTGTGAGAAATCCCAGGTTTGATGCCTGCCCTAATATTTCTCAATCTCTTTCCCCCCACCGCCCCCACCCCCCCCCCCAAAAAAAAAAAAAAAAAAATCATCGCAGTTTTCTGGACCAATACTTTCACTTGCTGTTGAAAACATGAAGATTTCTTGTCTGTCGTGTTCTTGTCTCATGTAGTATTTGCAGTAAACTAAGTAAAATAAGTAGCAGTAGTTACTTGTGGTTTGGCTGTAATGATCCTAAGACTGTTAACTCTTGTTTGCCACACCTTGCCATTTTCCAGAAGTTTGAAAAATTATGATTTATTAAACAAGTCTGTGTTAGATGAGTTGAAGAGTCATTCTGCTGCAGAAAAAACTCTAAAAATTTGGGCAAGCTTACTGCAACCTGGCAGATATGTCTATTCCATGCTGCAGTCACAGATGTACCCATGACTTAATGTATCTTGATCTGAGTGTCACAGACTGATTTGATCTTTATCTTTGCTAGACAAAAGATTGAGGTTTATTCCCTCAGACTTGAAGAGCCACTCAGTCTGACACGGAGATGAGGGTGGACAAATGGATTATACAGGAATCATTTTGCCCCAAGATCTTATTCTGAGAGGTGCAAAGGTGCTATAACACATTAAATGAAGATGCATCTTAGCACAATGCTGGCACCAGTCAGCATTAGACATACAGGTGAGCAGAGGATGACATTCAGAACTCTATTTCTCTTCAGATGAAGACAGAAATAGGTAGGACAGTATCACAGCAAAGGTTATCTTCAATCACTTGAAGGAGGGTGAGCCATCCTATATTCAGAGCTCCTCTCTGAACAGTAAAAGAAATCAAAGAATTAATCACAAAGCAAAATCTTGTCTTTTGCTTCCCTTTAAGAGGTGAGCAGGTGCAGGGAATGCTTGACCCTTCAGTCTAAACAGGAGGACTGTGTCTTCACTTCTTGAACACAGCTTTGCTGTAGGATTTAACAACCATCCTGAGCTGAAAAATCATACAAGGACTTTCAGGATCAAACTTATTATGCATTCAGTATCCCAGTACTCCATCTGCTGTTTCCTTGTTCCGCATCC
The DNA here is from genome assembly GCF_031877795.1 of Strix aluco. Taxonomy (NCBI): domain Eukaryota; kingdom Metazoa; phylum Chordata; class Aves; order Strigiformes; family Strigidae; genus Strix; species Strix aluco. The sequence goes on from NC_133933.1 coordinate 120,040,334, forward strand.
CATTAACAAATACTAAGCTGCAGATTGTTTTTCACATAGTAATGAGCTGCATAAGTATGCAAACAAAACAAAAGTTATATATTTCTGTTGGAACAAGTGCCAAGAACACCTCCTGTTGCAACACTACTAATGACAGGATAGCAACAGTGGAATAAAGAGAGTAATTTGTAGTATTCCCAGGTCAGCTGCACACATGGTTTCTCCAAAAATAAGTAAGTGAGGCAATTTATTCTATACTTACAATGCACCAGATTCATTCCTGTTTTAATTGCAGTAGCCTCAGTGGGTCTGTATCATAGAAGAATTTGGTCTTGCAGTTGGAAAGCTTCCTACAGATGGTGGTAAAAAAAGGTGACCAGCATAAATAATGTCATTATCCCAATTAACTGGAATTGATTAATTCATCCATCCATTTCCCAAGTGATTATCTTCAATTAAAATAATTGCCTGGATAGCATTCCATTGCTAGATCCCTGGGTGAAACAGAGATCTTCTAAATAGCATTTTACTCATACGCCAGCACAACTACCACTACCTCGCAGTAGGGAAACACATTACAGTCTGCTACAGTTCAACATGGAGGGAGATTTGGAATGTCTCTAAGGTACAGAGATTCATGTATTATAATTATTATTTGCATAAGCATAGGGTTAGCATAGAACACGACTTGACTTGTTGCAGAATGCAAAGGGATAGTGCCTTCTGTAAAGAGCTTACATTCCTAAGCAAGCACAGACACATATGAGGAGCACAAAGAAACCATGACATAATACCAGTAGGCATAGCCAGCCCTGGCAGAGGCACCACAGCAACCTCTTACCGTTGTATACTTTTGTAGGCATCACAGTAATGGATGGTTTTTCAAACACATCTCTGAAGGTAGCTAGCTCTGTTGATACAGAGAAATCATCCCAGCTGTGAAAGTGATAAAAAGTCTGATGACACCTGTCTGAAAATGTAAAGCATGGGCAGGGGAGCCTGATACCACAGACCTACCAGAGGCAAGAGTCCACTTTCCGATTGTGATTAGGAGATGATGGGTGTGAAAGGTATACCTTGAAAAGGCAGTTTCTGAAATCGTATGTCAAGTGTGAGAGAGATATAGTCATTTAAAGAAAGGGATAACAAGCTCAAATGAGCTGGATATGAGAAGGGTGCCTGTAGCCACACTATAGCATCTGCTAAGTTCAGAGAAAAGGCTGTTCTAATAAACTGTGAGAGTATGTATAGATGTATGCATAGACAGAGATGAAAAACTGTATCCAAGAAATTTTTTTGTATAGAAAATATGCAAAATTCAAACAGTTTGCATCTAAAAACATTAAATTCAGAGCTGAATAGGATGCTCAAATGACTGTGCTGCATAATCACTCAGTGTGGTAACTAGTACACTTTTAAGAAAACGTGGCAGGAGAAAGCTTGGAATAAGAAACAAATGTTTGTGAATCTGAGCTCCTAGCTACACGATAAGAAAACATCAAAGACATTGCAATTTTAGTTTGAGCAGAAGGACACTTATAGGGTACTGAGAGACAACTGTGAGTTGTTTGCGTAAGTAATAGCAAATTATTTTTATTTACAAATGAGATAGTAACAGGATACCGCATGGAGGAAAAAATCTCCATTGGCTAAGTACTGGGGTACCCTACAGGGAACTGGTGGAGGGATATGAAGGGTTGTTTATGGGACATACTAATAAAAAGATAATGGAAATATACAGGAGGTTAGGAAGGGATAGATTGATGGAAACCAGTGACAGGCAAATCGACCAGGTAGAAAGTGGCCAGCATATCATAGATGAAGCTGAATTCTGGTTTTAAGAATAAACAATGCAGAATCTTTTTGGTTGCTTAAATGTAGGCACCTCATGATAATTGTGTGAGGCTCCCACGTGTCTTTCAGCCATCCCTTCTGCACTGTGTCCTAATTGTCACTCCAGGCAGGTTTTTCAGATTCCTTGTTGTGCCTCAGAGGCACTAGATGTCTGTCTTTAAGTAATTGAATACTGTACTACCAGTGGGATTCAGTTCACACTTAAACCTCCTTAAAGTTTCTATATGAAGGTATCTAAAAACATGTTGAGAGCTTGCATTCACATTGCAGTCAGTACAGCTGGTGGGGCTGTTAGAGCAATCCATGTTCCTAGCTGAAGTACTGAGCTACTCAAGATAAAGTACATAAATAATCTAGTGTCATCTGAGACATCCTAGAGTATTTGGAATTCATGTTCTTTAAAACAATGAGATTGATGCCAAAACATAAAATGAGTATTACATGAAATGCAGTCAATTAGTTACTTGGAAAAAACCCTTTTTCTTTCTTCTTTTCACTCCCCACCTTCCCTTCTTTGGTGATACTTTGTTTCAATATATTCTCACCTCCAGCTTAAACTGCCTCTTTTGAGACTCAATATACCCAGAGGCAGTACAAGCACAAAGCTGTGGTTACAGACATTAGCTTACTACAGCAACAAGCTTCCCATAGCTGATGGCCTCTTGACAAAATTAAGAATTTTCATTAGTAGGACTGTTGCACAAGCTACCTTAGGGGATAAACAAAGAGGTGGGGAGTGGAAGGAAAGGCCAGACAGAAAAAGCAGCGGTGGGTTCTGCAGAGAAGCATTCTCCTCTGAACAAGGCACTTCCATTGCAGCAGGTGAAGAAGATGATGACTACAATGATCATTTTTGCCATGCTTTTCCCCTAGCAATACATACTGTCCCCCTGACCTGTTCAAATCCCCTGTTAGTTGTTCCCATTTACAAGGTTATTAATACTGACTGAAGTATGCTTAATCAGGCACGGGCATTGCATGCTGACTGGTTGCTGAGCTTTTGTGCATGTATATTATTGGGTAATATTTAATAATTATTTGAAGGATACTATCTATTTTGTTATACACTATGTTTAGACTTTTTTTAACAAACTAAAAGCTACAAGATGAGGTGGACATGGAGAAAGGGTGATTCTGACATTGGTGTTAATTTCTTCTTCTGAAGGCTTGTTGAAGCAAAGATATCTGGACTTATATGTGCAAAGCAGTGAGAAATACGAATGTGAGAACAGCATGAAACAAGGGGGAAATACTGCCCCTGAGGCTTTTGGAAATCACTGCTGAAGTAAAAAGCTATGAATCTGCGAGCACAAGGCAGATGACAGAGCTACAAATAGAGGAAGGCCCTTTGCATTGCACAGGTTATTTGGCAGGACCATGGTGGTTCAACTGCACAGTTATATGGAGATGATCACAGGAACTGTTTCCTTACTAATAAAAGTCAGTGACTTATATAGCTACAGAAGATCTTTTTCAATAGGTTTGGGTTCTTTCTCTGTTTCCTGTGATCAAGTGTTGGTCTGAGAAAATAGATATATTTCTAAACCCTCTCATTTGTAGTACAATATGCGTGACTGCTAGAAGGGATTCTTAAAGTGTTATTCTTTGTAATGCCAGATCCCAGAAACATTAGTAGAAAGACTTTATATTAATGTCACTAGGGCAAGAGCAGTTCTTAGTATAGACAGATGAGCTGGGATGAAGCTACAGGATGCACCAAGCTGCAATGAGTGAGAGGTCAATTCACCTTCTAATGCTACCATGAGCTACCTAAATGTAAGCAAATTAATCCGTTCTTCATCAGTCAATGTTTTCTAGACTTTATCTGTTATACTGCAGCTACATCATCTTGGAGCAGTTCAGCCTGGATATGACGTATACAGACCTGAGGATGTACTGTGACTAAAAGAAAATGGTTATGACAAAGACTGCAGGAAAAATGTTAGTTGTTTTTTGGGGTTCATTTGTTAGGAGGAATCAGGCAGCCCAGAAGTGAAACAAAACATGCAAACAAAAAAAAGTCCTTTTGTTTAGCCAGAATAGAGTTTTTAGTTGTTTATGAAATTAAATTCCAAAATAGCATTTTGTGAATGGAAGGTGTCAATTGACTCATAGTTAAACAGAAGACAGGACTGAAGGGGCTAACTTCACCAAGAATGAAGCTGACAAAGCTTAGGGCCTAAAGCAGTTGTATTGGGAGTCCTAGCTAAAATTCCATGTCTGCCTGAGGAAAAGGAACCAAGGTCTCCTACCGAACACTTAATGGTCTAGCACCTTTTCTTGGTGTTCTGATTTACCTAAAGACACTTCATTGTCTAGAGAAGGCATTGAAAGTGTTTAAGCTGCAAGTCCGGAGTCTTAACTGCTCAGACAGAAGAATAGCATGCAGTGAGAAACATTCAACAACAAGTGTGAAGGAATTGCAGCCAAGAACACAAACCGCAACATAAACCATGCTGTGGTGACTAGAGCATTTGCTCAATGGGTAGGAGGCTCCAGTTCAGATCAGGAGGCTCCAGTTCAGATCTTTGCCCACAAACTGTGTTCAAATAATGATTAAACTAACACAGAATATCTGTGGAAAGTGTCAGAAGTGAATTCACATCTCTTTAGATGGAGCAAAGCAGGACACAGTGGAGCTGTTCAAAAGCAGTGGTATTCAAAAGGCAGACTCTTGCTTTCTTCTATAGTTTCAGGAATACAGTCACAAAAGCAGCTTGACATAAAGTCACTATCCATTTCAGGGTAGCTGATACTATATTTTTGTGCTATTGCTATTATTACATTTTCATAAGAATTACCCAGTTCTAAATCAAATAATTTTTCAGAGACATGAAAAATGTCAATAGTGCTCTTGGCTACCTAGAAACTTGTTAGCAGTTAGAGATAGGAGTAAAGATACAGCATTTTCATGAAATTTTGCACACCAGCAGCTCTCTGACCTAAGGAAATAAGAAAATGCCTATTGAATTGCTACAGTTTAACGTGATGCCAGTCAAATCTTTGTAATGCTTTTTCTTTTATATTGTTTTTTTTCACAAACAACTATTGTATGTGCCCAGTTACATTGTTTGAAATAACCTCACTAAATCTTCTGAAAGATTGATCAGTTCTACCAGTGTTTAATCAGTTTTGGAGGTTTGACTGTTAGATCAATGGTCCTGAGTGATCCTCACTCAGAAAGGAGGGTTGGTTGGATGGTTTTGTTCAGAAAAGGCATTGGATACTCCTACTCCTTCCTTCCACATTCTCCCCATTGAAGAGAACAGGATCCACCACAGATTTCTCTGTCCTTTTGCCTGATCCAAGACTCTGATTCTGTTATGCATTTCCCACAACATTTTCCTCTTAAAAAACCTGTCTTCTTACCTTCCCCACAAGACCCCATTTTCTTTCCCAATGGAGGATAATATAGCTAATTTTAAAGAACGAGTTACCAATTTATATTTGAAGCCTTAACTTTGTCAGCACTGTGCCACACAAAAGACATGCAGGTGGTCCACTCACATGCTGTCTTAATAGGTTCATTTATTATTGGCTACCATCAGCCAGGTCCACTTATGTCCATGGGAGGGCTGCAAGACTTAGTCCCGTAATGCCTTGTCAATAAGCACTATCTTGCAGCTCCCTCTCTACTAAGCTGTATAGTTCCTCCCATTTCTGCTTCATACTGCTCACCACCCTCATACTCCTGCTGCCCATGCACACTTTAATGACATAAAAAACTGCCTAGGAGTGGAGGCCATTTCTCAGTTAAGGCAGCTTTGAAATTTGATGTCCTGTTTTAAGCAGTTATCTCGGTCAGAAAATTCAGGATTATAATGTTGTAGTAGCTACTCCATGCTCAGCTCATTCTCTTTGTTGACACTAAATACCCATCCATTTTTGCTGCTCTGCCACTCATGGAAGGCAGAGAATGAAGGAGCGTACAGCATTCTATAATCCTGCACACAGAGTTTAGGTGGTAACCGAATAAAGTAAAAAGATTTTTCTCCTCATATCTTCATCGAGGTAGCTGGAAGAGAGTCAAAATCCAGTCCTGAGCAGATATAGTGAATTGGAGAGCAATGACAGCTATTGCCATGTTGGAGGAGGCACAAGCGGTCTCCGAACCTGGGAGGTGATTGCCTGTGCTTTGTACAGCTGCAAGCAACAACAGACAGAACAGGATGTCTCTCCTGATCTCTAGATGTTTTCAACCATTTTCAGAGCACCTGAAACACTAGAATAAACTCAAACAAGCAAAAGGTCAAACAGTAACAAATTTTCTCTCTGAGTAATAACCAATTAGAATGACAACAAAATAATTGGGAGTAGTGAGGCAGAGAGCACAGAAGATGGCTCCTCCTTCAAAATGACCCTTTTATGTAACAGCAGCCTGTTTTAAATGCCCCTGAAAATAATGAGCTGCAAGCTGCAATTAGCATGAAAAGTAGAGTTATTTCAGAGAAAATTTTGAAACAAATGCTAAAGCAAGAGGAATTTTGTGGAGAGGATCCTGCCAGAAGCTCTTATTTTTCTTAGATTTAAGAGTTCCTGGTTAAAATTCCTTCCTCTCCATTGCAAGGAGACTGGACAGAAGAGTTATGGCAAGCTTATTAGTAGTTGAGTTAATTTTCAGTAGGAGATGACAGTGGAATGCATACAAACCATGTGTTTGCAGCACAGTATGCTACACCTTGCTTGCTTGTTTGGATTGTGAACAACAGTTTGGTTGATGTGTTCTGGACTTCCCTGTGAGTCAGCAGCATGAGCCCTTGGGGTGCTACTCTGAACTACAGGGCAATTGTGCCCATTACTGCGTTGTCATTAAATAAATATAAGAAGTTCTTTGAGGGGTACTGGTACAAGCCGAAGTATATTTTGATACTAAGTAAAAAGCTAGAACTTTAACTGCAAAGTCCTGATTTTGAGGTGTAACAGGAAAGAAAGAAAAATTAATTTGAAGTATCAGGCTAAAACCAACTTCTTAGCACAATTCAGCATGTCATGCTGATATGTAGGAGGGAGCTGCCTGGTCAGTATCACAAAAATTTCAATACAATGTTGAAGCCCTAGCACCCGATAGTATTCTTATGCTAAATTTAAGACAAAAATACACTGTAAAGCTGTATTACTGGTGGAAATCAGACTCTGCCTCAACTTTCACAGTGTTTTGCCAAATATGGAAACAATATATATTTATCCCTGAATCTTTGGGTCTTCAAGGTGGCTGAGAATACTCAAAAGGGGTCAGTTAGAGGAGTAAAATGAGCTAAAGTTTCAGAATTTAGACCTAAATTTATTGCCAGAATAGGAGAAAATTCCTTAAATTTTGGTAAGTAATACTGTCAAGACTTGCTAAAATTGAGTCCTGCAAAATGCAGCACTATTCAGACAAGAATATAAGCAAGCAATTAAAACTATAACAAAAATAGAAGTTATGACCCTGCAAAAGTGAAATTTGAATGTACATTTACTGTAAAATGTATATACTATAGAAGTGACTGTGTAAACTGTACATACAGAAAAGTGAACGTCTGCAACAGTGAAACTATGAAATGCCCAACATACATCAAAGACAGAAACCTGAATCTCTCTAGGACATGTTGATTCAAAACCTTGAGTCTTTCAAATTATTCATATTCATGAACAATGAATCCGTTTGAATATTCCTGTGATTTTTTCTTTGTTTGTTTGTTTTCCATCAGGAAGATTCTTTTTGCTTCAATTTCCTGTAATTTGTTTCACAGTCCACAAAACAAGGAACAATTTTTGGAGCTCTTGAATATTTACCATTCTCTTACACACAGTCCAGTTAGATTAGGTCTTCAGGCAGAAGTTGCTTGCATTATTAAAAAAGTACTTTGCTATTAAACATGGGGGGTTTTTACTATTTTGCTTTCTTAGTTGACCTTAAGGAGCTCCCATTGCAGTCCTGAAATTAACTAAAATATAGAGGAAAACTTGTCAAGCTGTATTTTTAGGAATAAAGAACATTACTCCAGCTCTAGGTGATAGTTAGAAAGACTTTGCTAATACTTGCCTAGAGTTCAACACCTCTTTCAGTGTCCCTGTGGTTAACTTAATGTAATCATGAGTGTCTTCTTGCAGGTGTGGGTTTCTCTATCAGCATATGCTTGACTGAAAGCATCTGATTCACAGCCTGTGCCAGGACAGCAGATGCTGTGAGAGTCATTTCAGAGTGATACAGTGTGTGGAACTCATGACTGTAAAAGTAACATCTTTCCTTTGAGATCCTAGTCCAAGATATTTTTGAAATCTTTTAGTTTTGAAACCTTTTACTTTGGAAAGTTTTAGAAAGAGAAAAACAAGTATTTAACTTATTCTTAGGGTCAGTTCTATGTTACTTTCTCATATTCATGGATGTTGAACCCTGTAGAATTAGTGGTTTGGGAAACCTTTGGTCCATAGTTTTTCTGTGGGTTTTGTGAAGGAATAAACTCACGTAAAGCCCACTGATACAGTCAGTTCTGGTCATCTGTAATTCATGGTCAGCATCTGAGAAAATGGATACAGACTTTTGATGAACAGACTGGAAGAAAGATATAGCACAAAGGCAAAAAGCAGAAAGTTCTATTACTTACTATGGAAAAGAAATAATCAAAGTGGAGGGTTCTAGGTTAGAATCACATTGTGAACCTAATATTTTCTCTAATTCCCACTGAAATTTAATATTGGAGCAGGCATTTAAGTAACTGAAGGAAAACTGCTTTGACTGTAAGGCAATTACCATCACTGAAATCACTTCCAGCTCTGTTCAGTTCCTCTCAGTTATGTCTGCAACTGGCGTGGAGTGCAGAACTTTAGACAGGTCTTTGAAATAAGTGCTAAAAATGTCAGCTCCATCCATTTATACAAGACAGTGCAAAACTGCCTTTTTTTTCCACTCACTTTAGGAGCTTAGGGTTAAAACTCTTTCTCTTGTAAAATCTGATTGGCTGTTGCCTATTCTAGACAAGGTAAAATTTCTGGGAAACCAGGATATGCTTACGTTTTAGACTCCTAATGTATGCATCTCTTTAAAGCAAATGCCTAAAATGCCTATATAGTCTATAGTGAAAAGCAGGTTCTTTGGAAAATCTCATCTATTTAAACATCAACAACTAAGATGAAGAGAGCAAGCTGATGATCAATGGCTTTTGAGCATAGCTAGAAATAACAAACAGAATATCAGCAATTCCTGTGCTGTCCCCCCTAGATATTGTGGTATTCATTTTATATTCTTACATGAAAACATACTTTAACCCTGTGCACCTTTTAACTCCTGAGCCACTAGATAAAGTGACAGTCATCATTATCTCTTCTTCTCGCTAACTGGAAATATGGGGTTTTGAAAGATGGGGCCACAGCACCTAAAAGAGAGAGAAAAGAGTCTGTTTGAATATGGCTTATTTTACCATTGTTTCTGTCTCTTAGGAGACTTCTGACACTAACCACTTGTGTTGGCTGTCATATATGATATTTTTAGGTAATTATGTCCTGCCATACATGTTATAGAGAACTTAGACCCACATCCAGGCCACTGTTGAAGATGTTTACATCCTGTTGCATTTTAGCTAACAACTGCTGTTTACAAATTCCATACTCAGGGAATAAGAAATCAGAATTGGCCAAGAACCCAAAGCCGAGACACCTTCAGTTTTAATCCTTATGCTAAAATTCTGTGCTGCCATGGCTTAGTTATCCACTGCTCTCTGTCTCATTTTTTCTAAACTGTAGCCTGCCACCAGTACTTACACACTGCATAAGAGAGGAATTGAGAGGATTGATAGTTCCTTAATGAAGCTGTTAAACACAAATCTATTTGTAATTATTATTATCCAACAAATTATTTCCATCTACAAAAAAAAAAAAAAAAAAAAAAAATTAGTCATGCTCCGTTGTAGTTTACTGATCTGCACTTAACTTGACTGGGACTTGATCCTCTCTGTTTGCAACTGAACTACAAAAAAGTCATATTTACTTCAGAGTGATTTTTCTCAGTAGCGTATATTATATATTCTTTAAAGAAAGTATATTTTTCTATTTTTCTTGCAATGAAATAGATAACAAGGAAGCTCAATTTCCAGGGGCTTTTAGAGCTCAAATATAAAGAAATCCACAGTTAAAAGAAATTGTTCTACCATTAACTCTTCAGCTATCTGAATATATTTACATATATATATAAATAGATATGTATATATGCTTATGTTACATATCTATTATCTCTCTCTCTCTCTCATTCTCTCTCTCTTTTTACCCTTTTTTTTTCCCTTCATGTTTCCCCACCACCTGAAGAACAGGACACATCACTCAGTCCTAATAAAGGGACTGTGGTTCCCATATTTTCAGTTGTAGTACCTGCAGTGTACTGCCTGCAATAGAAAACAGGTAGTAGGAGTAAATTAATAAGTACACACTTCTGATTGAAAAAAACAAAATAATCCTGCAGGATCAATTTAATTCATTTAATTATGTTTGTTTCCTGGCTATAGAAGAAAATTACACCCATTCTTCCTTTTGTATCTGACCTGACTGGGAAGTTCCATCGCTGTATTTCTTTGCTGATTCTTTCTCCTTTTCACTGCTTTTCATTCTGTCTTCATCTGCAATTTAATCCAGTAAACATCCATATCATTTAGGCTAATGGAACAGTTTAGATTTTTTTTGGAAGAAAATGAAACTTAGGATGAAAAGCAGTAGAAATCAGAGTACACAATCAATGAACCTTTACACCAGGCAAGGATACCTATGACTCTCTTAATCCTCTGTTAAAGATGAACTGATTCTGACAAATTGTCTAACATTGGCTGCTTCTAAGCTACAGACCATGCTAAGCAGGTAGAAAACTTTAAAAATACCTGTAATTAGAATTGACATTGTACAAACACCCACCTCAGAGGAAAATCACATGTACATATTTACACAGAATATGGACTATGAGCAATTTGCCCACTACCCCCCAAATGCAATAAGTATTTAAAAGCTGCATACACGGCACACACATTAACAATACAGATGCCAACTGATGAAGGTGGCAGACAGCATATCCCATGCTGCAACCAATAATTCTGAGTTGGTCTTGGTCCTCAGTGCTCCCCCAATCTACCTTCAAAGTCACCTGTGTTCTGATACTCTCCTTTTTGACCCTTTTCGATCAGTAGCAAATTTAAAACAATCTGAGGTAAATATTTTATTACTTTAGTCACATCCTAGTTTCACAAGGGTTTTATTCAGTTTTGCCAAATCAATTTTTAAGAAGAAATTTAAGAATAAATCTTTTTAGTGAATATTGGTACTTGCATCATCTTCTTTAGAATATTATTTTATTGTTCTTATAAAATCAAGATTTTCATCTTTAATTTAATATGCAACAAAACTTGAAATATTGACCAAGTTTCTTCCTTATCACTATTTTAATGTCACTATCACAAATAATTGTGGCATGCTTATTTTCCTTGATTTTCTCTAGTTACACATTTTTCTTCCTCTGAGCTCATTTATGTCAGTCAAACACTAGAAAATAACTTGCAGATTTTAATATGACTTAATCTTTAAGCCATTATTGGATTTTCCCCCAAAATTTGTATTCTAATAAATGTATTTTTATTATAAAGAATGGACAGCATATTATTATTCTGTTTTTCAACTTCAGATCAACAAACCTTAAAAATAAGCAAGCAGTTCAGCATAAAACAATATGGCTTAAATAAATCCTGTTTCCTCTCCTTTGAAAGCCACCTCCAAGCTTATAATGAAATATTGCTATTGTCGTATAAATAAAGTAAAATATGAAAACTACCTACTTTCCTCATGCGTTGTGGCCTATCTACTATGTGCTACTCTATGTTAATTTTGGAAGTTGTGTAGAATGTTGGGTTAGTTTATACGGAAAACAGGTGGCTCTGATCAAAAATGAGTTTGGGTTCATGTTCATAAAGAAAGAAAACAGTGCTTCTTCTGTGATGTCAAAATGGCCACAGTTATTCATGCTTTTATCTCCAGAGTGAGTTGGAGGAATGCATTTTACCCTAGCTCTGTGCAATTACTAAAATCGCAACAGCAAATCAGATCATCCATCATCCTCATAATACTATGAGAAATATTGAAAGTGTATCTTACCTTCAGCCACATAAATCAGAGACTATTATTCGCTATATTGTTAACAAACTGTTCAAAATTAGTATAAATCTTTTTTATGCTGTCTTCTTCTCCTTAATATTCTTTTTATTGCTCTATTTTTTCCTTATTTTTTATGCTAAGAATGAAATGGAAAAATGATATCAACTAAATATTCATATTGGCAGAAAACATTGTAAACAGGTTATCAATTGATGATTAGTTGGCACACAAAGCTGTAGAGAAAAATATTTATTCCATTGTTTTGAACAATATAGGGTAAAAAACAAATTTTATTTTCATATTATATATAATATATATAATATTATACAAAAATATAAACTAATCAAGAAAAAAGATAACTATTTCTCCAGTTTGTTGATTTGACTACTGGATAGTAATTCTGCTCAGGGAAAGTTCCTACATTTTGCCACCCCAAAACCTCCTAATATACAGTTTTAAAATGGCACTTTCTAATTAGATGTGAAATCATAGCTCTGCTGAAGTCTGTATGAGCTTTTTCCACAGATTTCAATGGAACCAGGATTTTACTTCAGAGGAGGAAAATCTAATTTTCATCCTGACTGGATGGCTTTAATTAAATAAGTGAATTAACACTAAGAACTTGATGGTTCAATAGCATTACACTTGGACTCTTAATGTGTACAACTTCAAATACGTAAGAAGAAATAGCTATCCTTGTATCTTTAAACACTAAAGAAAACAATGGCTATACTCTGTCTACCTTAAGGAAATATCTCAAGCTGAGAAGTCTGCACTTCCATCTACTAAGGGTCCCAAATACCAGGTAAGAATGGGAAGAAAGAATGGAGCACTTAATAACATCTGAGAAAAAAGGGGATCTTCTTTCAGCACAGTAATATCTGATTGTCTTCCCTGGGAGCCCACTCATACCTGTGCTTTTTCTGTGGGGATGGTGTGTGCATTTTCCATTAGGAATCACTAGATAAAATGGGAGAATGGAATTAAGTTAGCAAAGTACTTTAATTTCTGAGCTATACGAAAAGAACATTATCTAATTCCACAGCAGGAAAATTTAAGGGTATTCAGAAAAAAAAAAAAAAAAAATCAACCTGAAATGAACAAAACTTGGGCTGCATCAAGAGAAGTGTGGCCAGCAGGTCGAGGGAGGCGATTCTGCCCCTCAACTCCACTCTTGTGAGACCCCACCTGGAGTATTGTGTCCAGCTATGGAACCCCCAACATAAGAAGGACATGGAGCTGCTTGAGCAAGTCCAGAGGAGGGCCACAAAGATGATCAGGGGCTGAAGCACCTCCCCTATGAGGACAGGCTGAGAGAGTTGGGGTTGTTCAGCCTAGAGAAGAGAAGGCTCCAGGCAGACCTTAGAGAGGGTAGATTTACATTAGATATAAGGAGGAAATTCTTTCCTGTGAGGGTGGTGAGACACTGGAACAGGTTGCCCAGAGAAGTTGTGGATGCCCCCTCCCTGGAAGTGTGCAAGGCCAGGTTGGACGGGGCTTTGAGCAACCTGATCTAGTGGAAGGTGTCCCTGCCTATGGCAGAGGGCTTGGAACTAGATGATATTTAATGTCCCTTCCAACCCAACCCATTCAATGAGTCTATGATATGATTCTATAAAATCAGGCACTGGGCCATCACAAAGCAACAATTAATCCAGTGTTGGTTTCAGATTATGGATTTGACGATCAACCACTGAACATTGTGGGCAATGATCGCATTTACTGACCTACAGGATACTTCCTCATTTTGACCTGAAAAAATAAAGTTTCCCCAAGAACCTTGTCTTAATGGAAATGAAATTAAAAATATTTCTGAAAAAAACATCAGTCTGAAGTGTGTCAAACTGATCTCTGCCAATGAAAAACTGTTTTTTCAAAAAGGTCCCAGTCAACCATGAATGAATGAGAATGAATGAACAAAAGAACAGTTTTGTTGTCTATCCTGGTGGATAAAGGTATAAAAATATCAAAATTAAGTTGACTTTAAGGGCTACTCTAAGTAAAATAGAACAGGATAATAAATCGATGAGTACAGAGTATCTTTGACGATGGCAAGGCAGACGTCTTAGGAGTTGTAAAATTTTAATAACATTGTTGGGTTTCACTGACTTTGATCCCTGGTTACCAGGTAAAGATTTAATCTTTCTCTTTAACTGTGAAAAGTCTCTTGCAGTTGTACAGGTCTTAAAGGCTTTACATAGTTTCGTACCTTCTATGAAACTTGAATTATAATCTCCTGTTAGCTGGAGTTCTTTCCCCTCTATCTAATTTTTCTTCAAAGTAAGAGGTACAGTTTAGTGCAATTGTTTCTTTAAGTATCTCACCAGGGGTGGCTGTTAGTCACTTACATGAAGTGCCTCCACTTAAAGTGCCAATTTGCACAGCAGGACCCTGCAGAGTAGTAGTGGCAAGACAGGGGTTATTTAAACCAGTATTAAATACAGTAAGAAAATGAGTAGGAAAACTGAGCAAAAAAAGTGAAAAAGGAAAAAAAAAAGTATTGACATTAGGAACATGAAACTAAGAGAAAGTACTGAAGAGAAAAGCTGTGAAAAGAGGGGTTTAGAAACTAAACTGGAAATTTTGTTGATAAGGTGCAAATCACTGTACACTGTGAAAGGCAGACACCATTCCAGTGAAAATTTTGAGAGGGGAGTATTCAAATTTTGAATGTTCAGTGTAATTTTAACATTAATATATTTGTGGGGGAGTAAGGATTGATTTTAAGAAAAGTGGTCTTGTGTCTTGGCTGTACCCAGGACCATGGGACACCCAGGTTCAAACCCCTAGTCTGAACCAAGTGAAGAAATGAGTTTAACCTAGCTCAATCCTCTACAATCTTCTTTCTGGAAGTGTAGTGGGGAGGAACCCCTAAAAAACCCAGTCATTTCCAAATATGTCATTAAAACAGCATCTTCCTGAGATCACAACCTGGAGGTCTTCCTGAAAGAAACATATGAACACTAAGAGGTGACCACTACTGTAACACATACTCCATTCAGTTATGGTTGGTTGCAGATTACAAACCATCCATGAAGTAGGACTTCTTCCAGAGCCACTCCATGCTATCGCAGAATCCTTCCTGTCAGGGAAGGTAATACAGCAATGTGGAATACATTCACATGTATCTTACAATGAATGCTAAATGCTCCCAAGTTATTCAGTCAACAGTTTCTTTCTCCTCTCAGCTATGCGGTCTCTTCACCTTTCCAAAGAGAAAAATCAAGAGAGAGATTCTGATGTATAAACTAATCCATGTATTCATGAAAGGAAATGGTAGAGGAAATACTGATAAATCTAATGAAGTAAGCCTTGTTCTAAAACTGAGATAAAGTGGGTAAAGATAATATTTTTGTATTGTTCTGTTCTCTACTGCCATAATTCTTTTTTGAATCTGTTAACTTTGCTTGACATTCATTGACATATTTAGGAGTCTTGAAATAGCAGGTGATAACAGACTTCATGTATTATTACACACTTAGAATTCTTTGATCCTTCAAACTTACTGGAAAAAAAAATGACTAGTTTTTCATTGTTTAACTTTATAGCCCAACAGTGATTAAGTTTTCCATTATAATGTGTGTATTTATCAGACTATACTATGTAGATGAGCCTTATATTTGTTCATACATAATAAGTACTGCTAGAAAAACTTTAACCACTATAATATATGATGTTAAATGGGTCCATTAACAGAACAGCTGCACAAGATCTTAAGACCAACAGAAGTGTGAAACGTAGATTAGGATTCATCTTCCTACACATGTCCAAGAAAACAAGACTTTTCTATATTTTACGGAAAATGTTGCACATAGCTCTCCCAGCCAATAAATCTAGGAGAGAAGCCCTATCAGAGCCTGTGAACTGGCAACAACTGCCAGAGAGCATCCTACGACTGATAGGCTGAAAGGTCTCCGCTTGCCAGAAACAAAGACAAAAACATCAGGGGCCCCATTTTTCAGAACAAATGAGCTCCTTTTCCCTGTGAAAAGAGCACAGAAATGGTACTTATGCTTCTGTCCTGGTCTTTTAAAGACAATAAATGGGATAATAAAATGGTTTTTTGCTGCACTGAGTTCAGCTCTAGATCTCTGCCTTTAAATAAAACACTTGAGAGGGGACTGCTTCCAAAGCAAGCAGCTTGTGATCTGTGTGAGTAAATGAGGGCCACAGCAGCAGCTTTCATAACAGGAGGAGCTAATGCTCTGCTATCCACACTCCCATCAAGGTGCTGTTTACTTGCAATACATAATCTCACTCATACCCTATTCTGCTAAGCGCTGTCACGCATAATGAAAAGTGGTCCCTGACCCCAAGGCCTGAAACTCAGTATACAAAAGCAGAAATAGATATCAGATGAGGAGCAGAACATGACGGACAATTCTTAAATAGCATGAAAAGCAATGGTCAAGACCTGTCAGCTGCTTAGCTAGTCTTCTGAGCACAATTTATTCTTAGCTACAGGGGTGGAGCTATTTTGCAGGGTGCTTTTTACGATTCACTGTGGTGCCTAGGATGAAAGCTTGAAGAAGAAAGCGTTAGTAACAAAAGAGATGAAGCAGAGATGGGCACAAAAGCCAGCAGCCTTACAGTGAACATGCTGAAGTACAAAGACTCAAGAGCATCAAATGAGAACATTAAATGCTTTTACACAGAGATTTTGAGTGAAGTATATTTGCAGTAGCAAATTCTCATAGCTGAAGAATTTGAATAGAATACCAGGTGGGTTATGGCAATAACCACATATTCCATTGCAGAAGCGCTATCATGTTTCTTTCATAGCTGGAGTATATTTGAATAGAAAAAGATTTGAATAGTGAAATCTAACAAAGCATAAAAGAAGACATTTCAGAGCAGCATTTTATTTTTCTCCATTGACATAGTGGTTCAATACAGTTTGGAGGTGTGAAAACTCAAGAAACAATTAAATAATGTAGAAAATAGACTATAAAGGCATGGAAAGTGACATCCTAGGATGGATATTTTCCTCACTAAGAATGAGACATCAGGAAATAGATTAAGTAAAAAGACATTCGTTTATTTGAACAGGATATTGTTTATGGAGAAGTAGCACAGATTTTTGTCCTTGTCTCCCTTCCCTAGAGAAGCAAGGAACATAATGCTGAAAGCAATTGGGGAAGAATTGGTCTGATCTCTACTTATTTTGCTACTAAGTTGGACTAGATCAACTGAAGGCAGGTTTAAGTCAGGGAAAGTGAGTTGGAGACTGGAGGAAAAGTGGTTTTTTTGTTAACAAAATCTCCAGTAAAGAAAACTATTGGGAAAAACACATCTTGAGCTTTGTGGGTAATGTCTTATTGATAGTATACTACTTAAAGTTGCCTCTGGGGTTGAAATCAGGGGCTCCCATCTGCTGGCTGAATGGCCCAACCACAGAGAAATTAGACAGATTGTAGCAAAAAGCCTCTATTTGATGTTCCTGTGTAAACAGATTATGAGAGGAAAAAGAAATAAAAATCATTTTTGTCTGAATCTAAATTTCCTTTTTCTGTGCAATTGGAATTGTATACCCTGCTGAAGTGTCAGTAAGATCAAAGGTGAAGAGAGCAATATAGTACTGATCCTACGAGAAAACAAGAGTCAGAGCAGAAATATGAAGAGAAATTTGCCAGAAGCAAGAAAGGAGCTAAACTGAAGAATATGCTATTATTTTTATTATTGTTCAAGAAATAGTAAGGCAAGTTAATGTACTATCAACTAAGCTGAAAGCTTTCAGTAAGTCGGTTCCCCTGGTAACTTCCAGTGTTCAAACACTTGTTCCTCAGCAACTCTGAAATAACTTGTCTCTTTTCACTAAGGAATGAGCTACCATGCACTTACTGAAGGGCTAGAGTACATTCACAGGTAGGTAACAGAAAGGATCTGAGCTTCATCCATGCTTAATAGTAACTTGTAATAACTAATTCACAAGCTTGTTCCCAAGCACAGTGATTAAGATAAGAGGTAGGTGATCTAGTTAGGTAGGAAAGCTTACCTTTTTCCATATTCTGGGTTTGACACTAGGTCATGGCTAGAAATAAATAGTAATATCAGCCTTGGGACACGCTCATTTGATTTTTTTTTTTTTTTTTTTTTTTTTTAAATGTAGAACTGATTTGGTAGACTGTAGCAGATACTACAGAATACCTATGATCAATCATTTCACCAACTGCATGCAACCTCTGCAAATGCCAATCAGATAGAGATGGATGGTGCCATTGGACAAAATGGTTCCTAGGAAAAGGGTATTTGAAATTAATGAGTATTTGTTTCTTAGATCAACCTTAAAGGTGAGCTCTTAACTCAGCTAATATTGGAAATTCCTTCATATGAATGCACCCCTGTTGAATTATGCCTGTGTGTAGAAGCTGACCAGACTAGAAGAAAAATTAGCACAAAAAATGCCTGCCTCCTGTGCACTTGATGCTGTTTTCAGTACATTACACTTCTTTAATTCTGTCATGGGGGTAACATTTTTAACCACGGAATGAGATCACTTACCAAATAAATGAACTAGTGTATCTGACAGTTGAAGATAGGGCATGTAGGTCCACTTAATTTTGGCTCAAATGAAGCTCAGAAAGTAAAGATGCTCCAGTCAAAACAGGTCTTTTAAGATCTTTTGACATCTCAGTCATAGATTTGCTGATCATGTCAGTGGAATATTTATTCACAGTGTTACTGATTTTCCCATTCATGACATGTGGACTAAGATTGGACCAATCAAATAATGTGTTTATGTTTAATTAATTAATTAATTAATATTTTTAATATTTTATTATTTTGTATTAATTATATATTTAATTTATCATTAATTTTATGCTTCAGTAGCTTAGGGATGCTGTAACTATGACTAATTGCCTTAGCTTTCATGGCAGGGCTTCAGATACTTTTAAGCAAGTGGTAAAGGTGACAAAATTAAATCACATTCACAGCAAAATGTTCAGGCAGACCAAATGCCAGTACGTATTAAAGTACCGGTTTTTCAGCATCATGCTTACCACTGAATAACATCAAAAGGTGGATGCTGCAATCCACAGCACAGCAAAAGTCCACAATAGGCACCTCAGCTCCCTACACAGTGTGTGGGATGGACTAGAAAAGGAAACAAAATAGACCAGAGAAATGACTTAAGAACCCACAGAGATGTTCTGTATGCAGTTGGCTTAACCACTGAAGACAAATCTATGACTGAAGTCTTTCTTTTAGACCTCACACCTCCACCTGTTATAGTCAAAAAATAAAAATACACCTGTGTCAGTTTTGGCTGGGGTAGAGTTACTTTTCTTCATAGTAGCTAGTATGGTGCTATGGTTTGGATTTCTGCTGGAAACAGAGTTGATAATTCAGGGATGTTTCACTTATTGCTGAGCAGTGCTTACACAGCATCAAGGTCTTTTCTGCTCCTCACACCACCCCACCAGTGAGTAGGCTGGGGTTGCACAAGAAGTTGGAAGAGGGCACAGCTGGGACAGCTGATCCCAACTGACCAAAGGGATATCACATACCATGTGATGTCATGCTCAGCAATATAAACTAGGGGGAAAGTTGGCTGGTGACTGCTGCTCAGGGGCTGACTGGGTATCGGATGGTTGGTGGTGAGCAGTAGTTTTTCATCTGCATCAGTTGTCTTTCTTGAGTTTTATTTCTCTCTTTTGTTTTTGCTATTTTCCTTTTCATTGCTATTTTTATTATCATTACTATTATTTTTTTATTTCAATTATTAAACTGTTCTTATCTCAATACATGAGTTTTCTCACGTTTACCCTTCTAATTCTCTTTTCCTCCATCCTGCTGGGGAGGGCAGTGAGCAGCTGTATTGCATTTAGTTGCTGGCTGGGGTTAAACCATGACAGCATCCTACAGGGGACGATGCACCTTCCTGGAACATTATTTTAGGAAAAGATAAATCATCCCACGGGTTTAACTTTCTCTCTTCATTCCCTAGAGAAGGAAAACAGACAATTAGTTTAGCCTAAATGATAAATTTTCATACAACGAATGTCTGGGGACAAGAGTCCAACGTAAAGTATTTTTTTACCATTGAGAAACAGGATATCCTCTCAACAAGTTAATTGCATTAATGGCAATTGTTAATTGTTAATGGCATTCAGCCATTGAAATCACTGTCTCTAATGCTTTTAGGCATTTCCTAATATTTGAATTGAAAAACAGTATCTATCCTCTGTAGACTATGAATTCACTTATTTCATTTAACTGACTCTTACAAAAGTTTTTGCATCATAGTTATAGTAATTTATTAAAAAAGCATCTTG
Organism: Strix aluco; assembly: GCF_031877795.1. Taxonomy (NCBI): domain Eukaryota; kingdom Metazoa; phylum Chordata; class Aves; order Strigiformes; family Strigidae; genus Strix; species Strix aluco. The sequence goes on from NC_133933.1 coordinate 120,060,547, forward strand.
AAATAACCCCAAAGAAGCACTATTATCAGAATCTTTGGTAGCTAGGACTGAAGTCCTGAGTAACCAAAATCTTTTTGCAAGATTTAGGGTTTTTTTGTTAGAATTTACAAACTCCAGTGAAAATTTTAAATTATATATCTATTAAACACTTGTTACTTAGATTCTCAGAAAGATTTTTTTCTCCATTAAGACTTTGCCAATTGTGATCCCTGCAGTTTAGTTTGATGTCTAAGGCTGTGTTTTGAACTCTTTGAGAGAAAAACAGCCCTCTTTTTCCAGCTTCCCACCCACCTCAATTATGTTTCAAACAGTTTCACCCGTCACTCTTCAGACAGCTTGAGGCAAGACCTGTAGAAGGACAAAGCTACCTTAATCTTTCAAAATTGCTGTGGAGACTTTTTAGATAGTTTTTTGCCCAATGCAAGCTTTAGGTCTCATTAGGTTCCTGCATTCTGTGAACGATATACAATGTGATTTAGGGTTTTCCCTTGCAGTGCAACGCTGTTCAAGCTCCAAAACTGAAGGTGTTGTAAACGTGATTAGTTTGCCTGAATACAACACCATATAGAATGGCTGCACTGCTATAGGGAAGATTGAGGTAGTACTTAGAATCTTGTACAGACAAACCTTTACATATGGAGATACTTGAATACTCCTAAAAACATAATGCTTTTCATTTTGTAGGCAGTGTATATGGACAATAAGTCACCAAAACAACTAGAGGATGATATAAGCTAGCTGATAGAAAATGCTGAAGCAAAACTTTGGATAAAATGCACCCATTGCTGTGACTTCAGTGTCTGTTTCATGGAAAAAAATAGGAAGTACTTTATTTCCAATCTGTATTCAACATCCAGAATCTTCCTCTGCAGCTAAATGTCCAAGTAATTTTTTCTTAGAAAAGGGAAGAAATAAGAATAACATCTTTCTCTTAACCCCTAGCACAGCACAGCCATCATTTAGAAGCTCCAGATATAAATCTTTGTTGGCAACAGAAACTAGATGTGGATATTCCAGGTTAAGTGTGATACCAGCTAGGTTATAGACTCATGTCCCTCTTCCCCTGGCTCAAGAATATACATGTATTTTTCATAAAGGGGAGCAGTGTTAAAAACAAATTAGTGAATGCCAGATCTGGAATCTACACAACTGCAAAACAGCTGTCCCTATGTTAAATAACATCCATGTGAGAAGTGAGAGATGGAGCCTGTCTTTTTTAAGGGCAGGAGAGAAAAATGGGTCTTCATATCATAGACGAATGCTCAAAACATGGAATTTCTGGATTAAAAGTATGTGGATACAGGTGTCCTCTGCACAGGAGCTGATCTGGTGGCTGTGTCCCAGGATGCCAGTCAGGTAAAGGCCTGTGCAAGTGAATGCTTGGCATATCTTGCTGCTTAATACTGTCCAGATCTGAGCAGTTTTCAGCATGCCAAAAATCAAATATTGAAAGTTTACAGACCTCTGTTAATATTTTTGAGGGAATATCCAGAGTTATATGACTATTGAATTGGGGTTCTGAGGATATAAATTTTGGACTCTGACACCTGTAGGGATGGGTTGACAAACTCATGGGAAAGTCTGAAGGTCTGTGAGGATGAAGCTTCTATGTCTTGCTTTCTATCAAGGAAAAGGCACTCATTTGGAAATAATGTGTTGAAGCACAACTGAAAATCAGTGTCATGCTAGAACTAAGACTATAGAGGGCTTGATAGTGGAAAGAGTTTGCATATATATCCAAAGAAGAGAAATGGTTGCACATTTATAATTCTGGAATAAGTATGAAAGTCATTGCTTTGACTTAGCCCAGGGATTGCCATATTCCTGACATATTTATTGATCAGGAAAAGTAATAATTAGGTTTAGATATCAGCCATAATTTGACAAACTTACTCACAATACTGTTATGTTATGGACATTCCCTACCTTGGAAATGGGGAAGCTGTAGTCCACCTGAAAAAAATGCCATAGCTTCTCTGAGTTATTGATATTTTAGAAAGCTAGGTCTTGGAATGTTCAGGGATTGATTTTCTGACAGACAAGTTAAGGCACAGGTGACTAATATGGATCACTCACAAGGAAGGAACAACAGGAGTAGCTCTTTCCAAAGCATAAAATTTATTCTGAAGTCCTCTTTCATCACTACTAAAACATCCCTGACTTGCTTAAAAATAAAAGAATTAAAAGCACAAAACAGATAGATAGTAGCATTCAAATAGAAAGATTTGATATCTTAGAAGTATTTTACTTATTAAAGATACATTTCCAAGAGAGAAAACCAACTGGTCATTCTAATGATAATAATTCTGTGATTGTATGTGATCATGATAAAATTGCATTTATGATGTGAAAAAATATGGTTTGTGAATCAATACATGTGTTCTCAGTACTTCAGAAAGACAGATCTCACAAAGCTGGAAACATGAACAAAAGAGTAGGAGGAAAAAATTAAATGACAAAGATAATACTGAACTGCTTAAATAATGCTTCATTGCATACATAATATCTGTAATTATTTAATGAAGAAGCAAAAAGCATTCTAATGATTCAGAATGTAGATGATGGTATCACTACAAGTATATTTATGAAATAATCTGAAAAATAAATTTGAGAACAGAGAAGTTAATATACATGGATAAGTGATACAGTGGATCGTCAGTGTGGATCATCATTGGGTCAGATAAATACATTTTACACTACAAAAAGAAAGGACATTAAAGGTATACCAGGAATTGCTTGTAACTCACAGGGCAGGTCTCCAAAATTCATATCTAGATGCATGAGTACAAAGCTCAGATACAGAATATACGGTGTGGTCTTAGTCACTGGAATCAGGGATGTATTTTCAGTGTGAGCAGCCTAAGATTATCTGAAGATAACAGAATCATGTAGTCTAATAAAATCACCAAAGCTTCCTGTTTTGAAAACAATCCTTTCAGGCAAAACAATACCTCCAAATGTCCAGCTCAGACACCACTGGACAAAACCCAGACATAGATCGGCCTCCTACAGGGCTCCAGGAATGCCCACCTGAATCGTCAGTTCCTAATCTCATGTAATTTACACTGAAACCACTCAGAACTATCATTACTTCTTGTAGAGCAGGATTGTCTCCGAGTGGTCATCAGAAGACAGGCAAGAATAACTTCCCTTACATCTAAGATTGTTTCCTTACATGCAGAGTGAGGTTTAATGAGTTTGTCTGGAGAACATATTTTTCTGTGAATGGGCTGGTTCACCAGCATGGTTTGTGTATTGCAGGTGCAGTGGTGACAGACCATTTTTCTGTACCTTCCACAGGCATATGGCTTCCCAGCACACCATGAAACAGTATTTATCTTTCTCCTTTCTCAGCATGGCTCAGATCCATAATTGAGCCCTTAATTTCTTTTCTCAGAGAACTAAAATCTGCCTGTTAAACTGCCAGGTGCAATGTGATGTTAATGACTGAGTAGTGCATAATTCTGTGGTATTAATAGCTATTTCTAGGCATGTATATACCTGTCCTATTCATTAATTCCTTTCTGACTGTTACATTATTCTTTCTCAAACAGTATTTTTCCTTCTAACTATTGAGAAGCTCTTTGTGTCCCTCTTCATTTTTCTATTGACTATAATTAGTTTTACATCACATTTCCTTAAATTAGAGAGTTTTCAGCCTTCTACACTGAATGAAATCTCATGGCTTTGAGTTGGATACCCCTTTTCATACTTGATAAAACATTTGAAAAGCCTTGCTAATCACTTATCACACAGGTCAGAAACTTTAAAATTGTATGTTCAAAATTAATTTATAGTTAGCTCTTAATGTTTTTAATACACACTGTGTAAAATGGTAACTTCTGAGCAATCAAAGTTGCTAGAAAAGCTCTTAGGTGTGAGGAATTGTAAAAGAGGGCATTTTATAAACTTGTTAAATGTGATTTTTTTAAAAAAAAAAAACACGAATAAAATCAAGATATTTTTTTTTTTTTCCTTCATGATTAATCAGGATAATATAGTGCATCTTTTGTATTCTGAAGTCAGGCTGCAATGTCATTTTCCACTATCACAGTATTTCTGTCTGAGAAATAAGTGCTTTACACCACTGTAAAAGTCTGAAAAGACATTAAAATTAATACTTCTTTAGTCTCATTTGCATAACTCAAGTTGCTCTGAACATGATATCAATGACCAGCTTTATCCTGCTCTGTGGGGCAGGACTATCCATACTGGAGCACCCTTTCTGCATTCGTAGTATTGGCCTTGAAGGATCTCTAAGGGTCCCCAGTTCCTTTCAACTCCAAACCTGATTTGTCCCGATTTCCAAATTCCTGTTTCCCAGCAATCATTCCTTGTAGCACCTGGTGCCACACCCCAGCTGCCTGCGCCATGCGTGATCTGTTGAAGGATCATTTGCTGTGTGTCTCTTAGATCTCTGGGCATGGCACAGATCAGCTGCTAGTAACCGAGGTGCAAGGGAAGGATGGAGAGGACTTCACCCATGAGACACCTTCAGAGAGGGATTCTGCAGAGTAACACTGTGGAGGATATATTTATTAAACAAAGTTATGTCCTGGGCTCTGTCTTTTATGTCAGCCAGTGCACCCCATCACAAATTCAGTGCTGTGCCTGGAGCGCAGCAATATCTTTTGCTGCACAGCCTGTGCAGACAGATGCATACCATGCTCTGATGTGCATATATCACATCATACATATGGTCAGCCACTTGAATGCCTACATAGACCAGACTTCATCTTTTTTGTTTCCCAATACTTGAAGTCCTGGGACGCTGTCACAACATGGATGGGGTGCCCAGGGAGTCGTAAAGGTTCTGTGATCCCCTTGGGTTAAGTTAAGGTGAAACGACACCAAACGACCAGTTAAAATGTTTTACTTTGGGTAGAAACAACTTAAACTTGGAAAAGGATAATAAGCAGTGTGGTCCCTTATAAATCTATAAGAAAGAAAAGAAAGGAAAGAAAAGAAAGGAGAGAAAGAGAGTCAAAGAAATCCGGATCACCATCTGAGGATCCAGCATTGTCTCAGGTCCGGTAATCTTGGGCAGTGGGTGCACACACAGCAAAGTTTTCTGTCTCCTTTTAAGTTCATCTTATCAGCTGATTAGCATACTAGATGAGGAGGGTCAGGTATTCCACAAACTCATTTCCATCAGAGACGAGGAAAAAGGCCACAGCTTGTCCTTGAGGTTTTCTGTGTCGATGAATGTTTGAGGCATTATTTCCTCCAATTTCTTACAGACACATAGTCTGGGAGCCCAGGAGAGAAAGCAGTTTGCGTCACCCAGGGCTTCCCTGTAAATGTCATATAAAGCACAATATCTATACTGAGCACATCTGGTGGACTATGTGAGCAGAGCTCTGAAAACTTAGTTTTAGGGCTCAGGTCTTGTCCTCTTATGTATTTGTTTGGATTGTAAAATGACTATTTCAGTTAAATAATTTCTTATTTAACATGAGCTGTGCTTAAAATCAACCCTGTAAAATTCAGCCCTGTATTTACGTTACTTATTTCTGGGCTAATATTGTATTTCTTGTACACCCACATCTCTCTCATAATTGCAGAGATGGGCTGCCTGCCAACAAACATTGGGTGAGCCCTCAACCATCATAACAAATCAAGACCAGGGCTTGTTTTGATCAATGATAATAAAAGTCATGACATTTATGCCAGTAAAACATCAGTTCACATTTGTTGATGATGGTGGCTAAACTTGTAGACAACACCTGTTTTACTTGTGAGAACAGACTATATGTGCTGCTACGACCGTGTTCAGTGTCACTGAAATGCATAACAGGGCCTCTGTTTACTGGCAGTTCTCCAACAGAGCAGGTGTGCCACTTTTCAGGCTGCTAGTTAAGGGAATACTGTTGTAAATCACTTTGGTCCATTAGATATGAGGATATGTAGGCCCCCAACAGTGAGACAGTAGGATCCCTGGCAGAGAGATACAAGGAAGCATTTGAAACTACATGTTTTTTTAAAATCCTGAATTAAGATGTACAGACAATAAAAGGCTGGATAGGCATATTGACTAACAGATCGCATAATTCAGAATTTTTCCATTCCTGAATGATATATGTTCTGCCTGTAGCTAAATAAATGCCCACATTGCACACGTGAATTTCTGGCAGAAAAAATATGATGTATCAAGAAGACATGAAAACCTGAATGATTATGCATGGTAATTAATAATGAAAACCTTGCAGAGAAGCTTAATGAGAGTGACTCAAACCCAAGTAGGTTCATTTATGTTTGACATGAATTGTGAAGAGGCCATGTCATTCTAGAAAGAAATTTACCCACTACACTTATACAAACTACAAGAAATCTCACAATGCTGAATTCATCTGTGGCGTAAATCTATTGATTACACTAGGATTTATTTTTTGTCATTATTATTCCCTGGATTAACTGCCGATATGGAGACAACCCTTTCCACAAAGATCCTATGAGTACATGCTCTTTGATCAGAAGTTCCAGCAGATCACAGCTACAAGGCCACTAACTCTCTGAACTAAAGTGATGCAAATACTGCAGTTGTACTTTTTAAAGGATGACCTGGACCTATCTCACACACTGAATAGTGTTTTGTACAATGTAGTAGAGATAGCATATAAAAAACCAATTATTTTATTTTAGATATATAAATGAATATTAACAGAAATGTGAAGTAATCATGTTTCTGGTATTCTATGACCTGAGAGCAGATTTCTTTTCAGAATTTTATCTAGATGATCTCTCTAGGCAAAGCTGTTAACACTGGGCTCTAAGTTAGACACAATGAAGGGCGTCGTGTCCTGATGAGGACAGACCACATACTCTCTGACTTCAAGGCCGTGCATGTCAATCAAGCTGTAAATACCTAGTAGCAATGGTAAACCAATTAATGCTACCTGAAAGGTAAGACAGACTTCAGTCTCTCCTTTAGGTAAGCTATTTGTAGACTAATCCTTGCAAGCAAATGCCCCAGTAGTCTGTATAATCAATGGACGCATGGATTATTAATATTGAAACGGTGTCTATTAAAATACTTTGCTGATTTTGTTAGATGTCAAATTACAATTATCACAGTTTATAAGTAGTGTTATTTAGATGCATGTAAGGAACATACACATATACATATACATCTCTGTATTCAGCCCTACAATAATGTTACTCTTCATGATTGCTTAGCTTAATGAAACCAAGTATTTAAACCATGTCCTGAATGTACTTTTCTTGTCTTCTCATAATCTCTTCAACAAATATAGACAAGTAAGAAATTTGTGTCAGGGACTGTTTATGCTTTTTCTTTGACATCTTTAATGTGACTGTCATTGGTAGACACCCAAAGTCAATGTTTTTCAGGTGAAAATAATTAAACTGATTATATTTTCCAGTTTAATAAAAGAATATTTACATTTTTAGTTCAGTTGATTTAGTAGATTACAAACCATTTTCTCTCAAAACACTTTTTTTCAAAACTCTGTTAAACAAAATTCTAAAAACAATTGTAGGAGCCATAATAAATGAACTCTAGCAGTGACTGGTGGGTAGTAAAGCAAAATAGAATGATAATTTCTTGTTTAGTTCTCCTCAGTTCTTTTCCCAATTTCTGATAATAGTCAGTTATACAGTTGTATTTTTTCTTACAAGCATTTTATTTTTTTTGATAAAATATGTCCTTATTCTCAAGGCAGCTTTTAAAATCAGTTTATGGAGCTTTTGAAATCAGTTCTGTTTTTTTCCTTTTTTTTTTTTTTTTCTTCCCATATGCTCTGAAAAGTTCACATTTTACTGAGGATTTAGGAGGTTTCTGCTAACAGGAATCAGCTTAAAAGTCTTCCTAAAAGCTGCATTGTTACTCCTCAGAATGTTTTTACGCTTTCTTTATCCTGCATACACTTCAACAACAATCACCATTCTGCTTCTTTCACTTTTCTTCCTGCCTGTTTCAGGTGCATAATAAGGTGACAAGCTCTTGTCTCGATGTTGTCATTGTTATTTTCCTATGCTGGGCAAACTATGAGTAGTTGCCTATGTGTTGTGTAATGTGTTGTGATCACAGCTATATTTAAGCCCAAATAGAGTTCAGCGTTTTCTAAATCATTGGTATTTTCAAGTGGAAGACCATGGAAAATGTCTTGCTTGTGCAATCAGAATCATTGTACACCAAATATAGACAAAGTTTATCTAAATCCAGTCAAGTTACTATCTTCTGTTTGTGCAGGAATGCAGGGACTATGAGAATGATCAGGGTGGTGTATAATTGTGATCTTATCTGCAGTCTACTCGGTTAGCATCTTCAGAAAGTCTTTAATTGGGAGACATGAAAACCAGAAGAACTGCAGTAGCTCTTCTGAGTACTTAACAAAACCAATATTGTTTACTTTCTCAGTGTCTTAGAGGTCAAATTATATTAGTGAGGCAAGAAATAAAATCAGGAGAGAGATGAAATAAAAGTATTAGAATAGTCTGAGCTCTGTGGCTAACCAGTTAGAAGCTGAAATCCTTCTATGAAATTAAAGCTATTTGTGTGACAGTGTCATTACAAATACAGAACCTGAAAGTAACTTACAAATTCCAGGCTATTTAGTGAGTATCCAAATTACTACTGAATCAATATATTTCTTCCATTAAAGGAAACAATATCCACTTATTGTAGTAAAATAAAGGTTCTTACAAATCTTCATGGAAGCAATATAGAAGATTTGCCAACAGACCAACAATTAAACAGCTAAATTCTTTGTATTGTAGACAAGGTCAATAGATCTAGAAAAGTTACATCAAACATCTAAGTTGTTCTGGTAGCCAGCTGCTCACAGAAAGAATCTTAGTAACCTATGCGATGTCATAGGAATATATGCATTATATCCGACCACCAAAGAAAATATTTCTCTACTTCATTGAGCTAGAAGTCTTTCAATAAGAACCAGTGAAAGAAACCTAGACAACTCCACCTGGATGTTCAAGAAAATCACGCAAGTCCCAAGGACACAGAAGTCCACTGTTACAATGGTGTAACTTGGGTATAGAATACTTTGAGAAAATCGCAAATTAACAGCTTGATAATAACATGAAACTATAATATTCAATCAAGCTAGTGAAGGTTACACCAGACATGCGTGGTATTGCAAGAATAAGAGGCTCAGTGGGCTCAGATAATCAGAGTTTTTAACATGAAGAATGAATAAACAAAGGGAGATCAAAGAGTCAGTGAATGACAGGCAGTAAACTTCTGGTTGAGAGAAAAGGTGAATCCTGACCTGAAGCATTTCACAGTTAACCATTAAAATACATATTTGATATATTTAAACTATAGCCACATCAGTAAGGAATATACCTTTTTTTTTCTGGGTGAATATTTGTCTAGTACTGTCAATAATAACTTTGGATCTCATTAGACACTGAACCACTATGATTTTTGGTTAATAAAGGCACTACCAACTAGTAATTAATAGAAGTGGCTGAACTGTTCCTACTTCTGACTTTGAGTCTTGTATGACTCCAGAAAAGGCAGATTTATTAACTCCCATCTACTTTTAATTGGTTAAACATGAAGTTTAATTTTCAGGTAGCAAGATATAGAGAATGAGTTGTATTCATTTTAGAACTTTCTGAGTCTGTCAAGAAGATCTCAAGATTCTAGAATCTCTGATGAATGTCAAAATTTTCACAATAAAATGCTCTCAATATAGCCTTCAATCTGTTTAGAACTTTTAAGACAGTTGGATTTACATTCAAAACAGTTTTTTTTAAACCAACTGAACTGCCTTTTGAAATTACGTACTGTCTGGTAAAACTGATGGACAATACCTTTCTTAATCATATCATAGAACGTTCAGATGTATAGGGGGACATTTGTTAGTAGTAAACAAAAATGTAGACATCAAGAAAAATAGGTGTTACAACAAATTTTCAAAAGTGATTAAACACTTCAATTCCAGTTTGCTTCTTATTCATCAGCCTACCCATTGTTAATCTAATCATGCATATTTTTTTCAGATTTATATAGCAGTTAAGTATTTCCCAACGAGTTTATTGAAATTATTATAGAACAGTAGGTCTAGGTCCACCTACACCTATAATATGCTAAATGATTCCATAATCAAGAAATTATCATCCAAAGAGTACTTGATTCTACCTGAAAGAGATAAACTGCAGTTATTCACTATTTTTCCTTTTCCTGAATATAACAGGGTGTTGTGAACCTTTCTAGCTTATGGTACACTTCATTTTTATGTGCATTATCCTATGTGAGTAAAGAGTTCTTTCTTAACCCCATATCTTGTATTATAATGTACTGGACTAGACTGTTTCATTCTTTTTTAAGATCATTTTCACCTAACCAGAAAAATGTAACCCATTTTTTGTTGGCAGTGGATGGCATCCTTTTTCCAGTCTTCATGAACAAAGGCTTTAGGATAATGCTATTTCTAAAAATACAGTTTAGTAATCTTAACTCCAGACTCAGATCTTGAAATCAGATGCCACAAACCTTAGTAATGTTACCTGAAAATTAATAAGACACTGAAAACTGAAAAAGTTGTTTGATTTCTGGCAAGTAGCACTGCCATCTGAAACTGAGGGATTAGTGTGATAAACTTCCTTAACTTTGAGTAAGATAAACAATTTGAAACACAGTTTAGGATATGAAATTAAATTTGAAATGAGAGTTGACAGAAAAATGTATCACATTCATTACAACTAATATTTATTAGTTGGTCATCTTTATTGTTGCTTAGTGTTTATCAACTAGAGACAGTAATCATATTCTGAATACTAATGTAAATAATATTATATGTACCTATTGCAACACTCCAAACTCACTGTATAATGATTTTTAATTCCAGAGTTACATAATTTATAAAGTGTCTGTGATCAGATCCAGTTTAAGCTCCTCTGTGTAACCACACATTAGTTTCTTATCTCAGGTGTCTTGCCTTTGAAATTTGTAATTAAATTTTAAAATACTTAAAGTTATTTAATTAGTAACACTGTACATCATCCCATGTTCACCATCAGACAAAACTCTTCCCTGTCATTAAGGCTAATATTTAAACAACAGTATGTGAATTTCAGATCAAAAATAATTCGGAGTTATTGGCATATGTTACTGCTATAATGCTCTCACTATATGTTTTTAATTCCCATATTATTCCTGGTAATTACTTGTCAAAAGCTGAGTATGACTGCAAATTGACTTTTCTGAGAAGCCCATTTCCTCTCAGGAACTGTCTAGTTTATCCAATTATTTTGATGTTTTGTCAAAAAATGCACATACAAAGTTTTGGAATCATTGCTGAGGAATCAATTGATGCCGAATCATATTGAAAAGATATCAGACATCAGCAGCTATTTTAGCATATCCAGAAAGTTTAGTGTTTTCTGGAGCATATCTGGCTTAAAAAGAGGTACACTATGCTGCTTTCAACACGTCCTTTCAATGTTAAATCCAAACTGCCGAGGCTTGGCACACAATCTCATTAAGTCTGAGTCAATGATGATGAACATTTTCAGAATAGTGCCCTGACCCAAGTTGGCTCAGCAATCTTTATTTCATAGTAGAAACGATTCCATGTATTTTTACTATTCATTTCACACAGATATTAAATGCTATAGATATATGGTATAGAATGATTTCTATGGCAGATGATACATGATTTCACGCATAATGTGGTACAGAATTATGGAGTATCTAAGACTTTTTAAAACAACATATGGCCACAGATGAAAAAAATCACCTTAAAGAACATTTTCTTCTATGCTGCCTGATTAACTTTCTTCCCACCATTTCTTTTCCTTAAGAAAACAATATCTCCATTATTATTTTAGTCTCTCAGCAAGTATGTGTGCATTCTATATTCTTCTAGCATTATAGCTCCAGTGAAACAGTATTTGCTCCCTTTCACTGCAGAATTCATATGGGTCTAAGCATCTCTGCCCAAAGATCTCTTTTCTGGGTCAACATCTAAGGGAGGTATAAAGGTTAAGATGAAAGAGAGATTAATGAGGGATCACTACTCCACAGGAACTGAAGGAAGCTAGACTTAATTGGGACCTAAAGTAGCTATCTTTGCATCTTTTAGCCTACCTTTAAACTGGGAAAGGTTAAGAGGAGCAGCAGATCAGGAAAGCAGGTGACCACAAATAAAAAGACACAAATGTCTATGTGATCAAATGATAGAGGACAGTGCTCAGTAGGTTCAAACAGTGTGGGTTTAATTAGGGGCAACTGTGATAACAGTCAAGAGGAGAAACCTGTACTTTCCTAATCATTGAGTTTGGATTGATGTACATAGTACATGGTGTTTTATAGAAAAATAGCCACAAATCTTGGACACTGAAACTATCAAGGTTGCATAGATAAAGTTTTTTGCAATGATGTGAAGCTCTGCAAAGCAAGTCTCATCTTCTAAACATCCCTGAGTCAATAGAGCATCAGGCCTGTGGCAACTAAAAAGAAGATTTAGCTCACCTGACTTTATCTATGCTTAAGTGTTGGCTCTACACCTAGGAGAAAAGAATTGAATACAAGACATCTGGAAAACACTGCAAGATTGTGCAAAGATAGATATTGTGCTTTAATTAGTGTGTTACATATATCACACCTTGGATTTGACCAAGAGATACTGCAAGATCCCCTTGAGTCATAATGCAGGAGAAAAGAGAGGGTCCAGGACAAGTACAGAACTTTTTCCAATTCAGCTTCTTATATTTTCTACTAATTAATACAGGAAATATTTTCCAGAGATTCATCAAATTAATGTAGACTTCTGACTACATTCAGTATTTCTATTTTAAGCAATATCTGGGAAGACCACAGAAGAGCCATGAAAATTTTTTCATAGAACATTGAAAGAGATGAGTCTCATTGTTAAATGTATCAAAATGCCAACCAGGAGCAGGTGAAGCAGTTGTCTTAAGGGTATAACTGGAGAGGAAGTGCCAGGGAACACAACATGCTCTCCTACAGGTGATGCCACTATTAACTGACCAGTATCTAAGACTAGCATTTTATTAACAAGATTGGCATACTATTACCCCAAGTTTCAGCAACATTGTAACTGTCATTATAAAAATGGGAAATTCTGCCTTTAAAAAAACCCAAAAAACAAACAGCAAGAAATAAGCATGGTGAACAAATTGAACAGGTGAAAGAAGCTCATTCAATTTTGACAGCATATTTTAATTTTGCATCAATGCATCAAACAGCAGTTTTAGAAAGGATTATTCTAACAGGGAAGGAAATAAAGAAAAAAACAGGATGAGGTTTTTTGCATTCTTTTCTCTGCTTTTAGCAAAAATTTAAGGACAGGTTGGATGAGGATTTGAGCAACCTGATCTAGTGGAAGGTGTCCCTGCCCATGTCAGGGGGATTGGAACTGGATGATCTTTAGGGTCCCTTCCAACCCAAACCATTCTGTGATTCTGTGAAAAATGTTAATCTTTTGCAAACAACAGGTTTTGTCACATAATGCTATTGTAGGGATCAGGCAATAGGAGTTTTGCTTGTTTAGCTATGTTCTCTACTGAAATGTTTATAGAAAAATAAAACCACTAATTCAAGTTTGCTGAACTAGAGTTTACAAAGTGAAGAATATGTCGTCAATGTCTTGGATGGCACAATGAAGTAGTGTAAACAGCTTAGAGCCGAGTGGACTTGAAAACAAATCAGGGTTTTATGGAATAGTGTGAACACGAAGTGCTGCATGGTATCAGAGGGAACATTTGAGAGCCTTAACTTCTTGAAATCCCAAATGAAGGACTGTGAGGCACTTTAGCTGGCAGTAAAGTTCTCATTTGTATCATTATACTTCATGGGATCTCTCTAGAAATGAAAATATTTTGATTTATGAAAGCATGAATATTATATATAGTATAAATTTTTTGTAATATTACAATTCCCAGTTACGGAAAGCCTCAAACAGGTTTGTAGATTAAGACAAATTGTCTGGAAATAGGGCAGTCAGACAGATTTCAAGTGCAGATTTCAAGCTTTCTCTGCCAGGAAGTAGATCCTGATGTATGAAAACATCACAGATGCTGTGTGCATATTTCAGTAGGGCTTTTTTTTACAGGATTGTAAATACAAACTACTAAAACTTCAAATTTTAGTTTAGTCTAGTAAGGAAGAAAGAAAAACGAGAAGGAACAGGAATGCCTTAAACATTAATTAGTATATAATGACACTCTAATAGTCCTCAACAATAGTTAGAATAATGGTTGCTAAGACTAAATCAGCTCTGGAAAGCTACTTCTAAGAAACATTTGAAATGACAGGTTGCAGAGATTCAATTCAGACACTGAAATATACAGTCTCTTTTTTGTGTCCGTTTCTTACATCAGTTTCTTACTTTACAGTCAAGAATTTAAGCCTTCACCGCGTTAATATGTTGGTTTTTAGTTCTGACTTGTCTAGTTTCTGATGATCTTAATCAGATCCAACACCCACAAAGCATACTCCTTTATGAAAGCAAGAATTATCAGTAAGGTGTTTTTCAGATTAGCTTTTCAGAATACTTGCAAATTAAAACCAAAACAAGTCTTAGAAACATTGAGATTGGAGTGTATTTTTCAGTGAAATACAAAGTCACATTTGGGCCATGATTGTCACACACTGGGTAAAAGGGAAGTCACTCTTTGCAAGACTTGACCAGTGATCGTCCACCAAACTGAAGAGAATGACACACAAGATAAATCCATCACTACAGTAATGTTAATACTTGCACAATATGATCACTTCAAGGAGGGGTGGGCATAATTGTGCTGCTTGATTTTGAACATACTTAATATTGTAGATTTGCAAGTCAAGACCAAACTCCTTATTCTGTGTTCTTATTACAATGGAGAAATAAGACAGGAAAAAAGAGAGGCAGAAAATAAAATAGAAATAGTAAAAGTATTCAATGAAATGATGATTGAAGGAAAATGCTTTTTTACTATTTAAAAGGTTAACGGGTTCTTTTAAGTTGTTTGTTGCCTAGTATTAAGTGCAGGCTTTGCCATTCCATATTCAGTACTTCAAAACTGAATTTAAATGTATTTTGTGTAAGTATATAATTGCGCTTCACATAGTCTTGTTATATTAACTGATTCCAATTCCTAACACTTCTTGGTATTAAAATTTCAAAAATAGTGTACTTTCATGTATTAACAGTAGAAGTGTTTCATAAAAGACATAGTAAACACTATTTGTATATTATGAAAATCCCCAGATTACAGAATGGGTGGTCCAAGACCCAGGGGTAAGAAAGTGGGGAATGAATTTCTCAGAGGCTTCCAGCATACCATAGGCAGATCTGGGAGGCAAATTCCAAGTTCCAAACCACTGTTAAAGACCATTTGGCCTTTACAGTAAATTACTTCAAGTTAGAAGACAAAAAAGGAATTTGAGATTTACAGCTCATGCTTCTCTATCACACTTCAGTACTCCAGTTGTTGATCTAACAAGACAAATTCTTTTAATCCCACAGTAGTGCAAGCTATGTTTTTCTCATGACAAACAACAGGACAAAAAGATTATTGTTTCCCGTTCAATTTTGGTTGCTTTTATTTCTGTTCAAAACTTTCCTGACTTTTTTCACAGTGGAGAGTGGTTTCCCCTGATAACCACTTGTTTAGAATTATTTTTTCAACACATGAAATATACCTATGTTGTTTTACATCTTTTCATATGTGCAACAAGCCAGTCCTTCCTGATTTCCTTTGTTGATCAGAATACAGATGTTTCTGATATCCTTAAACTTTTTCCTTGCTGTCAGGAAGAAGACAACTAAAGTACATGTTGCACAGTAATCTGAGAATCAACACTAATAGGGATCAAAAGGAAAACTTTAAAATCAGCTGCATCAAACTGTAAATGAACACAGATTCCTTGGAGATGACCCAAAATGTCAAAAATTTCCTTTTTATTGCTTTTAGATACATTGATTCACATTCTGATTTTCTCAGTATCTTGTATTAGAAGATATGTTTCTCATAAATCCTTTCTTAAAAATCTGTAGCCTGTTTTCTTTCCATATCATTCATTTCCTTAAGCACGTATGTTATACATTGATGATGCAATCAGCTTAAATTTACCTGCTTGCACGCAAACTGCCAGCTTGTACAAGAAAATGAATCCGAGATTCATAGATGCAAAACATAATCTGAAATGACAACGAAAGATTTCCGAGAAATTTAACAGAGTCACACAATACTTTGTAAGGAAATACTCAGTGATAATTAATTTAGCTCCTTAGAATATTTTCCATATTTGTAAATGAAAATAAGCTATAAGCATCCTATCAACAAGAATAGGCAAGACTATTTTTATCATGGTGAACATTCCTGAACACGATTTTCCACAGCATTCATCTTGCTCTTGCCCTTCCTTTTTGCAGTGGAAATTACCTCAGTGCCAGCTGCAGTGGTTACTCTCAGTACCCCCAAAGAGGCTCAGATGACAATCTTGTACTTATGTCTAGTAAAAACCAGTACTTTATTTCTTAAACTGTTCCTGCCAACTCTCTCTTTAGAACTGATGATAACAGAAAGGAAGTTTCTCAAGCCTGGATCTCCCCCAGGAAGCTCAGTACTTACCTGTAAGACTAACTGGTAAAGGTTTGATCTACCATGACATATTTTAATAACATTGCATAACAAACCACTCTGTAATTAACAAAAGTGGAATAAAACTGAAAGGAAGCTATTGCTTAGTGAAAAAGAAAACTACCAATAGGATTAAATTGAAATATTTAAGAGAAAACATATCCATTCACATTAATCCACACCTGGCTCTTCTCTTGTCTCCTCCTGTACATATCTGTCAGTATACAAGTACTCTTTCTGTTTAGTATCTCTTGTTCTTTTAAGGAAGACAACGGCAAACAGAAAAATAAATATTTCTACATCTTCTGAAACAAGATTCTTCAAGTATAGGAGAATGGTTTGCAGGCACAGCAAACAGGCAGCGTAAGCAGTACTGTTGTGCAACTATTGCCCTGTGAAATACACCCATATTGTGCTTAGCTGTACTTTTCCTATCAGTTTTAACACTATTAGAGAAAAAAAAAGACCAACACCTGTGTTTTGTTATGTTTACTTCTCTTTATTCAAAGCCATTAATTAGCTTTTCTTATTGAACTCATCGAATAGTTGATTATAGAATGGAGTATATCAATGGCAATTGATATGGAGTATATCAATGACAATATGGCAATTACCTTCCATAATGTAATTCAAGATGATGATCATGACTCCAGTAAACTGTTGCAGCCAATTAAAAAAAAAAAAAAAGAAAAAAAGAAATATGTATCTGTAAACTGTCAATTATATTTCTAACAAATACATGCTCTGGACAGACCTGCTGAAAAGACATTTAACTGGCCATATTTAACTGTTAATAAGAAGACTTATGCAAGGGAAAAGTTTTATTCTGTATTTTCTTATTGACTAAGTCTTGCCTCCAGTGACATTGAGTTAGGAATATGGTACAGATGATAGAGTTTTGCTCATGGATTTGATGAGATTGCCTATCTAAAATTTTGGAACATAAAAATTGTCATCTTACTGTTTTGCTTGAAATGATCCTCACAACAAGTCCTATTAGGAAACCCAGCGATTTCTTCATCTTCTGTCACCTTTTTCTGTGCACTGGTCCTTAGTCTTTTTTCAGGGTTCAACAGAATCTGTGAATATTAAGCTATGAGTAACTTTATGTTCTGAAGCGTCCAAAAGGTTATCTCTTTCTGGAAGTCTTCTTAGTGGGTGCTCCAGAGCGTGGCATCCTCGAGTTGTCAGAAATAACTCTTTCTTTCTTTTGAAAGACATATACTTTACAAGTTTCAAGCTAGTCTTAAAATTTTTACTGTATGCACTGATTTTGCACAAAGGAATTTGTAAAGAATAGAATTCTAGTCCACACAGACTTGATTTTCTCATCATGTGGACAAAGTCAGGCTGGCAAGAAGTAAAACAAAAGAAAAAACCTGTAGAGCAATTAGACATCAGAAACAAGAAGTGAACTAAGACTTCCCAGTGGTTGAGGCAGGAAAACAGACTTGTGTACTATAACAAATAGACATAAGATGTAAAATAATGTATTGAAAGAATGGAAATATTCTTTCCATTAAACTTATGTTTACATTTCCCTTTGCAGAAGCTAGAAGACTTTGACAGAATGTCTACAGTGGGATGTAGGTCCACATTAAGATATATTTGAGTTTACATGTGATCTAAGTGTATAAATTGTATTACTGAGGCAATTAAGCCAATGCAGTCAATCGAAGCTGGAGGAAGATTCAATGTACTGTAGACAACACAGGGCTCAGTTCAGATGTTTAGTGCCTTATGAAACACATAAGCACATTGTGTGTGATTTCCATCTACTGTTCTGGAAAGATACTGGCCTCTTGTTGGTCCTATGTCACATCTATCAACTTTGCACAAATTTTTCAGATGTGAAAGAGCATGACAATGGCACTGGGCACCTACATTTAGGATTCAAACCTCTAGCAGCAGGTCAGCTAATTGCTTTCTAGACCCAACTGACTGCTGCTTAGATCCCTACCACCTGAACACGTTTGTTTAAACTTTGTCCAGAGTTGGATCCTACTTGCAGGGTTCCATTCATCTGCCCACATACAGGTATCCAGATAATTTGAGATGGCCAGAAGTATTCACAAGCTGCTAAGAGATGTATCATAGGACTTGATGAAGAGCTGAGGTATTCTAGAAGAGCAACAGGACATCAGGTACAGTACGTAGAGGATGTCTATGCAAGACTAACTGAAATGAGCTTATCTGTAAATTAGGAAAGTTTTCTCTCCTAGTAAATATGTTCACTTGTCCCTTATTTTCAGAAGATAAGATGGAGACTTCCCTTTAAAGAAATGTATCTTTTAATGGCCAAAAGAATTACATGTGCGTGTTCTTTGTGTCTTATTCACTGTGCATGATTATTTATTTTCTCTTTGTATCATGTGTTTAATTTTCTTTTTTTTAAACAAAGTGTTTTAAGAGCTTTGTCTGTCTGGGGCAAGACCTATTCTGAGTAAAAACTGCAGGAGATAAGGTTGATTCTTAACGTTAACTCCCAACTCCCAGAACAGGGAGCCTGTTGATTGGGGTCAGGCAGGTTGCAGGGCAGATTATTGTAGTTTCCAAGCAACTCATAAGGCAGCCTGTTGTTTTGAGAAGGTCCATTTAGCTCAAAGTATTGTAGGAATTAACAAGATTTGAGAATAATACAGGAGACAGAGGACTAAACTGATGTTTGAATGCTACTTTGTCCGTCCCTTTCTAGGAAAGCTGATTTAGTACAGGTCATACGGAGAAGCAGTACAGGATGTCATCCCTGAAGTGCGACAAAGCTCTTTTTATACACTCAGGTCTGCAGAGCCATTCAAAAATAACTGTTCCACAAGGATAAACAGGTTCCCAGTTTTCTGAAGTTTAGCACATACAATAAAAATTCAGACACTGTGTTGCATGAGAGAAAGATATTTATAGGTACCATTTTTTGGTGTTGCCTGCAGGAGAATAAATAGCGCAAAAATGCTAACTGAAGAGATGTAGACAGCAGGCAAAGAATATTGGTAGATATCAGGGTGAAATAATTCATTTAATTTTTAATCTGTTCATGAGATCAACAGCACTCTGTGAAGGGCATCTCAAATGGAGAGTTTAATCATCTAAGCAATAATGATATATTCAATACTAGAAAATTCATTAACTTTACAGGGACACTGCGTGTGTATACAAGTTCTCTGTTTCTCTCTCTTTGTCAAAAACTAATGGCATTAAAGAGAAAACAAAGGAAGAAGACTAAGGTCCTTCACTCAAAGTATATGAAGAATAACAGGTTCTATTTTGTAGGAGGAAAAAAATCTTCCTCCTTCCCCTATTATAATCAACCAGAGGCTTGAAGAAATCAATCAAAATATTCTTTGTTTTCTTCCTCCTTCATACACTTATTTGCTTTTACTATTTTGTCCAAAAAAAGAAAAATAGGAGTATGAAAAATGTAATGAAAAAGTAAATTTTTTTTTTATTTATTTATTTTTATGTTTTACTGTGAAGATTTGGAAGTTTTCCTACTTTGGGGAAAAATATAATTTTGTAAATTATTAGTTTTAGGGACCTGAAATTAAGAAATATAACATTTTTCAAAAAGAGGAGTGTAAATAGTCCGCACAATGTATCAGGTGAATGAAAAATAGAAAAGGATGGGGAGAAACACTCACCTTTTGAAATCAGTCTTCTTTATGGTTACTGACTTTAAGAAACAGAAATCACTTTGAATTTGTTTCACAGTTTAATTATTAAATAAAGAAAATGGAAACCTTTTGTCACATTTTATTCATTAAATTTTAGTCTGGTGGGATATCTTTTCAAATCTCATAAATCTTGATGTTGTCTTGATAATAAAGCGAGTTAGTTTACTTGAGTCTCACATATATGTGTGGAAGCAGAGCCAGCAAACAAATGGCTTTCATTTACAACAACCTTCCTGAAACAACTGCTCAAATACTGGACCAATAGTCAGGTTTCATTCCAAATGACAGTTAAAAGTGAGGTCTTGACACAACATTTCAGAGTCTTTCCATCAAATCAGAGATTTGCTGTTGCATTAAGAATTTTGTGTAAAAGACAGAAATATTGTTCCAGTACTAAGAGGAAAATGCAGAGTCACAGGCAATGAACATTGTGGCAGATCTTCTATCTAAGAGGTTAATGTAATCAAGTTTTTGCACTAAAAAAGACAAGAAAAATTGCCCTTTACCAGATTGATGAAGGGATATAACAATACTGTAGTAGTGTGAAAAAGGGTAAATTGGTTTTTTTAATCTTCATAATTTACTTATGCTGATATGAAATACCATAAATCCAACAGCTTATTGCATCTACAGGTGACTCAAAGTTATCTGCATGCTTGAAGTCAGGTGTGCATGGTACTGGTTGGCAATTCAGTGCCTGAAGATCTCTTGTCACACCAGTTCATAA
Source organism: Strix aluco (assembly GCF_031877795.1). Classification (NCBI taxonomy): domain Eukaryota; kingdom Metazoa; phylum Chordata; class Aves; order Strigiformes; family Strigidae; genus Strix; species Strix aluco. The sequence continues at coordinate 120,081,517 of NC_133933.1, forward strand.
AGTATCCCTGTGGTAGCATCTGCATGTCCACTCTGAACAGGGGGAGAAGAGACCGTCCCCTTACACCTCTCTGTCTTCTGTGTTCCCATGAGGTTTGTGTGTTGTCATGACTGCATCTATGTCCTGAACTGGACAAATGGGCAAAGTCAAATCAACCCAGAAAGTCAGAATTATTTGTGGAAATAAAAGCCACAATGCTTGATCCCTTTGACAGTAGCATTACTTTTGTCTACTCATGTAGGTCACAGAGGCAACTTTCCACTAGCTCCTGAGAGTGTACTTAGACCTTGGAGCACAGTTCTTGGTACTAGCCAAGGTAGAAACAGAGGAACCACCTGTTCTGTGCATGCTTTTATTCATGGCCATGCTATTCCAAATTCTCCTGGATATTCTCACTGCACTGATGCTGCTGACTACAGGTACAGTACACAGAAATGAATCACTTTTTCAATCTCACCGTAAAAACCTGGCATGGCAGCTAACCTCAGCATTCTGGATGTCCTGGGCAGATTTTAACTGGGTTTATCAGTTTGATGGGTTGAAAGCCAAAAAAAGCTTTAACTAAAGGACAGCTAAGAATGTTTTATAGCCTGAAACTATCTACATTAGCAATTTACATCAGGTCAACCTCTATCTCTGTGGGCTTCCTTTAAAGCTAGTGAGTTGGGATAACCTGTGATAGCTGTTGTTGCTTCCCCCACTTGCTATACAAATAATTGTTTATTATAATGATTGAACAACCTATTCTGCCCTGTCCATGTTCATTCAAAACAAAATGTTTTCAATGAGGTTTGAATCAGAAATGTTATCAATTTATGTTCATATACCTTTAAATGGAAGGGCATATAAAATCCATGAGCCACTTTTTTTTTAATTTATGTTAGTTATAAGTGGGAATAAAATAAATAAACACCACATAAAAGTTGAAAAGCCCTGACCTTTGGAACATTTTCTGCTGCACAAATAGGAAATTCAGAGAACACATGAAGAGATTTTGCTACATGCGATCTCTCATAATGTATTAAAGTGTTGATCAAAATGAACTCTATATCAAAACATTAATCTAGTCCTATGAGGATTACAAGCTTTGAAAAACTAAACAGAATTTGTTTTCTCATTTATATAGCTAGACGTTCCTGACAGAAATCAATTTGTGCATAGAAGTGAAGCAGCTACTACCTAAAAATCATCTCAATTATGTCAAAGAAGTAAATGCAACAGTTACTCAAAATTCTGTATAGAAGCAAAATCTGAGATTTAAATCTCCCTGCTTACTATATTTTCTTAGTTGATAACCAAGATTTTAAGCAATCACTTCAAAATGTATATTATGAAATTTGAGAAATATATCTCTCCTTTACTTCCAAATTTATTTTTTCAGAAGGTACTGATCCCCACCTGATTAAAGCAGGATGAGGAATAAAGCTGGATCAAGCTTCCCCAGCCACTTGGAGCATTTGAGGCCTCGGTCACACCTCTTCCTTCATTCCTGTATCTTCTTCTCTATTCTTCATACATCTTAGCTGACCTAAAATTTCTAGTCCTGACCATCAAGAGCAACTAACAGGATTTTATTTTTTCCTTTTATTTGGGTGTGTTTCCTGGTAATCACTTGTGGCAGACACTTCTCACTGTATCCTTGTTGCATTTCTCCTTGGGGCTCAGGTATAGTATAGAGCCCAGAAAAGTGTTTTCCCAAGGCAAACTTCCATGAACATCTTAATTCTTCAGTGTTTTTTATTAAATGAAATATCACTAAACCTCTCTGGGCTCCTGGGAGCTCTACGACACAAAGATGGGTCAAAAAGTTTCAGTGGCAGATGGTATAACATATCAGATGTCATTACATGTAATGTAATGCAATGACATACTGTAATGTACTGTAAATACATACTGCCATTTTTGGCAGAGTACAGGAAATGCTACATACTGAAAAGTCTCAGTTTTCATTCTGATCTTGGCCATGATAACTGTGTGATGCTTTAGTAAATTGTAATGCACACACGGAGCAGGATTCATCTAGAAAGCCACTACTTAATCTGAATAAACTTGTCTCACACTGCAGCCTTGTTAAAAGGGGCATCCAAAACAGGTCAGCAGAGCAAATTTCAGAGATTCTTCTTTTTCTCCTCTAACTTCAGAATGGGGTTTGGGATAATTAGCTCAGACCTAGAGAACAGACTTTTACTTGCCTACAGTTACACGAAATGATTCCCCCTGCATACGGTGGAACAGTTTGTAGATGTGACTCAGCTTTCCATTTTCCAGCCTTACTGGGATTTCCTTATCAGCTGATTTCAGCTCATTCAGCACCTCTTCCATCTCCAGCCAAGAACTCCTTAATATTCCAATTATAAAACAGAAATAATGTTTATTTTTTGAAGTAATGGGAACTAGATTACCAATGAAAGTAAAATAATTAAGGGAAACTAATTATGTAAGTTCATGATGTGTTCATTTGTTTATGGAATATTTATCATGAATTCTAGGAAAACACATAATTACAAAGTGGAGATGATCATTACTACTGACTAATAAATACCTTGAACAGTGGCATAGAATGTGCAAGAATTTTTCCAGACTTTTGGCAGTACATATTTTTCAATTTTACACCTTCATCTGAGAGATTTTTGTGCTCCACCTTTCCAAAAGGACATGGAATTCATTAATTCTTAACAAACCTCCTGCTCTTTCACTTCCCTAGAGTTAATTGACAATTTCTGCCAACTCATTTCTGGTCAGTTTAAAAAAATGTTGGGTATTTGCTGGGAGACAGCTCGAATACTTGGATTTCTAAGTTTGTTTCCATGTTGGTGTGATTGATGACATTGATCTTAAAGGAGAGAGAGAAAGGAACACACTCAATCTCTCAGATGTCTTTGAAAGGAGGGTAGGAAATAGCACTTGGGAATGCATGTGCTGTTACCAGCTTGTCCGGCTCTTTTGAACTATTTTGTTTGAGGGAAGACTTCTTGGATGTGTGACATTGTAAAGGTAAACTTTCTCTTGAAAAGTAAAATCAATTACTCTTGGGATTCTCATTGCCAATATTTTTAAAGGTGTTATCTTCAGACAAGGTTTTTTCCTTCTACTTTTTAAATATTTTGGGGTTTTTTGGTGTCATCAGTTTACCTTTTCCAAGGTATTTAATCCAGAAAACTAAAGCAAGGAATAGAGGTGAAATATTTGAAATATGTCAGATAAAATACAATTCTTCTGTAGATCAGCATATGCTTGCACATTGTCAGGTACCACGAGAAGGAATTTGTGCTGTTAGGAACATATATTTTAAAATGCTAAGATAACCAGTGCACAGAGGTGAATAGGCTCAGTGATCACACGACTGACAGAACCCACAGTAAAACCAAATTTCCCCAGGAAGAGATGCTGGTTGCTCTCCCTACATTCAAAGGTATTTGACAAAGTTCAGGATCCAACTTCTGACTTTCTGAATAATTTTGAAGGCAGTCCTGTAATGGAAGTTTTGTGCTAGATGCAGATGGTAATTCATAATTCCCTGGGGTTAAAAACAAGATACAGTTAATTTTTTTTTTTTTTTAGAAGTATGAATATTTTGAAGACATTTGAAATAGGAAATTGAAGATTATGAGTTTTGGACCATTTCTCTAATTCTACAGCAGAAAAAAATGCCTTAAAGGACTGCTATACTGAAAACAGTATTGTTGCTACCACCCTGTCATGTTTACGTGACTATTGTCAAATTTGCTTTGATTTACCACATAAAATGCCAACTTATCCTTTGATGACATTATGTTCAATATTTATTGATAAAACTAGCCTGAAAACTAAAAACTTCTCATATCAAGTGAAAAGAGACAGTAGTGCTGACTCATGAACAGCTAATTTTACACATGTTAGTTGAATGGAATTTATTTTATTTGCAACCCACAGTTATTTTCATATGGAAGTTAAGCCATATTGCTTCATGTGTTCATTTGTTCATGTAATATTTATCATGAAATCTTGAAAAACGTTCAGAGGTACTGTGATCATCTCAAGTAAATTCAAGCATACCCAGAGCCATAATACTGCAATTTGAGGGAGGAACCTGTTAAAACAATGTTTAATAAAATTTAATATTTAATAAAATTTAATATTTTAGAAAAATATTTTGATTGAAAGTCTTCAAGTGATGGAGAATCTGCTGTATCTCATGATACTTATTCCAATGAGGTGACCAACAAGTTGTTCCAGTAAGTAATTGTTCTGTTTACTGCTCACCAAATGCTCAGACTAAAAATAGACACAAGACAGAGAGGTCACAAAGATAAGGCACAATTTCTGCTTTAATATTCTAACCATGTGATATGCTTTTTTCATTAGAGAAGGCATTCTTTAGTCTTGGAAAAGTTGGTCTGCTGACTTTTCAATCTGTCAGCTCAAATGGTATTTTTTTAAACTTTGATAGTTGTTACTTAACAAACTGTCTAGGATCAGTAATTAAGAAGTTTCCTCATTTTTGAATGATACAATGGCATAAACCTACTCTTTTCCAAGAAGAAAAAAGATATATTTAGTCAATATTGTCCTTGTAATTGACATTTTTACAATCATTATTAAATCTTTATCATACTGGAGTTTACTCTTTCTATATTTCAAAAAATGTCTTTTTACTGTACATATCATCCTTAAATATTTGGCTAATTGTAAGCTAGTCCAAATATGCAGGCAATGGAAATAGAATGTTTTGCTTTTTCAAAGCATCATTCACAAGAATAAAAGCCCCAGAATTCAGTTAGTATCTTTTTAGTGAATTCATCTCACAAAATTCTTTCATGGTAACAGTAATTTTAAATAATTGTGTATTTTCATAGCCCGCCTCTGGATAATGTATGTCAGGAATATATCTGTTTATGAAAGGACTTCTGTTTGGACTCTGCCACTCTCCCTGGAGTTGTTTAAGAGTAGGGTCGACTTAGCGCTGAGGGATATGGTGTAGTTGGGAACTGTCAGTGTTAGGTTAACGGTTGGACTGGATGATCTTCAAGGTCCTTTCCAACCTAGGTGATTCTGTGATTCTGTGAAATATGAGCAAACCTATATTCCAGTCACAGAGAAGGAACATGCCAATGTTCCGGTCTGTCAGGATAAGCAGGCTAGATGCAACAAGCTTCACTTTGACAGAGAGAAATTAATTAAAAACAGTAAGATCAAACATAGAATTCTTAATATTATGTTCTCTCGTTCTGACATCTAGGAAAGTACAGTGTTACTTAAATGTAATGAAAGTTTCTTAAATATAAGAAGTATAACTAACAAGCAAGGAAAAAATAAGGCACTGTAAAACATTCTTCTTCTGGTTGAAATAAAGTGTGCTATCAGATTTGATTTTTTAAATGCATAAAAGCCTTGCTGTTAAAAACAAACAGCTAACCAAACAAAACTCTGTTTATAGTTTTCAGTGACACATGGAGACTATGTAAAAAATTAGTAGAGTACCCGAGAACCAAGGGAAAAAAAATTTGTCTCACATCCAACAATATTTCATGAGCACGTTCATCCAGTGAGATACAAATCTCATACAATCAAATAATTCCATCATTTGCCTAAATAGGTGTCTTATTTGTGACAAGAAAAGTTGCATCCACTAGTTAATGGTTTTCATTAAGTTTTGACAAAAGAAAACAAGAAAAAATCCCCAAAGAGTTGTATTTAGATTTTTATTGCTGCAGTGCAAAACCAACATTACCTTCTTGAGCTCAGAGAACTCAGGATTTCTTGAGGATCTCAGATTCACACACAAAACTTCTCTGCAATGTTGTGCCAACTGGACAACTTTCTTTAAGGAAAATGAACAAAAATACACCAATACTTGATGAGCATTTGTATACTATACAGCAGTGGTCCAGCTGAACTTGCCTTTGATGGACTGAATGTGTCAAAATTGGGTCCTACTGAAGTTAATGTTGAATCCTACCACAAAAGTCAGGAGGATTTAGGAGACTTTAAAATGAAGTCTGGATTTGTTTACATTAAATAAGGAATATTGCCAGGTAGGACCAGTTTAATAGGGATCCCAGTTCAATGGGAAATGGAGATTACTATTCTCCCCACAGAAAATCTCAAAGACCATCTCCATAGCAGAATGTACTTGTGCTACAATCTTGAGCAAATAAAAACAGATGTTACTATACTGTGGTGGTTTGACCTTGGCTAGTTGGATCGCTTTTCTTTAGGGCTAACCCAACTCTCAAAGCAAACAAAACAAGAAAAGATCCCTTTCATTAATTTTGATCCTTCTCAGGAACAGAAAGGATCATAGACTGCTTGTAAGACTGTATTTTATTTTTTCTTATACTTAGAATACCCTAGGAGGGAGAGCAAGTGTCCCAGTTCCTAGCTTCCCATGTTTGTTACCAGATTGCTGGATGATTTTGTCAAAAAATTTTGTCCATCTCCACTTATTCAAATGTAATGACATCTATGTCAAAAACAGGCTTTACTTAAATCTCAGTTAATGTGAAAAAAATCACTGAGATATTTAGAAAATATTGTACAATTTAAAAATACATGTTGATAATTTACAAAAGATAAGAAAATAATGCTTGAAGTTGACCATGTATATTCATGACAACTCACAGTATATTCACAATAACTCACAGGGATTTTGATCTTTTCAAGAGAAACAGAAAAGAGTGAATTATTTTTTTCATCCTCTGATCTTAATACTTTCGGTCTCAAAACTGATACACTACTGGACTTTAACATCTGAAAGCTGAAACTGAAGAGAGAGCATTTCTAATGATGTTTCCTGGGATCTGTATTGAAAATTTCAGAATATCTCAATTAACCTCTCCCTTCCATGTTGAATCCTCCTGTTTGACTGGAGTTCGTCCAGGTGGCCTGAAATATTTTTATTTTCAGACTCAATGGATGAATGAATTCCTGTTGTTGATCAAATATGATTTCTAAATAAACATCTATGTAGGCTTTCAATTACTGGTATAAAATCATCTAAAGGGGATGCATGGCAGTCTTTATATGAATTGGAAATCCACCCTTCTCTCATCCTTTCTTTTCTTTCTTTGATGTCCTGTGAAAAAAGAAAATGAATCTGCAACACAGGACCTCAGCTAAGCAGAAGCACTCCTATCCCCAGATGTTGCTTTGGCTCTTTTCTGAAAAAAAATGATTGACACTAACTGTAAATGAGTGAGTTCCCAGTGTATCATGGACAAAAGACTGAATCTATTAATGACTGATTCACATTCATATCTATGTGCCCTTGCACCAAGCAGTTACAAAGACTCCAATCAGATCCATCATTTTCCCTACATTCAGGGTCATTAGTGACAAGTTTTGTGCCCAAGTTTGACAGTCTGGCCTTTTATGGGATACAGTGCTGTATTTCAATAGTTGTATTTTAAACCCATGCTGAACTACAAGGATTCCCTTGAAAAATGCTACAAGAGAGTTTCCCTTAAGCTTTATCTTTGTTCAACTGCTTCTTCAGAAATATTTCATTTCATAAATTCACTGTCTTGATTGGTGTCATCATTTCTGAACATGGATCCTGTACTGCTTGTATTGACATGAGGTATCAAGCTCTGCTAAAGATTTTCACAGGGACCGTAGCTTGAAAATTAACTATCTTTACTCCCCAGGGTAAAGGGCAATGGAGGCTAATAAAATGACAAGCTTCAGAAATGGTAATCGTTTTTTATGCACCATAGTCTATGTCAAAACAGGAGACTTTTGGAAGGTTATTTTTGAAAATTTCTTCTCCCACATAGAGTAAGGCTCTTAGAGCCTTTCAAGTGTTACCACATGCAGATGATTTCTTAAAGGGAGATACTGGATTTTGCTTTGTGAAGAAATTTAATGCATTTGAAACCATATCACACACACCTTAGAGGGCTGAAATAGGAGTTGTTGTTGATCAGTGAAGCCAGTGCACTGGAGCTTCTCCCAGCCTAAAGATTTGATCTGTCCTGGGGTTTATTCATGGGAAGGGGAGTTGTGCAAGAGGCTCTCCCTCTGTTGTGGGAGACAAGGGGAGGAAGTTGCTACTTGTGTGTGACTATGGAGACACTGGGGATAGGTGGTCATGTAGGACTCCCTCATGGGTGAGTCTTCACAGAATCACAGAATCATCAAGGTTGGAAAAGACCTTGAAGATCATCTAGTCCAACCATTAACCTAACAATGACAGTTCCCAACTACACCATATCCCTAAGCACTATGTCAACTCTTAAACACATCCAGGGATGGGGACTCCACCACCTCCCTGGGCAGTCCATTCCAACACCTAACCACCTGTTCTGTAAAGAAATACTTCCTAATATCTAGTCTAAACCTTCCCTGATGCAACTTGAGGCCATTCCCTCTTGTCCTATTGCTTATTACTTGGTTAAAGAGACTCATCCCCAGTTCTCTGCACCCTCCTTTCAGGTAGTTGTAGAGGGTGATGAGGTCTCCCCTCAGCCTCCTCTTCTCCAGACTAAACAACCCCAGTTCCCTCAGCCGCTCCTCGTACGACATGTGCTCCAGACCCTTCACCAGCTTCGTTGCCCTTCTCTGGACACGCTCGAGTCATTCAATGTGTTTTTTGTAGTGAGGGGCCCAAAACTGAACACAGTAATCGAGGTGCGGCCTCACCAGTGCCAAGTACAGGGGTAAGATCCCTTCCCTGTCCCTGCTGGCCACGCTATTTCTGATACAAGCCAGGATGCCATTGGCCTTCTTGGCCACCTGGGCACACTGCTGGCTCCTGTTCAGCCGGCTGTCAATCACCACCCCCAGGTCCCTGTCTGACTGGCAGCTCTCCAGCCACTGGTCCCCAAGCCTGTAGCGCTGCTGGGGGTTGTTGTGACAGAAGTGCAGAACCTGGCATTTGGCCTTATTGAAAATCATACATTTGACCTTAGGCCATCAATCCAGCCTGTCCAGATCTCTCTGTCTTGTTTCTGTGAATGCTGAATCCAGGATTTGTTTTTTAACTGAGCCTAGGGGAATAGACAGAAACATTACTTACTGTCCCTAGCTATATTCAGAGAGATTCTGTACCTTCTTCACAAGTTGCCATAAAACCATCAGAAACAGAGGAAACATGAAAGGAAACAAAATCAGTATTTGCATTAGAAGTGGTGGCATTGCCATAATGATGAGGAAAGAAAAAAGATATTTGACAATAGAAATATCCGGATTAGTTTTCATTAGTTTCTTATTTATTTCTTTTTATTGACTGTGCCAGGATGAAATTTCTGTGAGACACACAGTATACAGAATTCTGTCTTGCACAAATCCTAGAGTAGAGAGAGATCTGCGTACAAAAACACAGTACACTTATGACAGGAAGTCTTCAGAGAGAAGCTGCTTAAATAATTAAAATATCTGACATGGTTGAGAAATGAGTTCTGTTGCCACTTGCCATTTATTTTTAATCTATTCAAAGAAATCAGACATTTGAAAGAAATTACTTTGAAAAACTTAATGGAACAGAATTTATAACAGTTGTCATTGGTAAGGTGATATTAAATTTATAAATGGTTCTCTCATAATTATAACCATGGAAAAAGGGAAATATTGCCAAGTGATGAAATTAGTATGATAGATTCTTAAAATGGATGACGGGGTGTCTGATCCTGGCAAAAGTATTTGACAACAGGCAAGAAAACAGAGTCCCATAGGGACTTTCAAGCTGTGTTTACATTTTTGATGTTATAACTATAGCTATAGGAATAAAAGGCATTATTTTTAACAGACTACATTCAATTAGCAGCAATATTTGAGGAGATCATGAAAGAATATGTTTCTGTTGTAACAAAGTAATAATGTAAAGCTGGATACAGGGTAGTTCTGGTACATCAGCTGATGCTCAGAACTGGTTTGGACCTTATTAGCAGCATTGGCATGTCCATCCACCTTGACTGAATAACTCAGTGAGAACATGAGATAGCTGGTTAGAGCTGCTTCAGTTATCTGCACTTCTTTGCATTGTGTCACACAAGCAGACCTGAAATGTGAAAGTAAGGAAGTCGTACATTACTATATTATTGCATTAAGGTTATCTTATTGTGAAGAAGTGGAAATAGCAATATAGTGTCTTGATGGAAGGAACAAAACTTGCTGGTTTATTTTATTTTTATTTTTATTTCTGTAAACAATGTAAAGATTTAAAACATTCTTCCCATTCCTACCTGAGGAGAAAAAGAAGTCCTGTAATTGAAAATGTGAAAAAAAAAGAAGGTGGAGTAAGAACATACTCAGCCCTAACATAGAGGAGTTGCAGCATAACAATGTAATTAGAAAAATTTCTTTCTGCTGTTCCTGAAGGAAACAACTGTATATCGTAATCCAGAGTATTTAGAAACCAAAAAGGATCCACCAAGAATCCTCATGAGGACTGGTTCTTTTCAGTTGTTTATTTGTATTTTGAGATCCTGTATGATTTTTTACATCTTGCAGGACAGAAAAACCTGTGCTGTAGCTTTGCATTGTGCTTGTATAGCTTTGTATTTTGCTCTCTATGGGTTTACTAAATTTTCATGAAAACCATTACAGAACTTGCACTGGCAATTCCTATCATGGAACATACTGAGGACATAACTGATGAATACAAAAATACACACGACCTATGTAGTTTTATTTATATTTTCATGCAAACACTTTTCCCCCATTTGATGTCCTTCATATTCTTTTTTGTTGCTAGAGCAGCTCTTTTGACAGTTAGGAATTTCTCACTTTCATATCTAAAGGTCTTTACTATATTTCCCATGGAACTAATATGAAAATATAGTATGTATTTCTAAAGATGACAGAAGATGGTATAAATCATGCTCACAAATCGGGAGGTTCCCTGGGTCTGAAATTTCATTAGGGAAATATGGATAGTGAAATAATTTGGTTACAAAGGTGCTACATAATTTCATCACAGTTTTATAAAGCTGGGAATTCATTTTACCTAGTAATTACTGCCTAGGAGCTGGAGTCAGGAATTATCTTGTTGTTTGTTTGTTCTCATCTGTATCACTGACTGTTACATTAAGATAAGTAGTTTAATCTGTGTACTGTTTCTCCATGTAAAATATTACCTTGTTTCACAGCACTGTGGCACATTGTAAGCATTGTCTGTAGCATACTGTATATTCCTTATCTAACTGATAATGCAGAAGTACCAATACAATGTGCTAAGAAGAAATTAATTAGTATGTTCACCTTGTTACACAAGCCAGAGCAGTGACTCTGTAAATAGTTTCTCCATGCATTTAAGACCTGTTTTTTTTCCTCAAGTGAGGTCATTCTTTCTCCTTTCAGCTATGTTTTATAACATTAGTATGTTCTATAAATTTAATGCTTATAATCTCTGACCAGTTTTCATTTAATATTTCAAACATCTGCAGATTTTTCCGGGTACTTCTATGTGCCATTATCTTGCAGTATTACATCCTCAAGAATGCAAATCATATTATGTTTTCTTCTAAAAACATTTGCAATTACAGTTGCCAGAGTAAAAGAGTCACTACCTCAATGATTGACACAAACGACATTTTAATCTTATCTTTATAGCTGATACTTCAAAGACAAGGGCATTTCCAAACAAACAACAATACAATATACAGCAGAAAAAAGTCTTCATATTTAATAAGGTGATCCCTTTTTTGTCACCTCTCATTGCTTTATCTTTAACATTTAAATTATTTAGCATTTTTTTCTCACTGAAAATGGAAAACAGGATAGAGAACTTCACTGATAAAAAATAAAAGTTAAAATGACATATTTTTTTAATGAGATACCTGAAAAAAAATACATCCAGTATGAGGTTGTTAAAGCTAGGAACGATGGATAAACCCTTTAAAATGTATAATATTTCCTCTTCTCACATCACTCATTCAGCAAGTTCCTTATAAAGCTAATTACTACCTAATTTATTGTAGGCTGAATAGCAGGAAATCAATGCTCTCCTATGTAGGATAGCGGATAATCCATTAAGTAGCACAGTAGGATATGAGACCATCAGGAGCCTCTCCATGAGAAATGATCTATATCTTCCAAAGACAGGCAAGAGGCTGGCTGTGCTAGGTATGTCCTAATCAAGTCACAAAAGCCTGTTGCACTAATCTTCACCAAAACACATTTAGGATGCTGCACAGCTGTAAAAGAAATCCATGTCATTAGACATGGAAGATTTCTGTCCTTTTCCCTCATGCTGCCATGCACGATAAGTGCAGACCCAGAGCTAGGCTGTAGCACAGAGGAAGGATCAAGGCAGTTTAGTTATTGATTTGATAACTTAATCTGTCAGTAATCTTCCCAGCTCATGCTGCAGCCTTTTCATTACAGGTGGTGTTTATGAGGTCTCTGTCTTCTTCCCAGCTACCCATTTCCCAGAAATTGTAGGAAATGAACTGTTCTGAGATCTGTGTTAAGTTTTTTTGGCACTGGCTAAGAGGTTTAGAAATTATCTAGGACACAAATATATACACAGTCAGCATGATTGTATAAACTTTCTTTATCTAGGAAATCAATCTCAAAATAGAAATAAACATGAAGGCTACATTGTTACACTAAATGGTAGAATAGGCTCGATTCTCTGTTGTACATGCTTATGATGATCTCGACATAAGACAACTGTACAGAAATATTCCTATTACAGCTAGAATCTGCAGGAAGGCAGAAAACCTTTCTTGATTCATGGTCGTGTTCTGTCTGAATAAGGACATCCCCTGATATTTTCACATGTATCCATGTTCTTGCCAGCTATTGTACAGTGACTGTATTGGATAAATATGTAGGCATAAAATCTTGTGGGGTTTTTCATTTTGATTGTTGAAATTTAAAACAACCACTGCTTCCACTGATGTGAGAGACAGAGGAAAGAACTGTAACACGGATAATAACAAATCATCACTGTGGGCCACAAATTTCACCTCTTCCCACTTCTGAACCCTGTGAGACAAAGAGGAAACTGAAAGAGAAAGTAGAGATTTTTATTAAGCAGGGAATTTACAGTTTTCAAAAAAGTGTTAAAAATTAGCTTTTTTTTTAAATTTCAGAAAGGGTCATGTTGGGATACATATATTTAACAGAATTAAATATGTTGCATCATATTTGTTTAAAAATATAGGAAACTGGGGGATCCTGAAAGCTTTAAATAATTTTCCTTTCATAAATATATTTTCTTAGTATATTAATAAATATTTTCATCTAACTAGAGCCTTCAATCAAAAATCTGATTATATATCCTTTTTTTTTTGAAATCACGTTCTGAAACTCAACCATGTTAGGTTTAGACACACAAAGCTAATAGCCTTCAAAGTGAGTGTTGCTGACCAATACAGTAGGGCAAGGTGGCATTCTTTAAAAAAAGAAAGTTTAAAATTGATTACTAAATATGTGAAAACTGCACTGCAAATGGAAATGTCCTTCATTTTCTCAAACTCTGTTCTACCACGGCAGTGAATTGTAAAAAAAAAATAATATATCTTAACTTAGCCTAATTTGGAATATTAATGAGCATTATATATGTGATAGAAGAGGTCATGTTTTCCATTGTAGTTTTCTCTAGTAGAAGCCTCATCCGAAAAAATCTGCTCAGTCTGGACACTGAACTTTTAAATAAAATTCAGGCAAATCAGAAAGAGTTCAGGGGAGCACAAGAATAATGGATACAGAAGATACAACCCATGAGAAAATGCTGAAGGGACTGGCCTTTATAGACTATAAGAGAACAGGCTGAGATAACTTGCAATTCATGAAACATCATTAGGTAGAGGCTAATGAACACTTTTTCTCCTCACTCACTGAAGGCAGGACATGAAGAAATTAGGTTAGATATTAGGACACTATAGGAGGTACTGTCATTAGACATGGTTAGGGTAGTGAAGCACACAAACAGGTTATACAAGGAACAGGTCAGATGTCTCTCTGGACTGATTTGGTCCTAAATAAATGAGAATGATATTTTTTGAGCCTTTTTAACCATCCTTTGCTATGATTCTGTGAAGCAGTTGTCAGCATCAGCAACAGATTTCTGCCAAATTCTTTCAAATTCCTTTTCCAGACTTGCTTTTCCAAAGACTCACACTTATAACTGCATCATGTTGATTAAAGAATAATTGTCCTCATTAGGTAATCAGCCTGGTGAGCCATTTGGAACTTAATCCTTTTATTGTAAATGAATTTTTAACTATTTGCCAAACAACTAGGAATACAGAAACAACCAGAGCAAACCAGAGCATTGACAGAGATATTAGCCTGTCACATACAGACACCAGTATAAAATTCTTCAAAAGACAGTGCAAGAAATCTTGCAGGAGGCTGGCATGAAGACATATACTTTGGGACTGTCTCCTTAGCCTTAGATAGAGACATGGAGCATCAACAGTTATATCCTTTCAGCCATCCTCTTCTAATATTCTTTTAATCCTTTCCAACTGAAATGTGGACATTCTCATCATCTATGCAAATCCTTAAGTTTTCCTAAATCTTTCTGCTTTAGTCTTAGGCTCATTAGCATTCATAGCAATGAGTTCCAGAAGTTGATTGGGCACTGTTAGGAAGCATATTCTTCTTATCGCTTTAAATATTCCTGTCAGTGTTATTGAATCTGTATTTGTTTTTGTTTGGGTTTCTTTAATTATGAAAATAAGTGAATATAACATCAAATAATTCAAACTTCTTATAGATCCTTTTTTCCTCATCTTTATCCCAGACTATATGAAATAAGCACCCTTTACATTTTCATTCTGTCTTTGTACAAATTATATGTTTCTGTGGTGGGTCTAACAGTCAGACTCCCACCCAGCCGCTCACTAACTCACTGTCCTTATCAGAACAGGGGGAGACAATAGGAAAAAACAGTTTGTGGGTTAAGATAAAGACAGAGAGAGTGTTTAACAATTACTGTCACTAGCAAACCAGACTTGGGGAAAATTAACTTAATTTACTGTTAATTAAATTAGTTTCAAGTAGTGAGAAACAAAAAGATAAACATTAAAGGAACATGTTTTCTCCCCCCTCTGCCAGGCTGAACTTCATTCCTTCACTCCAGATTCCTCTATTTCTACCCCAGAGGGCACAGAGGGGATGAAGGAGAGATTGTGGTCAGTTCATAGTGGTTTCTCTTTGTCGCTTCCCCTGCTCTGGCACAGGCTCTCCACAGGCTGCAGTCCAGCAGGAAATCTGCTCCAGCATGGGTTCTCCATGGGCTACAGAGAATTTCTCCTCCAGTGCCTGGAGCACTTCTCCTTCTCTGATCTCAGTGTTTCCTCTGTTGTTTCTCACCCTTTCCCCACCTCCTCTTTTCTCTATCCACTGGTTTTTGCCCTTTCTTAAACATGTGTTCACAGAGGCCACACGAACTTCACTGATGGGCTCAGATTCGACCTGCAGTAGATCCCTTACAGCTGGATGCCTGGACAGCTGACCTCTTCAGGGAGCTGACCTCCTTCCAGAGGTCACCCCTGCAGCTCCCTCTCTTCCCCTGCTAAACCTTGCCTGGTGTCATCAATTACTTTTCAGATGATTGGTGATTATAGACGGTTCACTTTGAACACAAGTCATTTGGCATCTTAATCCCTTTTACTTCAGCCATCTAAAACCCTACTCAAAGGCAGCTAGAACAATTTGAAATTCCCCAGTGTATCTAGGGCAATCATATGTGACTAGCAGATATTCCTCAATACAAAACATAGCTGTTCACAGACTGATAAGAGAAGAGTAAGTAAGAAGATTTTTCAGAGAATGCAACAGGACTGCAATGTGTTCTCTTCATGCATCATGAGAAAGCTTGGTGGTTTCCCATGCCGTGCAGAGAAAATACACTTCAGTAAGATGAGGAAGAACAGCCATAGCAAGGTTATATAAGGTACAAGAGGAAAAGAGTCTGAAAGTCCAGAAAAGATGTAGGTAATATGCTGCAGTAATGCACTAACATTGCATATGTGATATAAAATATCGCATATGAAGCCATGGCTAGGAGAATTCTGGGAAAACTAGGAACAAATAGGCATGAAAATAAATGAAACACGTAATTCTCATACTGAATCTGGTCACCCAATCTTTAACTCAGGCAAATGAGGAACTCCCATAATAAGAAATTGTTCAGTAGATCCTCTGTGGGGATATTTCTTCTTAGCCCCATGAAAAATACTCTGGAACAGTGTTCTGGAAAAAAAAAAAAAAAGGTGTATAGACTTTAGAGATTTTTGAGCAGTGTAAACACAGATGTTGTTGACAGATCTAAACATATTTAATCCTTCCTTAAAATACTCTCAGGTGACAGCTACTGGAATTTACTATTGCCTTATATTTTCTGACAAAAGTACATTTACTCCATGTGTTAAATTCTTGTTGAATATCTTCATCTTCGACCATCTACAAAAAATCTTAGTACTTTGAAAAAGGCAGTAATTACGTCATTCATGAAAAGTCACAAGATGCCATTCAGTGGCTGATGCAACTCTAGTATTTATTTTTTAAACTCAAGGTTCAAGATATGTGCTTTCTAATTAATAAAAAATTATGTTCTATGTCCCTGTCATATCTAAATTCTTGTATTTATTTTACTACATTTATCTTAGTTCTTCAGACTGGAAATATTATCAGACATGATGTTTATGAGGTAGCATTTTATTTCCTCTTTTACATTTCACCCAGTCTGAAAATAGACTGCAGTTTCACCTTCGAGAGGAAGGTTGCATTACTTTCATTTGCTCGGTCAATCAACATAATTTACAAAACAGAACCATTTTCCTACAACAGTAAGCTCCACAGTGCCCTCAATTCTCATTTCACTTCCAAAATTTGCTGACTACAGGCTCCCCCAAAAGCTATATTTTGGCTTCAGTGGCTTTCGCAGGCAATAAAAGCATTCTGAATTTCCAAACTGAAGGCAATTAGTTCTGCTCTGCTATATAGATAGACAGATTAACCAGTTTAAATCCCTTTGCCACACTGATGCATATCACTATGATCAGTCAGCAGAAACCATTCTTGAAGCAGCACACTAACTTATCTAAATGAATCATCTGTAAAAAGGAGGAATCAAATGATATATTATTAGTATGGTCACTGAAGACTTTGTTGAAACTCAGTAGTAGACATAAAAAATTTCATTGAAAAATGCATATTAGAATATCAGGTTAGGAAGAGACCAATAGTTCAGCAAAAGGTCTGAAAAACCAACCTTCTTTTTAATACCTAAGAAATAAAAATGATGAAAGGGAAGATGTAAGGTATTCTTTGCGTAGTATATTAGCCTTGCTGCAGACATTTGCAGAAGTTGAAATTTTGTAACAAATCATTTTTGGCAGGTGCAGCTGCATAGAAACCGAGTCTGTGAGAGATAAATACAGAAGTGAGCTTGATAAAACAGAAACCCCCAGCAAAAATTCAGCTGTAGCAAAAGAGAGAGATAATCAGACCTCCTCTCAAGGAAAGATCAGATACCAGATGAAAATATATGAAGTTCTTTATTTACCTTCCCAGAAAAATTTAAGAAAACAATCTAATTTCTTATAAAGTTGTGTGGTTGTTGTAGCATGATGGTCTGAGAAAATATGTGAAACAAAGATACTGTGGTTAAGTTTTTACCTTTTCCCATTACTTTACAGAGCCTCTGCAGCAACTGAGGTTAGCACTGGAAACCTACCGTGAATCACACCACCTTCACATCTCCTACATGTGTAGGAGATTTAGTCTTTATTCTTGTTTTCAAAGTACTGTACATATGCACTGTACTTACATAAAAAATTGGGGGTGGGGGTATACTGGAAAGATCTAATTAAGACAGTATCATTACTGTTATGAATCAGATTTATACCAAGAGTGACTGTGATACAGAATGCAAATACAAATTTTAAAAAGAGTTTGTTCTAGAGCTGGCCTTTAGGGATGCTGTGCATCTGTCGCATAGGAAGAAATTACAGGGTTCCTATGCAGTCCCTCCTAGTGACCAGGGCTGCAGTAGTGGAAGTCCATTTCATCCTGAAATTTAGCCTCATCTGAAAGGAGGTATGCAAAAATCTGAACATTTATTATCTTTTGAAGGTTTCTGAACCACTGATCAAGGGAATCTTGGCTATTCTTGATCTGCACAGCAGAATGAATGAAGCTGTCATATTTGTATTTCATGAACATTTGTTGGCAAGTCACAATAGTAAAAGTTATTCCACTAGGGATGCCAAGGGATACCTCTCATTTTGTTTGGTGGGACTCAACCCAGCAAGCTAGAGCCAAACCTAACTATTTCTTGTGTTGTGGAATTGAATTCTACTTATGTGAGTGTTGTCATTTTTGTGAGAAATGCAGACTTGATAAATCATTCCTCCTCTTTAGTAAACACTGTCATTTTTTTCACTGTTACACTACGTTTCTATGCACTTTTCTTGTGTTAAGCCTCTAAGCCCAGGAGTAACAAACTACATCACTGTACTCAGCAGGGGAAAGCCTACCAAGATGATGGGGATACTTAACCATTCATGCTTCATCTGAGAAATTGCTTGCATTTGTGCTTGTCTTGCCACAAATTTTAGGTTCTACTTTCTTAAATGTTGTGCCTGACTAGGCAAACATGCAGGAAATTTACCGAGGGGAGTCTGCTAATGCTAAGTTGTCCATAGCCAGCAACAGAAAGGTTAGAATGGGACCCCCACTCAACAGAGGTGACGGGGTAAGAATAACCAGTGATGGTTTTAAATTTCTACCTTTACAAGGATAACAAATACCAACAATTACTTTACTGTGGAGGAATTTTGGCTACATTTCTTCTCTACTATTTTGTCAGGCATTTGATATTACAACATGCACAAATGTCATGAGGAAGGGTCAATATATGAGATGGAACTAAAATTCCAACATTTTAATTAAAAAGCAGCATTAACCAGTGGTATTAAGAACTTATATCAAACTCTGCTAGAGGAAGATGCTCAACTGGAAAATGTAAAAGCATAAAAAGCCTATATGCCTGATTGCATCTATTAGTTCATCAAATATCAACCACAGATGTACATTTCCGTTCTCTCATTTACATGTTGTAGAACTGAATTTCAGTACTGTCAATGAGCACTGACTAATTAGAGCAGTCATTTCATTGTCTTATTCAAGGGATCCACCAAGACATATGGTTTCCCAAGAAGCTATTCTTGGGAGCTGTCTGTCCTTTCTGATTTTGTTTGTGTATACATGTCAGTGACTGGTTAATGGTGATAGGTCCTAACAATGAGAAAAAAAACTTGCTGGATGCCCTAGGTAGGGCTGTCACAAGCAAGTGGGAGATCAGGCCCAGACAGTAACACTGTTGTTACAATCCTCCTACAGCTGTCTGGTCAAATATCCTGGCCAGCATCGTCATAGCACTCCCAAATTCTCAAACTAACAATGATTCTGGAGGATTTCCACTCTGCTGTGCTTTGCTGTTACTTAAGTTCAGTATACATATTGTTCAATAGCAACTGAAGTAGTAAGTAACATCAGTAAACTTAAATAATTCAGATGGTAATCTAAGTAAATTGAAATATCCACAGACATGTACAATTATCTGGTTTCACCATGAGAAACACATCTGATTTTATATTCTAGATCTAAAAGGAAAAGCTCAGGAAAATGTGGGAAATTGTAGGTTTTTTTCCGGACATTGATTGTTGATAAATGTTAAACCATTTGACAAATGTTAAAACTTAATTGACCGTGAAAGCATAGTTTTCTGCTTCACCGTTATGTGTTTTTCACATCTATACTGTAAAGATTATTTTACAAAATGCTTGTAAGTTTTTGCAACATTGCTTAGTCTTAGAAAAATAGCCCAAAATTATGAATAAGAATGAAATCTGCGTATACATATATAGAAATGAGGCTGATGTGGAAAACAGCTGAGTAGAGCTGTTCCTTGTGTAAAACTCTTTCCCTTCACTGAGTTTCATTTTCTACCATTTCTATTACGCATTGAGGTTTACAAGACTAATCTGATGAGTATTTATTGTCTCTTTTGACTTCATATCAGCTCACACAATTGTTACCAATATTATCATTGAAAAATGGGAGGAAATTTTTAGTACTGATTTTTAAAAGTCTAAACTTGAAAGACTTAGTTATGTTAATTATGAACCATGATAATTTCATACTCAGGATTTTGGTTTATTTTAACATCCAATCTTCATTAGCTTTCACATAGAAAATAATTGTCAGAGATCAGTCCTACGCTCCTTGTGTACTCACACTTCCTAATCTTTTCAGAGGAATTTTTCATCCATAAAAATGGAAAGAGCAATGTTTTTACCAAAGCTAAGTTGGCTTTGACTGAGTCATAATAATTTCAAATGTTAGCTTTATATTACTAATTTCTTATTTTCCTTAATATGCACAAAAGCTCTCTATTAGAAGGTATTGCATTTAAATGTACTGCTGTATAATTATCTTGGGACTAATTATATGAACTCTGTTATTCCTAGTGAACTAATGGGACTCCAACACTACCATTATTTCTCTATTCCTTTTCCTTACAAATAACTACTGAACATTCTACTGAATATCTTTCCCCATGTATTTCTGAAAATGTCTGACAATTAGTGAACTGCTTTAGACAGTTCTTTCCTGTATTACAGTAGCTTCTCACAGAATTTTAGTCGAAATAAGGTCATTCCTCATAGCTGCACAATTTACTTTGTTCGATGTTGTTCATAGTGATGCTCTTATGCCTATGCTTTGCCTTCACTTTCCTTTATCACGACCACTCCCTTCTCCTTTTTGTTTTCTAAGGAATTATTACACAAACTGTTCTGCCAGTATTTTAACATGTGTGTCTGTATATATAGACGGAGTGAGTGAGAGAGAAGATCACAGAAAAATATTGTAGTAAGCATTTCAGCCTTCTTCTTGGCATCTGTTATTTGCATTCTTTCCTTGGAAGGATAATATGTTCATCTAGCAGAATATGATTGATTAACTGAGCAGAAGGGATATTTTGCATGTGTCAGTACTTTGAAATGCCATAGTCTGCATCTATTCCCCTGCCAGTCTCTTCTCTCACATGGTTTAATGCAAAATGCCAATCTTTCTAGAGCCCTGCCATCTTTTCTCTAGTTTCGTCATTATCATTCTCGAAAATTATCTTTATTTCATGCAAATAGAATTAGTCTTATAACTGTGGCAATTGAGTCATGGAAGCTCCATTGAAGTGCAGAAGGAAAGACCCTTTTTATTATTACAATAGTACGTACTTATACTATGGTTAAAGATCTTATTTCATAATTAGCAAATCAGCAATTAAACAGCTATCTACCTTTTCTCCTATCAACATAAGACCACTCTAACACACACTGTGCAGACCAATCACCTTCTCGTTCACGCGCTGTTCACGCAGCGGTAACTTCTCACAGTTCAGTACTTTTCCACAGTTCAGTGTTGCAGCTGTCTGTTGTTTTTCCCTGCCACCTTGGCACAACTCGGCAGTTTCTTATCTTTCTCCAGGACCTGGTTTTCATCAAAGCCTAGCTGCTTCTCAGGGGCTGCGCAGAGCTTACAGGCCGATGTTGATTTGTCTGTCTCCCACATATAACCTGATAGAAAAGATGTATATACTATTTTGTAAAATGTCTCTTTAAGTGAGGTTTTAAAATATTTTCTTATGAAGTTAGTATTCACCGAATAAGTGAGATTAAGATAACTGTTTTATTCATCAACAGAATAAAAGCATAGCACAAGTAACAACAGTGAAAACTTCTTCAACTAAACCAGGATCATTGATCAGTCTGTGCCTAAACATGTACTTTCTTCAAGTTTTCTGACATTGTTTTAACTTGGTTATATAAGAAAATTACTAGTTGTTACTCACTTCTACTGTCCTTGTATAATATCTTCAGAGTAACAGACTTGAAAACAAAGTACAGATATAAATTGATTATGAGTGTGTTATTTCCCATGTAATAAAATGTCACCCTCTTTCCTATGTGGATGTGTGCTTAATCCCAATTTACTTCATTCCTTCATTGAATATACTGGTATTACTAATTATTTCCCTTCTCCAATTTCAACCTGGATAATCTCCTGGTATTAATACAGTCATGCCTGAACTAAAAGTTAGTAAAATTATTTACTGATTGTTGTATCCACACTGTTAGAGATAGTGTGGTCACACCAAATATCCAGAGTCAAGCATGGCCTTTTCAATGAAAAACTGGACAAATCAGATTCGTTGTAAGTACATCCACATTAAAATCCTTCTGGTTTTACTAAGCAAATGAAGAAGCTTAAATGTAAAAGATTTCTAACTCCTGTATTTCTTACTCATACCTCTGGGAGAGCTTTTATGATGGGCTCTATATCCCTAGGGAAAATGATAGGAACTGGGAATAAAGTCTTATTTCTCTCATCTTAGGTGGTCAACTGCAACTTCTGCAGTGTTATACATGCATGGATTGCCAGAATTGCAAACTTTTCATATCACCACGTTATAGATTGAACTTATTTTTACATACACAGCTTGAAAATATACTTCTGCACCAGAACTGTTTGGTAAATTGGGGTGGAATTCACCTCACCTAATTTAAGCCAAGATAAATATCCAATTAGCCATTGAGGCTCCCACTAAAGTCAGTGGGGAAAAAAGGCTATACCAGAGGATGATTCATCCCATCTGTCTTGGATACATATCTTAAGAGTGGGATGAATTGCCTTTGAATGTTCTTCTCACTCTTTGCTGATCTGCTAGATCACTTACACAGTATGTCTTTTAGATCACTGAAATTAGGTGAAATGAATTTCACTTTCACTCAACGTGACAGAAAGCCAAGTGAATATTTCTGTGCTTATGTTTTGAAACCTCAGCCTTTCCTTCAGTCTCTGCAGTTAAGTTTTGTTATGTTTGAAGAACAGTCATGAATGAAAAATAAAACAAATTATATAAGTCATATAAAGCTCTTTGCTTGAATTTCGTGACGTCTGGGTTTTTGTGTTCGGTCTCCACCAATATTTGTTTTACCTTCCTGAATGGTCATAGAAACCAAGCAGCAATGACATGTTTTATATGGATAGGACATAATTATTATGCCAAGGGGTCATATTCCCAAGTTCCTACAGCAACACACTGATAGAAAATGTAGTAGGATGGATCTGGTCCTTCATAATTTAGACCCGTTTTGCAATTAATTTTTTCAAAGCTTAAAAAAACCAGACCTAAATATTGAGTTATTTCTGTACCTAGCACAAAATATTTTCAGTTTGACTAAATCTTACTAGACCCAGAAAAGGAGGAGTGGAAAATTCCTTAATTGTTTTCTATTCAGTTTATTTCTGATCCCAAGTGTGGCTTTTGACATGGCATCTAACTGAAAGGTAGATTCACCTTCCTATTAGATTCAGTGGGAGGTGGTGGTGGTGAGATACATAACCGCAGAACAGAAATGATCCCATACCATCATGGACCAGCTGTAACTAAGCAACAGCTCACATTCCTTCTGTCAGATAATTTTGCAGGTTGGTGTGCTATTGAGCCCTGAAGGAAAAAAAATACATACACATACAATGCTCTCACAATAATGGCAAATAATTTCTAACAAACAAACAAATTATTAACTTCCTAATATCTTGTTTGGATTTTACAAGCTAGTTAAGACAATTTTTTACTAGAAAACCTTTTAGATTGCTGCAAACTTTAAATAACAAGCTTGACATGAAAGGATTGACTTGACTTGACTTTGGTGCCCGGGAAGCTGATGGAGCAGCTCATCCTGAGTACCATCAAACAACACATGTGGGACAACCAGATGATCAGGCCCAGTCAGCATGGGTTTATGAAAGGCAGGTCCTGCTTGACAAACCTGATCTCCTTCTACAACAGGGCGACCTGCTTACTGGATGAGGGAAAGGCTGTAGATGTAGTTTACCTTGACTTCAGTAAGGCCTTTGACACCGTTTCCCACAGCATTCTCCTGGCAAAACTGGCTGCTCGAGGCTTGGATGATCGCACGCTTTGCTGGGCAAAAAACTGACTGGATGGCCGGGCCCAAAGAGTTGTGGTGAACGGAGTTAAATCCAGTTGGAGGCCGGTCACAAGTGGTGTCCCCCAGGGCTTGTGTTTGGGGCCACTCCTGTTTAACGTCTTTATTGATGATCTGGATGAGGAGATCGAGTGCACCCTCAGTAAGTTTGCAGATGACACCAAGTTGGGTGGGAGTGTTGATCTGCTCGAGGGTAGGGAGGCTCTGCAGAGAGACCTGGACAGGCTGGAGCGATGGGCTAAGGCCAATTGTATGAGCTTCAATAAGGCCAAATGCTGGGTGCTGCACTTGGGCCAAAACAACCCCCAGCAGCGCTACAGGCTTGGGGACCAGTGGCTGGAGAGCTGCCAGTCAGAGAGGGACCTGGGGGTGGTGATTGACAGCCGGCTGAACATGAGCCAGTAGTGTGCCCAGGTGGCCAAGAAGGCCAATGGCATCCTGGTTTGTATCAGAAATAGCGCAGCCAGCAGGGACAGGGAAGGGATCTTACCCCTGTACTCGGCACTGGTGAGGCTGCACCTCGATAACTGTGTTCAGTTTTGGGCCCCTCACTACAAAAAACACATTGAATGACTCGAGCGTGTCCAGAGAAGGGCAACGAAGCTGGTGAAGGGTCTGGAGCACATGTCGTACGAGGAGCGGCTGAGGGAACTGGGGTTGTTTAGTCTGGAGAAGAGGAGGCTGAGGGGAGACCTCATCACCCTCTACAGCTACCTGAAAGGAGGTTGCAGAGAACTGGGGATGAGTCTCTTTAACCAAGTAATAAGCGATAGGACAAGAGGTAATGGCCTCAAGTTATGCCAGGGAAGGTTTAGACTAGATATTAGGAAGTATTTCTTTACAGAATGGGTTGTTAGGTGTTGGAATGGGCTGCCCAGGGAGGTGATGGAGTCCCCATCCCTGGAGGTGTTTAAGAGTAGGGTTGACATAGCGCTTAGGGATCTGGTGTAGTTGGGAACTGTCAGTGCTAAGTTAATGGTTGGTCTGGATGATCTTCAAGGTCTTTTCCAACCTAGACCATTCTGTGATTCTGTGATTCTGTGATTGAGATCCTAGGGAACTCAAAACCCTTTCTAACAAACCAGTGCAAAGCATCATTACTCTTACAAAATAAGAACCCACAGGAAGGATACACCACTGTCTGTCCCATAAAGTAGTCCTGCAGACAACTCTACACCGAAACACAGACACAAATGTTACAGCCAGAGATGTCTCTTTATAACAGTTAAAAAGCTCTCTTGTGTTAACAATTCACGTAAGACTGGAAAAATAGCATTGCCTAGTGTTCAATTCATAAACCCCTAAGTTTTATTCCTACTCTGCTAAGCAGCTGCAGTTTTTTCAGTTTTTCAGCAGTGATGAAGAGGATGGGATGGAAAGATCACAACTTAACAAACTTTTACTGTGAAACATCTCAGTCAGGAGACAGGACACTTTGCATAAGGCACTTAGCCTAACAGAGAAGGCAAAGTGTATATCATTGACCATACAGGCAATAGCACTATTAACAGAGACTTCTGTGAAACATCTAGATTGGTACCACATGCCATTTAAATTTAAATACCAGAACAAAACTGTACAAGCATAGTACACAATGAATACCAAATGATTAATTAATAGTACATTATAAGGGGGAGAGGGATCTTTTTTTTAAAATATCTTTCTAATAGTGTTCTCTAGCAGTCAATTCTTCATTCTATATTACTTGTTGTCTCTATCAGTGACTTGGATTAGAATGGAAAAGTACTTTTGGTAGAGTTGGAGATGACACATAGGTTAAAGCTTTAATAAGCAATGAAGACGATGGATTACTGAAGGAGCAACACATTGGGATCAACAGCTAAATGGAATGCTTTACTTAATATAAGCATATAAGATATTTATTTTAAACTGGTCATCTCTAAAACCATTTATTTTTAAAGGATGGAAAACTATTTTGGAAAGAAAGATCTTAGAGGACAATTTAAAAGTCCAGGGAACCAGGATTTGTTTATTATCAGTTAGGACAACATTTTTGACTGAAAGAGACAGTGAACTCCTTGTTAAACATAAGTCATTTTACTTTATGTGAATGCCACTGAGAAAAATGATCATACTCATTTCATGGGCAGTGAAAATTAGAAATGAGTTTGCAGCATAATACAGTTAGTGCTAGATGCCAAATGTCCACATTAAAAATGGATGAAAGTTTTATCTGATACTACTTCTAGTCTGGTCCTGTTGTTTGCATACTCAGAAGGGACAGAATCACATAAAAAAGTCTCCTGAAGCATGTACTTATCCAGATTTAGGTTCATCTAGAGTCTAGTCTGTGAAATTCAAGGCTGTGTCATGAGGAGAAGCAAGGAGCCATAAGCGGGGATGAAAGGAGATTTCCTTCAAAACAGCACTTCATCTCAATAAAAACATATTCAGTGTATTTAGAGAAGCAAAAATATGAAATAGCTTGTTGTCTTTGTAAGTAGCTGTTTGTGGACGGGTCATCTGAAGGCAAAAGTTTCTATTGTATAATTCAGCAATATAATATATCCAGTGGCTGGAAATTCAAACTAGATAGGTTTAATATAGAAACTACTAGATAGGTTTAAGATAGAAAGAACATGTCCATGTTATCTGTGAGTATAAATGACATACACACTGTTTTTTAACAACTTCTACAGTAGATTCTCTACCACTCAAAATGTTTTAACCAGGGTTTTCTTTAAAGATATGAGTCTGGGTTAGTGACTGAAAACTTATCTCCACAAACACAAAGATGCACAGAGAAAAAATGACGAGTAGGACAATCCTAATAACAATGGCTGTCATAGGAGGGTGACTAATGACCAGTGGATAAGGTCACAGGTGCCATCTGTGTTTGAAAGAGTATTTCTCTACATATAGATCTGTGTATGTATACGTATGTATATATGTGTTGTATACATGTATTCTTATGTGTGCTTTTTGGGAATACAAGATCACCTTCACTGCTGGTTAAACCTGGGAGTATGGAGCCTCATGTCTATAGGCTGTCAGATTCATCACTCCCTAACAATATATGGCAGTTTAAAAAAAAAAAAACAAGGTGAAAAATTAGAAAATTGCAGTGTTGTCTCCTTAACCTATAAGTTAAGGATATATCATAGAATCATATAATGGTTTGGGTTGGAAGGGACATTAAATACCATCTAGTTCTAACCCCCCTGCCATGGGCAGGGACACCTTTCACTAGACCAGGTTGCTCAAAGCCCCGTCCAACTTGGCCTTGAACACTTCCAGGGAGGGGACATCCACAGATTCTCTGGGCAACCTATGCCAGTGTCTCACCACCCTCACAGGAAAGAATTTCTTCCTTATATCTAATCTAAATTTACCCTCTTTCAGTTTGAAACCATTACCCCTTGTTCTATCACTGCACTCCCTGATGAAGAGTCCCTCTCCATCTATCCTGCAGGTCCCCTTTAGGTACTGGAAGGCTGCTATAAAGTCTCCCTGGAGCCTTCTCTTCTCCAGGCAACCCCAACTGTCTCAGTCTGTCCTCATAAGGGAGGTGATGCAACCCCTTGATCATATTCATAGCCCTCCTCTGGACTCACTTAAACAGGTCCATGTCCTTATACTGGGGACCTCAGAGCTGGACACAGTACTGCAGGTGGAGTCTCATGAGAGCAAGGTAGAGGGGTAGAATAGCCTTCCTCCACCTGCTGGTCATGTTTCTCTTGATACAGCTGAGGATAATCAGCTATCTGGGCCACGAGTGCACATTGCTAGCTCATAGTCAGTTTCCATCTACCAACACCCCCACATCTTTCTCTGCAGGGTTGCTCTCAATCCACTCTTCACTGAGCTTGTGTTTGTGCTTGGGATTGCCCCAACCCATGTGCAGGACCTTGCACTTGGCCTTGTTGAACTTCATGAGGTTCACACAGGACCACCTCTCAAGCCTGTCAAGGTCCCTCTGGATGACATCTTTTCCTTCCAGCGTGTTGACTGTACCATACAGGTTGGTGTTAGCAAACTTGCTGAGGGTGCACTCGATCCCACTGTCCCTGTCCCCAACAAAGATGTTAAACAGTGCTGATCCCAACACCGATCGTTGAGGAACATCACTCAGCACTGGTCTCCACATTAAATATCAAGCTGTTGACCCCAACACTTTAAGCATGACCATCCAGCCAATTCCTTATCCACAGAGGGGTCCATCAGTCAAATCCATGTCTCTACAGTTTAGAGACAAGGATGTCATGTTTGACGGTGTCAAATGCTTTGCACAATCCAGGGAGATGATGTCAGTTGCTCTTCCTTTTTCCACCAACACTATAACCCCATTGTAGAAAGCCACCAAATTTGTCAGGGATGATTTGCCCTTAGTGAACCCATGTTGGCTGTCACCAACCACCTCCTTATTTTTTCCATGTGCCCTGGCATAGTTTCCAGGAAGATCAGCTCCATGATTTTGCCAGGCACAGAGATGAGACTGACTAACCTGTAGTTCTCTGGTCTTCCTTTTTTCCCCTTTTAAAAATGGGTGCTATATTTCCCCTTTTCCAGTCAGAGGGAACTTCACCAGACTGCCATGACTTCTCAAATATGATGGAGAGTGGCTTAGCCACATCATCTGCCAGTTCCCTCAGGACTCACAGATGTACCTCATCAGGTCCCATGGTGGAAGACCTGATCTTCTCTTACAGTGGGTGGTTCTTCATTCTCCCAGTCCCTGCTGTTTCCTTCTGTGACTTGGGCTGTGTGGCTGGTGCAGTTGCTGGTGAAGACTGAGGCAAAAATGTTGTTGAGTACTGTCAAGTCCTGCTCAGACAAGGGAGACAAGTGGCTCAGATTCACAAATCCCCAATGGAGTGGACAACAGTGAGACAAGTCTCAAAGTCCAGACATTTATTAACTTCCCACAATGTACTAATTGGATACACAATAATTGGCTAAGTATATAATGAGTTATGGCAAGCAATACAGTATGCTGCATTGCTTAATGTTAGTGAAGAAAAAGGGGAAAAAGGAAAGGAAGGAGATGGAGAGAATAGAGAATAGAGATCACTGGTTTGGGTTCCTGCATTGATCCTGCCAGTGAGGGTTCATGGAGGTATCCGTCCTCTTTGCTTCACTTCACTCTCTGAGCCCCCCTCCCCTGCCCCCCCTGATTTATACACTTTCCTTGGGTCCATCTCTTAGGTCTACCCACATACCCACATATTGCATGTACAGGGAGGGGTAAGGTGTTTCATGGAATGATGTAATTAGCATGATTTTGTTAGTCTTCATTAGCATATTCAGGGGTGTTAACTTTAATATGCATTTCATGGATAATGAAGCAGAGGTCATTCACTGAACAGATGGCCTTTGAAATTTGTCCACGTGCACCAGAGCAGAACCGTCCTGTCTCCACAGGGCTCTCCCCTCCAGCTGCATCCTGTGTCATTTGGGCAGCCTTATCAGCTTTGACCTCCGCACTATCCACCCCGTGACTATAGTTTTATTACTTGTGAGTGTTTGAGACATTCCTTAGCTCGGAGGGCCTCCGGTCCCCCCGCTATCCTTTATCTTTTTCTCAGGCTGTTTTTCTCAGTCTTTGTTTCTTGCAGGCCTGTTTCTTTCAGGACTGACTTTTACAAGTTGTATCTCACAAGTACCTCATCTTTCTCCATATACCAAGTCTTCTGTTTCCTTCTGGAGAGGGCCCACATTTTCTCTAGTCTTCCTTTCATCACTGATGTAACTGTAGAAGCTTTTCTTATTGCCTTTGACATCTCTGGCCATATGAAGAGAGTGATCTTGTTAATATCTTCCCTCCAGCACAGGACGGATGCCACAGACTTCAGTAAAAAATTACCAAGAACCAGCTGGTCAGAAATTAACATCAGAATGAAGAGGCATAGCTTATAGTTTCCAAGGGAGTTCAGTGTGATGTGATCTGGTGATGTTTATGCAATCAAATACTGTAAAAATCCTATTAGTCTTCCTTCCTTCCTTCCTTCCTTCCTTCCTTCCTTCCTTCCTTCCTTCCTTCCTTCCTTCCTTCCTTCCTTCCTTCCTTCCTTCCTTCCTCCCTCATTTTCTTTTTCTTTCTTTCTTTCTTTCTTTCTTTCTTTCTTTCTTTCTTTCTTTCTTTCTTTCTTTCTTTCTTTCTTTCTTTCTTTCTTTCTCTCTTTCTTTCTTTCTTTCTTTCTTTCTTTCTTTTTCTTTCTTTCTTTCTTTCTCTCTTTCTCTCTTTCTCTCTTTCTTTCTCTCTCTCTTTCTTTCTCTCTTTCTCTCTTTCTTTCTCTCTTTCTTTCTCTCTCTCTTTCTTTCTCCTTCCTTCCTTCCTTCCTTCCTTCCTTCCTTCCTTCCTTCCTTCCTTCCTTCCTTCCTTCCTTCCTTCCTTCCTTCCTTCCTTCCTTCCTTCCTTCCTTCCTTCCTTCCTTCCTTCCTCCCTCCCTCCCTCCCTCCCTCCCTCCCTCCCTCCCTTCTCTTTCTCTCCTTCTCTTGGCAAAAACCAAATAATAAATGCATAAGAGCATTATAGTTTGTTTTAAGAATAATAATTTATTACTACATACTTTTAGCTTATATTTATCTTTTTTTCCTGTTGTGTTCAGCACAGACACTTATTATTTATAGGTAATTTACACTAGTTTGTATAAGAAAACTCGTTGTGGCTACAATTAATTTCTCAAGAAAGGCTCAAAACATTTTTTTTTGTTTATTTCTAGACTCCCAATGAACATAATGTAGCATATTGTTAAAAAACAGTGAAAGATGTGTTAACATTTTTTAAAAATCCAGTGAAGTGAATAAGGATCTTAAGCATTTGTCAAAAACAAGAAATAGTTTTCAGGACTCAGAATGTTCAGCTTACAAAATTAACCCACCACTACATTCTTAAAAATAAAAAGAACCTGACAAAAACAGGCTTTCACTTGAAACTTTCTTACTGAGCTTTATATTCTAAAAATACTTTAGGTGTTTTGTTTCATGCAGGTTCAAAGACCATTTCTATTGGAAGTACTTTGATGAAATCATTCCAACATTCTGTCACATCAACTAGTCATATCCCATAATGTTTAATGAATTTTCAAACCCAATGTAGATACGAAATTATGAGTTTGGCTTACTATTTTCATACTTTGCAGTTTTGTAGCTTATTTTCTGAATCCAAGTCCAAGAGAACACCCAACTTAGTTTTTACATACATTGTCTTGAGGGAAAAAAAACAGGGAGTGACAGGAAATAGTCTGAGCTAGCAAAACCAGAGAAATGCAATTAGAAAAACTGAAATTAAAATTTTATCCAGCATACAATGTTCGATCTCCAAATTTTAGAGAAATACGTTAGAATGACAAACTTGACAGTGAAGAAGAGCTCTGTACCCTGGCCCAACTAAACGTGACATATAACAAATTGGTTTAATCTGATTAGTGGTATTCATATCAGTTTGAAGGAATACTGAGGAACTCCTAGATATCTATCCATCTTATCCTGTTTTCTTCTGACTTCTGTAGTCATTTATGTGGCTCTTTCTATCTGAATAGAAAGCTGTTGGAGGTTGGAATTTTACTGAATGTAATGTAGAGTGATTGCTTGTCAGAGTTGTTGTTGGTATGGTGGCACATCTCAGTTATTACTGCTATGAGGTTCATTTTCACATTCTTTTGAGTACTTGGAATTTTTTTCAAGGGAAAAAAATGGGCCATTATTGCAGCTTCTGTTATTGCATCTGGCACTATTACTACTGAAGCATTTCCATCAAGTTTCATCCAAAAATTGCAGAAAAAAAGAGATGTTCCAACAGCTTAGGGTGACTTTTCTTGTCAGATAGTTTAGGATAGAGAGTCTGAGCCTGCAGTCCAACACCTGCACACAGTACACATCACCTATTGTCCTGACCTGGCAATCTTCTCTCTGGATGCAACACAGAAATGGCTGTGAAATATAGTCCAGAGGAGATACCTTAAGAACAGCAGCATCTCTTTTATGCCCTATTCCTCCTTGGTGGCCTTTCCTTCCCGCACCCAACACAAACATGAGAAGAATGTATCAATCTGGCTGT
Organism: Strix aluco; assembly: GCF_031877795.1. Classification (NCBI taxonomy): domain Eukaryota; kingdom Metazoa; phylum Chordata; class Aves; order Strigiformes; family Strigidae; genus Strix; species Strix aluco. The sequence goes on from NC_133933.1 coordinate 120,113,494, forward strand.
GGGAAGGAAATCTGTCACTTCTGCACACCAGATTTTCTCTATGTTACTTGAATGCTGAGCAGGCACTGTAAATCTACTTCTTGAGGACACTGGGTGCACAAGGCTTGGCCTGGAGTTCTGCCTTATACATACATTAAGCCCACAGCATCTGTGAAAGTCATAGGCCTACATTACAGTTCTTGAAACCTGTCATTGCATATGCACAGTGAATCCACCATTTGGTAGGGAAAATATGGAATGTGTAGCTCTTTCATGAGGTTAACACAAGGCATATGAAAGCAAAGACACTGGTCGTTGAAATGAGTAGAGTTCAAAATAATAGGTGTATTATCAAAGCTTAGTATTTTAGAAGGAACCAGAAAAATCTCATTATGATGGGCTAAAGTTGGAATCCTTGTCTTACATTTGGGACACTTAGTCAAGGTGGAAAGTTAATAAAAAAACCCTGTTTTTTATCAGTGATGTTCTGCTACGGCACTTTTTACTCTTACCTTTTTTTTTTTTTTTTCCCCCAATATATTCCAGGACACTGGAACCCATTCCATATTATGGTCAACGTTGAAGCTGCCTGTGAAGGAAGGTTTATGGAATGTTAGAAAGAACTAATTCTGACTATGATCCCTAGCAAGGTTTTCTCCTCAAAATGTATCCTAGGTTGTTATAGGGGGTGTTCATAACTGTTGTGCCTGGAATTAGTTTTGTTGTTTTGTTCAACATATGCTGAATGCAGCTCTGCATTTAGTTTTGCTGAAAGGTTGACCAGGTAGCAAGGAGACACCTTGTTCTGGCTGTTTCACTGTGCCATGCAGACCCTGCAGAGGGAGGTGTAGATTGTATCTTCCAGGAGAAAAATCTGGGGAAGAAGACAAGGGTGCTCCTGCAGTGCAGAGAGAGAATTAGAGCAAACAGGGAACCTGGTGCACGAGAAGACACTGTGAAATGCTTGAGATGAACAGATCTGATGATAACCAGCTAAAACAGCCAAATCTGTGTAAAGAAGAATATTTTACTTGAATCCAGAAATAAATAGGCAAACTTTGTGGTGACCTAAAGGGGGTGAGACTCAAGAGAGGAAGGTGCACCTGGCAGGGAAGCACGAAGTATTTTTTAAGACCAGACGTATTCTCTCACTCAGAAAATCTGAATTTTTTCTATTTGAAATTTACCTTGTTTTAATAAAACTTAGAAAATCTGAATTTTTTCTATTTGAAATTTACCTTGTTTTAATAAAACTTAGATTTGTTGTCAGAATGTGTTTTTATCACTTTTGCTTTTTATAAGGAAAAGATGCAGGCAGATGTCTCTCAACAGCCTAGGGTGTTATCATAACCACAGAAAGAAAAGATGAGTCCAACACAATGGGAGAGCTCAGGCTGGAATTTAGCACAGTTCCATGAGCACAAGAGGTATTCACTTGACTTTCTTTAAACCATTTGGCCATTTACATTTCCCAAGAGGCATAGCTTTACAGACTATATCCTCTGTGTTTGTGCCAGTGGAAAGTAAAGCTGAGCAGAAGTTAACTTTCCTGAGCAGAAATGAAACCTAGAAATGAAACTTAAGCTAGTGTTAATGCATGTTTTGGCTCAAGAAATTTTGCGCCCTTAAAAAGAATCTATTTCTTTTTTTAAAAAAGTAGTTACTGAAATTTTCTGAGCCAAATGACATGTAGGAAATAAAAGGATATAAGGCTAGAACAAAGTCCTGAGATCCCTTATTGGACATACAGAACTCAAATGGATTCAGACTGGACCTTTTTCTGCATCCAAAGTGACAAGTATTAACAACAGTAGCGGAAGCTCACCAGATAACAGACTCAATTAAATCAGCATTATCACAAGCCAGTCTTAAAAAAACTAAAAATGAACTCATGCCAGTTTCAACCTGACAAAAAAATGTCACTAAAGATCTTCGCAATGACAGTTTAATTAATATGCCAGGGAGTAAAGTTAGACTAAAAAAATTTTTGTGATAGATTTTGCAGAGAAATAATTGCAGCTGTTCAGATGTAATCCTTTAAGTTTCTAAGACAAGCAGAACAGATTGAAATGGTGGTGATAGAATCTGTAATTGATTGTAGACTTTTATTTACCAAGCAATGCATTCTTCATGAGCTGGCAGGCAGGTTTGATTCCACAGCAGTGAAGAGCACCTGTTTAAATGGGCTTAAGGAGAATAATTTCTTCAGGATGTTGAGGAAGCTATGTGAGAAGTATGGAATGTCTCAAAGCAATGCAGCAGTGTTGACAGGTCCTTTTTTCCCAGGAGAAGGTAACAGGGGCTGTTGCCTGCTCATTCCCAGGGTGTGTATTCTCCAGGCTATGTGCCATAGAGATGTCCTTCCTTCTCCCTCTTCTAGACCACAAATGAATCTAGCCATTGCATCACCTAACTTACACAGTTTTTTTATATGGATGGAAAATTAAATGGTGATGAGATTAGAAACACAAAGTGTACCATGTCTGTAAGACTAAACAAGTATCTTTTGTTAGGGATTATCCAAAAAATATCAAGAAAAAGAAACACAAATCTCAGTGAAGTCAATGGAACTACTTGCCCCTAAGTTCTGTGGGCTACTTTAAGAATCATCCTGTGAACTTTCATGACCTAAATTTCTGAAGTTATGTATGCAAGCTGAAAAAAAGGAAGTTCTGGGAAGTTTTTGGAAACTAGATGTTGTTTTACAGCTTCAAGCATCTGACTATAAATTTTATCACTTGATTTAAATGGACAGAGAAAGACTGAATCCTCTTTAGTCTAACTCTGTCAGACCAAGTGAAGCTTACCTGGGAGCAAATGTGTTATTTACATATTGATCTCAAAAGAGTGCTTTGGATTTATTTTGATAGTTGCTTCTGACAGGTTAAGCACAGAAGGATAAAATAAGTGGGACAAACATCTTCTGAGGTGGGATTTGGATAGCATACAGGCCTGCCAGTATTAAAACCTTGTTAGAGGACAGCATATTTTATCTGCATGTAGTTCTCCTTGGAAAGGAAAGGAGAACCATAAAGAAGTACTATCCCAGCACTATACTGAGTTAATAAAACTGGCAGCTATGTAGCCTCTCTCTGTAATTATTCCTTTTACAAATTGAGATAATTTTCCCAGAGAAGTGTGCCTGAGAATGATACCAGAACTCTTCACAGAGGTGTTAGCTACTTCTTGAAATACAATTGTATTGTGGGGTATCTCACAGACTGCTGTCAAGATAAAAATCCCCTTGAATCAGGTGCTTAGAGAAGCCTATATTCCCCAGAGAGACTCAAGAGTAAGAGAGCTAAATACAGGAAGGTGGGAGACATCTGTCTAATTCATCACTTATACTTGCCCCATTTATTTCTGATTTATTCATTATTAGTAGAGAGATGTAATATATGAGAAAGATAGTGAGAAAGATTGATAAAAGGAGAGACAAGTTGAAGAGAGTAGAGCAACATTAGTGCCTGAAAAGAGGGATATCCAGGTGAAAAACATGAAACGTTATGCCAACATTGTCTCCATCTAGAATCAAACAGGGCACACCTAACCAGTGACTTATCCACTGCTTTAGATTTCTTCAGAATAAATTGCCCTAGGCACATCACTTTAAGGCACCCAAACAATTGCAGCCACACGTATATAGTACAGGAAGGCTAGGCAAATGTTTCGGAATATCTAATGATATTCTATGAGCAACCTGATATAGTGGAAAATGTCCCTGCCCATGGCAGGGGGGGGTTGATCTAGACGATCTTTAAGGTCCCTTCCAATCCAAACCATTCTATGATTCTATGATTCTATGATTCTAATTTATGTTGTTCTTGCTGGTAGTTGTGACTGGGAGTGTTTAATTTCCCAATTCTTAAAGTCTCATCTGTTGTGCTATCTTCTTTTCAGTAGTAGACTGGTAAGTTTTTTTCTTATCTGAACAGGATCTCAGGGCAGTGAGTTCCACAGGTTAAAAATGTATTAGGGGAAATTATTTTTTTACCATTTTATATTGTTTTGCTTATTCATGAGTAATCGCCCCATTCTTGTCTCTGTTTGACCACTTCTTCTGAGTCAGTTCTTTTCTTTTTTATTATAACTCTACTGTCATTAATGAATTTGTAAAATGACTCACTAAGGAGTTGGGCAATGGTGGGATTTTTTTTTTATTTCGGTATTATAGTTTATTCTCATGTGAGTGACTTTAACTCTGCCATGAGAACTCTGTGTAGCTGGCTCTCCATTCTCTCCTTGGCAGCTGCAGCTCAGTATTTCTGATGTTAATATCTATGTCATCTCATTTCAGAATTGAAACATTATCATTTTGAGTGTGTTCAGAATGCTAGTGATATGTCTTCTCATATTGTCCAGTTTCATAAATGCAGTTTAATCGACTTTCTGCACTTCGTAATAACTGCCACATTGAACAAGCAAGCCAGGGGTCCATCTGCAGAATACTAATTAAGAACAAAGTGGTAGAGATAGACATGTACTACAGAAATTTCATCTTGTCTCAACTAAGCATTTAGTTTGAAAAAAACCTGTGGACAGTTTTGTAGCCTCTGTTAGTAGGCTATAGCATGCTGACTTCATTTTTTTTCACATGGGAAGAAATTAGTAAATAAACCAGTCATTTGAAGGGTCGTGTAGGAGATGTATCATCATGTACTAGAAAGGCTTGCTCTGCCACAGTCTTTTTTGTAGTTAACTGATGCTGATTTCTAAGGTTGCTAGTATTTTAAAAGAACAACATTCTCTCGTAGTAAAATAGAATAAATAAATTATAAAATAATTGTTAGAGTAACCATATGTCACATCCTCTTCTGCTTCTCTTTCATATTTTTCCCATCTGAAAGATTCATCTTCTGAAGCCCAACCTTTTCTTCTGACCTTTAGGAAATTAAATAAAAATGAGGATTTTCCCTCCTCCCCACTTAGAAGATGAGAAATGTGCCTATAATATGAAGTAAAATAGATTAAAATCCACCTTAATAAGTTATCAAAACCTCGAGAATGCTTCTGACAATGTCTTCTAAATTTTTCTTTTCCATCTCTTGGGAATACGTGCAATTAAGGAATACTAAAAAAATTACAAAAATAGATTTCTTAAGAGATTACAGGCCCAATCCATGATTCACATACACATCAACCTTTTAGTCTTCACCACAGTTCTTTCCGACATAATTTGATGACATGGAAATTTTGGTAATACCACAAAAATGAATCAAACTGCATTTTAAAAATAGTTTTATCTGGGCCCTGTGATATGTTTTCTATCAGACCCATGACCAGTGCTGCAGTTTCCTTTCAGGCTGGTTCTCCAGAGGGCATCTGCCCTCCATCAGTAAACCATTTACAGCCTTCATGAGTTGTTCATATTTCATGTCCTTGCTTTACATGCTAAAACTGATGAACACCATGTTCATTAATGGGCTTGATTATCCTTATATGGATTCCCATTAACTAGGAGCTGGGTCATTTCCGAAGCTGTTTTTCAAAGATGTTAGCACAGGCAATATTGTCATTGTAACTTTTGGCCAATATCTGTGTGGGCTGCTTGTGGCAACAGAGATAAAAGAATGCACTTAATAAACAAAAGAGGGACCTTCAAGCTCCTCAAGGAAAATTTAATAGGAAAAAAAGAAAAAGTACTAGTGAAAAATACCCTAAACATGCTAAAACACAGGTCCACTGCTTGACTGACAGGAAGATGACAAGATTTTGAAATAGACCAGATCATACCCCACTCTATCACTCAAGAACCTCCAAAAGTCAGGAATTGAGACAGGAACATGTTGCTGTATGCAAGAATGTAATATTTTTTTCTGTTGAATGGTACCTAACACCCACAGCCAAGATATCTAACAACATTAAATGATGTGGGTTTGTGCTCTGAAATATACAGGACTTGGAAACAGCATTTGTTGTGTGGATTCACTGCCACTTGACTTCCTTTCACTCCTAAAAAGCCACAGTGTGCAGAGAGGGATTACTTACAGACATAACTATAAGATATAACCCTTCATCTACATGGAGGGCTTCCTAAAAAGGAACAAATGGAAACAAAACAAAATTGTGCTACTGCTGCCTAGGGAATTATCTAATGTACCATGTGTGAAAATGGTTCTCAAAATGAAGAAATGCAAGAAACAGCGAGACTGCAGTATCACACAAAAGTCAGATTGTGCCTAGTGAAAGGCAGCTTGAACATATGCTGATATTCAGAGTAGGGTGGATACAGTTCATTCACATCCACCCTAAAAATATCATGCAGCATATTGCTGAGGAAGTAGTAGGAGAAGAGCAGGCATTCATATCCCTGTGCCAGGAACTGTTAGAAAGCTGGGAACTGAGAGGTGGTGATAAAAGCGGCAGTGTCACCTTCATCTGCTCTTGAGCAGATGAGCTTGCTGGTGGGTCATTGTCCTTCACTGCTGCCACCTCCCCTTTCTACAGAGAGTGAACCTTATTACTACAATTGCTAGTTACTAAGTGATACCCTTAAGGGGGACACTTATAGAAAAGGTCATATTGATGATATTTGCTCTGTGTGTCCTTAGAAGATAAGGAGCATGGCAACACTAACCTTAGGAACATGGCAACATTAGCCTTAACTTACAAAAATGTCATGTAAATCTTTTAGACACAACATCAAGGAGACAGTTTATGCCAGCAGCTTTATAACAAATTCTGTTAGCTATGTTTTGTACAAGTGTGCTTCATAAACAGGAAAAGACTAGCTCTAGGAAAAGACTCTTGGAAGATTTTTATGCTTTTTGCCCTTATATAAGGTTCATGATTTTGCAGGTGACAATGTCAAACTGCTGTTTGCACTCCCCAGGGAGTCCTGTATATGAGGTCCTTAATGTCATCTTATATATGAAATTACAGGGGGAAACATTACAGTATGAGGAAATAGAATTTCATCCATATACTTTTGAATATTACCACTGTCTCCCTTTTGTTTAAATCTAGATCTGGAATCTCACAAAACGACAAATATTTTCCAAAATTAATGTTCTGACATCCAGTCTACAAGAAGCGGGAGAAGAACTAATGGAGCTATTTGGGACTGTGGCTGCACCCTTTTTGAAGCACGTATTTTTCTGAAATAATTTGACACTTTTCTAGGTTGCAGGGCATCTGAAGATGCTCCTTGTTGTCTAATTACCTACAGCTGACCCTGAAGATAACTTCAGACCCTATATTCAGGTGAGAGACTCCAACTGTAACCCATGTGTTTGTTACATTCAGTTTTCAGGAATATGACAAAGTTGTGACACCTGGGAGTGCAGCTGAAAGTGCAGCCACTTCTACATGGTGAAAAAATATTTGTCACACAACAAGGGACATCATCCACAGACCAAATTAACTGCAAGTACCTTCAGAGTGGATGAGATATTTGATTTGGATACATTTCTGTTATTTTCTTTCCACAAAGAGTGGAAAACAGCACCAAACACCCACATTTGCCTTTATCTTTCCTTTTTCCTTTTTCCTTTTTTCCTTTTTTTGGTGTTGTGTGTGGCATGGCCTATTTGAAGTGGTAAACATGGGTCAGCCCTTCTGCTTTGATCAGCTGGGAGGTGTTGTTCTGGCTTCCTCTGGTCCAGCATTCCTCAACTGACCACAAGACTTGTGCACCAGGGAACCTGCCACAAGCCCCTTAAAATTTTTTTCTCTCACAAAATGTAGCGAACATGCTCAAAATGCCTTCATTTAACTTTTTCATTGTTTTTTATTACTAACAATTACATGAAACAGAATCCTTTTGATAGAAAAATGGATTTAAGTTCTTGAATTGTGTTGCTGTGACAGCTCTGATAAGGAGAAAACACCCGCAGTGTGGTGATAATGTGGAAAAAGCTTCATCGTCTGCATTTCTCACTCCTTTGCTGCATTTAAATTATGTAAGAATCTGTTTCCATCTCAGCCTACTGCACCCCGCTTAGCAGCCTGCATGACTCTGCAGTTAATTCTTGCAGCTACTGTAATTCCCTCTTGAAATTATTTGGCAGCTCACCCTGTAGAAAAGGGCATATCTGGAAATTGCCTCTTCTGCAGTTTCACAATGTCTGCGATTATTTGATTTAAGCTGGAGGATCACACCCAAAGGAATTGAATTTCCATACCTGACTAATAGCTCCTGTCTGTGCTTCCATTTCTATTGGGTTCTTTATGAAGCAGTAAGTTTTGAATACAAAATTCTGAAAAGAGCTCACTGATGAAAATCAGACCTTAACATTCACACTAAATCTCTTAAGGCAAGCATTAGACTAAAGAACATTTTTTCCTGTAACATTTCTTATACAGTTTAGTATCTCCGTCAGGAAGAAATGTCATTTTGGGGGGCCAAATTTTCTGGCCAAAAATAAAGCCAGAACAAGCTTTATCAAAACATTGTTTGTGAGAGGTTGTGTGCACAGAAGAATGTGCCACTTCCACTTTTGGAAAGCACAGAAACAGTCCAAAATCGCTATAATGCGATCAAGCAACACTGAGTTTCCCAAAGTTCAAATAAGAAGGGACTGTCATTTTGGAATATGTGAATTGCACATCATTCTGTGGGACTGTCACTAGTTATTAATAAATGTTTTGACTTTCCCAGATACCCAACATGCTTAATTTTCAGAAAAAACCTTGCATGTTGAAGTTTTTTTACAGTATGGGAAGACAATAAAGTGAGTGTTCTTACGCTACTCTAAACTGGTTTGTCCTTTTCTAATAGAGTTCTGGGTTTGTTATTGAAAGTTTTCCGCTGGGTGTTACATTGGCATTTAATGCCTTGGTAGTTGAGATAACTTCATAACAGCAGACTGTTTTTTTGTTGGCTTGGTTGTTGGTTTTTTTGCAAATATTGTCCAGTCCTGTTGAGATGCATCAAAAGACTTGTATTGTTTCAGGATCATAAGGGTTAATTGTTATCATCTTCCACAAAAGTACCCAGCCCATGGTTCAAGACTAAAGTTAGTTGTGACAATTCTCTTTGATTTGGAATCATGATGGGGTATAAGAAAAACAGATCCTAAAATAACATCCAGCTTCTTTATTTTTTAACTCTAATCTTGCATGAGATTCCATCTTCAAGCAAAAGGAAAGGAACCCTTCCTGGCACTTCTTGCACCAGCTGTGAAAAAGTAAGAATTTACAATTAAGAATCATATACTCTTATCTTGAATGGTTCCGGGTGCATCTTGCAATGAACTAAGTACCTTCAGTTCCTATAGAAACTAAATGGGATCAAAGGACACCCAGCACCTTGCTAGTGCAGACTGTTGGCTGACAACCAGCCTAGATGTTTATCTGCAGATGTGCTACATCACTAACTGCTTTCATAAGAGTTGTATGTTTCCCATTAGAGAGACAAGACTTTTCAAGGACACGGTGCTTTAAAGCTTTTTGAAACCTATAGGCTTAAACAGCCTCTTAGACACATGTTCAGCTTATACCAGAGATAGTAAAGGAGCAGTGCAGTTAGTGTGAACACCTTTGCCGCACCCATTAAAAGACACTCTTTCTTACTGGAGAGACTTTTTTTGCAGCAGTGTTTTAGATACTGTCCACAGAGAGCACTGTACCAATCTGCAGAGCTATCAGAATCACAGGGAAAGTTTTAGTTCTGTGAAGCAATAGGAGTGGGATGCAGACCTCATTCAGTCCTCTGTAGCATGATTTCCTGTGCCATACTGTTGTAGGATAAAAATACGTAGTTTAAAATCAAACAGAAGAAAATATCCTCTAAATCCCCCATGTACTTTGTAAGCATAGTACAAATTTGTCTAGCACTTCTCCCATACAAGTGAGGAGCACAAAAATGGCAAACGTGGCACACAGAGTCCAGATATCTCTCATGCATTTATGCACACAGACGTACACATTCTTGCTGTAATACATGTTTCTTATTTGCTGTGGTGTAAGTTGTCCAATCCATATCTATGCCCTCTTGTGACACTTTAAACTGTGATTGTTGGGGGTGTTGGACACCAATAACTCCCAGCCATTCTGGTAGAAATGTGTGGATTTTATAGAATTTTAGGTGAGATTTGTCTGATCATATCTGGAGAGCTACAGTACAGAGGCCGACAGCTGACTAAGTCACCAGATCAGTGGAGAGAAATAAACACCAGAATGGGAAATTCATTCTACAATGAAGCCAATATTAAAATCAGTGAGCAAAACTGTACAATAGAAATAACACACCACCCCCCCACCCCCCCACCCTATTTCTTCTCATTGAATATAAAAGGTATTCAGGTCATTAACTAAGCTCTAGATGGGTACCTTATGTTTTCTAAGATTACATGAATCCCCACTTTACAGCTGTCTGAGATGGTGTATACAAAGCCAGCTGACACTTTATAACATATATGCCATTGTCTGTTATCAGAGTGACACATTTTGGTGACCTGTGGGTGTATTACTCAGCAAAAGCTGCTGCCTTGTAAAAAAGCCATGGGTTTCCCTGAGGGAGGCAGCTCTTACATCCAGTGGGTGCTGCAGAGCAGACTGGCTCAGCAGCTGTTGCTCTCATGCAGCGAGATGCTTGTTGTTGTGACAGGCAGCAAAAGATGGGAGCTGATCCTTTCTAAAGAATATTGGCTCCATTTCCTCCTGTATGAGGCAACAGCACCCAAATCTCACTCAGTTCTGTAAATGGGAGGAAGCTACTATTTTGCATGGGGCAGCTTGTCCCTTTGTAAGGCAGGAGTTCCCAGTTCTCACATGCTTCTTGCTTTACTTCCCCCACTTTGAGTACTGTTTGTCTGCCTTGCCACTGTGGGTACAACCTTGCATTGCTAGCAGGAGCACTCTGACTTTACTTATAATACAGCCATAGAATAATTTAGGTTGAGAGGGACCTCCAAAGGTCACCTCATCTAACCCACTGCTCAAAACAGGGAAGTTTTTTCAGGGCTGTGTCTCATTGAGCCTTGAACATGTCCCAGGGTAGTTCCCTACACAGCCTGTCTAGGCACCGTGGTCCAGAATTTGACCCATTTATAGTAAAATTTTTTGTCCTTCCCTCTAACCAGAAAATAATCTGTTTCTGTCTTTGTGTTCTCCCAGCAGGTAGTTGCAGAGAGCACTAAGGTCTCCCCTGAGCTTTCTCTTTTCCAGGATGAACTGACAAAGCTCTTTCAGACTCTCCCTGTACGCTGTGTACTCCATCCAGTTCCCTGGTCAGTGTGGTGGCCCCACTGGACTCTTTGCAGAATATCAATATCTTTCTTGTACTGGAGAGCCCAAATCTAAATGCAGCACTCCAGATAAGATCTCAGCACTGCCAAATAGAGGGGAAGACTCACCTTCCTGGACCCGTTGGCTACACTCCTTCCACTTTGTGCATCTGAAAGCCACTCTTTTCTTTACCAAAAAATGTCCTTTATAGCTTCAGGACAATGACAAAGCAGAGATAGTTTTATTTTCCAGTGATGATGTTGTTTTCAGTAACAGGGATTTCTAAACCTTTGTGGTAACATCAGTGAACACACAGATTTTTCTGATTCATGATTCTACCCATCCTGTAACTCATCCAGCTCTCACAGAGCTGAGATACCTTTCCCTTCACTCTTTCTATCTTATCCTCTTCCTTCTTCAGGATCCCTAAATTATTAACCACGTAGCACCCCACCATCACTAAAATAAAATAAAAAGTGGAATAGTTGTATTGTAACATCAAGGTTTTATATTTTTCTCTTATGTTGTGTTTCATGAATAAAATTAAATTTAAATTTAAATCACAAAGGTTTCTGTGTTTTCCTTGTTTCTAAAATGAAGGACCAAATTGAGCATCTTATAGAAAAAATTTTAAGCAAAGTGCCAACGTAGTCCTCATTCTCTGACACTTTTTTTTCAACAGCTCGTTCATCCTTCCTGACTGGCATCTCAGTCATCAAGTGAGGACACACTTTATAAGTATGCATTTTCTTCAAAAAAAGTTAGAAACCTATACCTGGGTCTCTTCGTGTTTGTCTCAATAAAAATACAAAGCAGCCCTATTCAAGAAAAAGCAGCACTTCCAGTAACCCCTTGTTATCTGAAAAAAAGTCCACTGAATGTGGTTTTCACCCCTCAGGATGCAGTTCCCATGAGGCATACAACAGCTTGTTGTGGTTTTTTATTATGCAAGACTGTAGCTGTAATTTTGGAGGCAAGTGTCTCTGCTTCAGTTCTGTCTGGTAGCACGCTCACTGGTGGGTGACTGTAACATGTTGTGCACTGTTCTGGGTGAGTCTACAGTGAATTAAACCGGGCCAAGGAGCGTTTCAGCCCTGTCCCCAATGCTGTTGGCAGAGGCTGGCACATACTGCCCTGAGCAGTTCCTGACACAGCTCGGCAGCTGACATGGCCAAAGGACAATTCACAGTAAGCACCTTGGATGCAGTTACCTTCTTTTGGAGACTACAAACGTTTAACAGCATAAGCATGATGACATTTGCCATTTGGTCCCAGGACCAAAGAGTGGTCTCCAGTATCACTTAATGTAGGAGTACAGAAGCAGCAGTGAGTCCTTGAAGACAAAGAAGTGTATCATAATCTGAGTAGGAAATAGAAGAATAACTTTTCTAGGACTTTTCCCTGCCTCAAAATATACAACCAACCAACCAAAAAGCAAATTAAGTTTATATAAACTGCAAAATTGTAACGGAATGGTTTTATTTATAGGGCAGCTTCCTCTGAATGTGTTTCCTCAGATTCCAGACTCAGCCTTTGTATTTGTCCTCACCTGCCTAGTGAGAAAAATCCCCCAACTCTGCTGCTTTACCTGTTTGTACTGTTTGACTTTTCCCCTAAATGAGATTCCAAGATTGTTCTCACAGCCCCCCACCGCCCTTTCTTTTTCATTTCAGATGATCTCAAATATGGGTCAGAGGGTCTTGTCTGAGTTCACAGATTGTGATTTGAGAGTAATTATTATAATTATTGGGTCACATTTCATAACAATCAGTTATTTAGATGTTCAGTTTTGCTACTGCGCTATTGAATTTTTACAAGTTACTATCATCATATTGAAAATTTGCCTGTTACATTTCTTACACTCTCACTGCAAAAGAATTTGATCTACTTTCCACTACAGATCCTGTTTTCAGGCTTGTGTTCAGCTACATGTTATTGTCTACCTTTATCTATATTTGTATTTTTATTGTTTATCTTTATCTATATAATCTGTCAACATTCCTTAACTGTTATCTTTATAAATAAAGTTTTGGGGAAGTATAACATAGAAAAGAACAGGCTGTTTTCTGTCATCATGCTTCTCTATTGTCCAAGATATATGTTCATTGTGTAACTGAATGTGCCTAGGTGTGTCCACAGTACAGAAACAGACATATAGAACAACACTGGGGTTAATAAACAAGCTAAAAAATTCACTGGTCATCATTCATGCACAATGACCCTATATCCCAGTAGATACCCCAGTTCTGGGGTATTATCTGCTATTATCTGGTGATAATCTGAGCAAGACTTTCAGACAGGATTTGTACCTGTCATTTAAAATATTAATATTTTTCTATTTTTTTTCTCCATTATATATCCTTATTTTCATTTGAAGACAGCTACAGTTAATGGTCAAAAATCAGTTTCAGGAACATTGGTTCATAGTCCAAAAAGAAACTTACAAGAAAGTATATGGTAGGAAATAAAGAGAAAATGTATTTATCAAAAGAAAAACTGAAGCTATTCTTACCTAGTAACATAGTCTATTCTGAAGATTTTCACACATATGAGGTATATAAAGGAATGTATATGACATACATTTCCTTCCAAAAAAAGGAAAACATCATTCCTAGTGCTAACAAGGGACAGCAACTGTAAAATTCATCTGGGGGTCATTCACATAGGAACTGGTAGACTGGTTCACAAATGATCTGATATCCAGACAGGAGACAAAATCCAGTGCAAGAATGAGATGAAAGAATAGTCATAGTACTTATAGAATAATCTGTCCAAAGGCAAGTTTCCTTTTAATCAGTATAGATTAATTCTCCAAAGCACAAAGGTTTTGATTTCTTTGCAATAAGGGCCTTTCTATTTTAACTGTGCATGTGGTCATTACCAGTGTAAATGCAATAACCATTCTGTTAGGCTGTTATCCTCAGTGATACTCAGCAGCAACAGTTATATCATTACTTCTGCAGCTTCTTCTCATGTTTTGTAAGTGTTTTTTCTGACAAAGGATAACAAAGTATGCTAAGTTCATTTTCTTTATTGCATGCATTTTTTAGTGTAGTCTGCTCTCACTAATAGCTGCTCTCACTAGTTTCAAAGGGAGAACTCTAATAATTATTACTATCTCTGAAATTTTCCTTAAAACTTTTTAGTTTTATCTGGAAGTGAACTCTTTTTGTCTGGACGTGGACTCTCACATTTTCCTTGACAAACAGCTATATTTACTTTCAGGTCTTCTGTACTGTGAAGTAATTCACAGGTACTGGAGAGCAGTCATAGAACATCCATTTTCAAGTGTAACTACTCAAAAGGTAAAATTTTACAGTTTCATATGTACTAATCTGACCTCCATAGCTACTTTGCAGAGAAGTTGACCTGCATGTGGGGCCAGTTTTAAAAACAAAAACTACTACTGAGATATACATACAAGAATTTAGCTTCTGGAATGGGCAGATGCCAAGTTTAACTCTTTTCTGCAGCTGCTGTCCGAGGCAGAACAGGAAGAGAAAAGGGCACTAAAGCACAACCTGCCAAGCTAATGACAGACAGCAGCAGCACAAATAGAGAAAAATATATCTGAGCTCCAGGTAAAAACCAAGAATTACCAGTGGTTTACCTTACACAGCAGACTGCAGAGGGAAAGAGTGAAAATGTTAATGGTATATGTGATGAAGCATTTAATAAAAATATCCTTCTTAAAAATGAAATGTCTACCCCATGCTTATTTACACATATTCCTCTATTTTTTAAAATTTCCATTTCTTTTCATAGTGTCAGTATTGTTTTATCTCACCAAAACATACAGTTTACTTAAAATATGTTGTTATTATTATCCCAAGACAGACAGATGCAAACATTAAATGACAGCACAAAATATCATGGGACTGTTATTTCCCTTCTTTGGCTTAATTTCTTATGTATTTGCCATTTAGTTTATGCACAATAAGAATCATATTAATACCTTAAAGATTTTATTGTTTGTATGACAGATCAACTAAAACATTCTTGATGAAGGGAATGAAAACTCTCCACTGAGGATCCACATTTCATTGGAGTCATCAACTCAACATCTGCATCTCACAAGTGCTATTCTTAGGCTCTTCTGAAACAATTAGTATTTATTGTTAGTGCACATCTACCCAAGCCCCATCAATTTTTCTGTGCACTTTATGGTGACTGCTTCATGAACATGGTCTGCCTACACGAAGACAAGTCAGTCTAACAGACTAGATGAATTTCAGCAGATAGGAAGACAGAAGCTAGCCCAAAGGAGTAAAGCTCTGTCTTTTCTGATACCCAGGAATAACACCTGATAAAGCAAGAAAAACTTACTCTCTTCGCAGTTCAGAAAAAGTGATGAATCTATGAAAGGAAAGATAGAAGGTGAAATATTTATTTCTGGATTTCCCAAGCAAAACAGCAGTAGCATACCCATAAGTGACAAAGAATAAAACTGCAGAAGTTTTACAGGTAGGTATGGAAGCATCTTTCTTCTTAGAAAACTTCCTCTGCAGATGTAAGAAGTATTCCCATCACCTAACTCTAGCAAGAGATGCTGGCATCTTCAAAGAAATTATTAAGATAGAATGGAATGAATCATCCTCTGAAGACATCTGTCTGTCTCCACAGACTATACAAGGAACAGCTAACTTATGTTTGGATTCTAACTTAATTGCTAAAGTTAAGTGAGACAAATTTACCTTTTTAATTCTCCTCCAGAGGAATTCAACTCATTTTCAGTTTGAATTCCCTTCACACCCCATTTTTTCTGGAGAGAATCTGACCCACCTCTCTGAACATTAATGATCTTTTTAAACATAATTGGCTGTCATCTTTTTATTTGTAACTGCCATCTTATGAATTTTAAAAATCACACATTCTCCCTAGCCTAATTAGCTTGAATAGCCTACTTAATTTCACTACAGCATCATGTTCCCTAGCAACCTATTCTGACCCTGCTGGGCATGCTGGTTTATGGAAGAATATGTGTTTTCTTCAGAGGAAATTAAGTTACCACTTGTGCTGCTCCAAGTTTTCCCCCAAACAATGTTTTGTCTTTAAATCATTCTGCAAAATTGTCTCACAACTTCTTAACTGTGTCCATCAAAAGCTCCATTATCCATACAGTAACTGTTACTATGCAAATAGGTAGCAAGGACTTAGGTAAGAATCAGCTGTAGATAAGCCACAGAGTCTAAAAAGACCAATTCTAGTATATCTAAGTTTGAGCATAATTACTGTATCCTGGTATGACTTTTGGAGACTTTTTAAATATTTCTATAGCATGCTCAATTGGTCTAACAAACATAATGAAAAAGCATTTCATAGCAATTCAGAATGGCACTTTTCCAAGAAACCTTAGGTGTGCCTATATTTCTCAGTTGGTGCCCTGGAAGTGTTGGGTTTAGGTGTGACTTTGCCTTATCCATACTCAGTCTTGTGGTATGCAGTTTCTCTCATGGTGTAACAACAGATGAACTCATGCATGGAGGTACCATCATGATCTTCCCATCTGCAATGGGAATGCAACACCCTGTAAACTGTTACCTTTCTCTGAGGACTGGAAAGAACTTCACTACTGACAAAGATATGTCCTTTATGAAGATACCAGAATGTATCACAGCAAACTGAAGCCCTTTCCTCCCACCTCTGTGCCACAACAATCAGTGATGTAGACACACATGTTGTGTTGGTGATCAAGTGAAATGGAGCAGAAGAACACCATCTATGCCCAGACTCAAAAACTGGAAACTAGAAAACTTACTTACCCCAAAGTTCTGGAATCTTTTATAAATGTCTTCCTCCTTGATTTTCCTTCTAATTTAAAAAATAACAAACCATAATCAAAAATGAGAAATGAATGTGAGGAACAGCCTCAACTCAACTGACATTTCATTTTAACATTTACTGGGCACATTTTACTTTTGTACAGAAAAGAAAATGAAGAAAAAAATACCTTTCTGCAATGATGTTTACATCAAAGATGATTCTTCAAGTCATAAAAACTGGTATTGTACCCTTGTCTTCTTTTGCCTAGCATTAATGAGAAATAAAAGCATGACTCCTTCCTAGACTGACTCACTAAGACAGGGAGAGTCTTGAGGTGTTGCCCCATTGAGGATTCACCACCAGACAGGTAGCACATGCTATAGTCATGCTTGTTCTGGAGGCTGTGCTTTTGGCTACTGCGGAATGGCACTGACTTCACGGGGAAAAGGTACTGCTGATACAGGCTTAGAAGCTGAGTTTGTTGTACAAAATCTTAATGAAAACTTTTATGTGCTAAGCAAATAAACTCAGCTTATAGTTAGTTTGAGAAAAGGTTACAGTGTTCTTATTATATTAATGTTTTATTTTAATAGTTTCTTCTCATAAATTTATAAGCAAGTTTTCATTGTCTTCTGATTCTTCCCATCACTCCCACAACAATCTCAATTCCCATTTTTTGTTCTCTGTGATACCAAGATAAAAAAGGGGCATTTGTAGAATGTGAAACACCTTGAAATATATAGTTCCGACAGATTTCTCTCAGGCTGACTATTTAATGATATTAAGAGGTGCTCTATTAGCAACTTCCTCTGAAATGAACTAAATCATAGCTGTTTAATTTTTTCAGGAAAATATATTAAAAAACAAGGTGTTGCCCTAAAATGTTTATTTCACCCCCTCTAATGTATTTCCCAGTCTTTATCCTGCATCAGATTATATCAATTAATCTTTTGGGGTATATCTAACCCTATACTACTGAATGACATCAAATCCAAGCGCATGTCAGTTCAAAGTCATGTTATTAAACTATGCCAACCGGAGGGTCGTTTAGCAAAAGTTAAGTAAATCCTCTTGCATTTGTTGCTAAGCAAGGGTACTTACATAGTCAGTTACTACAGAGAAAGTAACATCCCAGAAATCCAAACCCTACCTCACCTCAATAAAACAAAATAGTAGAGCCATAATCTGGGCCCTTTTCAGGGCTTCTCCTCTGTGTCAGTTCCTTTTCTCAATAGTCATAAGTTGTATGAAAGGGAAATGCTGGACAAAATTCAGGAACACCACAAAGAACAATTCTGCAAGGACTGAATAAGTCAGTGCAATGAGTCTAATAGTTTTCCAGATTCCATTTGGCAACTCAGGCTCCTAAATCTATTTGTTTATGTTGCAGTAGGCACCACTGGGAATAATTCTTGTATTTTGCAAGCAAAACCAAATGTTGTTCTGAGCACACTCACAGAGCTGAAGCAGGTGATGTATTTTTTCTTTGGAAAGCCACCAACCTTCCCTTTGCAATGGTATAAAAATCCCTAACACATTGAAATGTGAGCCTTAGACTTTCAATTGTCTGTCAGATGTAAATTAAAGGGGTTTTTAAACTGCTTAGAGTCCTGAAAAAGGTAAATTAATAGACAGAAAGCAGAAGCAATTTCTTACAGATTTTTTTTACTATACACACACCCACACAGAAGATATGATGAAAAAGTAAAACACCTGTCATAAAGGTAATTTATGCAATACTTAGCAAACTTTATTCTATTTCTACAGTCCTCCCGTGGCAAATCTAAATCCCAAGAATCCCTAAAATCAATAAGAATCACTGCATCAGCTGTTAAAAATGTAACTCTGTAATACTTGGGGAAGAACAATGGGGCAATTTTGAAGTTTACCAGCTTTCTTTATAACCATTAGGAAGATAATGTGAGGAGGAAAACATAACTGAATGTACAGGCTTTTCCAAGAGATGATGTAGAGACATTTTTCACTGTGGATTTTGAAGTTCTAGCAGGCATACTAAAAACCATTCCAGTGCCAAAACCAAACCCCAAGTGTTTCTGATGTTCCCAACACCATACTGGGTTTCAATTAGATGATTTATTTTGTGATGCAATTGTTATCTCAGGAATCGCCAATGACACTTCTTCTAGTCACTTGATTTAGTTTGGTGGATAGTCTTTGCAGTATAAATCAAACCCAAACATTTCTGCCATGAGACCAGTAATGCAAAGATATCACAGGAATATGTCCCTCAATTCCATGAGCTGGCTTTAAGATTTAAACAGATCATTTTTAATTATGTATTAAATATTTTTCATTGTATTGTCATTCTCCTAGCAAACTAAAAGCAGTGGAAGCAGAGCTGAACCGGAGCAGCTGCATTTAAATTTTCCTTCAGTTATTGCAAAATGTAATTAACATCCAGAGTTTTAAGTCAGAATTCTTCTGTTCTCAGGAGGGTCTAACGCACAATAGCCTTTCTATAACTGTGGTTATTTTTACCTAAGAACATCCTGAAGTAAATGAAATTTTAAATCATTTCACTTTATAATGAAAGATTTTTATTCAGCAATAAATTGATGAAGATGGCAGTATTTCTGATCTCATGTTAAAAGTTTTTATATTCAAACAACTGTGAACAGTCCAAAGTGCTGAGAATGTTTTTGCATGTGAAAAGCTGTGTTTAACTGAAACTTAGTCTTCCAAGTAAGAGGCAATATTTAATTAGCTTTTGTTACATTGCCATGCAAGAATGACGGCTTTCCTGCTATCCTTCCCAGGCACTTTGATACAGCTTTTGCCTTTTTAGTTACTGGACCAGATTTGGGCTTAGCTTCATAGATTAAACCTTGAGGCAGTTTACACAAACATTGTTTTATGTCTTTCAACCAGTCTTAGTATAGTGAAGTGATTATTCTTCTGATCATTAATTATCTTTCTATAATTTCCTAGGTAGGAGGGACACGTGCTAGAAAGTAAACTAAAACTGTACCGCAGGTGGATTTTCCAAATGGGACCTGGACAGTAGACCCCAAATGTCATCAGCTTTCCGACATCTGCAATAGTAACCAAACATTCAGCAGGGCCTAATGAAATCACTCTGGAGCTGGGACTTCAAAGAATCATGCCATTTTTCAGATACCTAATGGAAACTAATGTTAATTTGGGAAAAAAAAAAATTCTAAAAAGGGAAAGGGATTGAAGCATCCAAATCCCACCAGAATTTGAAGTGATTTGGGTGTCTAAATTACAACATATTTTTTGAAACATTTCAAGCTAAATATAAGTTTATATTTTTTTTGAAGCTTGTCAGATGTCCTTATTCACATTGTAAAAGGAAGTCAGTTTTATATGTATTTTTTTAATACTTCAATATTGAAACAGATCTCACTGCAGAAGATTTTCCTCTGATACTTGAAGGCAGTATTAAGTTATGTGGGCTCTATCACAAGTACACATTCTAATGGATAGGAGGACACCTTCCCTTATATTATCTCTTAGGTTATTATTCTCAAGTTTTACCTCCGGTGGTGCTTATACAAAACTTTGTCTCCTAAATCACCTCAGCACATCAACTTTGATTGGCCACTCTCTGGTTCTCCAGTAAGAAATCACTTCATACCTCAGGAGTCTCACTCCTTCAGAGAACTGCTGCAAATTTGGCACATATACATGTTTTCTGTCAGGATAAATAATTCAATAGAATATTCCCTCTATTATGCATTCAAGAGAGTTCAAGCAATATATATTATTCATGGAGTGCTATTTAACCAGCTCTGTCATTGACTAACTTATACTCTGTCACTTACCTTAACATTGATTTCATCATTTAATTTATCCTTTAATGGTTATCTCATAATTATATTAACTAAAGTTGTTATATAAAATAATGATTGTAATATTTTGCATTTCTATTGATCCCTCCACCATCAGCCTATCTTAAAATGTTTCACAATCTTCTAAGTCATGCAGTGGTCCTTAAAGGTCCACAAAGTACATCAGAGCCATCAACATTTTCAATAGAGAGAAAATGCCTGGAAAAATATTATTTCAAGTAAGCAAAATCTATTTACAAAATTAGATTTTAAAATTAGAGGAAAAGTGATATTGAAAAGAGCAGCAATTTAATTTAATTATGTGAATTCTTATTCCTCATTCTGAGATGTTATTTTTCATGTTATAATAGCCTAAATGAAAAGAGAGGAAACAAAAAATTAAACGGTGTTAAATAATGTGAAAATCAAACAAAAATATAAAATAACTTAAGTTTAGTGGGTTTTTTACATGAAACTTCATGAAGATAAGACAAGCTTTTTTAAAAGTGGTTGTTTACCAGATAACTACCAAAAAGTTTGCAAAAGAAGGAATACATAAAATTTAATCCTATTAACATTTGAGAAGGCTTTTTCATAGGATAATGTAAGACAGTCATCTTGAAACATCAAACTTTAACTGCATTCATCACTCACTGATGTTTTCAATAACACAATCTTTAGCCAAGAATAGACATGTGGCACCTGTGGGCTGATATAGGCTTTTACATGGCAACTACTGTGTTAGTCTTGATCAGAAGTCAGAGAAGAGTCTTCAGATCTTACCCAAGCAAAACTGAATTTTTGCTACCTTGTCTTAGACCATGGCTCTGTCCCATTGGTACCACAACATTCCCAGTGACACTCAGCAATTTTCAGTGTTAGAAAAGTGGCCTCCACCTAATCAGCAGACTCAAGTCTTTGGCAATCAGCTGTTCTGCATCAATGAACATCTCCTGCGGGACAATTCTTGATATCTGATGACAGAATTCTCAAGATGGAGGGATGAGTTACTCATTGAAGATGCCTCTCTCCCACAGACTACAGAGAAAGCTTAGGTTGACAACTTAAGAGATGCCTTATTTTTAATTACCCATCCTTGCAAAGCAAAAATTTAGCTTATCTGAGGTTCGCCCAAGTGGCTTTGTGGCTGCAGGAAACCTCTCATTTTATGTAAGAAGCAAAGATTTCATTTTCAGAAATCCATTTCAGTGATATTCAAGATGTTTAAATCATAAATTGTAATTTCAGTCATGGTGGAAAACATTAATCTGACCACTACATTTCAGTTTATAAAATTAGCAATGTTTTAGCAACTAATCAGTTTATACAAGCAATGCACCTTTGGTCAGGTCAAAACCTCCCTGAAATAGTCTAGTGGTGGTTTCTTTAACGTAAATCTGGTTACCAGTGCCAAATCAGCCAATCAGTACTAGTCAACGTTTGCAAATGTTAACTTGTAATTACCAGCATGGTATAAATACATCTAAAGGGACAGAATAAACTGTAAAACATTCTGCAAATTTATAACCTTCAATGATGTTAAGACTTGCTGCTTTGCTGATCATTGTAAATACAGCTTACAGATGTACACTTTTGTTACGCATGTGTGTTTTTCCCCTATTGATTTATAATTTACTCAAAAACATGTTCAGCATATTTTTTTATTATTTAAAAAACTACATAGAGCAGCTAAGCAGAAAAATCAGACCTAAAGCCAATCTGACAAATACATTTCCCTACTCATTGTATTACTGTAAAAGAATATTCCTTTTTTTTTTTTTTTTTTACCTGGAATGAATTTACTCGGGAGCTGTAACTATCCTGCAGAAAGAACTCTGTGCCACTTGGGTGAGCAGATGGCTCAGAAAGAGGTCAGTAGTGAAGTTCAAATGAAAAATTATTTAGGAAGTTAAAAATTTGATGGAAATATGAGATGAGAATCAGAACTTCCTCACAGTCAATATTACAGCTATAACATGTACTAAAATATTTTTAATTCTTATAATCAAAGAAGTCAGCTTCATGGGAAAAAAGGTTATTTTGAGAATATCGAAGACAGGAGTGTTACCTGTGTCATCAGTAATGACTGCTGAGTTTGTCACGTCTCATTAAATGTGACTACATTAGGTGGTTCTGTGACACATGTGGATGTCTTGTAAATCCCAGGGTATCTCAGATCTCACAAGACACCCTTCTGCAGACAACTGAACATCTACATAGTAACTTCTTCCACTTATTTTAGATACCTGCTCTCAAAGCTGGTCCAACCTCTTCCTGTTGCTCTTAGAGGGAGCCTCATTGGTCAGTTGGGATTAAATGGCTAAAGTTACATGAGAAAAGCCCTACCCCAAATGATACAGAACAGGAGGATCTTTCAGTGCTATCTTAAGATGTGCATCATCAAACAAACAGAAGAGATGATAGAGATAGAATACATTCATCTTTTGTTATGAATTAAAATTATTAATATTTATGCATGTGATTAATTATAGGTTGTAAAAATGTAGGTAATATAGTTTAAGCTTGATCTGCAAGGACAGTATTTCAAGACCAATTTTTCCACGTTGATGTTTGGATCAAAAAACAGTCACCGAAAGATGAACACCTCACTGAAGAGTCCCTCCTCATTTCAGATTAAGTGCAAGTTACTGTGGTCTTCCTTGTACCCTATTTCACTCCCTACAAATATTAATGCAATTAAAATTACTTGGCATGAACAGGAGCAGGAATTTCAAATTTCCACGGTTAATCTGTGCTTATGCACAGAATTAGTCCAGTGATTTTTGGAAAGTGAAGAACTGCTAAGTAGGTAAAACTGAGATCTAAATGCTACAAAGTGGATATAACAGTCCATCTATTTGAATTTAGAGATTGGTCTGAAAAGTGAATCTCCGATTATGTTTATCAGTTTATCAACTAGCCAGTAGATCAGCCAGTGAGGCAGAAGGGAACCAAGCACAAGTAGCATCCTAGATCTCAGTTTGGGATTAAAGCCCCTCCAAAGTTTTCCAGCATTTCAGATTTGGAGGATGAAGTTGTTTCTCTCTTGGTAATGGAAAAATAACATGTTCTGTTGAAAAAGAAAAAAAAAAAAAAAGAAAAAAGAAAAAGGAAAACGATTAACAAAACTCCAGCAAGGTCCTTAGCAACACAAATCCAGGATCAAAGCTATAGACATGTTTGATGCTAGTAGCTTATCTTTCACACTAATTTATTAATTTTGAATGCTGTGCATGTTACACAATGATCTGTTCTGTGGGGAAGCTATCAAAGCTTAGACAAAGAGATCAAAGAAATTCTTTAATGTAAATGAGCATAAAGGGTTCCGTATTTCCCTTAATTTTTATGTCTGGCTTTCCAGTTTACAAAGTCATTAATGTAAAGGACTCTTTAAGGGCACAAAAGGTGTATTTTCTTTAGGTTGCCTCCTATGGCAAGTTCTTGTTGTACCATTTATAAGAGCTCTTCTTCAAAGGAAAAGAAAGAGGTTATTTTTACAGAAAACTGCCTTTATGCTTCTTTAAAGCTTAAGTATCTGAATAACATGATGTATTTCCTCCAGTGTTGCATGTGTCAAACCACCTCACTTTTTTGACAAAAGTTTTAAGCAGACCCATTATTGTCATTACTGAATAAATCTATTCTTACAGTTATTGTATTCAACAGGAATTTTCTTCTGACCTTACAAGGAAAGAAATGGAAATTACTGTAAACCCGAGGCATTTTATCCTGAACTAAATCACTCTGCCACCACAGATGGCTTACAGTAATTAATACATTGCTGTAACGAGTTCTACTTTCAAAAAGAAGTGCCATTTCCTGGCCAAAAGAAGTAGTCATTTCCTTGGAAAAAAAAAAATCTCAACTTTATTTTTGAATATACATCGCTTAAAATAAATAAGAAGCTGGTTTAAGGGCATTGTTTGATACTGCAAGATACTAAATAAACATTAAATCCTACAGACATCGTAGTTGTTGTGATTACTGAGGACTGCAAAGAATATAACTCAGTCTAACGTTATTATCTGACTTGCTTCTAGACTGCTAAATCTGCAGGAAGAAAAAACACAATTACTTTCAGTGTAAGGTGTCTTGTAACTCCACACTGGATCTTTCTTTTCCCTCCTGGAGTTTCCTTTTGGCTCTAATGGTACAATTAAACACCTAAGTTAAGTAGTTACAAGTTCTCTTCTGAAATGGCTCATGAAAAATAAATAAAAATGTACATTTTCCCATTGAATATTTTGGATCTTTTGCCTCTGCTTTAAACTCATTTTGGTTTAGTTTTCTAATATGTGTAATGGCATGCAACACCACTGTGAGCTCTCTCCTGACCTGCACTGCAGTATGTTCATGTTGTGCAAGAGCTGAGAGGCATGCTGAACATGGGCGGACTCTGCCTATAAAAATCTTATGATAAAATGACTCATCATTTCCTTTGTGCTTCTCCCATTATTTCTGATGAGGGTGAATGAACTAGTGTCTGTCAAAAGGAATCCAAAATCACTTCCATATCTCTCTGTGCTTTTCCTATTCATGTCTAACTTCTAGTCCTGCTTGCCAGGTTTAGTGTAAAGTGAATTTTTAATCATGCTAATCCTTTACAGTATCACAGCTTTTAGACTGAAGATAACCTCTTTACATTATTGATGAATAACCTTTACTGTAATTTTTAATAGCATTAATGTTTTTCACTATGCATAAACAAACTTGAAGATAAAACAAAGGAAGTGAGGACATTTGAGTCTCACTCCTGGATCTGCTACTGCAGTGACCTTTCCATATATCATCTAATTTTTTGCTTTACAAATAAACATAACAGTACAAACATTCTGTGTAAAGAACCATGATAACTATAAACAATAATCACTACATACATGTTAGATATCACACCTGCATTCTAGACTTTTTGGCCAAAACTAAAAACTAGCATTAAACTAAAAAAAACTTCTCCCCACAACACCTCCTTCCCCGGCTCTACTTTCCTCTTAACTCTTTTACCTCCTTCCCTCTGAGCAGCTCAAGCAACTGGGGAATGGGGATTGTGGTCAGTCCATAACACTTTGTGTCTGTTGTTCCTTCCTTCTCACACTGTTCCCCTGTTCTATCATTGGGTGCCCCCACAAGGTACAGTCTTTTTCAAACTTCTGCAATGTGGATGCTTCCCATGGGCTGTGGTACTTCAGGAACTGCTCCAGCATGGGTCCTTTTCACAGGGTACAGTCCATCAGGAACAGACTGCTCCAGTGTGGGTCCTCAGTGGGCCGCAGGTCCTGCTGAAAAAACTGTTCCTGCATGGGCTCCTCTCCACAGGCCAGGGCTCCTGCCAGGAGCCTGCTCCAGCGTGGGCTCTCCAAGGGCTGCAGCTGCTTTCAGGGCATATTCACCTGCTCCAGTGTGGAGTCCTCCACGGGCTGCAGTGTAGATACCTGCTCCAGCATGGTTCTCCATGGGAAAATCCAGCTGGAACTGACTCTGTCCGACCTAGGGGCATCCCCTGGTGTCTTCTCCCAGGGGCCACTCCTGCAATCCCTGCCACCAATACCAAAACTTTGCATGTAAACCCAATACACAGGTTTACTGGGAATAGGCAAATTCTGGAGCAGCAACAGAGGAAACCCTCAGACTCTATACTGGTGCCTTAACATAATCCCAGACTCTCTTTTTATGCACTCTGAATGAATTCTATGTGGACAGGACCAAGAGTCCAATTTATGCTGTGTTTTAAAAGGTATTCTGTTGTACTATACATTTACACTGTAGATATATGTAGCTATACATATACACTATCATTGAACTATTCTGAGTTGGAAACTTGTTATAATCATCAACAGACATTTCTTAGGGCATAACTATCTCATTAGAGATACTGAAAATTCTTGTGCCTTGATTATCAAGAGAGAACAGATGACTTTCTCAGATGTAGACATCTAGAGTTAGAAAGATGAATTACTGTGTTTCAATCAGTTTGACAGCCAACAGTGATGATCATGAACTCACAGATATATGAAGGCCCGTTTGGGACTTGAACTATCCATATAAATGTTTCTGAAATGTGCCTGGCCTCTATCAGCTGATAGTCAGGTGTAAATTCCATTTAAAATCATGACACAGGGAATTTTCTTTGTTTAGGGTTTGATTGGCAGATCTATACAACTGGATCAAATTACCAGAAATGTTGCTTTCTCTAAGAAAATGTTGCTGATAATGTTACAACACCAGTCAGTCTTGAACTGTCAAAGTTAACATAGATTTTCCCTTCCACAGAATCAGTACTTTGGGGAAGTGACCTTCCTAGGTGTAAACAAAACACTCATCCCGTATGAATAAAAATCTCCCAACAAGCCATTTACACTTTTCTTTGGATCAACAGTATACCAAAGTTTTATGATTATGCATGCTTCCCTTTAATCCCTAGGAATGCCAAGATCTGAAACATTATTTCAATTTATTTTCCCACTGCCTGTTCCTCAGCAAGTGCAAGATTTGTGTGGAATCAATGTCCCTTGCTGTAAAATGGTTCAATTTCTCCCAATGGAGCAGGAAGACATAAGGGGACTTGTTGAGCATGTTTTCTTTTAGCAGACTTGCAAAGCCATAGAGATTGTTTTCACTGATTGTTTTCAGTTTGTCTATGCTGAGGCTCTCAAACATATCAGCACAAAGGTAATTATAGCTGTGAAACTCTGGTGAGTTGTATCTGTCTTTTGTTAATCAAACAAGTGAATTTCTACAGTTCACAAAGAACAACTGTATTGAAAAACAATCTCTCTGGCTACTTCATTTCCTATCACACCTGCCAGCTCCTGTCACTTCGCCTTGTCCAGATTATTCAGTGGTTATTCAAAAAATGAGACTTAATTCACTTTTCCAGATATGATATGCCATTTCTATGACGGATCATGTACCTCTGACATTTCAATTAGAGGGATGAAACATCAACATCCGACCTTTACTCTGCAAAGATGGAAAATTCTCAGCCTCTCACTTTCTGCTTTTGCTTCTTACTCACCCTTTCCACATAAAAACTTCTATCATATTCATAGACATTGCTAGAACCAAGAATAACACCATGAATAGGATTTTGCAACCTAAGTGTGGCAGTCCTTTTTTTTTGAGGTGACCGAGGCTATTTGAAACATTTTCATGGGGCTTGCCACAAAACCTGCAGGAGACATCTGCCTTCTGAAGACAGAGTGAGTGCCAGGGAGTTATCCTAGAGCATTTCGGGTAATGATAAACTATGTTTTGGCACCTGAAACTCTCACTATTGATCAGGTAGAGGCCTATGATGTTTTTTGCACTATATCAGATTTGGTTTGCACCCTGCACCCATCATCACATTTAGGCTCCACTGGTCTATTCCACATACACTGTCCTCGCACTTGCAGAGTCCTTAACTGAGTTACAGTAACACCTAAAGGTTCTTAGAATAAATAATACACTGTGCTAATATTCACTGAAGATTGACCAAGAACACAGAACGCCCCACTTGCTGCTCTGGGTTCCAGAAGGGCTTAATTCCAAGGAGTGCAAGGGATGGTAACAGGTCCTCTGCCAGGACTGCAGTAGGGGTGGGGTGGCTCATTGGATCCTGACCCCAGAATAAGAAGTCCTTTCCCATCTCACAGGGGACTTGCATCCACTAAGACCCAGGTGACCTAATACAGTCTGTAAATCTGTCACCACAGCTTCTCATCTCGCCTCTGGCACCTTCCATGTTAGTACATGAGGGAAATTCCTGTGATGAGTGATGAGCGATTCTGGAAATAGCTGTAAAAGAAATAGCATCCACTCACAATTAGATATTGGTTTGTTACTGTAACTTTAATAACATTACTTGTCACTGGTAAATTTGCTCTAATGTTACAAAAGGACTCCAGTACTGAATAAGAACTGCATTCTGAGGGTACAATGTAAAATTTCTACCATCTGAAATGTGAATGAAATAGAAATTTTTCCATCTCTATAAAATGAGATATCATAATTTTAGATAATTTTGGAGCATAAGGTCGATTTTTTAGTTAAATAATAGGTCACAGAAATGAAAGTCCAGCTAATTCCAGTGGAACATCCCAGACATATCTTTCTGTCTAACTTGTTCAATAAGAAAGAAACATCCATTCTTATATTTTTCATTTAAATATATTCTTTAAGTCTTTTCCTTGTTGATTGTGCCATTTGAACATAATATTCTTTTCAGTTTGAGCAACCAGATATATTTCCTTCAAGCACCAACATCTCTCATTGTTACTTTCTTCATTTGATTTACTTCAATTATCATTCCATACATCTAGTGGTTTTCCTTGGATGATCTTCTTTGAATATTTGCACACAGCAATCCTAAAATAGATGAAGATGCATAGTGGCCTGTATGTAGAACACACAGAAAGTAGCAGGCAGGGATCATTTATGAAATCTAATTTAACAGTACGCTGGTTAATGTTTGGATGCTGCCTGTTTCTATGCTGCTTATTGCAGTCTGTTGTTTTTCATGAAGTAGTTGCTTAGGATCTGCAATGCAGTAAGAGTAATTTTCACTTGACTGCAATTTTCTTGACATTTATTTTAAATCCCAACACAATTCTCTCTATGTATATCTATGGAAAAGGTTTCTAATATTCTTTTTAGAGTACAATTTAGAGGTGTTAATTGTTAATGAATAAAGTATCTGGAGACATTACAGAAATTAGTACACTAAATGGATCAGATAAACAATTTTGGCAGAAAGAATCCACTGAAGACACAGAGCAGTTTTGAGATTCATATTATTCATATCATGCCCTCAAATGAACCATTGCAATGAGTTTTCTGATGGCACGGCATGCAAAATAGTTCTTGCCCCCAAATGATGCTAAGTTGTTATTTCACAGCGTGGAAAACCCACCAGTCTGTTGTACTGTCTAAATGTAAATGATTTACAAACATAAATAATGAATGACTCTCTGTTTTGTCAACTTATGGAATATACTGACTCTGATTGCAATAACACTATGGTAAAAGATGATAGATTGTTTCTTTACTGAGAATATAATCACTTCCATTGCTTTACAAAAGAAAAACACAACCCCCTGCATTAGTTCCAACTAGTTTGTACTCTAAAAGAAAAATACTAAAAATAAGTTACCAGAATGAAGTAATTCAATGAAGCAATTATTTTTGTTTACATACATTAAGTGAAGCCTCTGGGGTGCTTTAAGCTTGCAATCCAGTTGAGGATTCAATGACATTCAACAGAGGCATGTGATAGAATAGGAGATGCAATTTTGCACAAAGGGAAGGCATTAGAAGAGTGGTTAATTTAGAATAACTCTCAACATGAGTATTTTCAACTTTTCACAGATGCTCAACTGCTCACTAAATAGTGTGATCCTTTCAGCTACAGGACACTTCAATAGAATTAAAGTGTCATATTATAGCACTATGATGTGAGTGCAGCAAGCACAGAGACCACAGGGGAGAGTCAGACCACCTTCTTCAGTTAACCAACTTGGGTGACACAGTGCACCGAAAATAGGTACCTGGAGCTAGTAGGGTGATTTGGAGTGAATTACCTAAATGACCACTTAAGTTTCACACTCATTGGAGAGTTTCAGACTGATGATCTTGAACTTTAAGAACAGTGCTTAAAGCTGGCCAGTGAGATATATAACAATGTGTCAGATCACTTGCTTCCTTTAGCAGGAGCAAAAAATGGCCATGTAACAGTTTGCCTCCTTCCACTGGGGATTCAAAGTGTCAGGTCCTCTTCAAAAAGCACGTGCATACGCAGACAGGGAGCAGTAGAACAGCTTGTGAAAGAGCTCAAGGCCAACCCCACTCATTCGCTATGGATAAAATATATCTGCAATCAAAAGAAATTCAAATCCCTGTTCATCCATTCTTCAAAGCTTACTATATAAAGGTGGAAGGATCAGGAAAGTTATTCTTCACCCTTCTCCCTGAGCCTGCGAGACTAACTCTGCAACCAAGAATGCAAGAGTCATAGCACAGAGGGAAAGCAAATAAGAAACTGCGGACACAGCTTAGCAGGTAGGGCAATGAGCCAGAAGGGAGAGAATATGAACAGCTCTAAAGACAGAAGGCTTTTATTAACTTTGTTTTGCTCATGCACTCCCCAAAAGAAGTTACTGCAATAAAATTCCTTCATTTATTCCCACAAAGCCTGACAATGTTTCTAAATAGGACATTGTACACTTCAGTAGGGATTTGTCTGTGTAGCTTCCATTATATGTTTCACACTGAAGGATTATGCTTGTTTCCTGCAAGTATGACTGTTATTAGTGTGCAAAGGGGTGAACGAACAGATGGGAGAACAATACATGGAGAAGTAGAGAGGATTTCTTTAGAAACTCAGAGATCCTGAGGGATTATTGGTGGAGTTAATTTATTTTCTACAATAAAGGATGATGATTAAGCAGAATTTACAGATAATGACAGCTAGAGAGAGAGAGAGTTAGAGACTTGGTTCACTGAATTCAAGTGGAAATTCAGTGTGAAACTGAATTTAAAATGTCATTATGAGGTAAAAATTAGAAGAATATTTGGTACAGTATCACTCAATACCTATTGTTCCATCTATGCTAATCTCTACTTTTAATTCGAGAAATAAAATTCAGAAGCTACCGTATAACAGGTTGTACAGGTGATGGGGATTGGTTTCAACTACAAATAGTTACCTGAATGTGACCCTAATTGTTTCTAAAATTTGTTCATTAACTGCGTGGATATGGCAAACTCAGGCAAACATATAAAAAGTATATTGCACTGTTTAAAGCAGGCACAAAATCTGTTGCTTGTTTTGTATAAGAAATGAATAATTTATCTCTTGAATGTTCTTCTAATATATCTGTAGGAGAAAGTTCTAATGTGAGGTATTTGGATATATACATGGTCCTGAATTTAAAGGAAGGCAAGGTAAAAAAAATACCTAAATAAAGTGTTTCTAATTCACCGTAAACTCAGAAAAATGTGGGAAATACTACAATCGGTCCAAAGTACTGTTGGGCCAATAACAGAAGCAATTGAATAGCAAACCGTATATAAACAAACCCGGACAAAGATAATTTTGTACCAGACAAAATATTAAATGAAGTATTGTAAAGGCATAAAATATGAATTTTTTTTCTCCTTTCTAGTGACTTCAACATCATCAACATAACCTGATAGTCCACTTCTAATTAAAAAAATAGTTAAATACATTAGTCAGCTTTCTGAAGTCCAATAAATTTGCTTGTGTACAGAATCCTGCACAAGTACTGTATGTGGAGAACTTCAGAAAGTCAAACTTCATTCCATAGTTGATCACTAACTTCATCATGAACAGTAAACTTGCAGCAGTTTAACCCTCTAAACTCAGTATGCTGTAAAATTTATATAAAACTGGGTGTGAAACAGCAAAGAGAGGTAAAATGAGAATGGATTTTTCAGCTAAAAAACCTCTTTTTTTGAAATCTCAAAAGTTATATTTAATGAAACTCTATGAAAAAACTTGCAAGACTCAGAATACACTCTTGCTGATGGTGGTAGGGAAATGAGTGTGTAGTAAAGAATATAGGAGTAGCCAAAATAATAGGATCAACAGACCATGTAGAAAAGTATCTTGTCCCTGGCACTGGACAAGTAACAGATGCTGAGGATTACAACCAAGAAAGCACAACGTGAGACTTCCTAGTACATTCTCTCATCATGCAGCAGACTGTGCCTCAAGATCTGCCTAATCCACAGCTACCGCCTTTTTATTTAATGCCTTCTGATGTCTTTTCCCTCCACGATTTGAAAAAACATGTTTTGAACTTACATTGAGCTTTTAACATCTGCATATCCAAGGGAAGTTTTGTAATGTAACCATGACTGTGAGAAGTGTTTCCTGCTTGTTTTGAGTCTGTATGCTGGCAGTTTTATTTGGTTTATTCTACATTTTTTTTTTTTTGAAAGAACAGTGAATAATCAATCCTTATTCATCTTTCTGCTGTTTATTTATCAAATGACTACTCAGTTGTCTCATCCTAGCTGAAGTGTCCTAGTCCATTAAGTGGTTACTCAGTCAAAGATCCATCCACACTTTTGATGCTCCATGTCATCTTTCCAGTCAGGATGTGTTTCTTCTGAGAAGTAGGGAACATACTTGCCTCCAAATGCAGGTGCACCATGGAGATATACACCACTATAATGATGCTTTTTTGACATGCTGTCTATTCCTTTCCTGTGAATTCCTGGTTTCATTTGCTTTTTGACTGTTGATGAGTACTGAGATTATTTTTCTATGCAATGATGATTTGTGACTCAAAGATCTCATCTATGTGTGGCAATAGTTAACTCAGAACTTATCCCTGCAAATAAAAAAAAATTACTTTTATTTTTACTGTGTGACATAATACATTTGAGATTTGTCAGCAATCCACTGCCTAGTGATTCAATATTGCAAACATCTGCAGTTCTCCACCATTAGCCATAATCTTTATTATTCAAATTAATCAAGTCTCATAAGCAAATTTTGTCACCTCATTATTAATATTCATAAATATGTTGAACAGCACAGGTCATGGGTCAGACCTCTGTGGAGTCTGTGAGCTACTTCCGTGAACAGCGAACACTTTGAAAGTCTGTTAAAACTAGAGATTTTTCAAGATATCCCATTTTTTTTAACACACTGGTAAGAAACAACCTGAAGTTAATCGTCTAGTTTCAGAATCATTATTAAGGGAACAATTTAGCTCATTCAAAGAGAAGTGCCTACATTGTCTCTAGCCATCTCTACACATCCAAAGGAGATGCCTGTCCCTCTTCACTGACTTCAGAGAATCTGGATGATTAGCTTGGATCAGAACTTAAGCTTTCAGGTGTGTAAAATGAGAGATGAATCCTATCTTTCTGCTGAATACTTTCCTCCATTCCCTAAATGCCATTCAAAAAATCTGTGGCCAAAGCAAGGGGCTGCAAAAAAGTTCTCTTACAATACAATTTGATTTTCGATTCTTTCAATAATCAATAACATCCATTTCTGTGTTGTTGGTTTTTTTAACTAATTAGTGATAGCCATTAAAACCATATCATTAATTTGAATTGATTTTTTTTTTCTTATTCCTAATCATTACTACTGAGGTAGCTGGGTTTAT
Organism: Strix aluco; assembly: GCF_031877795.1. Classification (NCBI taxonomy): domain Eukaryota; kingdom Metazoa; phylum Chordata; class Aves; order Strigiformes; family Strigidae; genus Strix; species Strix aluco. Next base: position 120,147,335 of record NC_133933.1, read on the forward strand.
TTGTATTTAAATTAGATTTAATTTGATGTATTTGAGAAACTAGAATATACTTGGTATTTACTAGACATCGGTTGGATTTGGATGAGAAAGGCTGAATCTATATAACCAAATAAACCCCAACAAACACAAAAATCTCAGATATTAATTTCAGACCAGATTAACCCATGCCATTGCTAAAATTAATGCTTTACCTTTGCATTTGTAAGCCAATGTTTTATACTATAAACAGTATTACAACTGGTTACAGACAAGAATAATATAATAATCCACATAATAATGGGAATATTTGCACTCAAACTGAAATTCAGTCTGAGTTCTAGAATTCTTTCAGTTAGCTTATGCATCAGGAAAAAGGCCATAAAGAGATACAAATTCTGTGTGAAGAATGTGTGAGATCCCAAAGGGAACTGGATATCAGCATTACAATGCAATACAGTGCTTCTATCAGTCATATGCAGACAGGGATCTGTAGCTTCAGTAAATTCATATATTCCAGAAGACAAGTGAGAATATTGCTATTGGGAAGTAGGAAGTACTGTGGGAGAAACACCACACTACCATCACACCACACATACCTCCCCCCCCTCCCCCCCCCCAAAAAAAAAGGGAAAACAAAGGGAAAAAAAAGAAAGAAATATCTCTTACTCCCAGGTGTGGAGAACTGAGAAATGTCTGTATTTTACTTCTTACTCACAGTTAAATGCACAATATCTGCATAAAAATGCAGATATGCGTAATGCAATATATATTTCCAATGGCTTCCTTGCTAACAAATATAATATTATAGGGGTGTTAAGAAATCAAAACAGCCAAGGTACAAAATCATAGAATCAAATCATAGAATGGTTTGGGTTAGAAGGGACTTCAACAATCGTCTAGTTCCAACCTCCCTGCTATGACAGGGACACCTCCCACTAGATCAGGTTGCTCAAGGGTCCATCTAACCTGGCTTTGAACACTTCCAGGGATGGAGCATCCAGAACTTCCTTGGGCAACCTGTTCCAGTGCCTCACCACCCTCACAGTAAAAATCTTTTTCCTTATATTTAATCTAAACCTCCTCTCCCTCAGCTTCCACCCATTACCTCTTGTCCTATCTTTACAGTCCCTTGTAAAAAGTCCCTCCCCAGCCTTCTTGTAGGCATCCTTCAGGTACTGGAAGGCCACTATGAGGTCTCCCCAGAGCCTTCTTTTTTCCAGGCTGAACAAACCCACTCTCTCAGCCTGTCCTCATAGGAGAGGTGTTCCAGCCCTCTGATCATCTTGGTAAAATATCCCAACACAAACTAGAAAGTCTAATAGCTATTATGTAATGATCCAATTCCTCAATATACCTGCACTTTTTGTCCCAAGGCTAGAAGTATGGGCCTTGATTTAATTTTTGTTAGATGCAGGTGTATCTACATTTCAGATCTCTGTCCCTGGTTATTTAGATAATGTCTATCTGGGTGAGGCAGAACCTTCCTTTCACACCTTTTCCTCAAGCTATATATGCATTTTTATCAGATCACCAGAGCAAAATACAAAAAAAGTCCAGGGAGCAGGGACTTTTTCTTCTCTTCCCAAATAAGTTTCCAAATCCCTTGTCTGCTTCCTGCTTTTCTTCTGGGTTTTGATTTTTGTAAAGTATTGGTATTTGCATAGAAGAGGATAAATGGTAACTTTTTAAAACCATCTCATAGTACTCTCAAAAATAGGGGGAAAAAACCAAAATATTTTTAAGCAGAAAGCACAAACTCCACAAAATATGAAAGAGTTTCTGCAGGAGTGAATTCTGGAAGTCAGTGTGGCTGTCCTTCCATCTGCCCACCTTTTTTTTTTTTTTTTCCTACTTTCCACCACTTGCAGTGTCAAACTGAGTATATAATTTTTTCTAGGTGTCAACCTGCTTCAGAGCAGCACTAGAACAGAACATGACTCCAAAAAGGTGTGGAGCCATGGCCTTATCTTTTGAAAAGAGTGTGACTCAGGGACTGGAAAAGATCTTTGGAAGGGACATCTTACCTTCAAGCTGTGACATCAAGGTCTTAAAGGCAAAGGAATTTTGTTTTTTAGAAAAATCGTCACAGGGCTACATCAAATAATTGAATAAGCAAGTTAATCTAGAGGACATAGTCAGGGTGGGAGCTTTAGGTCAAGGAGCAATTAAAACAGCTGCAGTGATGCTTCAAAGGGTGTTAGAGAAAGGAATAAACAACAGGTGGGATGAGTTTTCACTTCAGTTTAAGCTTCCAGTGGGAAAACCATTTTTAAAGGTACAAGAACCAAGAATTAATTTTCTAGATGCTGTCCTTCATTCAGAGCCAAGATTCAAGCAAGCAATATAAGGGGCAAATTACTTATAAGATATTAGGTCTTGAGAGTCTCACTTCAACCAGAAGAGAAAACAAAGCAAATTTCACATCAATATGCACACAATGCTCTAGTCAAGTAATGGACAGTGTACGTGTCAAAGCTGATGCTTATTGAAGCCCTGAGTTTTGGTGGAAGTTTTCTTAGTCAATTAAGAAGATTTATGAAACCTTATTAGTTCAATTGATTTCTATAGTGGTTGTTTAGAATTATAATTATATTGCCAGAACTGTGGATTTAAGTTGATAATAAAATACTCTGAACTGAGAAAAATACAGAAAAAGCAACATGACAGCAAGAGATTATTGTTAGAACAGGGGAGAAGGGCAAAAGGGAAAGAGAATATTACAATGGTTTTTTTTAAAATGTTGCTGTACATAAGTAGCACCAAGCTCTTCTGCAACAGCTTTTATGAGGTAATCTAAGAGCTAATTTCGAAATTCTAAATATTGACTGTCCTTGCCTGTAGAAATTTGCAATCTGTCCTATGAGCATAGGAAAGCTACACTACAGAACAGTCAACTGGTACGTCTATTATTGAAATTTTCCTCTGTTAATTTATCTTCTTTTTAAAAATCTGTAACTAGGAAGAGTAGGGAAAAATGGGAAAGTTAGAAGAAGTTGGAACAATCTAGATATACCCTATATTTCTATGTAAGCATGTGGAAAGTATTTCTTATAATTTTTTTGTGTTTGTTGTGGCACATAGGAGTCCTAGGTTTAGATCAACACCCTGTATTTACTGTTTGAAGATGGTCTTCCTGAAAACACTAACCTGAAGAGTTTAAAATAACGTTCTGTATTATTAGGTACAAGGTATAATCATGACTAGTCTGTTAGGGAATGGAAAGTTTCAGTCCTTGATTTTGTGCTCCTCTGCTTTTGGGAGCTGAACATAAGAATTTCAGAAGCAATTCGTGACCTTGAATGTCCAAGTCAGATCCAGAAAAATGGGTTGTGTGAAATTTTCTTTTCCTGAAAATTTATTTTTACAATTTTAATGTCAGAAGATGAAGGTAATCAAAATTATTTATCGACTGAGTGTCAGATTGCTGGGATTTCTTTTAGATGGCAATACAAACTCAAGAGGCCTTTGAGTTGTTAGGGGTTTTTTTTAAAAACTGAGTCCATAGCAATTTTAAACAAGCTAGTGGAAGTTGTGAGCAGTCAGCACCTGCGAAAGTCAGAATTGATCTGTAGGTAAAGCATGAAGAGAAAACTAAATTAAAGATACTCTTGCAGACATCATTTGGAACTGTTGACCTTAACCTGGCATTCAATCTGTGCTTTACATGCACATTAAACATAAAAACCCCAAACACCCAAAGCGAAGAATAGTAGAAGAATAGAACAGAAATGAGACTAAAGAGAAAAACAGAAGAGAAATAAGACACTTGTTAAGAGAGAAATCTCATTAACAATGAGCTGCTCTAAATGTTTCTGTCTCTCTCCATCTGAGAGCTGTCATCTCAGGAAACATAAACATGGAAAAGAATTTGCAATGCCAGCCTCTCCTGTTTTTTTCCCCTAGACTCACACAGAATAAAGGATTTCCAACACAGGTTCCTTCAAACCTCCCCAAAGTTTCTTCAAACTGAGGAGCAATTGCTTGTTTGAACATGAAAATTTATTTTCAGACTGAGGTATAGTACAGTCAATGTGAAGTGGTGGTCCTCAAGTGCATCAAGGAAAGCAGAACTGCAACTCCAAACTGATATGCTGGCTTAAGGTACAGTCATATGAACCCAAGACGTAGCTTTATTTTAATACATCATCAGAAAAAAAAGATATGAAAAATTTATTCACATTTTGCAGTTTGTTTATTCAGATAGAAACAATGCTGAAGAACTGAATGCTCTCAAAACAGGGTTTATGATACGCAACAAACTCTAATTGCTACATGTTTTCCTGCATTTCCCCTTAAAAATTCAATACAGACATTTCCCTGCAGTGTTCAAACTCCTTCATCTCAGAATCTGCTTGTTTGTGTTTTACAACAATAATTCTGGCCAGTCTTTTAAAAAGTAATTCACAAATGATGATTTATTCTCTGTTCTACTACTGCTACATAAGAAAGAATAATGAGAGTGGTACTTTCAAACATGGAGATTTTGAAATTTGATGACTAAGTGACTGTCCTAACTCTTTTTAAAGGTATTTGGACATAAACAACTGATATAAAATTGGCCTCTCTGATCTACCCTGGAAGTTGTGCCTGTTTGGAGTCCAACCTTGGCTCTAATAGTTTTATTTTTTGCACCTATCTTCCAAGCACATTTTAGGGTCCTGGGAAACCAGTTCTCATAAAGAAAGTTCCTAAGTTTGTTTGTAATTACTGGGGATACATTTTATCCCTAATATGATTTTGCATAACTAAACTTAGGGACTTATTTTGGGTGGGAAGATCACATTGAAGGAGTAGTTTTATGTTCTCTTCACTGCCTATACTGGTCTTTACTGTTCTGTCTCACCAAAACTTGGAGGTAAGATGGAGTTTTAAAAAATGTGGTGATTTCTATCCCTGTATTTTTGTTAAGACCAATCTCTTGCTGTTGAATTCCAGTGAAAATTAAAATAAAAAAGATGAAAACAAACTGATTAAGCTGAGAGCACTTTATTGCATTCTGCATAATTGTTAAACATTTGTAGAGTTAAGTCTTCCTTTTAAGAATGCATTAACATTTAATAAATAAAGATGTAGCACTTTGTTTTTCATTTTGAAGAACCTTGAGCCATAGAAGTACATTGTGGAGATGTAATTACAGTACATCCAGCAGTAAAGTCACTACACATTTGACTTCTTGTTCATAATTGTCTATCTGATATACGGTAAAGTTCTGATATGCAAAGTACTTTCCATTTCAAGTGTTTGACTTTTTAGTGAGATAATATTTAAAACAGAGTATGCACATCTTCTTGTTGCCTTGGATACAAGAATATTGAATTTATGAGCAAAACAACAGAGTTTGAAAACCTGAAATCAAAATGAAGTTAAAAATTATTTCAGTTAGACAACATAATTTGAGCTCAGAATATACAACAATGGACAACGTATAATGACAAAACATAGAACAACATAAATGTTTCTATGGGTGACATTTTCTTATATGTCTTCTGGTAAGACAATGACAGGATCACCAAGAAAAGCCTGCATTCAAGTAAAATGCAAAGAACGGTAAAGATCATTCACCTGATTTGTGGTTTGCAAACAGGGTTAATATTCTGCCAATATAGGCTTTTATTTTGTTTATGATAGCATAAAAGAAGCCTAGTTTTAACTTAAATATTTGGTATATATTCCCTAAATTACTGATTGAAAACAAACATTTTCCTTTCTCTTTCATATTAGATATCATTAGAATTCATGTCAAATTATACAAATGTATTGTTTTGCTTGAAAAGGGGATGCATGGAAGTTCCTGTGATATACTGTAGCTACAGCCACACCAGAAACAACTACCTGTGGAACAAAAAAAAATCTTTTCTGAGTTGCTGCCATTTGCTCAGTTTTCAGGGACTGATTTTGCATGCTCAGCTTGTCAGATGGAGAAGAATATGCTTGCATGATATCAACTGCCAGGAAGACATCCCCCAGCCCCTTCCCACTGTTACTTGAAAATAGATGGGTAACAACTTTCCATATCTTTCAACACAGCAAATTTTTCCTTTGCTAATTATGCTTATAACTTGTGTTTTCATTTGAGAAAACGGATGTCTTTGTGGTGAATGCTTTATGTTGAGACTGCAAGGACATCATGTTGTCTCGGGTTGCCTATGATGATGACATACTGCTTGGCCTCACTTTGCTGCAGTTCTTCTGAGGGACCTTTATTGCCCACACTATCCCTGAGAGTCATCTCACTTAGATGTGTACAAAATATAATTCCTTACAACCATATTTCTCTAGTCTTTTTATACCTTAATCGGTGAGTGTGAAGGAAGTAAGATTCACCTCAAGAAAAAGACAAAGACATTTAGTGATATATGTTTTTAAATCTCCAGTGCAGTCAACTGACATTGAGTGCATGTAGTCAGAGGTGTCCAGAGAGGGATTAAACCCACCAGACATGAGAACAGACTCAGGTGTCCAACAAAGGACACTACTGCCATTTGACACATCCTAGAGAACCCAAGCCATGTCCAGGGAGCTTAGTAAATCTGGAAAAGTGGAGGCCCAGCCTCAGGTGAGGTGCCAGGCACTCCCATTTTTTGTTACTAGCAATTCTCAAGGGTTTGACCTGGAACCGGTTTTACATTTCAAACAAGTGTATAATAACCCATCACTTAAACACCAGCTTATAGTTATACCTTGGTGGGGGAAGAATAGCACTCATAAGCTGTTCAATGTTCCACATTACAAAACTAGATGACTCTTATTTATTATTTAGTAACTCCAATTATGTCTATTTTTCCTTTGAGCAGACAGGAGCAGTTCACCAGACAGGAAGGAAAATGCAAAATATAACACATAAGTAGGAATGAAGAACTACAGCGACATGTTGAAAACTGTTGATTTATCAAACACATCTCTCTGGTTTTAAGAAAACTATGTTTTAACACTGTATGTACGTGACTGCTAAAGTCACCAATTCTGCCTCTGTGAACAGTAGAGGTTTATGTGTTTGGTGCAGGACAGAACACCGAAGGCATTTGTGTTGTCCTAATCAGCCACTTGAAAGATAGACACTCCCTATATTACCTCAGTCTTTCATTCTCAGTTAACAGGAATGAAGGAAAAATTCCATGGACTGATGGAATTTAGAAAAAAAAAAAAAAAATCACACAAAACCAAAATAAATGTGTAGGTGCCCTGAGCACTTTGCATACTTGTAAAAATAAAGTCAAATTTTAGTACTTCAGAAAACTTTTTAAAAATACATTTTAATGAAAACTAAAGTGTATTAGGAGTATTTGGTGTACATACCCACTGGTAAACATTACAGTTGCTCTACTTTCACATTCATATAATTAATTATTCAGCTCTACAGGAACTCCTGGTTTTAAAGTAACTCCATTTGTAGCTGTGGCAAATTATATAATTTCTTCCTCAGTTTCATTAACTGAATAATGGTATTATTAGAATTCCACACAATAGAGAGCAAGGCTTACTTAAGACAGCTGATGGGAAGCGGTGAAAAAATGTAAGAATTGCCGTTATCTGAAATTTCACATTGCTTGAATAGATAGAAATATTTTGCTTGATCATGATTTTACACAAGGAAAGTCATTGTAATAACTAATTTTCATATATAAATAGATATATTGTCTTCTTTCAATTACGACTTCAGTAAGCATTCCTTTTAGGTCTGTCAATAAAGACTGCTGAAGCAGAGCATATTTAACAAAGAACTGTAATTTGGTTTGTTGTGCACTCTTGAGAATAAATCCAATAATTTTCATAATGCAATGCCTAGGTAATGGAAATATCTGAATGTACCTTTGGTGATAATATTGATATACACTATATAGTAATTAACATCCTTAACAATAGATCGAGGTTCATAGTGCTTGAAAGCTATCAGTACAAAATGAAATGCTGAGCCCTGCTTTTATCCATTCATGCATGCTCAGCAAAGGAAGATTTACAAGGGTTGAGGAGAAGCCTGTAGGTATCTCATTAGTGCTGGTTCTTGCAGGGCACTTTCTGCCATTATGACAAAGAAAGGCTGGATCATTGCAGGTGCCTGCTTTGTCCTATAGAAATGAAAATTGTGGAAGAAAGAAATAACATGTCATCAGTGAAACCATGTTCTGGGAACTATTCACCCTACACAAGTTTAGGCAGGAAAATTACCTAGCTCCTCTCCTTAACCTGTCATACTCACAGGACACCCGTATGGGGCAGTCCCAGCTTCCAGCTGCCATTGCAGAAGGACGCAGGTCTTGCGTATTTGCTGTGCCGTAACTGCCAGCTTTTTGCATTTGGTACCTCTGGTTAGGCAGCCCTGAGCTGGTTAGGTACCTGTCTGGCCTAAGGCAACTGAATCATGTATCAAGGTTCTGGTTGGCTGAATCATCTCCTAAAATCCACTGATGGTACGACTATGGTTTCCTATGGCAAAGAGTTTAGATACCTATAATCCCATAAAGACAACTACATACAGGTATTGAAATGCAGGTGTCTTAACCTTCAGCTGAGTCCTACCTCTAAATTTAGGTGAGATAAATCCCATCATCAGAGATAAACCCCCTTCATTATAAAGGTTGAACTCAGACATTCTGAAGACTTCAAAGCCCTTATGTGGGGCTGTGCTGGGAAGTTTAGGGGCAGAGCAGTCTGCTTGTAAAAAGAGGACTGATCATGAACACCATTTTTAGATTGCTTAGCACTCATGCCCTTTGTGGCAGATTTGGGGTATGACCCAGTTAAACAGTGAAGCTACATGTTTCTCAGCAGGTAGCTACCTGACTTACTTTAAATTTACATTTAACAAGGTACAGCAAGCAAGGTATTCACAAGCCCAGTGGGAAGCACACACTTGTTAGTTTGCCTTTTAGACTTTTTTTTTCTCTTTCTCTTCTTTTTGTATTAAAGGCGCATTGACCTCTGGGAGAGTCTCATGAATTTCCAAGAAATATTCCACAGCTAATGTCAACTGCCAGTTATAAGAATAACACCCCCTCATCTTTATACCTTTTTTACTGTGAAGTGTCCTGTTAGAAAGGAAGCTAATCCTCAGATTAATACGATAACTGTGTAGGATAGATGAAAAATCTATAAATTAGTTGAAACTGTATTATTAATTAGAGCTGTTTGCACTACTAGTGCTGACAATAGGAATTCAGGTTTTACAACCATGAGATCCTCTTTGAGGGTTGAGGACTGCTAGGAAGCAGTGGGAACCATTTTACCAGGCCAAAAGCATCTTTATTCAAAGGGTGACCAACCTGGTAAAGACAGTTTTAAACTAGGAACAATGGAAAAGAGATATGATGACCCAAAGTCAAGTGAGGAAGTAGTGGACCAGGTTGGCAAGAAAATGCTTAAAAACCATAAAGCAAGGCTGAAGGGAGGCAGCCCTTGGAAACTGATGGAGTAAATCATCCTGGAAACAGTTTCAAAATATATGAAGGACAGACAAGAAGGTGACTGGGAGTAGTCAGCATGGATTCATTCACAAAGGGGAAATCATGCTTGAACAACCTGATAGCCTTCTGTGATGAGATGACTGACTTGGTGGGTTAGGGGAGATATTGTTTATCTCAACTTTAGTAAGGCTTTCAAGGCTGTCTCTCTCATAGACAAACTGAGGAAGTAGACATCCGGAACAAAGTGCACCCTCTGCAATTTTGCTGTTGATAGAAAACTGGGAGGTATGGCTGATCCACCAGATGATTGCACAGCTATGTGGACATGCCTCAACAGATTGGAGAAACAAGGTGAAAGGAACCTCATGAAATTCAATAAAGGGCAATGCAAAGTCCTGCACCTGGGCAGGTATAACCCCATGTACATCTACAAGCTAGGGATCAACCTTCTTGAAAACAGCATCTTAGGTAGAGTGTCATCAGCAGGTTAAAAGAGGTCATCCTTCCCCTCTGCTCATCATTGGTGAGACACATCTAGAGTGCTGGGTCCAGTTCTGGTCTCCCCAGTACAAGAGTGACACAGACATACTGAAGTGAGTACAGCTAAGAGCCATGAAAGTGATCAACAAATTGGACCATCTGTCACATAAGGTCACAGCTCCCAGCTGTAGAAGAGAAGACTCAGAGAGAATCTTGATCCATCTACATACATACTTGATGGGAGGGAATGAAGAAGATGGAGCCTAGACTTCTCACCGGTGCCCACTGAGAGGACAGCAGGCAGTAGGCACAAACTGAAACACAGGAAATTCCATTTACACATAAAAAACTTACTGTGAGCATTGTTTGAGAGGCTATGGAGGCTCCATCCTTGGAGACACTCAAAACCCAACTGGACAGGGTCCTGAGCAGAAAGGAAGACACAGTAGTTCTTATGAGGACTTGCATTAAAGACACATTTCTAAAGGTGCAGCTAAAGGGTTTTAAGAAAAGCAATCATTCTAGAGAGAGCACAAAGGAGTAAATTCCTGATATTGATCACAAGTGAAACAGAACTGGGGGGGAATAAATCCATGGCCTATATGATCAGAAGTTAGTGAAAGTTTCTCTAAAATGTTAGCTTACATGAGAAGTCTTACAACTAGATCACATGTGATCATATGTTTGAAAGTATACTAGCTTTAAAAGCTTTAAAAACTTTGAAAGCAGAGGGATCCCACTGGAGGAAGGTTGTGTTGGGGGATTCAAATGCAGTGGTGCCCAAAATTAAAAAGAGATGATAAAAACTATTTGATTTCAAGTTATTTATTTATTTATTTCCAGTTAATCTAATCTTTTCCATGGCTTCTCTAAACTTTGAACTACCCTTGAACAATTTGTGCCTGAAATCTCAGTTCAAAATGGCAGTGTCAAGTTTAGTCAAGTTTAAAGTCAAGTTTAATTCAAAATTAATTCAATTATATTTTGAGTTATTTTGGCACTGGTCCTAAAGTGGGCAAAATGCCTAAATAGGGCATTTATGCTAATCTAAATACAGGAAAGGTCTGTAGAGTCTTTTCTATGTTAAGATAGTTGTGTTTTCACTGAACTTATGTTCTAAAGCAATAATACATGATTATAAATCTCTGAAGATGACTAATTATATACTAGGTCCTTTGTTGCTTATTTCATAGCAGGTTATTCTGTTTATTTATTTCACTTATTTGAATCGCCAAACATGACAGCAACGGACTTCCACCTCCTGATCTTTGATAGCCATCATCAAAAGCAATATACTCCTGCCTGAAATGTGTTTTGTCCTTATATACCATTATGGGAGTGGGCCCCCAAACACTCGATGTCAACCTCAAGACATGGCTCAGTAGGCTGCATTGTACTAATTTGATCACCACTGACTATAATGGGAGTTCAGACATCTATTACACAGGTAGGCATATAAATTTAAAAATTGACTCTGAAGCTGATTCCTACTTAAGACTGGAATTTATTTCAGCTGACTTTAAACATCTAGAAATTGAACAGAATCATTGACTCAGAATAATTTAGGTTGTAAGGGACATCCAGAGCTTATCTAGTCCAAACCCCTCCTCAAAGCAGGTTTAGTCATATTAGGGTGCTCAGAGACATATCTGGTCAAATCTTGAACACCTTGAAGGGTGTGGATTCCCCAGCTTCTCTGGCCAGCCTCTGACAGAGTTGATCACCCCCTTGGTTACAAGTATTTTCCTTACGTCATTATCAGAATCTCCTGTGTTTCAGCTTGTGACCATTGACTCTTGTCCTATTGCTGGACACCTCCAGGAAGAGAGTCTGCCTTTCTTTTCTGTATGCTCTGATCAGGTAGTTGCAGACAGCAATAATGTTTCCTGGAGCTTTTTCTTCTACAGGCTGAACAAACCTAGCTCTCATACACACCTCTTGCACAGGCTCCAACCTGGCCATCATAGTGGACTGTGGTAGACTGCAAAGTCCTTCCTAAAGTCAAGGTATAAAAGATCCACAGCCCTCCCTTTGTCCACAGAGCCAGTGTCCTTGTCATAGAAGGAAATAAGGTTTATCAAGCCTTTCATAAGTCCATGCTGATTGCTTCCAGCCACCTTCTTGTCCTTCATATTTTTACAAATGGTTTCTGAGAGGATTTGCTTCATGACCCTCCCAGGAACTGAGGTGAGGCTGACCAACCTGTAATTCCCTGGATCCTCCCTCCCAAAGATGGGTAAGACATTTGATTTTTTCTAGTCATTGGGAACTTCCTCTGACTGCCAGGACTGTTTGTGATGATACATAGCAGTCTTCTAATGACATCAGACACTTCCATCAACCTCTTGGATCCATCTCACCAGGTTCCATTAATTTGTGCACATCTGGGAGAGTTAAGTTTTATCTAAACCTATGTGTGAGAGATGACTTGTAACTCCCCCAAAACAGGGCCTGAGAGAAACAGGCCTGAGAGAAAAAACAGCCTGAGAGAGATAAGGGATGGGGGGGAGTGGAGGCCCTCTGAGCTGAAGAATGTCTCAAACAATCGCAAGTAGTGAAACTATAGTCACGGGGTGGATAGTGTGGAGTTTGGAGCTGATAAGGCTGCCTGGGTAACACAGGATGCAGCTGAAGGAGGGAGCCTTGTGAAGGCAGGACGGTTCTGCTCTGGTGCATCTTGTAAAGTTTCAGGGGCCATCTGTCTGGTGAATGACCTTTGCTGCATTATCCATGAAATGCATATTAAAGTCGACATCCCTGAATATGCTAATAAATATTAACAAGACCATGCTAATTACATCATCCCATGAAGCACCTTACCCTTGCCCATACATGGAATACATAGGTATGTGGGTCGACCTAGGGGACAGACCCAAGGAAAGTGTGTATAAATTGAGGGGGAGGAGAGGAGTGAGGGGGAGAAAGAAAAGAGAAGACATGAAGAAGTGAAGATGGATGCATCCCTGACAAACTTGATGGGACCAACGCAGGAACCTGGACTAGTGATCTCTAATTCTCTATTCTCTCTATCTCGCTCCTTTCCTTTTTCCCCTTTTCCTTCACTACCACTAAGTATTGCAAGGCATACTATGTTGCTTGCCATAACTCATTATATACTTAGCCAATTATCATGTATCCAATAGTACATTGTGTGAAGTTAATAAACGTCTGGACTTTGAGACTTGTCTCATCATTGTTCATTCTCTTGGGAATTTATGAATCTGAGCCACTTGTCTCCCTCATCTGAGCAGGATGTGACACTATGTTACTCTACAGTGGGCATTCCTTCACTTACATAGACTCTGCTAGGAGACTTAGTGACCTGAGATGCCTGGGGACAAGTCTTACAAGGGAAAACTGAGGCAAAAAAAGCACTGAGCATTTCAGTTTTTCCCCATTAGATCCCCTGCTTGACTGAGAAATGGGCCCATAATCTCTTTAGTCTTTATTTTGCTCTCTTACAGAAACCTTTCTTGTTGTCCTTCATCTCTCTTGCTCATTTCAACTCCAGCTCAGCTTTGTTTTTCCTCACTCTGTTCCTACATGTGCAAGCAATGTCCTTGTATTCTTCCCCCACCTCCCCCTGTAGCCTGTCCCTACTTCCACCTTCTATATACTTCTTTTTTTTGTGCTAACCTCAGTTAGGATCTCCACATCCATACATGGTGGCTTCCTGACATCCTTGTTCAACTTTCTGCATGTAGGAATGAACCATTCTTGAGCTCTGAGGAGTCTGCCTCAAAGATCAATCAAGTGTCTTGGGCCTCTTGTCCTCCAGCACAGTTTCGCATGGAAATCTTACCAAGTACATCCTTGAACGGTCCAAAACGTGCTTTTCTGAAGTCCAAGCTCACAGTTCAGCTCTTTGTTTGCTCAGTTCTCTTAGGATCTTAAAATCCACAATCTCATAGTCACTGCAACTAATGCTGCCCTTGACTTTCATATCTTCAGCCAGTTCTTCCTTGTTTGTGAGTAGCACGTGTAACAGAGTAACTTCTCTATTCAATTTATTGATCACCTGGATCAAGAAATTGTATTAATATATTTCAAATATCTTCTGGATTGTTTATGCTCAGACATATTGCTTTTCCAGCAGGTATTGGTGTGATTAAAGATGCCCATGGCTACCAAGGTCTGTGGTTATGAGGCTTTCTCCAGCTGCCTAAAAAAGACTCCAGCTACCTCCTCTTCCTGATTATTCATCCTAATCTAGTTTTTAGTCATTAGAAATGACAAATTATTCTGCCTGTTATGGATATATATGTTAAAATGGGATGATAAGTCTCCTGAAAGTACTGTTATTTCAACAGTAACTCTCACTAGGGTCTACATAAATGATTTAAGTGTTTAACTTACAGGTTTCCAACTTTTAGGCAGATAACTTTTAGTTTTGGTGAAATTATGTGTGATGAAGCTAATCATGAGCACAGCAGGAAATAAATTACGGTACATTATGCTGAAAATTCACAGCTATTAATCACTTATAAGATTTATTCTTTGTATACACTTTCCATTATACCAAAAAAGTATTTACCTCCAGGCTAAAGATGCAAATAAAGATCTATAAGAATTGTTCTAGTGGTAATCATTGCTCCATTTCATTTTGATGACAGTTGTGTTCTTGAAATGTTATATTGATATAGTTTATTTTCTTTACATTGAAAAAAGTTTAAGACAAAAAGACACTTGAAGTGGGATTCATCTACTCCCAGTTAAGTATCAGAAAATTAGTTTTAAGTCCAATTTTTTAAGCCTGATTTAGTCACATTGTGATTCATTTATAGTCACAGGAGAGAATGGGCATCTTCAGAGTGTGGTTCATCTCATCATGACATATGTCTAGGACAGCTGAGATGAATAATTCTCTGGAGCCCCTAGCTCTTTCCACTGATGACAGAAAGAGCTGAGGGCTTCGAGTAAGTGTAAAACCTTTAGATATCTTATCTTAAGTGAAATGAATCTCAACCTTCTAGCATCTTTTCTGCATGTTACCATAGATCCCTTTATCCAAAGTCAGTTCTGCCATTCCTATAGCAAGTGTAAAGAGTCTTCATTTAAACAGGAATTGGAGACTTCTGAATTCTAATGACCATATTAATAATCTGGATAGGGGTGAAGAAAATCCCTTTCTTACTATACAGCCTAGGTCCACAGCTTCTTTCTTTAATGGGAGATTCACTGACTTCACCACATCCTTTAGTTACAGAAGAGGAGAGCATTGCTATGTAGTTCCTCTGCTTGTAACAGAAACCAGCATTTGACATTGAATCAGGGTTGAATACTGCTTACCTAGAATTTCACAGAAGTTTCAAAATGGTTGAGTACTCTTACAAGATTGTATTTAAAACTGAATTGCCTCATGGCAGATTGTAGCACAGATTCGAATGCAGAACTGTGCTCCTGCTATGGTCCTGCAGAATCAGTTACAGATGTCCATGTCTATTCCTGTAGCTCCTTCCTACTACTAGATACACTACTATCTATAGTATTTATAACACAATTGAGATAGTGTTTCATAACAAAGAAATAACATCAAAACATTTGCAATGTTTTTCACAAACCCTACCTTAATTTCTAGGAAAGCTTCACTTGCATACTGAATTCAAAATTTAGTTGCATGGGAAAAAATAGAGACCTGGTCTTTCAGTAGTACCTTCTGCGATCAACAGATAGAATTCCTTTCCATAAAAAATATACATTAAAGGTAATTTTCCTTTCTTTTGTTGTTTTTTCAGTTAAACCAGTTTCTGTTAGTTCTCTTGCTAGCCAGACCTCAATGTCCTCAGTAGACAGACACAGGTATGTGCAGAGGGTGACTCAAGCAATCATCTGCTGATTTTATCATATAGCTTAGGAGACTTACACTGAAGGTCTGTCAACTAAAAATAAGTGAAATAAATACATACTCAGCCAGAGTTTGACAATGATGAGGACATTTGATATCTATTCTAACTCCATGTGTATCACAGACCATAAATTTCTATAGCAGATTTTCTGTGTCAACATGGAAGGCTTGCTTTGAAGACATCACTAGGCAGGTGATGAGAGAGGAAATACACTTTATTGGTTCCTTCCATTTCAGAGTGCAGAGGAACAATAGCCAGAAGTTATTCATGTTCTCATTATTATCTTCAGAATGGCTCTGTAGTGGTCTGCTTGATCATCTATAAAAGTGCACCAGTTATATCCATGTCCCAGCTCATGGAACACAAGACAGTTCTCATCTGGAAGACTTTTTTCTTCTTTACTCTGCTTTAGCTAAAAAAAAAGGGGTTTAAGTTCCTACACTAAAGGAGATTTGGGACTGCAGTTGGTTTGCTTGCCCCTATCTTGACATGTAAGCAGAGCTAGAGTTGTGACTGCCTACACTAATGGGACTGTTCTGGGAACTGGCCATCTCACAAGATTGTCTTCCTTGGAGATGATGCTTCTGAGCATTTTAAAGCAGGTGTGCAATTTCTTGGAAAAATAGTTTCATAAAACTAAATCTAGGTTTCATAAAATTAGAAAACTAAATCATATGGGGAAACACTGGTTTTCTAAACAATCTCACCAAAAATATTATTGTGGAGTTGAAATATTCCAAGAAGCTGTTTTATCACAGGATTTATGAATCATTTTCATAGACAAGCTTTCACAACTCTTCTATATACCCTGAAATATTTAGTTTATAACATGTAACTATAATGAAAAAAACCCCAACAATCTTCCACACCATTTTTATTGGAAAATACATCACTACAATACTATGTCCCTTAAAATTTTAGTTTCTCTGACAACCTGCTAAGGAGGTGAAATAACTTTAGCAGCAAAATAATTCCTTTCTTGATAAGGCAAAACAATGGGAAAAAAATATCACTCAGTGTAGTGAACTTTTCACTTCATTTTGGGTTTTGGTACTATCGTGCCTATTTCCCATATACTTATTTCCACTCTGCACTTTCCCACAGAACAGACTGATTCACGTAGACAACTACAGCTGAGATAGCACAAAGTGTGTTAAGAGAAAAGGAGTTATTTTACTTACCTTTCTATTGTACAAATTGTCCTGAACCAGCTCTGTTTTCTCAACTCTACAAGGAAAATTGAATTTTGCTGCCCCGAGGATGAAGGCTGGACTTTTTTTACAGTGAGAGGAGTGTAAATAGTAATTATTGCTTCTGAGAAATTATTTATACCTGCAGCAAAAGTTGATTCCTGTGAAATCCGCACTCCCCACCTGGCACAGCAACCCAGGTTTTCTGGGGCTTTCACACAGCAAGGAGGTCACCAAGACCATGACGTTTTTTCTACCCCTTGTCACGACATACTGTCAATATAAAGGTTAAAACACATAACTACTTGATGTCTACAGCCTATGCTAGCTTTGTAAAAATCACGAAGGTGTCTAGAATGACCAGAATCCTTTGTCAGCTGCCTGTTAACCTCTCTACACCTGAGAAAGTCTTGTACATGCATGGCAGCTTTGAAGGATTCATTTGGCTATAATACACTGAACTGTTGACTGACGGTGTCTAAAATGATGACAGAGGCTAACGGTGCTGCAGTATAGTGCAGTTAGTCAAACAAATGCTGTTTCTCAAGATGTGCAAAGGTTCCATGCTGGCTTGCTTACTGAAGAGAGTGTATCTTGTTTTCTATGTAAAAAACAAGTTTTCTAATCCTGTCCTTTCAGTGATAATACAGACAGGTACACAGCTACCCATCCATCAATAGGCAGCAGATAAGTCAAAGCTGGTAATCAGATTTCTGAAAAACATTTTGTGCTTAGTAAATCTTTATTGACAAATTCAAATACTATTGACCTGATGTGGTGTAAGAAAAATCTCCTCTGCATGGATCACGATGAAGTATAATGCAGGTTGATATTTAAAAGCCCCTACAAAAAGGGTGTGAAGGAAGACCCAGGAAACTACAGACCTCAGTTCCTGGAAAAATAATGAAGATTATACTAAGTACTATTGAAAGACATTTAAAGAATAATGAAATCATCAGACACAGTCAACATGGGTTCACAAAGGGAAATTCCTGTCTAACTAATTTTATATCCTTCTATGAAAAGGTCACCCACCTAGTGGATGAAGGGAAAGTAGTGGATGTAGTTTTTCTGTGTTTTAGTAAGGCTTTTAATACTGTCCCTCACAGCATCCTTCTGGACAAATTGTCCAACTGTGGGATGAACAGGTTCACAGCACACTGGGTGAAGAACTGGCTGAAGGGCAGAACTCAAAGGGTTGCAGTGAATGGGGCTACATCTGGCTGGCAAATGGTCACCAGTGGTGTTCCTCAGGGCTCAGTTCTAGGGCTAGTTCTGTTCAATATATTTATCAATGATCTGGATGCAGGAATTTAATATACCATTAGCAAGTCTGCTGATGATACCAAACTGGGAGGTGTTGTTGATTCTCCTGAGGGACAAGAGGCCTTGTGGATGGATCCAGACAGATTGGAACATTGGGTTATGATTTATGGGATGAAATTTAACAAGTCAAAATGCCAAATTCTGCACCTAGGATAGAGTAATGCTGGGTACAAGTACAAACTGGAAGAGGAGTGGCTGGAAAGCAACCCTACAAAAACAGATCTGGGGGTGCTGTTCAACAACAGCTCAATATGAGTCAATATGAGTGTTCCCTGGCAGCCAAGAGGGCAAACTGCATCCCGGGGTGCACCAAACACAACATAACCAGCTGGTCACAAGAGGTAATTATCCCACTGTATTCAGCTTTGGTGCATCTTCACCTTGAGTACTGTGTGCAGTTCTGGGCCCCACAGTTTAAGATGGATGTGAAGGTCTTTGAATGTGTCCAGAGGAGGGCAACAAAGCTGGTGAAAGGGCTGGAAGACATGTTCTATGAGGAGTGGCTAAGGGACTCTGGGTTTGCCTAGTTTGGAGAAAAGGAGGCTGAGGGGTGACCTCATCGCTCTCTACAGCTTCCTGACGATGGGAAGTGGGGAGGGAGGTGCTGATCTCTTCTCCCTGGTACCCAGTGATAGGATGCGTGGGAATGGTTCAAAGCTGCACCAGGGGAGGTTTAGACTGAACATTAGGAAGCGTTTCTCTTCCAAGAGGGTGGTCAAACACTGCAACAGGCTTCCTAAAGAGACAGTTGATGCCCCAAGACTGTGTTTAAGGGGCATTTGGACTATGCCTTTAATAACATGATTTAACTTTTGGTCAGCCCTGGAGTGGTCAGGCAGTTGGACTAGATGATCATAGGTCCCTTCCAAATTAAATAGTCTATTCAGTACACTCTTAATTTTTAGGAAACCCTGTTCCAAGTGACACAAGGACAATTAAACTCAGTTAAGCACAGTAAATTTAAAACCCTGTTATAACAGCCAAAGGAAATGAAGGGCTTAC
The DNA here is from genome assembly GCF_031877795.1 of Strix aluco. NCBI lineage: Eukaryota > Metazoa > Chordata > Aves > Strigiformes > Strigidae > Strix > Strix aluco. The sequence continues at coordinate 120,166,559 of NC_133933.1, forward strand.
CCATAAAATGTGTGTATTGGCTGATACTCTACAGCAATATCCCTTTGGAAAGTTATGAGAAAAATGAAAAAAAGTTTATGAAATAAATGATGTTTGTTTTACTTCATGGATTAACTTACTTGGAATATACACCACAATGTCCACAGAAGGCTGGCATGTTTGACAAAACACTTTTAAGAATCATAGAATCATAGAATAATTTAAGTTGGGAAAGACCCTTGAGATCATTGAGTCCAACCATTAACTTAATACTACCAAGTTCACCAATGAACCATGTCCCTAAACACCATGTCTACATTTTTTTAAAATATCTCCAGGGATGGTGACTCAACCACTTCTCTGGGCAGCCTGTTCCAATGCTTGACAACACTTTCTGTGAAGAAATTTTTCCTTATATCCCATCTAAACCTCCCCTGGCACAACTTGAGACCACTTCCTCTTGTCCTATCACTTGCTACTTGGGAGAAGAGACTGACACCCACCTCTCTACAACCTCCTTTCAGGTAGCCATAGAGAACAATAAGGTTTCCCATCAGCCTCCTTTTCTCCAGACTAAACAATCCCAGTTCCCTCAGCCACTCCTCATAAAACATATTCTCTAGACCCTCCACCAGCTTTATTGCTCTTCTTTGATGTACTCCGGCACTTTAATGTCTCAATATATCCATGTGATTCCCAAATGGAAGCTGGAGGCAGGGTAGATTACACTAGATATTACAAAACCTCCTGGAGACATGTGTTTAGTTAACAAGATCACATTCCTACTCAACGGACTTGATTCAATTGTTTACATACAGAGGTCTACTGCTATTTGTTATTCACACAGTCATACAAGACTGAAGAGATCTTTTCATGGGTAGCAGATACAACACAGACAATAGGTCTGCTACCTTTTTGGAGAGATCGTTGGAGCTGAGGTTGGTACCCAGGACTGTCTCTAATGGTAGTACATCCCTATGTACAAGCAGACAGATCAAACCTAGTGCAGTCTAGAGACAGATTCAGATTAAAAGCCATTACAGCCTTTCCCAAGGCTACTAAAACCTTGACCTCAATGAACTCCCATCTCAAAGAGCTAGGCAGCCACATTACATGTTGTGTGGAGAATTGCATGAACATTTACACTTTTAATGTCATTGAAAGTTCTCTTTGCATTCTATCCTGAGAAATGGAAAGATAATTTATTTCTCCAACACACTATTATATTGTTATTATAATTATTATTAGGACTTTGTATGTCCTACATATTCTAACACAAAAAATTCTAAACTTTTCATTCTCTCCACATTAGAAAGTCTTCCATATCCTTGTACATTACATCCTTCCTTGAGTTGTCTTTAATTCTACCTAATCTTTCTTGAAATGATCTGTAGAAAATCTCTCTAATTATTGATAAAGACAGATATACCGATAATTTTAATAATTTTCGCAGTACCACATTCTTTTATCTTTCAACCATAGAAAAGCATTGCACTCAGGTTCTTACTGACATGACCACAACAATAATACCAGAATCCTTTGTATACACCTGTATAGTTTAATTCTATGATTTAAAGATGGGATTACTTTTACTTGATTTTATTTGCCTGAATATTAGGTCCATAGTTTTATATAGTTGTCTATTCCATCTGTAACCAAAACAGAATAGTCACAAAGAAAGGACAGCTTATCTCACCAAACCATGTTTAAAGAAGCAAAACTGAGATACAAGAGAAGTTCCTTATAAAGATAAATAATCAGTTAGAGGACATGAGACAGAGGATAGGAGCATATGGTGAGTTCTTTCAGTGGAGTTCCTGAGAAACCATTGCTGAGACCTGTGCTTTTAATGCATTTACTTATGATTAAGAAAACATTGAACAGGGAAAAGACAACATTTTTCTAATAATACTAAATGAATCAGTATACTTAAATTGAGAACCAGCTGTAGAAAACTGCAAAAGGATCTTCTGAAGCTCACAAACTGGGAAATATATTTAAGGAATATAGAAATACACATGGTGGAAAAAAAAATCTAATTTCCCGTGCAAAATGCTGTGCTCTGAATAAACTAGTAGGTATGATAGACCCATGAAAAATCAGCTCAGTGCCCAATAAAAAGTAATTTTTATGAGTAGTTTGAAGTTAGAACAATACAGAACTTCATTATATCAGTGTTCCACCCAGGCTTTTTCTGTACCTTGAATATTGTGGGCAGTTCTGACTGCTCCACCTCTAAAAAGGTTAGGTATAATTGGCAAAAGTTCAGGAAAGAGTAGCTAGGGTAATCAAAAGTACAGGTTGTCTTCTATTTAGGAAATGAATATTTAAGACAGGACTCTTCAGCCTGGAAAGGAGACCCCGAATGGTGATATGTAATTGTGAGCAGTATAGAGAGAATACTCACTGTTCCATTGCAGGAACAAGGGGCATTAAATGAATCACCTGAAGAGAGATATCCAGTGTACAAAAAGTTGTGGCTTTTCACAATTGTGATTAAACTGTGGAGACCTTTGTCAATGGGTGCTGAAAACAATAAATATTCTGCTATTGAGAAAGCAAAAGGAGAAAAGCTAAGGAAGGAAATAAATCCAGGTTACTGAATACAGTAACATCTCATCGCATCTCTAGACATGATTTCAGATTTCTATTGCTGATCATTTAACACCCTGCTCGGACAACCATCATCATTACTGAGTGGGGAAGCATATGCTTCAGAAGGGAGACACACCCTCCAGGAAGAGCTAGATAGACTGGAAGAGTGAGCTAACAAGAGCCTTAGGAAGTTCAACAAAGAATAGTGTAAGGTCTTGCATCTGGGAAAACATAATCCAGGAGTTCAGCACAGACTGGGATCTACCTGGCTGGAGAGCAGCTCTGTGGAAAGGGACCTGGGGCTCCTGGTGGAAAACAAGCTCAACATGAGTGAACAGTGTGCTGCTGTGGCAAAGAAAGCCAACAGGATGCTGGGTTGCATCAACAAGCAGAGATAAAGAAGTCGTTGTCCCACTCTACTCAGCACTTGTCAGGCCACACCTGGAATACTGTGTACAGTCTTGGTCCCTGCTATACAAAAAAGATGTGGACAGGCTGGAGAGGGTCCAGAGAAGGGCCACAAAATAAAGGACTGGGAAGCCTGCCCTATCAGGAAAGGCTGAGAGAATTGGGTCTGTTCAGCTTTGAGGAGAGAAGGCTTAGGGGAGACCTTATCACCATGTTCCAGTATTTAAAGGGTGGCTTCAAGAAATATGGAGACTCCTTTTTTACAAGGAGTCATATGGAAAAGATGAGGGGTAATGGGTACAACTTACTGCTGGGAGACTTTAATTGGACACAAGAGTAAAATTTTTCACAATGAGAACAATCAGCTGTTGGAATAATCTGCCCAGGGAAGTGGTGGATTCCTCAACATTGGACACTTTTAATATCCAGCTGGACAGAGTGCTGGGCCATCTTGTCTAGACCATGTTTTTGCTGAAAATATTGGATCAGATGATCCTTGAGGCCCCTTCCAACCATGTATTCGATGTTTCTATGACTCTATGATTACTCCACTTTTCCTTCCTTCCTTCACCCATGGTTGACTTGATTAACTTTGATGAGTAGCAGGCATCTAACAAAGATAATGACAATACTGAAAAAGTAACTGTACAGAAAGAGGCAGCAAGGATGGTAAAATGTTGGCATCATTTGATCTTGTCTGATACAAGTAATCTACCAATCAAAATCTGAAGCCAGCAATCAGTCATGTATTAATTTTTATTTTAAAAGACAATCAGCACTCCAGCCTCCAAAAAGCCATTTGCACAATGCCAGCCATTCCTACAGTTGGTGATCCTGATGGTTCTTTACATGTTTCTCTGTCTTCCATGTCATATAGATTGTCCTCATGTATTTAAACTGGGTGTATTTCTGTAGCCCCTACATACATCTCCCTCCAAATGAATTAATCTTTATGAGGAAAAAAAAAAGTGTTGCTGTGTGACAAATCGTTAACAGTTACACCTTTTAGGAATGCATCCTCAATGAGTAAAGAAACTACAACCAGCTCCAGAAGTTCCTGACCTGAAAAAATGGAGCCTGGGAGAATTTGAGAAGGAAGACTGGCATATGCTCATCCCTAGGCATCCACTTCTGGACAAAGTTGGAGACAGAACAGTGGCTAGACCTTCAGAGCTCAATTCAGCAACTAATACAGAAGACTCCATTGACATTTGATATCTTTCAAGACATCAGACAGTGGTTTCTTATATGAACTGCATAGTACCCTCCATGTTCATGTAGATTTCTTGGATAATCTCCGGTGACTCAAATGTGAGGGTATCTAGGTCATGCCTTTAGGCCGATCTGGTATAATTACTCCTGTGGTACTACCCAATCTTAGACATTTCTTAGCATGGAACAAATGACCCTGTGGAGGTGATTTTAATTGGTTAAAAAAAAAAAATCATAGGAAACTGTTGGATCTTATGAAACTGTAAGACAACACTCTCCCTTATCTATTGCCTATATATTTGACACAGGTAATTTAATTTCCCTCTCAGTATGCATTACTGTACATTTGCCAAAAGTTATCTTTGTTTAACATTGCTTTATTCTCTTTACTTTTTAATAGCTCTTTGAAAATATAGTCCTCTCTACTCTGTTAACCTAGTTTGCAGTATCTAGATCTTACCTCGTTGCTTGATCCCCTTATTAGAGGTATTATATAAGTTTAGGCTATCCAGCATTAGTATTCTAACAATTTTTTATTACACTCTTTACTACATATTTTTTTCTACAATACCAAAGATAGCATATATCTTTCTAAATAATTGAGGAAAAAATGTGGCAAAGTTGTATTTTTTTCCATCAGACTGTATGTAGATTAAAGATTTCCCTGTTTTTTAACACTTTAAAAAATAGTTTTCTTATGAACCTTTATGAGCTTTTATGAGTTTTTCAAGAGGAGAAGGAAAAATAATGTTGGCTTCTCATGGCCAAATACCCATCTGCGATATATTGGCATTGCCCCATTGACTCCATTAAGCTGTGATTTTTTTAAGATGTTAATACTGTAAATAGCAACAGCATTGATTTCTGGTTGATGCTGGCAGGCTTGAAGTAGTACATTGTTGGATTGCTGAGAGAAGAGTTATTAAACAGAAGAGTTTGTCCTCATTTCCTCCTTGTAACTGTCACAATGTAGGGCAGGTGCTACTAAATAATATCGAGGGTGTGTGGCACTGGCACATTTACTTTCTCCACCACCACCACCACTTTGTTAGTTGTAAGTGTCACACTGGCTTTGTGTGGCTCATTGTCTGTTAGTGAACTCCAAGTTATAGTCAAGTTAGAACAGGTAGATGAGTTCAGGATCCACCTGGCTCTACAGTGTAGTTGTCTATTTGTAAGCTATTTAATGTGGCTCTCTTTACAGCCATTTCAAAGAGATGGGCACTTCAAAATACAGTTCATCACTTTAAAAGGTAGACATCTAGACCGGATCAGATGAAGATCTCCCCTGCAGACTAACAGGACTACCTCTAATATGGACATCTACATTGTGAATATCTCGAGTTAGCTGTCTAGCTGATAGTCTACTCCTACCATAACTAACTAATTTCCCAACAGCAAAAGAACACTGGAGGCTTATTCTCCTCTCAATCTTTGGAAGTATCCCTTGAAATTACTTTTCACTCTCAAACATGGCACAGTGACTTCACAACACTGAGCAGCACTGTCACTCCAAAGCTATACCACCATTCAGACAAGGGGAGTTATCCAGTGACAAGAGATTTGCTTAGGAATTATACACATAAATTTTATCACTATGCTGTGTCTTTTAAAATACAGCTGACAATCAAGAAAAGTAGTGAAAGTAAAATACCATTCACTTTTCTTTTAAAGGAGACAGAATTTGGTTTGGTTTTTTTTTTTTTTTAATTATTATTTTTTAAAGATGACAGAAGGACAACATTACAGCCAAAAAAGTAATGATTTCACCTGTCCTACTTTTTTCAAGCACATTTGGTTGTTCTAGTGCAAAGTCAGCCTGCAGAAATGCAGCAAATATTGCATTGGAGACTGCTTACAAATTCAGGTTTTTTGGAAGGAATTAGATTAACATTTTAAAAGCTGTTAGTGACTCTAATTTTTTTTTCTTGTGACAGCATGATATCATTATCACCAGGATACAACTAATGCATAATTTCCAGATTTAGTTTGATAGCTATTGAATTTCTAAACTGTGGTTTTTTATTCCCTCTCAGAACAAACAAGGACTCAATTTATTAATTTAATTTTTGAAAAAAATGTAATATATATGTAGGAATTCCTACCATTATTACACACATACTTGCTACAAATGTAATGTACATTCTACAGAATTAAATCTTCAAATAAGGAGCAATGACTTTAAAACATTTTGCTTTCAATTGCTCTCTACTAAAATAGATTTATAACTGGTGGTTCTCAGGTATGTTAGTTTTTTCAGTTACACAGAATTTTTAGGAACTGTATTAAAAATAATTAACTTTGAAATAGGTAGTGACAAGGAAGGATACACTGGTAAGACAGTGAAGTCAGAAAACATTTTATATAGTTTTATATTTCTCAGACTGCTTGTCTCATTCAAAAAGTTAATCTGTTTCTGCTTTTTAATTAGTCAGCTTTATCTGAGTTATGAGCTGTAGCTTTTCCTTAGGTTGTGCACGCCCCAGCACAATAGGGTTGAAACACAGATGGAGATTGTCTGCATAAATGTGACATTATAAAACTAATGACATTAAAAAACTCCAAATGAATATTTCCTTGTTCATTTTCCCCTACTGTCTAGGTGGAGAAAGGATACAGGCTTCCCAGGAAGAAAGCAGGCTAAACAGAGGGGTAAACATAAATGGGGAAGTTGTATGGTCAAGACCTGGCCTCTTTTTAAATGTTAATTTGTTTTATCCAACAAGCCCTTTATCCAAATTATGAAACCCCTAACAGAAAACCCAGGCCTTTCTTCCACCTGCCCCAGAGTTCCAAGGAGAATCTGCAGCTCCAAACAGTGTCACAGGTGCCTGGTCCCCCTTTGTCCAGCAAGCATTGCCTTCTTCCCTATATGCTGGCACAGCATCAACCACAGGGCTAGGAAATACTGCCTACTGCTTAGGCAGTGAGGGCTCCCATAAGGAAGTATATACACCATTAGCCCACCTTATATTGAATAAATCAGGGAGCTCAAATGTCCTTCCTCCTGTGCAACCACCTCCGCATCTCTGGTGTAGTTTGGTTGGCTGGTTAATGGAAGTAGCTCTGACGAGGGAATCTGATGCTGTCTGATGTGATAAGTAACATATCTACTAGAATGGGGAGGTTCAGCTGAAGTTTTCCTGTTTTGTACATCTCATTTGTCAGTAGATATGAGACAAGAGCTGAGATACTTCAGTTGACAGTACTGCTGCCTGGTAATGGAATTGCAAAGGTATGAGTAACTTCATCAGCAAAACCAAGGTACCTCTAGGTTCTTAGGAGCGTAGCCTGCTGGCAGCTTGTTGTGGATCATTCTGCCACATTTGGAGAATACCAACCATATCCTGGTCTGCATCAAGAGAAGTGTGGCCAGCAGGTCGAGGGAGGGGATTCTCCCCCTCTACTCTGCTCTCATGAGACCCCACCTGGAGTCCTGTGTTCAGCTCTGGGGCCCCCAACATAAGAAAGACATGGACCTGCCCAAGTGGGTCCAGAGGAGGCCACAAAGATGATCAGGAGGCTGGAGCACCTCCCTTATGAGAACAGGCTGAGAGAGTTGGGGTTGTTCAGCCTGAAGAAGAGAAGGCTCTAGGGAGACCTTCTAGTGACATTCCAATAAATAAAGGGGCCCTACAGGAAAGATGTGGAGGGACTCTTTATCAGCGAGCATAGTGATAGGACAAGGGGTAATGGTTTTAAACTGAAAGAAGGCAGATTTAGATTAGATATAAAGAAGAAATTCTTTCCTGTGAGGGTGGTGAGACACTAGAACAGGTTGCCCAGAGAAGTTGTGGATGCCCCCTCCCTGGCAGTGTTCAAGCCCAGGTTGGACGGGGCTTTGAGCAACCTGGTCTAGTGGAAGGTGTCTCTGCCCATGGCAGGGGGTTGGAACTAGATGATCTTTAAGGTCTCTTCCAACCCAAATCATTCTATGATTCTATGAATATGTCTCTAATTTCTAACTGCAACTATACCTCTCTCATGGGATGTTGCATATTTTGAGATTTTAAGGGTTTAAAGTAAAGCTTCCATCACTTGAAGTTTGTGACTCAGAATTCTGCCTAATTTCAACAAAACAGAAAGTCAAGACAGATCTCATTTAAATTGCATGAACTAGAATTCACCCATTGGGATCCAAATATAAATTTTGGGTTGAATTATGTTTTATGAGAAAAGCCTACCAAAGGAGAGAAGTAGGTATTGAGTGACATTGGGCAAAAAGAACTCAAATTAGTTTTGCTTCTCAATACAGGGGCAGATGAAAAAAGCATAAAAGAAATAAGTAAACGGCTAAGTAAAATATACCATTTAGTTAGTCTTCAAGCTTAACTGAACCAACTGGAATTTGTTACTGAAGACTACTGTGGGTAAGACTGCAGGTTAACATTGATGACTAGAGCCTATTGACTGAACAGTCTCAGTTGTAAATTTTAGTTACATCCCTGTTTTCCTGTTGACGTTATCATCAAAGCTGCCAGTTAGACTTGATTTCAAGTGGCTTGTCCATTTGAAAAAGAGATTATGAGTAGGAACAAAGCTCAAAAATGTCTTAGAAATAAAGAAACATATTTGCAGGTAAACAGAAATACATTCATTTTAACCGAACATACTATATGAAGACAGATTTTCTAATTGATGCATATAGATGACATTAGGACACATCAAAAAAAAAAAAGAAACAAACTGGAATGTAACAGATTTGTAAAATCCAGTTCACTCTCTACTGAGTCCTTCATAGAGCTCTACAGGAGTTCATGTGACATTTTCATAAGTGATGAATCATTCAGTTTTTTTCTATACAGTATAAATTCACTCTTTAACTATTCAAAAATTGAAAATGCAAAGGACATCAATCATTTTTGCTGTGCCAAGATATATTTGCATTTCAGATGGTCTTGTTTCTGAAGGGTGTTCCTGGTAGGTCAACAAAGGTACGCTGGGACATTTCCACATTTCTAAATATGGAGGCTTCTTACATGATGAAGTTCACACACTTTTCTAGGTTATAAAATATTGAAATTGGGACTACTTTGGTTTGGGTTTATTTTATTTAAATTTTATCTCCTCTTATTTTTAACTAACTGCTTTTTATATGAGACATTCACAATTAGGTTATTTTTCTATGTCTTCAAATTTTACCAGAAAAAGTTATTGGCTGACATATTCCCATGCCAGTGAAATTGGGGGTTTTTGAGTTCAGCAAAACTAGAAGAAAGATTTTGGGGTTTGCAAATTCTTTTTTGTTTCATTTCCCCCACATACACCAGGCTCATCAGGTGATCTACTACACCACCTCTTTGTGCAAGCCTTCCCTCTCCTGTATTCTTTGTCTATCAGTTACAATGCGACTATTACAAGACAAGTAATACTTTGTCTAGTAGTATCAGAATATCATAATAGTCCTCTTCAGGCAGCAACTGTCTTGACCTCAACAGCAATAACCCAAGTGAACATTGCCGAGGCCAATACCACAAAAGACTGTAGCCTTTTCTTCAGAAGCTGAATATAATCCAGTATAACTCTAGGCACTTCTTGAATATCTGTTCTAGAGGAAAAAAGAGAATCAGCTATGTAAAGTTTTTGTAGGAATCCCCATCCCTAGTGATATTCAAAACTTAGTTTCACAATTCCCTGGGGAACCTGATTCCACTTTAAAGCTTGGTCTAACTGCAAATTTGGCACTGCCCTCATCAAAGGCTTGGACCAGATAACCTTTAGAGGTCCTTTTCAGAATGAGTTTTTCTATGATAATATATATCAGCTGGATACTTTCTGTTCTATTTTTTCATTTTAAAAGGGAAAACTAAACAAAATAAAACAGATATAATTGTCTACATTTACTCTTCATAATATCACACTCAAAAACCACTTTTCTAATGTTATCTAACCAGTTATCACCCATTTCTTGTTTTCCTATTAATAAATGTTAAAATCTCCATTTTAATATTTTCCTAATAAAATATGGAATGAAGGACATCTGAGGTGTCATATATATCTAAGAAAGACCAAATATGACTTAAGTCTGGGAGAAGTGGAATAAAAAGAAGACTTCTAAGGTTTCTTAGTCTCCAGCATGTATTTTAAAAATAGTTCTAACCCATTTCAACTCAACACTGCTTGCCTCTCTGCAGCTTAACTTTCTCACCTCACCCCCTGACCAGAATAATTACATCCAAATTACTTTGTGGGAATGGCCCATGGTCCATGCTATCCCCATGGGCTTGAACCATGTCTGACAGAGGTTAAAATCATATTAAGAACCATGCTGGCCATCTTATAGCTCAGATGACCTCTACCAATGCTCGAACCTGTGTACATGCCCTATTTAATTTACTAACATAGATATAGTTTAGAAGTCCTGGTTATGATACTTAAAGCATAACTAGTCAAAAGCAAAACCAGGAGGATTTCATCTGAAAATACAACAACAAATAATCTCTGCTCATTGATTCCTCTGAGTCCATCTTTTCTGCCTTCATTTCTAAAACTTAAGAATGGAGCCAAGTGGGCAGTGTGGACATGAACTCCTCCTGACCTCCAAGGCTTCCAAACTGAGGAGCTAATGCCTGCATTTCTAATCAGCTAATTAGAACACAAATGAGCAGTCTGAAGGGATTAGTCTTGCATTCAAAGAAAATCAGCTACCCTTGCTAATAACTTAGTTTACATATTTAAACTGACCTGAAAACAAAAACATTCAATATAAAGAGCAAGGACAGTATTTTTTGTAGATGAAAAATTTATTGAGCTGCAAAACCAGTGCTTTTGCTTTCCTTCCCTCCTCTTCAAGGCCTAACTGCTTCTGAACATCACTAATACACATTTTTCAATTATAAACCTGTCGCATATGTTTTTCTTGCATTCAGGCCTAAAAGAAGCCAGGTTTACAAAATTCCTTTATCCTTGAACTTAAAGAAAAAGCAAAAAAATACTTAAAGTACTTACTTTTTAAGTAATTAAAAGTACTTACATAAAAAATTCCTCCTCTATGTGTTTAAAGTAAAAGAAAAAAAACCAATGATGCCCCAAAATTGACTATGTAGTATTGATATTTCCAAACCTACCTTATCTATTCACGTTAAAGGTTTGCAAACTAGTATGTGTATTTGATTAAGGTTCAGAAACACCTTTCGTAAAGTCATGTAAGTTCTCTCACTTTATATAAAAAACTGTTTGAAAGGCAAGTAACACACTGTACAATGTCTATAATGACAATGACATTTCAGTGTCACTATAGTCATGACTTCTCAGATTTCCACTAGGTTTTCTGTTTTGTCTGGGAACCTTCTTGTACTTCAGAACCTGACAACAAATTAAAATTTCAGTCATTTAAAGTATAGCTTTGATTTCAAAAGTCCCTATATAAAACTGTCACCTGTGAACTTGGACAAACCTCCTCAGAGTGCATGGAGGCTAACGTTTGCTACATCCCAGAGTCCCTGGGGAAAAAATTTGTTACTCAAATACACTTGATAAAATACATTTACATTAAAAAATCCTAGCATTTTAATTGATGAGAAATGCTTAGGAAAGTCCTTTCTCAGTTAATGCATATTTGTCCAGGAGTAAGAAAATGTAGCCTAAGTGCTGAAGCATTTAATCTGCATTCTTTAGCACCTTGCTCTGCAAGAATTCCTGGTGGCAGTGACACTTGTACCTGAGACTTGTATTCCACATTAGGGATCCTTTCAGTAAAATAAGAAAATGTAGTATCCTTGGAGCTCATTTTCTTAGTTCAAATGAAGAGGTAAAGATGTGCATAACTATGATGAAACATGTACTTAGCCAAGCACACTCCCTATTTCTGTAGTAGTCCTGTTTACCTAATGAAACACAGAACAACACAAATCACCAAGTCTGCTGATTTAGCTAGTGAAGCTAAATCACCCAAACAGGCGATAATCACTGCCTGACTTACCTACAGGAAGCAGAACAATCTGAGTACCTACAGCAAATCCACTTAAATGTTTCATCTCTAAATCTTATTGTTATCATACATTATTAGTTTGGTGTTCTTGTTTGCTCTCTTCACTTAATAACACAGATTCACTACACTGACTAAACACAGATGGGAAGGTTTCACTCACACAAAATAGCAATTTCTGAATAATACTTTAGCCCAGAAGAATCAACTACCTAACATGAAGACAAATTTCTCAAAGTAAACAAGAAGCTATTAAATGTGCTGTCCCTGTAAACCCTCACACTTATACACAGATTAAATATTAAAAAATGAGGCAAAAAGTTGTCACTTCCTTGAAGCTGAAATAACAATAAAGAATTTGAACTTCTGATCCATGACTTTTGATCTTCATTGTGGTGGTTGTTCCTTTTCTGGAATTAGGTAGAAAATGCTTGTCTGGACATCAGAAACACCCAGGATGTATTGCTAGATTAGAAGCTTATATCATGTTCTCCTGTGATGTTTTCCACTGGATGGCCCTTTCTAAAAAAACGAAATAAGATACAAATGCTGTCAGATACTGTCGGTGTTGAGAGAAACAAAAAAACCCAGTTCATTTTCTTCCTGCATGGTTTTATTTTTTTTTTAATCAGGGTAGTTTTGCATTTGCTTTAACTCAGGCACAACCCTAATTATGGTTTTCCATAACTGGAAGATTTAGTATTCAATACAAACATTGTGGTTCACCTCTACAGCAGAAAATCTCTAGGTCTAAGATCGTTGGTGAAATTTACACCACTGAACAAATCTTACTTTTACAAAATTTCCCGCTTTAGACCTCTTGGGCAGTCTGTGCTGATAACAGGAATCTCTTGCTACTGTGTAACATAACAGTCGTAAAACTCATAATCAGCAAAAATAGTTAATTTTTTAATTATCTAATAACTTAATCAACATTGTATACATGCATGCATTCTCCTCTCTGTTTCTCCAGAAACACAGAACTAGAAAACTAGGATAACTTCACACCTTTGCCTAGTGACTTATAATATAAGAACTCATGCTGGGTTTACATTACATGAGCATAACTTGTTCTTTTAATTAGACAGTTAACTTTTCTCAAGCTCTTATCAAATCTGCACTGTGCTCTTCAAGTTGTCATGGTTTGAGCTCAGAGGGAAACTGAGCACCATGCACCTGCTCACTCACTCCTTCTTCCTAAAGAATGGGAAGGAGAAAATAAAGCAAAAGGCAGGGGAATCAAGATGAGGACAGAGAGAGATGACTCACCCATTAAGGTCATAGGCAAAAGACAGACTTTTTAGGGTAAGAAAAAGAACATAAATTTTATTCAGACACTAACAACAACAACACCACTTAACAGAGTAGGACAGTGAGAAACATTACCACATCTTAAAAACACCTTCCCCTCACCCGTCCTTTCCTCCCAGGTTCAGCTTTGCTCCTGATTTCTCTACCTCCTCCTCACCAGCACTGCAGGGGGCAGGGGATGGGAGGTTTGGTCAGTCCCACTGCTTCTTCTTTCTCAAAGTAGGAGGGAACTCCTTGCATTCTTCCCTTGCACCAGCGTGGTGTCCCTCTCATGGGAAACAGTCCTCCACAGGCTGCAGCCCTTCCCAAGCTGCTCCGATGTGGATCCCTCCCACATGTTTCCATCCTCCCAACGCTGAACTACAACAGGGAGGGCTTCTTCTTTCCACAGAGTCCTGGCCTTCTTTGGGCACAGTCACCTGCTCTGGAGTGGGATCCTCCACAGGCTGCAGGTGGGCATCTGCTCACAGTGGACCTCCATGGTGGCAGGGGCACAGCCTGTCCTCTCACCACCAGCTGCAGGGGAGTCTCTGCTCCAGCACACACTTCTCCTTTCTTCCACTGACCTTGGTGTTCTCCTTGCAACTCCTCCTCACAACTCCTACCACTCCTCCCAGGTTCCCCTTCTTAAATATGTTATCACAGAGGCACAGCCACCATCGTTAATTGGCTTGGCCTTGGCACAGAGGTGGGTCCAACTTGGAGCCGGGGGAGCTTTGAGAAGCTTCTCACAGGGGCCACCATTGTACCCCCTACCAAAAACCCCTGCCACACACACAAACCCAGCACACACATCAACAGCCCCTACTTACTGAATTTTCAAGCAAGCTTTTCCATGTTTTTCAGGGTAGTCTTCATGTTCAGGTTGAACTTCTAACTCACCATAAAATCTATACACATATTGCCTAAATGCCTCTGCTTTCTTATACTTCCAAAAAGTTTGATTGCAACAAGATGCAAGTACATTTAGCTCACCCTTTCTCATGCTAATTATAATAGTTTGTTTCCTTATGATCCCCTATCTATAATTTATCATGACCTGCCTTGTTTTATATATCTAGATCAAGTCTGCAATGCAATATGATGACAATAGAATTTGTTCTTTGTCACCTCAGATTTGAATGCATTCATAAACCTCAGCAACAAAACCCAAAATAAAGCCACTTTCCTGAATAGCAGAAGCACCCATATTTCTCCCAACATCTGTGCTGTTTTAATTGTGCTTACAGAAAGGATTCTCCAACAACAGCCTCCAAATGTTGTTCTGTTTTTGTCATTGACTGATCTTCCACAATTGAGTCCCACTTCACATCATCACAGTCATCAGAAGTTCTCCACTCTTAAGCACCCAGCATGTTCGGTCAACATGTTCTGTCATCCCCATATTTGGTCTGACAGGCATGACTCAACAAAAATAAAGCTAAAACTAAAATTCCCATAGCTGTATGAATTAGGATGAAGTCCTATAACTTTTTGGTCTGCATGGAGCATCAAGTTTTAAAATCTTGTCAGAAGGTAACAACATGTGGAGAAACCAGTTGAAGAAAACTGAATCGTTTCTTCTCACTTTTACTGAAATACACTATACTCACCATTTAGAAATCATGTAGCACCAACCCTGAGGTGAGAGATTTCTTACAAACTCTGATTTCAAGTACTGTGTGCTGGTGCTTTCAGTTGCCTTGTCTTTGAGATAGAAATTATCTTTTCAAACTGTATTTGAATATAGGCTAACTGAACGGTAGTCTGGTTTGTAACATAGGCTACTAGTCAATTTCTGTATATAAACATAAATAAATAAGGATGTAGTTTTTGGTGGGCCCAACACCCAGAAGACCTAATAAAGGAATGAATGAACAACAGTTTTGATGCTAATTAAAACTGTATGGAAAACAGTGATTAACTCAAATTTAATAAGATAAATACCATATAAAATCTGTGAAAGGACTTTATGCACCTGAATTTCAATTCATAATGATGAGTTCATCAGCTGCACCTAAAAATGTTTTGTAGCACAAATGTCAGTACATTTATAACCATAAATGTACCATGGTTAATCATATTTGGCCTCCAAGATTAAACCTGTATGTCTCATAGGACTGTTTTAAATACATGGCAAGATAGGAATGAGACTGCTCTGTTACTGCTTTTTGATATATAGACATTCAGCTCAGCTCCCTGCTGAGCTGGACATCTTTAGAATTCATAAGTGTTGGAATTCAAAACAGTTTTATTCACCTGCCTTTAAAATGTTGAAAACTTTTGATGTGAAATAGCTCATTTAAAATGTGACTTTGCGAATACTTTCTCTCTAAGACTGGGAACACAGAGAAAGAAAGGAGGAGTCATTTCTATTGTACTGGGGGGAAATCTCCACTGTTTTATTTGAATCTTCCAGAAATGTCATGGAAACACTTATCCCCTGGAATCTGCCAAGTCAGAAACTAATGGAGATTGAGCTAATTAGACAGGGTCTTCCTTTTACCATATGCTCTATTTTTCTGAATAAATAAGAACTTCATCAGCATCTACAAGCTTGAGAATAATGTGATAAAGTAAAACCAAGTGGAATCTCACACTCAAAACCTGTAAATAAACATAATTATTAGTGACAAAATATCAGTTTGTAGCTCTGGCAGTGGTAGTAATAGCAACAATTTGAGTATGATGACTCAGAAGAATCTCCAGTGTATGAACAAAGACTTTACAGTCCTGGGCAGTTAACAACCCCCCTTTCCACATATATCCTATAACTATTCCCTCTGAACCCTTGGTATTAAAAGATGTCAAAGCAGCTTAAAAATAAAATAAAAAGTAAATTACAGAAAAGATATGATATATTCAAATTCTGGAGCCCTCGACAATAATTATCAATGTCTTGAGTTCTTACTTCTGAACCAAAATCTGACCCTCCATGAGAAATCTCTCTGAGACTGGCCCCAGATCTTAAAATGATTTCCCACAGGAAAAATCTCACCATTGTCTATTTTAAGTGAAATTGTGCAATTTAAAATAACCCAGCTCATAAGAAGACAACATTTTTGTGTTTTCAAAAGGCATAGTTGAAGAAGGGAATCAAAAAATGAATAATATGGGAAAAAATGCCAATTTCACTTTTTTATAATGAAAGTGGCCAGATACCATGATGACAGTAACAACTGAAGAAATTAAAACAAAAGAGAGAAAAAACAGAGAAAGAAAAAGTTCTGGTGAGAGAAATATCATTATAATGAAAATATTTTCGAGGTACTTTCAGAGTATAGCTAGAAAAAGGTTAATATCCAAATAGCTGCCTTATCATTAGGAGTTTTCACATTCATTCCAAAGGACTTCATGCTCCAAAATATTTTTTTGGCCTAAATCTGTCAGTCATGTGAAGAACTTGTGATGACCTTTAGCACATCTTCAAATAGATTTCAATAACATTTTCACTTTCTGTCAGAAACCATGAAAAAATAGTAATTTTGGATGTTACTGTGGGCATTATGAAGCCAGTTGTTTGGGTTAAGTGCTGTGCCATGGTAGTCAGTTTTCCAGCTTCACTAGCTATCCCACAAAATAAGATTGAGACAATTGTCTGGTTCTGAGACTTGCTGGCATGGCTTGTGCGGGACAGTCAGGACACAAGGACTGCATCCTGAGAAGGGGACTGTGCCTGGACTAAACCCTCTCAGATCAGTATTGTCCATGTTCTCTTTCTTTTCTCACTATTCCTAAATTTTTTTTTAAGTCCTTGGGGTTAGGGAAGTATTTCTTTAGGAGGGTACTTTACAGGTCTTTTGCATGAAGTTACTAGGATTTGCAGGATTTCACAGTGTGCAATAACTAAAAGTTATTACACAGACGAAGACTAACCACTTTCTGACTGATTTCTGAAGAGCACATGGCACTAAATGTAAAATGAATTACATCAGTACTCTCAAGAGAAGAATACAGTAAATAATTTCTTTGAAAATGTGAGGAAATAGTCAAAGTTAAATTTGTACTTCATTCCATAACTGTAAATAATGATCATCAATAAGAAGAGTGAAAAAACTTTCTTAAATATTCAGTTGATTTCCATTTCTTTTTGTTAATTCAGAAGATGATTTTGAAATGGTATTAGAGATATTTGAACAGTGGTTGTCTACAAGTGAGTATAACAGTTGTGGGCAAAATGGTTCCCTCTTTTTTTCAGAAGGATAAAAAAAAGAGAGAAGATAGAAAAGATCATGAAAGGTCTTAGATTAAAATGCTTATAATATTATAAATTTTGCAGTTTGGGAGGACTTACTGAGCCACTGATTGTTATGATTGTTAGCACTGAGGCAAGTAACTGAGTCTTTAAAAATAGATAAAATAACAATCATTAGAGGAAAGAGCATGTAATGAAGGAACAAGCATTGCAGTGGTTCATTTAGGATGATAATGGCTTTCTCTTTTAACTAGAATTCTCCAGTCATATTTCAGCACAGACTTCTTAATGAAAATATTGTAACTGAGTTTTGGAAAGAGCACTTAAAAACAAACTACTTAAAGACACAGACTATACCCTTAACAAAACAATTAGAACTTATCTAGCAGAGAAATCAACAAGTGATGCTCAAGAGCAAAATGCAATTGTCTGACACTATGGATGTTATGAAATATCCATAACTTTACAGTGAAGGATTTGAGGCTGAAAAGTAAATAGATTCACTGTCAGTTTGAAAACAACAGCAGATATCACAACTCAGTTTGATTCCTGCCATTGGAAAAAGCTGCAAGAACCCAGTGGACTACAACACTTTGCAGGAGCCAGCATAACATACACAGCAGGGGTGGGGAGGATGATAACAGCATCTCTGGATTGGATGAATTTCTTATGAAAACACTGAACAATATTTCAGGAGAAGGTGAACAGACCATCAGCCTGAAGTAAACAGGTTATTTAATCATTTTCAGTCAGGCAAAGTTAGGTAAGCGAGTATGATATCTAAAATAGAAGAAACAAAAATGAAAGAAAAGCGGTAGAAAATCAAGATGAGAGAACGAACTATAGCTTCTATTGTCTAGCTCAGGGACTTTCCGTTTGGGCTGAAATTTTAGAGTAAAATACTATTTGTTTTCTGGTTTGTAACATGTAAAGGGGAATTCAGAAAGTCAAGCTGTTCATATTTATTGTCCATTTGGATTAATAAAAATTTGATCATGTCTTGATGTCCTTTTCAATTTATAGTTTGTTTGTTTCTCAATTACTCCTGAGTGCTAGGAAAAGAAAAAGGAGTTTATTTCAGCATAGCAATGCCATGACTTTTACTAATCAATCCCCTTATAAGAAACACTTTCTCATCAGTTTTCTACTGGGTATATTTATTGTACACCTTTGCAAGTGTAGCATTCTCAGTGCTATTTTTTGCCCTCTTTTGCAAGATTGTGCATTGTTTGCCAGAAAGCTCTTGTTTCACAAATGCAATTTCATGTTATTCCACAGGGACATTGAAAAACTAGCCAACAAATACTATAAATGACTCACATTCAAACTGGAGGCAAATAAAGTAATCTTTTCTACTACTGTAGTTACTAGCATACAATTTTTCTGTCATTGTCTCCAGGGCAAATTTTTTGTGGCTCTACTGAATTCAGTTTAATCTCTCTGGAATTACAGCAGTGTAACAGAATATCTGTTATCCTTCACCTAATACAGTCTGAATTTTGATTTCTGTGTAGTACAATATTTTTAACTCTTTCAGAAATCTTAGAGGGTCCACATTCATTTATTCACCTAATAGCTTGTGAAAAACTAAAAATCCTAAGCATCACAGCTAAAGGTAACCAGTGAATGTAGGGCTGCATCCTGCAGTCAGTTCAAGACCAAAGTTCCTAAGGTTCCTAAATCTTAAAACACACTGCAGGATCCTTACAGATTGAGGAAAATCTAGATCTAACTGCCTTTGAAAGACTGTAACTTTCTTCTAAGCCATGACTGCTTCTGTACCCACTTCTGCCCCACAATCAATATGAATTAGTTTTCCTCATACTATTAGAACATGAGCTGTCTTGCAGCTGCCACGGGGTATTGGTGTGCTAGTAGCTTCACACTAGCTAACCTAATTTGTTTCCCGACCCCTTGTTTGAGTAGTCAACCCTTCAATTACTCTGTATGGTAACATGTCTTATGAGCAATTCAGGAGCTATGCTGGAAAGGCAGTTTAGATTGGACCACATGCCACGGTACAAACAGCTATGCTCCTTGTTCTCCACAGTCTGCAGTGCATTACTGAGCAGCACCAACCTGAGAGACACCCTGGGCTGATTGTGTATCAACCTTGTGCAAGTGCTCAGTCAATCTCTGTCTTTGTTGTTAGAAGGATGAGAAATCAAGCAGTATTCAGGAAAGCCACAGTGTGCATTCTGCATTGATTTTTAAATCCCCAATGTTTTTTTTAGATGAGAGGATAACCTCAGTTTGTGCTGCCCACTCATCAGTAGTATTAGAGAATAAAGGTGCTGTCCTAAATACAAATATGTATGTATAAGATATCAGAAGCCTTAGGAGACAGTCTCACCCTTGGTGGAGATGCAGTGAGCTGGAACTCAAACGTTGGTTATTTTCCATTTGCCCTTGATTTGATGAATTACAATGTCATTTAGCAGCATACAGATTTATGAATTGTTGTTTGACTCACCCACCTAATGCTATTAATTTGTATTCATAAGCGAAACATTCATGCACCTCTCAGCCCCAGAACACAGAGAACCTTGAGATGATAATGATACCCCGGGCTACATTTTCATTGAGAGCTGGGAATGTGGCGTCCATCGTTCTTTGTCATTGTTTACATACTGACTGTATAAATCCAGTGCAACTACAAAGGTGCCTTAGCAACAGCAGGTTCTCTCCTTCTTTTGGCAGACAGAAACAGCCTGAGAAGTGAGACAGGTAACAAAGCAGGAGAGCTTAGGGCATCTTGGCTGAGTGACATCCCACGATTCCTGTAAGTTGATGCTGGCTCTGAAGCGTGTACTTCTCAGCTCTCTTACATGAGCCCAATTATATGCTGATGCTGACCACAAAATTGTTAGTAGCTGGTATCCCTTGTTTTCATTCTCATAAAACTACAATATCCAGGTGCAGTACTTTCTTCAAATGACTTTATTCCTTCCTCCCTGTACCTCCCTCTCCTACTTCATCCCTCCATTCCTGGTTACCACTAATTTAAACTCTTCTGGGCTATTGGCTCCATCCACAGAATTGCGCCCTTTGCACTGACAGGCAGTCTTCCACAGTCAGAACCCTTTCAAACATTATTTCTCTTTCAGCTTTTCACTTCACATTATCACTACATCATATGTTTAGTCTGGAGAAGAGGAGGCTGAGGGGAGACTCATCGCCCTCTACAACTACCTGAAAGGAGGTTGCAGAGAGCTGGGGATGAGTCTCTTTAACCAAGTAATAAGTGATAGGACAAGAGGTAATGGCTTCAATTTGCACCAGGGAAGGTTTAGACTAGATATTAGGAAGCATTTCTTTACAGAACAGGTTGTTAGGCGTTGGAATGGGCTGCCCAGGGAGGTGGTGGAGTCCCCATCCCTGGAGGGGTTTAAGAGTCAGGTTGACATAGTGCTTAGGGATATGGTGTAGATGGGAACTGTCAGTGCTAGGTTAACGGTTGGACTAGATGATCTTTAAGGCCCTTTCCAACCTAGATGATTCTGTGAAATTGTGTGAAATATTATCCTGCAAAAGCACTGTTTTTCTAAGATCCATTCACATTCCCTAAGCAGCTCCCCACCAGACACACATCAGCATGAACTGCTTCGTACTCAGAAATTTAGTTTGCTAATATTGAGAACAAGTTCTTGAGGAAGATGACAAAGGATAAATATACAATGTAGTAGAGGTGACTGATTCACGAACTGTGTAAAAACAAGAAGCACTGAAATGATCATGCATCAGATATCCTGGGGACATCTCATCCTGCGATCACCTGTGGTTTGACAGGTACACCTCAGAACAGAGCATATTTGTTTCTCAGAAGATATTTCATTTTCCCATCTCACCTCTCAAAGAAAATATTGCTTTAGGGAAAAGTGATAGTGTAATATGACAAATCAGAAAGAAATTGGACAAGGTTTTGTCATTTATTGGCTAAGTCTCAATGAACTAGGGTGATTCTGCAAAGATGTTTCTGCTTATTTTCTGTGGTGAATCTTACTTTGGTGTTGTTTTATTCTGAGCATTTAAACATACCAAAACTATGTACAAACCAGCTTTCCTATCCAGTGAAAGTTTCTAGAATTATAAAAAAAGAATCCTCATTTCATGCAGAAAATCATAAGATTTCAGGTATGCCTGTTTGTCACCAAGGAATAGCTTAGAGCCTGTAGACCAGAAATTTGTTCTGAAGTTTTATTTTTTTCTCATACTTCTTATCTGATAAATATGTAAGTCTGTACCTAAAATGCAGAATTCCAACAGAAAACTGAAATTTATCTTACTAATAACTTCAGAATTTTATATATTTTCATGTGAGTAAAAAGATGGATTTACTATCCCTTTGGTCACATCTCTTTTTTGTTCCACTTTCTGGAAAGCAGAAGACAGAAAAAAGCTTATAAGCACTTTTCTACAGAAAAGATAAAATATTGAAGAATTTGAACTTGCAAAATAAGATTTGCCTCGGTAACCTAATGTTTACCATTACTACATGAAGAAATCAAAAAAGCTTCCTCTGATCAGAAAAAGCTAACACTCATGAATTATAATTCTCCAAAAGCAGAGCATATCTTTAGGGAAATTCTCAGCTCTAAAATCATGATTTCAGTTGGATCTTGAAGAAAAACAGAAAACATAATTTTTTTAAGAAACAAATATATTCCAGAAGAACTTATTTCTATTAAAACAATGCTATTTCACTTTAAGAAGTTTCTTGAAATTTTACTTTGATCTAAGGCCAAAGGTTTTGCCTCATTTTATATGCTGTTTGCATCATGTTATTATAGAATGTGGTGTGATTAAAACTAAATATTTTATTTAGAATATTGAACATACAATTACAAGTTTCCTAGACTTTTAAATTATTATTATTGAATATGGTAATTACTAACATGTTATCACAGAAAAGAACTCCTACATAAAAATAGAGAAAAACTTATAATTTGTCAGATGACCAGCAGTTTAAATTTAAAACGATATTAGACATAAGTTATAGAATGCTTTTAACCATAAGGAAACATAAGAGATCCTCGGTGTTGCCACTGGAGGATGATGCATTCAAGACTCCATATACTGTGTTGTAGCCTACCCAAGATTTTGGATACCTACCAAGATTTGCTGCAGAATCTAATGGCAATACACTAACTGTGTTAGGTGTTAGTGTCTGTAACTCTTTCCAATGGATTTATAGTGATATTTCTAGACTGCAGATTCATTCCTCCATTTCCAGCATGGTTGCTTTGTCTTTTTTCTATAGTAATGGCATTTCTTTATCTACTAGGAAGAAATCAGTAAAGTTGACAGGCTACTGCCTTTTCTTAGCTCTCCTGAAGGACTTGATTTTATTTCTTGTCTCAAAACATTTGAAATCAAATTAACAGTAATTGACTGACAAAGATGATAGGCACTGAACTCCATCTTAGAGAAAATCTACATTAGTAGTGCTTAAAAGAGAAAAATATAGTAACTGAAATTTTTCTAGACATAGAGGCTGCTGATGCTCTCTGCTCTGTCCAAGCACACCTCTGGAAGATTTGGCCAGATGTATTGCTAATGTCATTTAGTGGCTTCAATAATCCAGCTCATACTGTGCTTTACTGTCACGTCCCTTCTCCTCCCTTTAACCTCACTATTGTAGCTTCATGATATGGGGAAATGTTCATAGTTCTGATGTTCTCATCACATCCAGATTTTGTGCATTTCAGAAAACTGCTGCCTTTATACATATAATTATGTGTTGAAACTGATGGTCAAATTACTTAATCCACTTAGGTGCAGGCCTAAACATGGTAGATGTGGCAAAAGAACTTAATTCCTTTTCCCATTCTCATTACAGGTTGGACAATTACTCCCCATCTTTTCCAATGACATATGACTATAGCAGTCTGCAAGACAGGAGCCAGGGGATCAATTATAAGGGCAGCGAAGAAACATTAGCAACAAATCAAGCATGAAAAAGAAATTTGAGGAATCAGAAAACAATGAGTAATAACAAACCAGTTCAATGTATTTTGAGTTACAATTCAGGAAAGCAAGCAAAAACTGTGCATAACCTATTATGCACAATTATGGTTTCAAGGAAAATTTCTAAGTGTATTGCTGATATGCCTGGCAAGCTTCCTTACAATGTTTAGCTGAAGACCTCAGCAACCATTTGGTTTTTTAATGCTCTTTAGGACTCAGACCCTTGTGTCTGAGGAACTCAAATCTCAACCCAGCCCAAACTGGCTCAAATTAATCCCTCAGACTACTCAAGGAGGAATGTATTCTTTGCAAAAAAGTTATGGTTTTAAGAGCATTTAACATAAAACCTAAGACTGACCTGACATCTTGGGCAGATTTGAACACACTGTTCCCACAACTCCGGAGGAAGCTCTAGTCATCATCATCAGCAAGAAAACTGCTCTGGAGAGCCGGTGATGCCTCAGTTTAAGGTTAGGACATAATTTATGGCACACCTGCCTCTTCTGACACTTATTCTTTAATGGCTTTAGTATCCCAGTGCTCTATGCTCTGTGGTGCATTTAGGATGACAGCATATCTGTCCTCCAGAAAACATACAAGGAACCCACCTCCCTAAAACATATATATGAATCCTTTTCTGGAAACTCAGTGATTATCATGATGATAACACTGAGAATCAGGAGGTGTTTTTCTCTTGGGAATGTTTTATTTCAGCCCTTATATTTTTGATCTGAACTGAATGCTTAGCTCTTTTGAAAAATCCTTGAAGCATCTTTTTTTGTATGTTAGGGAGCTAAATAAATTATAAATCTGTAATGCATTCATACAAGACAAATTTTGACCTGTGCGTATCACAGCAGCTTTGTAAAAGCTGAATCTATTGCCACACATCCTGCTCTGTCTCATTATTCAAAAGGATTCATCCCTAAGCTCCCCAGGGCTTCTTTACACAGCACATAATTGCTTCATACGAGCTGCAAGCCACCAGCAGAATCTGATCCTGTGAAATTGCATTAGTGGATAAAAGTATTGTTTTATGCAGCTAAAAAAACCCAAAGAAAATAAATATGACAGGAAAAAATATGATGTGACCTGAGCCAGTCTTCTAGTTGTGCAAGAACACTCTCTTTCATTTAAAGGCTCTTATCTTGCAACTTTCCAAAAGAAATTGCTACACTTTCAAAGCTGAAAGTTTATACCAAAAAAAAAAAAAAATTAGATGGCATTTAACTTAGAGAAAACATTCCATTGAGTGTTCTTATTATTCATGGATTCCATTTTGACATTTTCTGGAATATAATCCCTCCATTTTTCATTTTAGAATCATTTTAGAGTTTGATTTTTTTCCATAATGTCAACAGTACTTGAGACACCAAAGCAGAGGACATGACTGCTGGTCTTGCAGAAAGAGACTGAAACATTTTAAAAAAGAAACTTCTTTTTTTTTTAAATTTAAGAGGGCTGGACGGTTTTCAGCTTAGAGAGGGAATAGAATGAATTTCATGTTGAAAAATATAAGCTTCTCTAGATCTTTTGAAATGTTTCAAAGGAAAGATTAGTTAAAATCTTTCTAAAAAGCTTTCTAAAAGCTAATGTCTGATAACAAGAAAGAATAAAAAAGATTGGCAATGTGAGACCTGAGCAAATCTGGAAGCGTACTTTGAGGTCTTTGCTGATAAGCAGTGTCTAATGGAGTTCTGTCTTTTAGGTATGTTCTGTGACAAAACCTTCAGATAGGTGTAACCTGAAGATTAAGGTAAGCACAAATCACAGACCCCATCTACCACTGTGTCAGGAGACAGCTACGCAGAAGAATGAAGTGAAGAGAAGAGGGGTCTTTCTTCTCTTCTTTACTTGAGCATAATCATATTAGATGTTGGCTTTGTTTCATTTCAGATCTGTTTTATCAGTTTTGGACACTATAGCTTATCTTCTAATTTTCTTAAGCTATTTTAAATTAAATATAATTCAAATTTTCTGGAAAAAAAGGTATTTCCCACCTAATGTATATAGAGCCATAGCAGCTCTATACATTGAGGCTCTGGGACATCTTCGCAGTCCATCATCTACTGAAACAACTAAAGAGTGCCCAAAGGATACAAAGGATGCAGTGTGAGCTGCATAGACCTGTTGAAAAATGGAAAAATCACATGGGTCAATAAATGGAGAAATATCTTCTGGGGACCACTGGTGACACCAAAGGTGATATTTGTACTGTGACACCCTGAATTTCCAGGATGGCAATGTCCCTAATCCAGAAATGAAAGGGAAGGGCTATATAAAAAATGCTGGCATTTTATTTCTCTGAGTTCTATGTATTTAGCTTAGAGATCCTGGGCATAACAGGAGGTCATCTAGACATTTTTGTATCTGGTGAATGAATGGTGTGTTGACTAATATAAGCAGCTTAAGTGTTAATTAGTGAAAGAGAAATCAAAACAATTCCATTTCCATGCACAATATTCAAGTTGGTTATCATTCGTTTTATGCTTTGTGTAGTAATATCTCTGACAGATGAAGCTATAAGAATATCCTTGAGGAAAATGAACTGGACAATTTTGTTATTTTGAATGATACAAAATGACCATTTTAAAGAAAAATCAGAAATTATATAAAGAGGAATAGAGGTGAGAAAATAATATTAGGAATTTATGTAAACTTCCAATATTGAAAGTAAATTTGGAAAAGTAAAAATAAAAGATAAAATCAATATAATTTCTCTATATGTATAACTGATTAAGCATGTGTGCTTGGGAATTTAATTTATTGACAGAAAAATTACGTACTGGTGCTTTAATTAATGTGATGTTAAAAATAGATATAAGGTAGGAGAGTTAAGCATACTTAAGAATATTCATTCAAACCTATGAGCCCCACGACCATCCAGAAAGACAGACCGACTCCCTGCACACTCCACCACTGGCTAGAATCTTGTCATCTTAGTTTAAGCTAAAAGTCGAGATTCTTTCTGCAGCCAGTGGAGACACTGGCATGTCCTGCTTTCATCTCACCCGCTTTAGATGGCTACCATAAGATGCAGTGAATCATGCCTTCAAGACATTGGTCTCAAGTGTCTAAAAAGGTTATCCAGAGGACTAATTTAATTGTACACAACTGCATTTTATAGAGTGGGGGTTAGGTAAGATGCACCTTAACTCATCAAATATTATTGTCGATTATGTGCATATGAGGACCCAGAAATCTCAGTCAATTTCTCCATGTGGCCTATCCTATGCTTGCATAAATGTAAAAATAAATTCTGAAGATTGTATAGTCTCAATATTGAATACAGAGCAAAGAGTTATCGTTATCATCATTTTACAGATGGCAGAAGTAGTTAACTTTCAATTTTTAAAAGAGGAGATAACTCAGATAAAGGCAAAAATATTGTTAATTCATATGCATATTATGCTGTAAGCATCTATTTAGTATATTCACTCTTGAAAAAATAGAAAGAGGTTTTGTAGAAGCTTTAAAGAGCACTGTGCACAGCCAGCCCTGATGTGAGAAGCATGTGGCTTGCAACACTCCCTCTCTGGCACTGTGCCTTACCCAGGGCATTGAGTGAAGGCAACACC
This sequence comes from Strix aluco, assembly GCF_031877795.1. NCBI lineage: Eukaryota > Metazoa > Chordata > Aves > Strigiformes > Strigidae > Strix > Strix aluco. The sequence continues at coordinate 120,193,710 of NC_133933.1, forward strand.
TGGCTAATGTACCATCCAGATAATCCTCTTCCAGATAACTGAGGCTGTAAATACATCAGCATTTTTGTTTGGGGTAGTAGCAAGGTCAGGAAGCCAATCACCCTGATTTCATATTAATTCAGTTAGCAGAGCAGTTCTGATATATTCAAACTAGGTTCATTTCAAAGGCAACCATACCAGAGACTCTACTTCAATTATGTGTCAAATATGGTCTAAATCCCAAAAGAAACATAAGTATTTGAACTAATGGTAGGCAAGCTGAGTCAGCTCTCATCCACATCCATGGTGAGAATGTTTGTTTCTGATTAAATTACTTCTGAATTAAATCCCCCAACCACATACAGTGTACATGTAGGGTCCAGCTGCCTCGCTCTTCTGATCTGCTCCTACTGTAGCAAAGCAGTTCCTACTGTAGACATATCCAGAGCAGATTCTGGAATCACCCAAGGCATTGTATAAGCCATTCCTTCTTTTAGAGTAGGATCAGCTAAATCTTGGTAATTTCTGGCAGAGTGTTTAATATATTCCTAAAAGCTCTACAGCTTCCATGGGCTTGTTTTATTCCTGTTCTCTGTTATTGTCCCTGTTTTTTGTAATCTCTAAACTGAGTCATTCCCATACTTAAATCTGTTACTTCTTTCCACCGTGCACATGGAAAACAAATTATTGACCTCCTCTTTACTGAAGGTTTCCACATACTTAAAAATTGTTAGCGTGCCAGGCTCACCCATAGTTTTTGCCTTGTTATTCTGCACAGACCCAGCCTGTGTAATCTTCCTTAAGAGAAACAAATTAAGAAGAAAGACTCCAATAGTTTCAAGAGTTGAACCCATTTCTCTAAGTCTCGGTCTAATGCTTTAATCACAAGGCTGTCCTTCCTTCCTGACATGGTGACTGCCTTGCAAGGTCATTGTGTTTAGATTAGAAGTAATTCTAATTTTTCATGTGAAGTACTGCTGAGCCTTCACAGGAGGTATTTACATTTGAAATATTCATTTTCAAAATACTTTTTTAGGTTTTTCTTTTTTTCTTGATGATCCAAAACTAATCTTCACAAACATCATGTTTCAGAAAAAAAAACTCAAAACAAAAAACAAAAAAACCCCGAAAAACCCCAACACATAATATTTCAACTGAAAAATGGAAACAATATATTTTTACTCAGTTTACAAGGTTTTTTGTCCAACCAGTCAACATTTCAGTTTTGCCAAAAACTCAAAAACTTGTAGATAGTTTTTTATAAAAAAAGCCCTGGATCTTTCAATCTGGAACTTTAAATTGCAGTTTCTGAACACTGACTACTTTTAATCTATCTGTTTTAAATTATTTTTGCTTTAATGGCTCTATCAAAATACATTTAATGTTATAGGCAAATAGAGACATTCATGCAGTGGGTTTGACTTTGGAGGCTTACATTAACATTGCAATGGAAATTGCAGTTTGACCAGCTTTCATATGCCCTGCTGTTTGCCATTTCTCAAAGTTTCCCCAGCCAGATGAGAAAAGGCACATGGGATATAGCTCCCGAACTCAGAATTATAAAAGAGGAGGTACAATTGGGGAAATAAAAGTGTAATACCTAGAATTTTAATTTCAATTGTCAAAACAATTTACCAATTGAATTATGTTTAGATAACTAAGTGAAGCATCTTGAATTAAAAGCAGGCATGAACATAGGGCATTCTAGGCATACAAAACCTTTTGTAATTGACACAAGCATAGCAGAGAAAAATGTGTTTCCTAAAGACAACTGATTGGAGTGTTTGAGGAATGAAAATAAGTTGGAATGATGTGTACTCATGTAAACTAAGCACATAACAGCCATCTTTTTTTAAATTCTGTGGATTCTTTTGTCTTCTACTTTAACAAATATACTAAGGAAAATGCACAGGTGTTAATCTATAGGTTGACTAGAAGCTTCTATGGGAGACTGATTTTTTTTTTAGATCAGGAGAACAAAAACAGTCTCTTTGGATGGAAGGCATCCTCACAGATAATTTGTGTGGTAGTTCCCATTTCTCAACCCAATCTCAGAGCTCTGCAGTAAAGTCTAGATGCAGAGATCCCCTCGTGAGCTGCATGATGTCCCCTTAAATGTTCTTTTTGAGCAAGCATCCCAAAGTGCAGCTCCATGTGGGTTGCCCTCCTGTTTCGTAATCCAAATCCCTAGGGAAAAGTCAGCAGGGATCGCTAAGGCGAACATCACGGATAGTACCAGAATACACAACATGTCAAGGCCAGCACCAGCCTGCACTCCATACCTGTGGAGTTGCTTGCTGTCATTGCCTGATGGGAGCTGCTCCTGGATCATGGCTTGTCCTTGAAGATCCCCAGCATGTACTATTCCCACTGGTCCTTGGCCAGGAGAAGATACTGACCTGCGACTCATCAGGTCAGAAATGTAGGGTAGTCTGATCTATGAGAAGTGTCCTGTGCTTTATTTAGGTTTATGGTTTAGGAGAAATCAGTGCTTGTGTCGTTGTTAAGTTGTGTGTTTCTGTGCTGACCCAAGAGGTGACCAGGAAGCAGACAGAGACTCAGACACTGTCTCATCAGCATCCTCCTGGGTCTGAGGTGGGAGAAACTCTCCCCTCAGGAGTGCATCCATTCCTATGGAGACTGTCTCCTATCCAGAGAGGAAGATGTAGAGACAAGTTCTACAGAAAGCATGTTTCCCCCCATACACAACGAACGTGAGTAGTATATACAGTCCAAGGAAGGGATGTATTTCTGCATTTGCCTGAGTAAATTAAGCCACAAGTCATTCCTTTTCTTCTTTAGAATAGCTGGTAACTACTCTAGTTGATATTTGTCTCTTATGATGCCACCATTTGTGTCTCATACTTTTTGGGGGCTAAAAAGTTTAAGAAACAAAAATCTGTGGTAATAAGTATGCCATATATTCCTTTCTACTCGGAAGATCCATAAATTCATGTCTTTCCCCCCCCTCCTGGAATCTCTAACCACAAATGAGTTAAATAAGGCACTTAGAATTAGTATAATTACTGCTGAAATGGAGGGAAAAAGGTTAAGGATAGAGCTCCTGCTGAATTTTTTTTCTAGTGCTTTTAAACTGAATATCTATTCTATTTTTACTCATCCTTTTTGTTTCTGCTTCAGCTTCTTATAATTATGGGGCTCTTTGCAAGACATAAATAAAAGCTCTTAGCACACATGGGAACAACTGTGTGTGAGAATAACTGACATTCAAGTGTTTTAACATTTTGTTCCTTGCTACTAGTTCAAAAGCATATCGCCATCCAGTTTAGCACAATTAAACACCTGTTCTGAGGTCTGACTGCAGTGGATTAACAAAACTGATTCTAACCAGAGCTCAGCCATGGCCTTATTTCATTTGTGCATTGTGCTCGCTTATGTTCCTACACAGTCAAGTCTCATTTCTCAGCTTTTTAACTTGCATGAGCACTGAAATTAACTTTAGAAGCAACACTAACAGAACAAAGTCTAGCCAGGCCTGTTCCATTTTGCTCTTTATTGAATTGAGCCACAAAATTGGCAGTTGCATAAGAATACGTGACTAGACTGTCACATTGCGGAAAGCTGTTTGGTATGCATCTCACATCTTCCCCAGGCTTTCTATCACTTAGTGCTGACAGTATGAATGGATGCAAAGATTTACTGACTGACACTGCAAAGTTGCCATTGTCAGGAGAGGCAGACACCCTAATGATGTGCAGCGTTGCTGAACCTAAAAGGGAGAAGGAAGGAAGGAACAGAGAGACATTGTTTCCATGGCTACACAATAATACTTCTTCCATACTTCTTCTTACTGCATTGCCATCTGTGTCCATTCTGCAGATAGCAGTTGATTATGTCTCATTAAAATATTTAATGACTCCCAAGTTATTAGTTAGTGAAGGTTCAAATAGGATTGTGCCTTGTTGTAAACATTACTCATACAGTAATATTGAAAAATATTATATAAAGCAAATAATATCACTCTGTACTTAATTTAACCCTATGTATATCAAGACACCTTGGAGTCTATTGCAATACAATGTCTCAGCAGTGAGTTGTCTGCTCCAGAGTTCCTTGCAACATGTATTGCTCATTACAACAGGGCACTGAACCACAGAGGTTCTTGGGCTGTATCTTTAAGCATCCGGTAGTAATATTACTGACATCTGAAATACAGATATAATAAAATTAAAGTAATCCACCTGTTTAAGTCTCAGCCTTCAGAACAACTCATACTGTTAATTTCCAAGTATTATGTAACCCCCCAAAATCAATAGGTGCCAGTGTCCATACTCAGTCAATGGAAAAAGGTAGGTGTTGCAATCTGCTCTTCAGGAGAACCTTCTCTTTCCTGTAGAGCTCAGGTGTGCTGAAACAATCTTCTAGAGCCAACTGCACACTCCTGAGGGGTAAAACCAGTTTGAGGTATGTAAATTGGATGATCTGACTTAGACATGTACCTTCCAAAACTGCTCAGTAACCTCTTGCCCACCACTCACAGTCACTATTGGCTATCTTACAATAATATAGGCAGTACTGTGACAACTAGAGCAACTATGTACTTGCAGAATCAATATTATGAAATAGAGTAGCAGATTAAAGCAGATGGAAAGCTATAAACATGGGGAGGCAAGGGTATCCAAATAAAGCATCTTCACATTTTGAAGGTGAAGGTGACTCATTTGGAGATTTTGCCTTTTGTGGAGTTCTTTACTGAGAAGTCCTTTTACATGATTCAAAGGATTTGAGTATGTTTAACAGTAGCTTCTTCTGCATTATTCTGTATTTCTTTGGTTGCAGTCCTCTGGGGGCAACAACATTCATTCCACTGACCTCAGTAGATTCAGGAAGGATATAGCTAATATTGTAAATAAAACAGTATAGGTAGAGTTGGATCATTTCCAGTGTGTACATACTCTCTTTCTTATTAAGTTGCTTTATACTAAATGACTTCACTTGTCTCCAGAAATTTAAAGGCATAAGGATGTTTGTACATAAAAGAGACAAATCAGCTTTAGGCTGAAAATGTCAAGAAGTAAAATAACTGAAAGGACTTGAAGAATGTCTCCTAGAGATTATGCATACATTTACAGCACAATTTCCTTTAATGCCACTGGGAAATTCTCCAGTGATAAGAGCCAGAGATCTGCAGTTTTGCTACAAGATATGATTCATCTTTAATGAAGGTATTTGTGGCACTGAAATATAAGTGTCCCAAGAGTTGCAGACAAGACTCACTATTCATTTCCCTGCTGAGCAAAATGAACTTTTTCAGGCCTGATTCTACAACCCTTACTGGTACTGTGTAGGTCTTTAGCTCAAATGAATCATCTCTGCATACAGTGAATCATCTGCTATGAGAGCTGCAGAAGGGGTTCTTAGTTGTCCACTCCCTATTTTGAGAAAGACAGGAATAATTGCTGAATAGATGTCCAAAAAGACCATCATGTGCCCTGAGCCCTACCCTGCTTTTATGGCACTGTACATATTCAACAAATTGATGTCCCTGAATTTCCAAGTTCAAAGATGGTGACACCCTGCAGTGATCCCTGCCTCCATTTGATTAGCCAAACAAATCATAAGCACAGTATGCATTTGTCAGCTGGTATAGAATTTATGTACATAATTTGAAAATTAACATTCAGGTTTGTGAAGACATACGGTATGATATTTTGAGGTTTGTTATGCAGGTTTATGAGCAGTAAGACCATGAGCGTAACAGCAAAATTGGTCTCTGACTGGAATCAACTCCTCAGACAGGATAAGGCTTTGGAGTTAGATTTAGTTCCTCAACTAAGAGACCATTTGCATAGTGTTTTTAGGTCCTCCTGGTCTAAGAAATCTATATGAATTTAAACAAACCAACTTCCACTTCCAATACACATATGTGTAAAATTACTTTCTCAATAATCCAAGGATTAAGATAGCTAGCAGAATTTCATGGAACAACCCCTATAAAGGACATACCTTCAACATATTCAGCACATGCTTACAGTTGCGGCTGAAAAATACAGACATTTGAGTAAGTTACCTTAAGAGAAAACCATGTACAATCCATATTTGGGATGCAAGTGTCACAGCAAAAATCTGATTTACATTTCCAGCCTGAAGAAGCTACATGTCTCCATAGTGAAGTGAAAAGAGCCTAGAGGGATATACATCAAGCAAGAAACTTATTCTTAACTGTTTAATACTTTGTATATACTTCAGAGGAATAGTCTGGAAGGAAAAAAAAAAACCAAACACCACAAATAAAATCAGCTAACCAAACAAAAAAACCCTTCTCTTGAAGGTCTGAACTGTACATATCTTGCTGATAAGGTTATTTAAAAATTGTTACTAATTAATCAGAGACTATCATTCAGTCCATTGCTGGCTGGATTTCTGCATTGCAGTACTGGAAAGCTAGCTGCACTGCTGATGCCTTAAAATAGGTCCATGAGCCTCATTAACATTGTTCCCAAGTAATTATGTAAAATATTTCACGAATAAAAGAATGGGTTTTGAGTCAAAGCCTTTAAGAAAATCAGTGCACATTAGAAAGACAGAAGTGAAAGCAGTATCTAATGAAAAGAAAGCTTTGTTTATGTCCTATAGCATCTTCACAGATAAAAGCTAGTTGACATATTCAGTATAAACCTATCTCCAACAAAGTCTGCTTTGGAGTATTTGTCTCATTATTATGTACTATTAATTCTATAGTTCTCTTTACCACTTGTACAGTCTGTGTTGGGAATCTCTTTTCCTTTTATTCTCCTGTCATGATGATCAGTTTGCGAACCATCACAATCCAAATAATCCAATGACATCTGAACACTCTGCAGTTTATCCTTAGAGTATTAGTGACAGAGGATGTAACAAACTTTTCCCTTTGGGTGAAGTTTTTCTTGGCAGCTGCCAGGCTAAAACCAGAAGAACTTTGTTTAAGAAGGTTGACTTCTTAATTTTCCTGCTCCCCATATTTCACCAACATTTTTCCGCATATGAAATTTAACTTTGATACTCTTGCATGCCATAGGGCTTGATTAGTTTTAATTGACTATAATGAATTAAGTCCAAATATTTTAGAATTTGAGCAAGTATGCCCTCAGTTTTGAATTTCAAATAATCAAGCTGGGAACACTGAATACTCTGATTTGGATTCTGTCTATAATATATTCAGAATAAAAGTAAGAAAGCTCAAAGAGAATTAATGTTGAGTCACAGTGCCACTTCTACTGGTATCTTTCAGCCTGTGTGTTGCAAAACCTGAGATTCCTTTAGGATTGTGACTCATTATTTAGAACATGATTATTAGAATGGCCTGATTCAGACTAAAGGTCTATCCTGATTCCAAAAGTTGACTAAAGAAGACTCATGTTGATTACAAACACAAAGCAAGAACACAGGGTACTTTTCTGTAACATTTTCCCAGTCTCTGCTTTACAGCACGAGAATTTTAAAAAATGGAGGTAGTTTCCATGCATTTAGTAAACCCAATGCATTTCTCTTCCAGGAAATTACTGCAGCTCCTCTAGAACACATGCAAACTGTTGGAATCTCTATCCTTATTTATATTTGGAAAATCTGGACTAGATTTTATATATAACTCAGGTCCTTTGGGTCAGAAAAAGTGAAAATTATCATAAAAATAAACGTAGAGTTTCACCCACTCTTCCAACTCCGTATTTATTAGAGATTTGGATACATTGCACCATAGATACAAACATACTTAAATTAGAAGGGTAATCATAACTGTTCAGCTATAGCCACACCGACTTTAACATATGCTGTAAAACATAGCCATGAGTTCATAGGATCATGAGATCTCACAGGTGGGCAAGGACCTTGGGAGGTCTATAGTCCAACCACCTGCTCAAAGCAGGGTCAGCTATGGGGTCAGACCAGGTTGCTCCAGGTTTCGTCCCCACGCCAAACGTGGGGATGCCATAACCTTTTTGGACAACTTGCTCCACTGCTTGGCTTTCCTCCAGGGCAAAAAGTTTTCACTTTTTAGTTTACTTTTAAATTATGAACCTCTCCTTGTTCAACTTATGCTCAGTTTCTTGATCTCCAGTTGGTGTCTAGCCCTGAAACTATATTATATGGTTTTGACTCACCTTTTTTCTTCACTGTTCAATGTAATAAGAGTTTATTTGCTACGGACTGGATAATTTCAAAAGACCAATGGTAATTCTGTATTTCTGAATATTTAATTTCTGGAAAACATTTAATAAGTTTATTAATTTTTCATTCTAGGCATTATGTCACAAAACAGTAGACTGTTTTTTTTGCTTTGGGTTTCAAATCCAGTTATGGCCACTTTTAAAGCTACGAGCATGGAAAACTGAAAGACTTGTTTCATCCTAACTAGAACCTGCCACTGAAAGAACATAATCATCTCCTCAGGAAAGATTTTGCTTTAAATTTTCATTCTTACAATACAAACCAATGTGGTATTGTATAAATGAAATTAAAAAAAGAAAAGATTGCTTGTAGTTTGTGAAATGTATGTGGTTTAGCCCTCATGATAGCTGCTTGCTATGCAGATGCTGATAGGGCCAGCTCCAGACACATGTGGAGTTAACAGTTATCTTGATCAGCAGGCTATGATGTACACCAAAGAAATAGGGCTGCAGCATGTCCAAGCTCAAGCTAACTGTTGCTCTCTAGAGCTGGGGTAAGAGCCAGTGTCATGCCACAGAAATAGTTACTGTCTCTAACTCTCAGTCTACCCACAAACAGAAAGAAATAAGGCTCCCCAGGACCTTCTTCCTCCCTCAGCCCTATTCCTTCCCCTTTCTGTATCACGCCTCCTCTTTAGCCTGTGAGGGAGGAAGACCCAGCTCTGATCAGGCCCTGGATCCTCAACCCTGAAGCAGCAAGATTCAGTTTTGCTTGCAGTGCTGACAGCAGTGAGCCAGCTCTGTATGTAGGTCATGGTCACTATATTTATGGTGCTGACCTCAAGGTAACATGAAGAAATTGTTTGGATATGTAGAGGACTGATGTTTCTTTAAGAAGAGCAGATATAGAATGCCTAATTAAAATGAAATATGTCAACTTGGGTCCTAGACAAATGTGAAGCAGAAACTAAGATGACATTGCTTACTTCTTTAAGAACAGCAGTCAAACTAAATTTCAGCCTGAATTTAAAGACACAAACTCTCTCATTTTAGAGGTGTCTATTTAGGGATGATTGTTCACCTTCTTTGGCAGTTTAATATTTGGCTTTATTTCTCATCTATATCTTGTTTTAGTATGAGAGTTCCTCTAAATAACAAAGTTGACCACAGGGAAGTCTATTAAGAAAAGAGATACAGTAAAAAATGTCAGACTTAATGTCCTTAGTCCTTAAGAACAGTAAGTTCTTAAGTACTTAAGTACTTAAGTAAAAAAAGTAAGTCCTTAAGAACTTAGTCCTTAAGAACAAACTAAAACTAGAACAATCAAAAATGGCATAATTAGTACAGTTTTGTTCCATGTAATGCAAGATTTATATGAGGGACATTTTCAAGCATACATTTCACCAGTTCTGTGAATTACAATCCAAATGGCTCCTAGTATCAGGATATCACACAACATCGAAAACCAGCATTGCTATGAATTTGTACTGTAACTATTTGCAGATTCCCCGATAAAATCCCCTTGGGCAACATACGCTTGTCAAGAGTATAAATAATCTGCAGGATGAGTGTGTTTGCATTAGAAAGTCTTCCAAGCCTATGTAACTTACGTGTCTGCCTACAAATAAAAATTTTTACTAGCAGAAATAACTGAATAAGAAAAAAATATATTGGAAATATAAAATTTTAAAAATACACAAATGCACATACATATATATATATACAAATTATGGCCAACTAATTTGATAATTATGCAACAAATGAGAAATTAGTAAATGATTAGGAGGACAGTGCTTTCAGAACAGAGAGGAACCATCTCACCTAATTTCAGTTATCTAAGAACTGACTATATAGCTTCAGATAATTATTTCAGATTCTCTGCAATTAAAGGGAGAGGGAATGGTGTCTTCATCCTCAAACAAGTGGAATATATCACCTTCTGGAGGCACCTCTTCTTATCCAGACTAGAGAAGAACAAGACATAGACAAACAATAAACATAGACTAGGCCATGGGACAGGTTTCAATTCAGGACATTTAAATTTAGATGTCAACATAAATTAACTTGCCAGACTAAATTTAGCTTGTCCAGAAGCATAAAAGCTGTCTAGGCTCACATTACAGTCAATGAAGTTATAATAAACATAGACACAACAGTCTAGAGCAAATTCAACTGACCAAGTGAATTCAACTGACAAGCAAATTCAACTGACCAAGTCAACAGTGGTTTGGGTCAATATTTGCCTGGTCCCCACTGACTTTATTAACTAGATCTCTATAAATTATAATGGCAGTTTAGACATGTGGTTTACCTATAGACACATATATAGGGACAAGAAGGTGAAGTCTCAGTGTGAACCCTGTCAGTGCCTTTTTAAATGGCTAAAACTAGGTGAGATGGATCACATAAAATGAATTGGATTGCTTTGGGAAACTCACCTATTTAAACAAAATGAAGTTGAAAGGCAACCAATAGGAAATTTAGAACCCTGAGAGTGAGGAACATCGGCCATATATATTGTGTGGTGAGCATAAGCACTGCTTTTTGTCACTGAAAAAATAACTTCAATAGTGAATGCTACTAGGCAGCCTATAGTTGGGTATATGTGTGTAGCTAGATGAATGTCCTAAACCAAACTTTTGAACACTCAGGCCCAGGCCTGCTACTTACTAGGTACAACTGGTAGGGACTGGCTGTAAATTTTTGTAACACCTGGACTAAATGTAACTTACACATCCCAAATCTTCCAGTTAATGAAGAGGTATGGGACCGAACTACCAATTAATTATGAGGCAGATCAGACATTTGTTTCTGCAAAGTTTTTCTATTTAAACTGGGGAAACTGGGGTCTTGGGATCTGAAAGGAAGAGGCAGTGCTGGAAAGAAAGGTTTCTGAAGAGAAGAGGTAGTCTTAGAAAGCAGAAGGGTGCCTGGAAAGAAGGTGAACATGCCATCTCGAGGACAGGTCATGAAGATGTATGGAGTCAAATGCTGGGGAAGCCCAGGGATTTTGGCCAATAACACCTCAAATAGGTAACTGTGAGGAGCTGCACAGCAGGAAGCAGCATGACTTTCTGTCCAACCTTCCAGGACCAACAGTTATCTCCCTGCTGGGGAGAGAAGTCAAGACCTATGAGCATAGTGCTGTGGGAATGATTGAATACTTGAAATAAAGTAGGATAAAAGCTTTCATCTTGTTAGTTCTAAACAAACTCCAGCATCTAGATCCACTTCACGTGGTAACTTACTCTGTCTTAACTGTGACAGTTTGGAAAACAGCTATTAGGAAAAGGATTTGTATGGTTAGTGGACAATTCAGCATGAGCTTGCAGTGCACTTTTGTGATTCAAAGGTATAGTGCAATCACACAAAATCAGCAGAAAACTATATAAGATCCAGGAGGTAATATTTTTATTTCTTTTTATAGCATTGATAAAAACAAAACTAGGAAAGGATGCAGAAAAAGAGTGTGAAAATGATTGGATGATAGAAGAAAGTGCCTCCTAGGGTGAGACTTAAAGAGCTCAGTTTACCACTGATGAGTGCTTTTGTAATGCTAAAACATTCAAGTACTGAAGAATATACCACTTAATGCTGGATGCTGAGTAGTTAGAAACAAAGCACATGCTGTTTTATGGGGAGGAATGCATATATATACTTATGAATATATATGTCTTTGTATATATATTTGTGTATGTATCATATACGTTTTATTTATTATATGTATAATGAACCTACTGGTGGAAACAAACTTCTGAAGAGATGACAGTTTTCGACCCCATGATGTCTTCACAGCAAGGTCAGATATTTCTTGAGGTGATACTTTTTTTTCATACTGAAATCATCGATCTGTAGAGGCAGTAATTAGGTAAAACCTAACAGCTTCCAATATTTAAGCTTCACTGGACTCCTTTTGTTCTCACACTTTGTGAATCTGCACATGATAGATAGATTTGATACTCAGTGGAAACGTTCTACAATGGCTCTTAATTGGACTTTAGACATGTAATTGGAAGTGAAAACTTCCAGTGACAGGTGGATAAAAGCATGAAAATTCACAACACCTTGCCCAGGCTGGTTTGAGCATCCTTCCCTGGGGTGCTGCAGGGAGTAGGCACCCAGTGAATGACAACTGGGGGAGCAGGAGGGACCCCCCAGGTGTGACCTCAAGGGTGGTTTCTCCCCTGCATGTGTCTGAAAGGTGGCTGGCAGCATAGTGGCCACACCTAGCACTGGAGTACCAGTGTCTCCCACCGGAGGGGGGTTGTCGTGGTTTGAGATCAGAGGGCAACTAAGCACCATGCAGCCACTCACTCACCTCTTGTCCTCAGGAATAAGAAGGAGAAAATAAAGCAAAAGGTTTAGGAATAAAGATAAGTACAGAGAGAGATGATTGACCCATTATGGTCACAGGCAAAAAGACAGACTTGTGTCACAGATGAAAGTATTAACACGGTAACGATTTAGCAACAAATCAAGATTTATTAATGACTAGCAGCACTTAATCATTAACCCATTTAAAGATTTACAAAATAATTCAGTAAAACATAATTAAACCAGCAATTTAACTACCGATTAAAAAATGACAAGACTCACTCTAATTTACTATATGGTACCTTAAATCAATACATATATACATGTGCATTCACAAACACAAGATGTACAAACACACAGACAGACAAAAGTATTCAGAACCAGTGGAATATGTACGTACTCATACTCACGAAAGTAACTTTGTATACCCAAACACATCGGTAAGCAGAGAGAGAGTGGGTGAAAGAGAAGCTAAGTCAAAGTTAAAATTTCTGTCTTCTCAAGTTTAGAGTAAATACAATGCATCAGCATTCCTCAATGGGTGGTAACTGAGACTTGAGTGGGTTGACTTTGCCCTTACCTCCCATCAGCTCTAACAGCAGATGATAACTTAAGGTTTTCTGGTACCTGAGAGGCATCCCAGCTCAAGGGAGGTGCTGGTCACAGGCCCACTGTGATCCAGGAGAGCTCAAAGGGTCTCACTTGGGGTCATTATTTATAGGGTCCAAGATAATTGACTTTTGTCAGGGACTTTTCACTCCAGCCCAGCTCGAACAATGAAGTATTCTGGTGTCTTCTACCAGTTGTACAAGAACTTGATGGATGTGCAATTCTGTTATTGTTCTCCCTCAACCACATCCCAGGTATGGGTGTACCAGGCTGTCAGGAGGTTATGGGCTATTACAACCTTTCCCAAGTGACAAGGAGAGCAGGAGACAGGCTCATCAAGGGGGTGCCTTAACACTCTGTTTACTTCCATTAGCAATTCTTACCTCCCCAGTTTGGTATGTGGCCCAGGAGGGAGGTTGGAATCACATCAAGCACTGAGCGGCCCAGCAAGGAGAGGGGCAAGGAGGCACTGCACCACCACAAATTGTTAGGAGCAGAGAAAGAACATAAATTTAATTCAGACACTAACAACAACACTTAACAGACAGAGTAGGACAGTGAGAAGTATTACCACATCTTGAAAAACGTCTTCCCCCCACCCCTCCCTTCTTCCTGGGCTCAGCTTTGCTGCTGATATCTGTACCTCTTCCTCCCTGTCAGTGGCGCAGGGGGCAGGGATGGGGGGGTGCAGTCAGTCCTGCTGCTTCTTCCTCTTGGGGTGGGGAGATTCTCCTCATATTCTTCCCCTGCTCCAGCATAATTCCACTCTCAGGTGACAGTCCTCCACAACCTTTCTCCAATGTGAGTCCTTCCCATGGGCTGCAGCATTTCCCTAGCTGCTCTGGCATAGGTCAGCCCCATGTGTTACAACCCTCCCAGAGCCGAACTACAACAGCGGGGGCTTCTTCCCACAGAGTCACGGCCTTCTTCAGGCACAGCCGCCTGCTCCAGTGTGGGGTCCTCTGTGGGCTGCAGGTGGGCATCTGCTCCACCAGTGGCCTCCATGGTGGCAGGGGGACAGCCTGTCCTCTCACCACGGGCTGCAGAGGGGCTCTGCACTGGCTCACCTTCCCCGCCTTCCTCCTCCTTTCTTCCACTCACCTCAGTGTTCACACAGGTGTCCTCTTCACAACTCTTCCTCACAACTCCAACTCCTCCTCCTAGGTTCCCCTTCTGAACTACGTTATCACAGAGGTGCAGACACCATCACTAATTGGCTCAGCCTTGGCAAGAGGTGGGTCTGACTTGGACCTTCAAGAATTTTCTCACAGGGGCCACCATTGTAGCCCCCTCCTCCCCTACCAAAACCCCACCACACACACAAACCCAGCACAGGGGTACAACTATGGAATGTACTCCCTGGAGAGATGCATGTGACTGAAAGCCATGCAGCCTGTGCAAGGATGTGTGTGTGATTAAAATTAGTGAGGATTAGTTACAGCAGGTATTTCAAAGTCTGCAGCTGTTTGTTCTCATCTTGTGTCTGTAGTGTGGCAGTTTATCCATTTTACAACCAAAATGGATCCTGCATGCATGTTTCAATAATTGCCAGTAAATTATGTTATTAACAGATCAATAAACTTCCAATTCTGATCTGATTCTGTGTGTGTCTGTGAGTGGCACACGGCTATATAGGTCCCACCAATATAACACACAAATGTGTGTGTTCGGGCAATGTACATTGTCAAAACATTTGGGTATCTTTTACTATATACATGCAGAAAAAGCTACTGAGACCAGTCATATATTTCACATAATCAGAAAAAAAAAAAGACTGCAGATGGAAGCCTGTGTGTGGATCATAAAAATAACTCAAAAAAAATCTGATGGGAAGGAAGTTTAAAATGGATGACTAACCTCAAATAAAGCCACCTTGAAGGACACTGAAGTGGTATTGTGGTACCACAATATTCAGTGGTATTCAATTGTACTGAAGGACAACTTTCTATAAGAAGTGTGCTTACTAATGTAGAATTAGTGCACTTCTCTTTTTACTCAGTACAAAATTACTTTCTTTGATTATCCTCCCACACTCCTTTTAAAATAGGTCCATGAGTTATAAAGCTTCTAAATAGCTAGATTAGGTATTTTTAAAGGTCATAGTGACATCTGAAAATAGTCCCTTAACATTTTTTAATGTTATGGAAGCTTAAAATATTACATTGGCATAGGAAAATAACATAATTAAGACTATCAAGAGAGGTACCTGATAAATAAGCATAACCTTAGAGTCTTTTGTATGGATTTTTAGTGTCATAAAACTGAGCGAAAAAAATCAAAGATCAGTTTTAGTAATCTCAGGTTTAAATTGAAAAAAGTCTTACTGCAGTTTAATGAAGATTTAAAATTAAAAAAAAATAATTAAAAATCAGTGTTCTTTGGGTCTCTGTTAAGGACAGAAAGGAAAAAAAAAAAAAAAAAAACAGGTAAAAATCCCTACAGTATTATTTCGTGTAGCTTCCCTCATCCTTCTAAATACCAAAATTCTTTACATAGACCAGTAATACAGTTTTGGAGATACTGAAAAAGAAATAGGAAATCTAGAAGATACCTTTTTCCACCAATCTGAAATGGGGAGAGACTGTCTCTCATTAGCCTTCGGTCCCTCAGTATATTCAAATACATGCTTAACTTCAAAACAAAAAAAAAAAAAGTGTCATTCCCTTGGTCTGCCTTAGCACACTGTTTTATTTAAACCCCTGGTTCTTAAAAAAATGAAGCTGAGCTCTTAAAAATGGAGATTGTTAAGGGCTGTCTTGGTTAAACATGTAACCACTCGGCTGGTGCCATAGCAGCAGTATGCAAGAGCTACCAAGGATCCTCTCGAGATCATAAGGTTCATCCCACATCATGTCTAGTATTCAGGTGAGGGTTCTGTTCCTGTTCCACTAAGCTAGACTCAGGTCTGTGTTTCAGCTGTGCAGTTTTAAAGCTCACCTGTTGCTTTTAGCCCAGACACTGACTGCAACACTGATGAGTCCAGTATCTCAAGGAGATAATTGATGGTTTGGAAATTTTTTCCAGACATCAGTAATTGATGTGCCTAAATAGAATGTGCCTAAATGATGATCAGTAAATGAAGTGCCTAAATAGAAAACATGTGTTCCTATTTCCCTGAACAGAAAACATCAAGAAAAGGAATTCTGGTGCCTAGAAAGAAAGGAGGGATGCAGCTTTTCAGTAGTACACTGTATAAAATATGCTCTAAAAAAATCAAGTTTCATCAGATTGTTTCTAATACTTTAATCCTACATACTTTGATATGTACTGCATTTAATTATGAAAATGGCAAAAGATATTACTCTTTTAAAGACAGAGAGTAAATGCAATTTTGTTCTCCCCTAGACCGAGAAGATGCAGGAGTTCTTAAAATGCTGGGGAGCAAAGAAAATTGGCCTGTGACAAATCTGACTAGATTTTTGTATGAATAGTACTACAAATTAAGTAGTACTACAAATTATTGTATGCAATTATTATAGGAATGGATTCAGCCCTGATTTTTTTTAAACTATTTTAATCCTCATACATATGTTAATTATTTATACCTGAAATTGTTAAGGGAACATAGAAAAGTGAAAGAAACAGGCCTCTGGGATTTTCCTATTTTACTCTCTGCTAGAAAGTAATGGCAAACTTCGATACTTGAGATGAGCAGTTATTTAAATCTGAAAGTAAAAATTGAATTCAGCTATATTCTATCTCCACAATCTAAAGGCTACCTTAAATTTAACATATATGCATTTCCAAATCTTTAAAAAATTATGCATTCATTATTTTAAATACTCTTTTTTTCACTAGAAGATTGTGCTAATAGAAACTACTTGTAGTGGAGAAATGCATCATAAAAAACCGACTTCTTTCTTTCTAGATATTGAATGTTAACATTCCTTCAAAATCAAGCCATTAAAAGCCACTTTCAGTGGCTTTAAATGTTCATTTTCAGTTTCTTTCTGCTTACCATAACCAGTAAGAAGCAACTATGGTTTCTTACACCTGAAAGACTGAACACCAGAAAAATGTATTTCATGCTGCATTGTCATTGCTTGTCTCAGAGTACACATTAAGCTGCAGAGGTGTTACATTAAGCTGTAGACATACCAACTCTGCCTATAGAAAAGGTACTTTTATAAAAACTTAATAACTTTTTTATATTGCTTCTAGGAATTCATCAACAAGCAAAAATTAAGTTCTTGAATATATACTTCTTGTGAAACATTCATTTATATGAGTAGCTATAAAAGAAGTCCCTGTAACAATTAGATGTGTTAGTACATGTTGGTGAAATCAGAACACTTCATTCCAAGTGCTTGCAATTGCTGGGAGGAGTTCAGATCCATGTAATTGAATTTCACCCTCTTATGGTAAAAAGTCAAAGTCAAGAGTTCCTTCAACACTGAAACCAGATTCCAGAGGGTTCAGCTATTCCAAATATGTAGACTGGTCTAGAGGATATGATCACCTTACCAACAAGCGTACCAAAATATAGTAAGAAGCCTGAATAAAGATTCAAAGCTGAGGAATTGATGTTGTAAACTTGTTGACTGGCCTTTAAAACTAAGAGATTGTGCACAAAAGTAGGGTGGGGGTTTTTTGTGGTAGGTTTTTTGTTTGTTTTAAGTTGAACAAAGAGGGATCCACAGATGCTTACTTATAAAGTATCATATGCATGTGTTATCATGATTCTTCTCTTTAGCTGACTTTGAGAATTAGTTTATCTTATTTACATGGAATTCTTTTCTCATGGAAATGTTCTTATTGAATACAAGGACTAAGATAAGCACATAGTGGTATGTAAACATTATTATCTGATTCATTCAAGTTCATTCTCTGAATTCTTTCTCTTCTTGTTTTACGCTCTGGGCATATTTGTTATGTTAGACATATTCTGTTACACAGCAAACAGCTATGTGTGCTGTGTAACAGTTATTGATTCCATCTGTTTTTTTGAAATCATGGATCATCCAAATGTTAGTTAAAATCTGTTTGTTATCAACAAACTGGTTTTATGAAGACACAAGAATGTCTTTTCTTTGTTAAATACCTCAGTGATGTCTTGGAATGCATAAAACAGGTACAAAGATGTTTTTGAATGCGAATAGAATAGTAATGGTAACAGCAACCACATCTTTATTACAGCATTGTGATGTCACCTATATCTATGTGGGTGAAGGCACTATAGACAAACAACAGAAAGTGAGGAAGACAGATATAACGGACAAAAATAATTATGCAAAGGACCATGAGCTAATACACAATTTTGGTGAATGCTTCTACTATATAAACACATAAACAGTCAAACACACTTACGACTATCTTTATGGTCTACTGTCATTTAAATTTGTGGGTGAAAGATTCCATTAGTTTAATGAATGGCATATTATTCTTACCTGCAGAACAGACAAGATTTGTTGATCTAAGCATGATCACCACTGTGTGCAAAAGAGGGAGCTTTGCACATATTGAAGAAAGTGTTAAGGCTGCATTCAAAAAACTTTTCCTGCAGTTTCTATGCAGAAGAGTGGGTTATCAAGGCTGTTCATATTTACCTACAGGGACCTTGATTATACTAGTTATGGCTTTTTAAAAATTCATGGAACAGGACTGACTTGCAAACAAGATAACAGACCTCTTTGAAGGGTATTTGCCTTAACTTCTGTCTTCCAGCAAGGTATTGTAGACTTTGTTAATGATGTTGTCTCTTAAGGGATATCAGGAAACTGCATCTTGTGGAATGCGTGTCTGTGTGTATTGGTGGTGATGGGATGGATACTCCTGAACTGATGACTACATGATGACTGGAACAGCAGAGACCTTGGACATGGTGATGCTCCCTCCTTGTCTTACATCTATATGATGAAGCACATAAGGCAGAGTCTTCATTGTTAATATGGCTCATGACAGTAATGAAAGTTTTCCTTTGTCAAAACAGACCTCTTGCTGCTATTATGTTTTAGAGCACAATACTATAGTAAGCATTTTCTGTGCTACCAGTAACAAGACATTTGGCCCATTGAAATTAGAGAACTGTAATATGTTTGGTTTTTAATGGTCACATGACAGAATGAAAATACTCAGACCAATCCAAAATTATTTTTGTTTGGTCTAGATATTCGAAAGAAAAGACTGTTGGAATTGCTTGCATAGAATAGTTTCTATTAAAGCAGTACAAGTTATTATTTTGTAGCCTTTATTAAAATTAATTTATGTACATTTAATATTGAAGTATCTTTTCCAAGAAAAAAAAAATTTTTTTCAACTAACGTGTTTTGACATGAAAACAATTTTTCCCATTGAAACACTTAGATGAACTGAGAGGCTGTTTCAGTCAACCCAAATGAGTATTTTGCCTAAAGAAATGGTTTCACCTGACAAATTTCACCCATTAAGGGTTAATCAGACATCAGGTATTACACCAATAGAAAGCAGGGAAACACAGACACCGTTACAGAAGGGATATATTTTGAAAAGATGCATATGCAAAGGGTGATGTGAAAAGGTACAGGCTGGAAAGGAGCAAGTCAGTTATGTTCCAAAAGGACTCATGAGACACTGAGAAGAGTAGAGCAGGCAAAGCCAGGGGACAGCACAGCAAGAGGTGAGGCTGCATATGCACTAAACCATAGTGCTCTGATGAACCTCCTGTTGTGGTGTTTAGCAGTCAGCCATATGTCCATGACCATTTGTATTGAGTTTATGTGGCAAGACTTTGGTAGCAGGGTTGCTGTAGAGGTGGCTTCTGTGAGAAGATGCTAGAAGATGTTCCTGTGTCTGACAGAGACAATTCCAACCTGACACTGCCCAAAGCTGAGCCAATCAGCAATATTGGTATCACCTCTGTGATAACATATTTAAGAAAGGGTAAAAATTGTTATGTGATAGCTGGGAGAGAGGAGTGAGAATATGTGAAAGAAACAACTCTGCAACCACCAAGGTCAGTGAAGAAGGAGGGGGAGGAGGTGTCCCAGACACTGGAGCAGAGATTCCCCTGCAGCCTGTGGTGCAGCCCATGGGGAGGCAGCTGTGCCCTGCACCCATGGAGGTTAACGGTGGAGCAGATCCCCACCTGCAGCTCAGGGAGGACCCCATGCTGGAGCAGGTGGATGCCCAAAGGAGGCTGTGACCCTGTGGGAAGCCCATGCTGGAGCAGGCTCCTGGCAGGACCCACACTGGAGCAGTCTGTTCATCAAGGACTGCACCCTGTGCAAATGACCCGTGCTATGGAAGGTCTTGTAATACCATATCCCCTGGAAGGGACCCCACACTGGAGCAGGGGAACAGTGAGGAGGAAGGAGCAGAGAGATGATGCCCACTAAAAATTTACCATTGAACAAATATAGCAAATACTATTATTTTCTTCATGATTTAGTACTGTGAAAGGTGCTAATTTCCTACATGGTGCAGATTGTTAGTTAATATACAGATGTTGGCAACAGACAAAACCTTTCCTTATTCTTTTTCAACTGAGCAAGTTTTTTTCCAGAAACATGAAAAGATAGAATAATATCAGCATTCCATGGAGAAAATGCCTGGATAAACACATCATAGCCTGCACATCTATATGGTCTTTTTGACAGTTTCCCTCTTTGTCCACTGAATGGCTAGAACTTTAGAAAAATACGCATACAGACAAGCGGGCTGGCTGGTTACCTACTTATTTATTTCCTTAGGTGAAAATAATGTGGGGGTTTTGGTACTACTTTTTGGAATTCATTTCTACCTTGTGTTTTTTACTCAAAAAAAAATGTGTTTCAGGTACCTGAGTATTATCTGTAATGTTGACTGTGGATCTAAGTGCCAAAGAAAAAGAAATTAGATATTCGATAAAAATTTAAAAGTTCAGTGAGATGATCTGAATGTATATAGAAGACTGTTACTAATGGCAAGAGCTATCCATTAGTCTTCTAATCCCCAGATGGGTATTTTGGTTATTTATAGTAATTTCAGCTGTCCTGATGACAATGCACTTGCCTTCTAGCTTCTTTTTCCTTTTCTCACCATGTATTTATTTTGTGGTCAGGAAGGATATTTGGAGTGCAGTATAAGACCACTGAATTCTCTGAGGATATATATATATTTTTTTTGGCTGATCACTAAATGCTGGTAGCATCTTCTCATTTCCTTTTGTTGCAGATATTTCTGTGTTCTTACATCAAAATCTTCTTTGAAGGGCCAACAGTCTGGAACAAACACCTAAGCCATACTGGGGTGGGAGGGAGAAATTACACTTACAAAGGAAAGACGAATGAACACAGCTGTTTCTGTTGCTGACTCACTGGGCAGCAAATCCTCTAAAATGAGAACCAGGGTGTTAACAGATTATTTCCTTGTTTGTTTTTTTTTTTTTTTTTCCTTGTACAGCGATTAACAAAAGCTTAGAAGCAGTAACATGGGTAACACAAAAGATGAAAGAGAATAAAAAGTGAAAAGTGAGAAAAAACTTTTAATATCCTTCTAAAACAACAGTTAAAAGAGTTTTCCCATTGAAGTTGAGCAGGAAATATCTGTCTAAATATTGTTAGTTTGTTCCTTCTCTACTGATTATGTTGGTAAAACATGATGACAAATTTTTCAAGACATTTAAATGCAGCATATTAATGAGGCTGCTTATCAATACATTAAGGAATGAGGTTTCAGAAGAGGTCAGATTATATCTAATTATACCATACCTAAGGGGAAAAAGCAAGCAAACAGACCTTAAGGACCAAATGATCCTTAAAATAGATCTGGACAAGTGACAGCCTCGCCCAGACAAGGATTGTACCACCGTTATTCTACCCAAGACAGAGCATCTATTTTCAGAGCCAAGAAAAAATATTCGTAGCTCTTCTCGGACTCTCTCCAATCACCTCTAGTCTTCTCCCATGTTTATTGCTGTGGATGCGCATATTGCACTAGATCTGCTCAGAAGTGTTCTTGTGGAAGCAACGGAGATGGAAACTCCGTCACTTCTACAAAAAAAGTGTAAAACCTCTAGAGCAGTGCAACTTAAAGTTGAAGGGGAGAGAGCTTATTACAAGGAGCTTGCACCTCAGTGCTCAGGTTAAATGCTGCTCTGCTTGACCTCCCAGGCTAGAGAAAACTAAAACATAAGAAACATCAGCTGTTCAGAGCCCAGGAAAAATAAAAAAGTCACAAGCTGAGAGGGGTGAGTAAGGATGACCCAAGAGAAAACTTGTAAAAATTAATATCTAATTTTTAAAACTTTCTAACTCAGTATCACTGACCTTTTTCTTAAGTACCTTGGGCAAATTAAGTCCAAAGCTCTTCCCATAAAATTAGGAAATCAAAACAGATAAGCAATCTAATGCAACTGTTAACAGACAGTCAATTCAATGGACTTTTCTGGGATTCTTTCTGCACTTCAAAACAAAAAAAAAGAATCTTTAATAAAATGGAGGGGAGCTGAATTCACTCCCACCTCATTGCCCTAATTTGCCTTAGAATTGCAAATAGTTTCTAACAGAGCACTGAATCTAGTTTATTAGTCCTATATTTTGGGCTTCAGAAGATTGTGATCTGAACTGCGTGGCGTGAGATCAAGTATTTGTAGATAACAGAAGTATTAAATTATAAGTGGGAATGTGTAAGAGGTAGACAAAAACACTGGTCTTCTGCACTCTTGGAGTCAGTGAGTTTAAGCTTTGTCTCAGTGAGCTGCTTCAATCTATTCTTAAGCTTACTGACTTTAAAACCTGCCAGTCTCAACTGATGTTAAGGGCAGTTAGGCATGTGTTTAAATATTTTGCTGAACTGAAGCCTGAGGACATAAACAAAATTGCAATCATTGTAAAGAGTTCCATTTCCTTTTGCTAGGCTTAGAATAGGTTCTTTTGTAAGTGTATAACGAATGAGTATAAAATCTCATCCTCTTATCTGATTTTTTGCTCTCAGCCTATTGGTTGTAATTGGCTGCCCAAGATCAACTGTCTGCCTGTTCTTCCTCAAAGACTGGATCTCAGAGCATCAGTGGTATAATTGAAATAGCCCTATTCAGGGTTCAAGCAAATTTTGTTTCTGTAAACATTTCTGTTTGCTTCGCTCCCATGTCACTGGTTGGCACTTTCCTTTGGAAAACTCTGAATATTTTTTGCGTTAGTGGTTCTTTCTTCTTCATATAAAGTCTATCACTTGACTGCTACACTGCACCATAAATAGACATGTTGTTTCTCTCTTCTCCTAATCACACAGCTCCAATGTCCATATTAAGTTATGTCCTTTATCACAGCTTGTGATGCTTGCATGGGACAGTTAAGATTATCTCCAAGGCAAAACATTTATCTGTCCTTGCAAGGAAGGAGAGAATTTCTGTTAAACTCTCCTGATACTCATGTTCTAGTGTACTGCCTGAACCAAGAACTTGTTAGGGGTGACTGGTGGGAAAGGCAAACCAATGACACAGTTTTCTTAGGGAACAAAACAGAGGAATCATTAGCTGGGAAAAGTCCCAACTCGAGTCCCACCAAGCTAATACAATTTAAGTTTTCAGGCTTATGAAAAACAAGATGAGGGTGACATTGAGTCTCATGCTGTAGAGAAGTGTTGGTACTCAGGAAGTTAAAAAGTGTGCAGTTCAAATAAACACTAAACCAGAGCTTTTTCTGGATATTAAAATCTACTTTCTGAAGCCAGAAATTCTAGCTAGTTTGGCAAACAGGATCTTACACATGTTCTACAGACTAGACCAAGAGTATTTAGTAAACAAGTACTTAGTATTTTTATTCTAGTGTTTCTTTCCTGTGTGTGCTATAAAACTATAAATCTGAGGATAATTAACCTTTATTTTTAAAATGTTTTTGTCACTGAAAAGTCTTGTGAGTAAATTAATTTGGGGAGTACTGGCTGTTCAATATTTACATATGTTGGGAGGCCTGAGACCAGGAGTCAAACCTTTGTCTTATCTGAGCTGCATATAGCTGAGATTCTTGGTCCACTTATCTACTAGACACTTTGGATCTCAGCTGGGCATCATATTCCTGTCCATAAAATTGAGCATGTGGCAGAAAGGGGCTGGGTCATGCTTCCATATCTCCTTTAGGTGGAATCAGTACTCAGGATGTGCTCTTGTATCCACCAAGTTAGATATAGGTTGGTTAGATCATCTGGATCTGAACACTGAGAAGAAAATGCAAGAACTTTGATCCCTGGCCTGAAGAATGCACCCCTGGAGAAAAAGAAATTTAAGAGGCAACTCACCTGATAACCATGAAAACGATCCTCATTTCTCTAAAGCCTTTTCCCTTTTTTACAACTGTTGTGTAGGAATCAATGTGTTCTGTGACTTTTTTTCTGCTAGGTGAGAAGTCATTTCCATTTACTAGTATAATAATGGCACACTCACTCATTACTTACCCTGTCTTATTAACAATAGCAGTTTTTAAGGTGTTTTTCACTCTCTGCAAGCCAAAATTGTGCAACCAGGGTTCTGTGGTTGTTCTTTTTCATTTTCTTTTAGTTATGACTCCTTCTGTACACACAGTTATGTTTGTATTACTTCACCATTACAGGCATTCAAAATCCTTTCAGGTTCCTGGATGGATGTCAAGTGCATTGATTGGCAGATTGCCTTCTTTCAGAATTTTTTAAAATTATGGTATATCACTAAAATAGTTAAACCTTTGAGATACTTCTGCCTGATTTAAAGCCTATTTTAAAGAATTTTGTAAAGATTAACACTGGGTTTTGGCATGTGTTCAAATACTGATCAAGCATCCCCAGTGCACACTTGTAGGAGAAACATTGGCTTCAGTGTGGCTATTCCCAGGCTTGTGTTCAGGGTATTAAGGGTTTTACCATAGAAATTCCACTATCCCCATCAGCTACAACAGGGTCTGGGTTCTGGGCACAGCATTCAAATGGAACTATTCAAATAAACTAAGACAAATGAATGCAAATTCTTAACACACTTAAATTTTTCTCATGTGTTTTTGACATTTCCACAGAACTCTCTCTGACATTTCATTCTCAGAGCTGAAAATGTAATGAATACTCACTCTCCATCCATAAGATTTTATTTTCACTAATACCTGTAGAGATGAAGCCTGGAGAATGTAGTGGGAAGTTGATATGCAGAGAGGTGGTAACTTTTAGGAATGTCACCTCAGCTGCTGTGATTTATTACTTTTCAATCTATTAGCTGACTGAATGGAGGTAAAGGAATTTTTTAAAGATGGTACCAGAGGCGATGTTGCCAAAACCTACTCCTCACTAAAGTGTTCTAGATTAACACATTTGTCAGCTGGTTTAATTCAGTTTTGAGAACACAGAATATAAAACTGAATCTTTCAGAACCTCTGGTTTTGCACAGCATGTATGAATTTTATCATCCTACTTGCCTCATCTGTCAAAGGCTTATCATATTAATATGTCAGTCTCAAAGGGGTCATGTGAAGAGTCACAGAATCACAGAATGACAGAATTGTCTAGGTTGGAAAAGACCTTGAAGATCATCCAGCCTTTAAGTGATCTTTATTAACTGTCCCATGATGACAAGCTCTTTGATGAAAGTTGTTATAGACATGTGAATTCCCCTTTTACAAGCACTGAATTAGCCCTCAACTTCTCACTTTAAAGTGTATTGACAAACCACAAATGGAATCCCATCTGGCCATATGCAGTTGTACTGTCATCAAAATAAAACCTAAAATGGTTTGTAGAAACAGCAGGGAAAAACATGATTTGTTTTTTTCAGTCTACTAAATGAACTGACATGTTCCTGCTGCTCCTGTATATACTTTCACATGAATTTCATTGTCATCAGAGCAGTAAAACTGAGAAAAACAGGGTCCATATTAACAATTGAAAATTTATTCTGAGCTCATTTTTTGTATATGGGCAGTGTTTTTCATCCCTATGCTTTATAGACACCTAGGAAGAATAAATCCGGCATCAGAGCCAGTACATGTTTTCCTCCATTTGTCAGGGAGGTACAGCACAGACAGAAGCAACAACTCACTAATGTGAGAAAGTCAGATTATGAGCAGGCTGTCCCAGACATCAGACACAAAGCTATTATTCTTCTACAATAGTTCTTTAATTCGCTGTCAATAAAGAGATTGGGACTGACTACACTGGCTGGTAAAAAAGCTGAAAGATGTGCTGGACCATCAGTTTTCACCAGCTGCTGCTGAATTTCATAAGAGGGAAAGGATTCATAGGAATGCACAACAAATGTAAGGTTAAGATCCTCTACAAAAGAGAAAAAATATAAAAAATTGAAATTCTTGCTGTAAAATGGCTTCTTTCTCCATTGCTGAAAGTATGTCTTGAAGTATAATTGTATGTCATTCTACTGCAGTTTGATGGTTCTGCTTACTTTTGTCACTAAAAATACTTCTCACATGATAGAAGAAATGCATATTATTTAGTCTTCATTTTATGTAGCTCTATCTTACATGATTGCACCTATTTACCTTTGTTTTCCAGACCTATTGTTCAGCAGTTATTCAATAACTTTATGAAACTGTTCAGCATTTGCCAGGTTTTTCACTTCTCGCCCTTCAACAGTATGATGGGAAATATTATTTTTCACTTCTTCATATTTTATTCATATATAGAAAAAATATGAGGCTGCTGTCGATGCTGGCAGTTTAATATACTTTGTTTTAAGTGAACGATAGAAAATAGTGTATGCAAGGTTCCAAAGGGAGGAAATTTTTCCACTATTTTCTTGACAACCTGGCTTCTAGAATAGCATGAGACTCTTACCAAAACAAAACACAGAGTTTTGATTTTAGGAGAAATGTTGAAAACTCAGATTATTTACCATGACCTCAACTCTGGGACTCAACTCAGACTATTTACCATGACCTCAACTTTTGAACATGAGAGCTGAATATGAGAATCAGAAACTGGAACTAGGAAGAATCTCAGAAGGGACGCTTGGTCTGTCCCTCTTCAGAAAGCAGGGTCAGTCTGGCCTTCCTCAGAGAAATGACTGTGAAAAAGAAGAGAGATTTTTACAAGCTTCTTTATATATAGTGATTTATCCTAGACATACATTGCTGAGTAAGAATCGAATTTTGTTGAATTCAGGTCTAAACCCAAATTACTTCAATAAGTGACATCGTAATGTTAGTTTTGTTATAGAATATTTTTTAAATGCTGTGACTGAAAACAACTCTGCATAAGCATGAGAAATGTGCCAGGTCTTGGTTTAATTCTACTGGTGAGACAGCAGCTCCCAAGATAGCAGCAAATGAGGGAAGCGCAAGGCAAAATTCAGATAGATGCCGAATGGTCCCAAAGCTGACAGCAGCTTTGCAAGCACCTTTGCATTAATGTCCAAGCATGGACACAGACCTGGCCCTCACTTTTTGGCATCTTCATCCTAGCCAGATCAACTGCCATAAATGACACTTTCAAAACGGAACCTTTGTGAATACATACATGATAGGCTTTCTTGGAAACAGTACCAGCAGTAGCTGTCCAGACCTGTGCCTATAGTGCACCAGGTGGCTAGATATTACTGAAGATTTCCTACTCCTTGCCCTAGTGTTTTTGTCAGGGGGCTTCTCCCTTGAGGGAGCTATGGTCTTACTAAGCACAGGACTCCAGAATGCCTTTACCAATACATGTGGGCCCGTACCTCTTGACGTGCTTCTC
The DNA here is from genome assembly GCF_031877795.1 of Strix aluco. Classification (NCBI taxonomy): domain Eukaryota; kingdom Metazoa; phylum Chordata; class Aves; order Strigiformes; family Strigidae; genus Strix; species Strix aluco. The sequence continues at coordinate 120,221,318 of NC_133933.1, forward strand.
AGACCGGGCCTACAAAAGGCTGGAAGAAGAGTAGGAAGAGGGAAGACTCAAGAGGAACCTTCCAGGACTTCTTACTCCCCTCAATGTTTCACAGAGAGTAGTCTCTATGTGGAGGTGGGACAGGGCCCCACATCATCCAATCATCAACCTCTCATCATTAACAAGCTCCTAGTGTTCATCTGAGATCTCAGGGGCAGTACAGCTCAGTACCATGCCAACTACTCCACATTTCTCAAGTAGGTTATTTAGCAGAAGCTGTAAGAACTCCTGAAGGCAGCTTTCCTCCCTGGTGGTTGCTCCTTATTCATAAGCACTTCCATTAACGATGTTGCATCTTATTCCACAGCCAATTACATCTGCTAGATTCTGTTTTTTTCAGGAAGCTTTCCTAGCCCATTATTTACATGTAGCAGATCCATCTTCCCCACCAGGGACTGGATGGCCATCATAATATTCATTTCCAACCTCAGGTTTCCTAGAAGCCTGTACCACTCAACATAGGTATTTAAGCTAGATGCAAACTCTAATATTGCTAAAGGTATCAGGTTTGAAAGAGGACTGAAAGACTCTTTTGTTTGCCTTGCTAGAAGAGGTTCCTGTTGAGAGAGACTTTAAATGGTGTTTGAAACATCTTGGGCTTTACCTTCTTTAAAAATACAGCAGGGCTGTTTTCCTTTGAAAAGCTTTGTTAAATATATGTTTGCCTTGTGTTGTGAGACAGGCTTTCGTGCACAAAGATTTATTAGTCAGGTCCTTAGGTGATAGCATACATCAACTCTATAGTAAAGTTAGTTTCAGGGAAAAGTAAAAACTAAGGGGGAGAGATAAAGAAAACAAGAAAAAGAAAACTTTCCTCACTGGCCATCTGGGAAGAGAAGCAATTGGCATCTCTGATGATCATCTCCCTTGGGCTCCTTTCCAGTGCATCAGGCAAACCCCCGCAACACCTTTCCATAGGGACTATATAATTTTCATCAGGACCCACTCAACCTTCCAATTGTTTTTTGCTTCTGGTGCTGTTAGTGCTGGCTGGAGCACACTTTCACCTGGGGCTGGTGCTGCAGACTAGGACATTGATAAGGTATGTCCTTGCATGTTATTGGGTACCCATAACATAACCCAAAAGCTACAGCCTAAGGGCAGGGAAAAGGGTGATTCTTATTCTAGGAGCAACTGGTTTCCCAAGAGAACCCACCATAAGAGTGCTGTCAGGGTTTGCAGGAGTAAGGCCTTGAGAATAATGAGGGAAAGGCTGTGAATTTAATTTATCTTGACTTCAGTAAGGCCTTTGACACCGTTTCCCACAGCATTCTCCTGGCAAAACTGGCTGCTCGAGGCTTGGATGATCGCACGCTTTGCTGGGTAAAAAACTGGCTCGATGGCCGGGCCCAGAGAGTTGTGGTGAACGGAGTTAAATCCAGTTGGCAGCCGGTCATGAGTGGTGTCCTCCAGGGCTCGGTTTTGGGGCCACTCCTGTTTAACATCTTTACTGATGATCTAAACGAGGGGATCCACTGCACCCCCAGTATATTTACAGATGACACCAAATTGGGTGGGAGTGTTGATCTGCTCGAGGGTAGGGAGGCTCTGCAGAGGGATCTGGACAGGCTGGAGCGATGGGCTGAGGCCAACTGTAGGAGCTTCAATAGGGCCAAATGCCGGGTGCTGCACTTGGACCACAACAACCCCCAGCAGCGCTACAGGCTTGGGGAGGAGTGGCTGGAGAGCTGCCAGTCAGAGAGGGACCTGGGGGTGTTGACTGACAGCCAGCTGAACATGAGCCAGCAGTGTGCCCAGGTGGCCAAGAAGGCCAATGGCATCCTGGCTTGTATCAGAAATAGCGTGGCCAGCAGCGACAGGGAAGGGATCTTACCCCTGTACTCAGCACTGGTGAGGCCGCACCTCGATTACTGTGTTCAGTTTTGGGCCCCTCACTACAAAAAGGACATTGAATTACTCGAGCATGTCCAGAGAAGGGCAACGAAGCTGGTGAAGGGTCTGGAGCACATGTCGTACGAGGAGCGGCTGAGGGAACTGGGGTTGTTTAGTCTGGAGAAGAGGAGGCTGAGGGGAGACTCATCGCCCTCTACAACTACCTGAAAGGAGGTTGCAGAGAACTGGGGATGAGTCTCTTTAACCAAGTAATAAGCGATAGGACAAGAGGGAATGGCCTCAAGTTGTGCTAGGGAAGGTTTAGACTAGATATTAGGAAGTATTTCTTTACAGAACTGGTTGTTAGGTGTTGGAATGGGCTGCCCAGGGAGGTGGTGGAGTCCCCATCCCTGGAGGTGTTCAAGAGTAGGGTCGACATAACACTAAGGTGCTATGGTGTAGTTGGGAACTGTCAGTGCTACGTTAACGGTTGGACTAGATGATCTTCAAGGTCCTTTCCAACCCAGATGATTCTGTGATTCTGTGATAATAACATGAGAATAACAAGGGAAAATCACTGCCACAACAGCCTGGGTGAAACATTGCAGAGCTTCAAGGAAAAGGCAGGCTACAGAACTGCAGCTAAAAGTGCCTTAGCATTACAAAGGTGAAGGCACCTAAAGCACTGAGCAACACTTCTAAGTTTCAGAAATGATATATTGTTCATTCCCTTCCATGGGTTCACTTTTAACTCTTTCCCTGATAAGTGGCTGCAGTCTCTTTTTCTCAACACCTCTAGATGTTGTTCCTTCTTTTCCCTCTGTTTCAGCATTTCTGCCTGTTCTTTTAAGTCGACTGTCTCTCATGTTTAACACATACTTATGCCCTGTAGCCAAAAACCCTGCACCTCTGCTTTGCATTGACAAGTACTTTCTTCCTTGCCTTTAGTGGACACTGTAATACAGAAGTGTCTCATCTCTAACTGCAAGAAGCCTCATTTCTACCTTTCTAATTCTCTGAACAGTAAAGGTAATTTTTCCTACTTAGTGAATAAAGCAAATCTGTCAGCTTTGGAGCCACTTGGCAGAACAGTCCCTGTTCTCTCTTAGCGGCCTCTTTACTAATGAGACACAGCGAGATATCAAACACCACAATACCCATATTGGTGCAAATCCAGTGCAAGCTGCACTTGTGAGCAGCACAGCATCATCATCAAGGACTGTGGAGTGCAGCTACACTATTTACACCCCTAAAGCTTTTCCATTTTACCTTACACACACAAACTGGACTTTGTACACTAGAGACTTACATTGTATTCTAGACCCGTTGAACTCAGAAGTGCAAATAGCTCAGCAGTGCCACGCAGGATCCTGCAGTGAAGTGTGAGCTGCTTTCCTTGCTCTGTTACTCAGCAACAGCCAGTAGCTGATGCAGTCACATAGGACCTTGTCTGCAGGTTAAAAACACTTTCCAAATAAATTGCATTTTTTAGCCAAATACATAGTGGGTATATTTGAAAGCTATAAATGATCCAAAATTACTCCCATAGGAGGACTGGTATGCTGTTTCTTCTCTTTTTTATTGGTGCCCAGGAAGAGCTCCCTGAGTGGAAAGGGGGATGAAATGATTTCATGGATTCCTAAGTACCAGTTTAGGCTTATGAAAGCGCTGTTATATTTCCTCAGTCTGGTTAAAACCAAGAATTACAGAAAACTTGTTCTCCTGAAAGTTTCAATATGACTTGTCAATTAAGAGGTGAGACTGTATTTAATAACACCAAACCAAGATATGCAAGTATAAAAAAAAAAGATAGTATATTTTAAGTCCCAAGAAACAGTCAAAATACATTTGGGTTCAAATTTTGGGGAAAAAAGTTGTCTTTACTAGTGAATTAAATGATGCCACTACCTGAATACATGTTCTGAAATTTCATCACCTGCATGGTTAACTTGTTAGAATGGCAGAGTGTTAGTTAGTTCTCACTAAATCTACCAATGACCATGCAGTTTCCAGGCACAATCCAGGTATTTTCACAACAGGCAGTTTGGGTGCAATCATTCTATAATGAAAGCCTAAAGAGTTTAATAGCATGGGCTTGTCCACACTCTGCCACTTAGTTTCAGTGCTAAAAATGGACTCTATACCACTTATTTCTCATTTACAATTGTTTTCAAGAGACAACAGAGCATTATGTTTGCTATTTTCTCCCATAAATATCTAATGTAGCCAGCTCCCATCTCAATCTTATTTCAGATAAATTAAATAGATCCAGGTCTTTAAGTCTTCTGATAAGGTATTTTCTCAGACCTACCTAAAATTGTGTTTCATTCTTCTGCTTGCCCTCTATTTTATTTTTTTTTTCCTTAGTAAGGACACGAGACATTAGCAAAACTATGGAGAAAGGAAATACTATACTTCCTGAATCCCATTTATACTGAATAATTATTCATTACATAATAAGGGTTTATAATATTCCACTAGTGCCTGAGGGGTGCAATAGGAGTTTCTGGTTGACTTGTTTCTTCACTATGGTGTCTGAGTTAGAAACATTCTTTTTCCAGGATAAATACATCATTTTGTAGATATAGCCCCACTTCACACAGGTGAGCATGCTCTTGGGTCACTCTGTTCCTGTCGTTACACATCACTGTGTTTATCTTTGCAGTAGCCTCATATTTGTGATGTTTAATAAAATGTTTGCAGAACCTCAATACCCTGATAATTTCTGTAGTAATTTTTAATTTCTTAGAAGTTTTCCACTTTCCTGAACTACATTGTTTCTTTACAATCAGAGACATTATAAAAATATGTCTTTACAACAGTTTCTTAAAAGATTTGAGCAAAGGAATATTATGGCAAGCTACACATTTATTTTGAGATTACCTATTATTTAAAGACTGTAAGGTAACATGCAAGTGGTTATATATAATGGAAAGCAGTAGTCTAGAGTCGCTGAATTTCAGAAATGCCATCAATATTGTTTGGTTTGGTGCCAGGGAATTAGGACATCCATGTTTTTGTAATATTATAGTGCTAATCACAAGACAAGTAATACCACAGCTGAGGAGGTGGATTTTAAAAGTAGCAAGAGGAAATAGAATAATCACCATTCACACTGCTAGCAGGAATATGAATGCAGCTTTGCTCATCTGTGTAAACTGGGTGCCTTTCAGAACTACTGTGCTTGAAGGATTTTAACAGCTTTTTCAGGAGTCCAGAAGCAGCTGCTTTATTAGTCATTATTGCTTAACATTTTGGAGGTGTCTTCCCTTATCTTGCCAACAACACATGGCAAAACCATCCAGGTTGAGACTCTTTACTAACCTAGTGACATTTGGGTGTTGATGCTGAGCTGCGATAAGCTACCTGCCCAGAAAGTCCTCATCATCCAGGGATGTTGGCCAGCAACAGGGTGGGGAGTTTGTCATTGGGTATTCAAGTTAGCTTATTTTCTGACCAGCCTGGAAAAACCTATTCCTGAAGAATAGCCTCATTTAAGGTATATCTGCCCATCATCAGTATTTCTACGTAATGTTGTGTTAAGACTGAAAGATCAGATGAGCATTATGCTAGCCTTCTGCAATGAACATGTTAAAGTCTTTCTGCAGAAGTGTTGCCACCAGACCTGCTCAGTCAAGAGTCCAAGAGCCATCAACAATAAGTCTGAGTTATGGGTTCCCATATAATAATTCTCCAGTATAGAATATAGCTGACGTTGTGACTCATGAGCCTGAAAGGTCTGCGGGCAGTCTGCTCAGTGTGATCATGTAGTCTGTGGCTTGCAACTGAAGACCCAGGAAAGGAAATGTCTCACTGGCATTTGGATTCCAGTGATGGGGAAAGGCAGTGGTTCTTCACCAGGTAAGTCTGAGACTAGAAATAGGGTGTTACGAGAAAACTTGAATAGCTGTCTCAAGAGTAACAATTTTATTACTAGCAGTTATTTACTATTTATGGTAAGCAGCTTTTTAAAGACTGAAAAACAGATTGTGGTCTGTTAGGTATCTCCAATGCAACCAAATGTAGGAAAAGACAGTCTCTAAGAACACAGACATTAAAAATAAAATAAAAAGATCAACAATATATCAGTTGTGATGGGGAAAGTGAACTAACTCTGTCATTAGTGCTTTAGCTTGTGAAAAATGTACAAATGAATGCCACGAGGAAGAAATTTGATAGCAAAAGAAAGAAGATGAAAGGTTCTGGGGAAAGAAAAAAAGGTAATTGGAGCATGAAAACACAATCCTGGTAATTAATACAAGAAGGCACAGGTGAAAAAAAGCTTAGAGGAGAAAAGAATACATAAGTCACTCAAGCTGTGCAGAGTCAGAGTGCCAATGAAAACTCAGTAGCTAATGCAGAAAAAGGAAAAATCAAACTGTGGCTGGAGGAACTTGAGATGTGCATTGACAGCACAACTGTGAGTAGGCAGATCTAAAAGACAGATATATCTTCCTTTCTCTGTGAGGTCATGCAAGGACACTGCCAAAGAGAGTGGAACAAAAGGAAGATCTTTAAGAAAAAATAGAAAGGAACAAAAAGCCACTTACTACCCGGCCTACTGATTATAAATTTCTTGAAACCATAGAGTCCATTAAAAATCATAGACAAAAAAATTTCTAAATCCTATTGAAGATAAAATTGTACTGTTCTGAAAACAGCCAGATGACATCTTACTAAAAAGCTCAGAATTTCCTTGTTATTTTCTTTTTTTTTTTTTTTTCCTGAGGACAGAAGACTGCTTCTCATCAAAACAGCAAATGAAATAATTTTGCCCTTCCTACTTTCATAAAAATGTTTGGGTGAGAAGGGCAGAACAGCATTATTCACAGGAGATATTATTTCTGCAATACTGAAGGAAAATCAGATATTATCATGAAGTTAACTTAACCAAGGGAAATGTCAAAGTTTACCTATGATTTTGGCAGGCACTTGTGAATAATGACTGTGTGGAATTGTTATGTATTTTCCCTTTCAAAAAGTTCTTCCCTTTGACATTTACTCAAACAAGGAGAGGGATGAAATTTGTTTATGGAATTATCAGTGGCACCTAGTTATATTTCTTTTAAATCATTGCTATGTCTTAAATATCTGCTATCTGTCTTTGTCTCTTTCTATCCTCTTACCTCTGCTATCTCATCTTTGGTAAGAAGTACCTTTTTTACAATATCTTGGAAAAGAATCAGTTGATTATAAAAAAAATGCCTGATATATATTGATACTTATTAATGTAGGCTATCCATATTTAAATACTCCTACATCAACTGAATCAATGTGGATACAGGAAAATGTCTTAAAACATTTATCCATTCTCTGCAGTGAGGCATATGAGGAAAGGGAATTTTAATGATAAACTGTATTAATCAGTAAACTGTCATTTAACTAGAACTTCTTGTGAAGAAATATTATAGTATGCACAGGAAAGCTGCTGCATGCTTCACATCTGATACACAGATTTGTTATGATATAGCTGACTTAATATGGCACTTGGCAAAAAAGCAGGAAGCCATTTAAAGTACCGTTTAAATCCTTTCAAGGAATTTAAGTAGAAGAAAATAAACAGAATAAAGAATGTATATAAACTGAATTGCATCAGGTAGTTAGTAATATTGTGCATACTTCACTTCAGTTTTCTGTTCTTGACACTGTCAAAGTGCTAATCAGACAGACATTGAAAATAAAATAGGGCCTTGACTGAATATTTTAAGTGAAATGTTGAAGCCATTTGTAAGATTTATTTTCAGGAGAAATAAAACATAGGCATCTACTTACCACCGTGTGCAGTGCACCTACTCTAGCATTTTGGTGTTTTTAACAGTTTAACTTCTAATTACAAGGCAAATACTCAGTTTGGATGAGAGCACAGCACAACGAAGTAAGATGGCATCACAAGCAATTTAAGTTTTATGAGTTAATTAAAGCCTTGAGCTCCATGTGGATGTCAGGCAAGGAATATGACAGCAAAATTTGTGAGAACTGTGTTGAATCTCTGCTGCAAGCTGGGAGACAACAGAAAAAGAGTTTACAGATAGGAACATACAGAAGACACATCACATCCTTGTTTGCTTACAGGAACATTTAAAAAGTGAATTGGGGTGCATTAGACCTGAAGTGGAAGCTGTGAGATTTGGTTTATGTCCTGATATTGCTATGATACAAACAAACTGTGATAAAGTCTTTTTGAAAGCAATATTTGAGATCAGAAAAACTGATGGGTGTGGATGCAGCAGTTAATATGAAGATCACAGAATACATCAGATTTTGTAGCAGAAAAGAAAGCTGGTTTTAACTCAGGTTTATCATTTCCAAAGATATAATTTTCATTTCTAAGCCAACAAAGTTTCTTTCTGGAGACCACAGAATTTTCTTTTTATGGTTTCTTAAAAGATATCTTCCCTCTGTATTAAAGTATATATTTTATTAATTTTGACATGTTAAATCAGTCACACAGCTATGACCAATCACTATTTGTGGAATAGTTTTTACATTACAAATCTCTCGGCTAATTTTCCTGGCTAATTGGAAAGTGTAATGAAAAGTTTAACAGAAGTGTGCCCCTACTGCTAGTTCAGCATCTTGCCATTTTCAAATCCTCTGAAGCTAGGGAACACTTCTTCCAGAGCTTTAGAGCAGTCTCTATAATGTTCTATTTTTATTCTTGCATGGCCTTTATCACTGTGACATCTGACTACCTTCCAGGCCGCTGTTACATGATACCACTACCTTACATCAGTTGCAATGCTCTTACATAATTTTTCTGCTTGGAAGAAATGGAAGAGTGTTATTTTCAAGCTATTTAAAAATTCCTGGTTTGTGTATTTATTTTTAGCCAGAGAGGTGCCTCTTGCACAGGGAAAATGATGCTTTGAAACAATTCTTCATTCCAGCAAGCGCTTATTGTATAACTGAAGACCATTACAAAACCCAGGGCCTAAATAAATGCTTACTCCACAGACTGGGATTCAGTCTGGATATAGTTTGCAGAGCATGCATGTTGCCAGGTCCTGAAATCAGTCCACTATCAAAGATTGAACCATTGGTAGTTATGGGGAACATTTAGTTCTTCATTGACAGAAGTCATGGAAATCCTGGGGAAAAGAAATTACTGATCATGTTCTAGAGAGGTCAAAAGCATGGACTGGGTATTGCAGTCACACTGACAGATCATTTCTGTGAGAAAATTAAGGGGTAAGTCTTAATAAATACATACTAAAATGAGGGTACTTATGCTGAAATGTGATGTTTGTATTATATATTAACAGCAACAGTGTGAGAAAATCTGCATAAGGTACACTAGCAAATTTCAAGTGATTGTTTTTTGTTTAAAAGCTATTCATAGAGTTCTAAGTACTACTTCAGTTTTGCATGCATCACATATTTGTTTTACTCAGAAATTGTATGGTGCTGTATCTTAGAAAGTTGACTGAGAATAATTAACATCTATTTATGTATATTTTATACACAACACTGCAAGGTTTAGTGCATAACTCTGGCCAATGTTTCTGCAGAGTCTAGAATGCAATAGTTCTGTCTCAGTGTCCCTTTACCAGATAACAACTGTAAAAATTTATGTGGTCTCATTTATCATGTGTTTCTAAATGAGTGTTAAACATAGTAGAGCTACAGAAAATAATTATCAATAGCGAAAGTTTCCAGAAACAAGATTTTTCTTTTTTTTAATTAATTCAGTTTGCCTTGAGCCAACCAGTTCTGCAAACTAATTTCACCATCAGACAGACACAGTCATCAAGAGGCTAAGTATGACAATTTGTAAATATAAATTAACTGACCTGGAATAAATAAGAAAAGACAGCAATAAGTTCCCAGAAATGTATGCTTCCTTGCCAGGTTGAAAAAGCACTGAAAAAACTCCCTGTGACTGCTTAATCTAGTATTAGTGTCCAAATCTTGAAGAGCAGAGGTTTGAAGACATTTTTAGACACTGTCCCTATCCCATATAGGCATTTTGTAAGTGCCATGTATAGCCACTGGCATATAAAACATAAAAGCAAGTCCCAGATGTTCCTGAATACCTTTCCCAAAATCCAGAATTGCCCTCTCTTCCGTATCAGCTACTGAAATCAGGTCAACATAAGGGAACATATCAATGAGGAATGATGGCAGCATGGTGCTCACCACCATTGTCAGAGTCAATCTTCTTAGAGCAGGAATTACTGTCCCAGGCTGCTTTTGCCCATTTGGTCAGGAATGAGCTTTAAAAACTGCAATGATGTCCCCTAAGAATTATTAAAGTCACAAGTGATATATTGTATTTTCCTCTTGTTCTACCCATCGCCCGAAGTGAAAGGAATGGCATGCCCTCATGGGTACAGGTCATGGTTTGCTGCCAAGAACTCTCTCTCATGCATGTCCGCAGTTACATTTCATTACACCTTTACACAGTTACATTTCATCACAGCTTTAATTGTACCGAAGTCAAACACCACATAGATTCTATTTTGTTTCTCACCAGACCACCACAGACAAAGAGCTTTTTGGGAAACCATGCAACCTACTTGTAAGCAAAAATATTGTCCTCTGCTTGTAAACAATTACAGCTATTGCTAGTCACCGTTCTGAGTTTGCCTTTTCCAGAGTCTCAGATCTCCCTGATACAGTTGACCTTGAGAAAGCACCTCCACTGAAACTATATTTATGCTTTTACAGTCCAGAGAAAAGCTGCCAATAGCATGATGCTCCATAGTCCATAAGGCCAAGAAGTGGATAAAAGCATAAAGAATACCCACTGTTGCACTTTCTCTTCCTATCCTCTCAAAGCAGAGCAGTAACGGCAGCTACATCATAGAGAAGAGAAGCTGAAGAAACAAAGGCAGTACTGAGCATTCATGATTACAGCCTGCATTGATGGTCCCAGAAAGGCTTTGAGAGAGATTTCCTCCAGGACCCCTATAAAAATGCTCCCAAGTGTGCAACTGCCAGAGCCTCCTATCTGCTTTTCTACCCAGGATGTGTCAGATGCAGAGAACAGTTAGACTATTTCTTTTCCTATAATCTGACTGAAATTTGTAGCTATAGTCTTAAACCATAGGTAGATGTAGATCAAACATACATTATTTTGTAGAAAGTATTATAACCTGCTCCCTCCTCCTCTTGCCTGATGAATTCTGGTAATGTAGAAAACAAATTAGCTTTGAACTTCTCTGGAGACTAGAGGAAATGCTTGCACTTGGTACAAAAGACATTTTCCCACCATAGCAAAGACACAAATAAATAACTGCAGCTTAGTTCCCCTCCCCCAGACAGCAGCTTAGGAAAAAAAAAAAAAAAAAAAAAGATGCTTTTCTTCAATATAAAAAGCAGAAACATAAATAACCAATTGAAAGAGACCTCTGTTCCCTTTCAGAACATGTCTCATGAAAAAAGCTTTGGTCTTTGCTCACAGGACTCCTCAGTCTGCATACTGTCAGCTGTGAATTCCTCTCACTCTCTTTGCTAGCAGTCTCCTGGAATTCAGAGAATGAATGAAAGTTTTTAACTTGATGGGATGGAGAAGAATGTTAGGAACAGAGCTCTTGGATCCTCCAGAACTGGTCACCAAGCCTTTCTTTCCTCTCAAACCTCCCTTCCACACAGCTTTTATCAATGTGCTGCCTAAATTTGTTTCTTAACACCGTTAGTGTCTGAACTTCAACACTCAGACTGAAGATCTGCAAGCATGAGGACTACTTTCTTGTCTCTGTCCTCAGGGCTGAACAACCTGACCACAGTGGAATAAAAGCAGTCCTACTGGGACAACTTTTACACCAGTTTTATCCCACTAGCTGTCAGAAACATAGTATGACAGCTCTTGCAGAGAACTATGAACATGGGTGTACTGAAGATGATTCACAAAATTCCTCTCTAGCCCTCCTGTTCATGAAGAAGAACGTGTTGCCCTTTACACAGCAACTTCTGCAAGTTGTAGTTGCCCCAGAATCTCCCACTGGGGTTCTGGTACATTTCTTCTCCCACGTTGTCTCCCACCCAGATGGCAATCTCTTGGCAGAGCTTTTCTGTTCACTACATGCTATGCAATGTTGTTACGGAGGCTCTCAAAAAAACAACCAACCACCAAAAATTAAAAATTTATTGTCAACACAACTAACTAGCCCTCTGCAAATTACAAATTCAAATGCCTGTGAGAGGAGAACAGACAACTTCCTAGGGTTTAAGAACAACCCAAAACGCAGAACAAAGCACCACTTCCCAGGGTTTAATGACAACCCAAAATGCTCTATCACTCACCTAAAAAGTGAGGGCTCTCAACCTCAAGGACCTGCTCAGGGCAGCGTCCTGACCCAAGCCACCTCAAGGAGTTTCCTTGGGTGGCATCCCGACCCAAGGGGAGAGTCCTTGACTGCAGCGTACTGCTCCAGGGAACAAGCTCAAAATGGCTCCCTCAGGGGACTCCATTGATACCCAGGCCAAATCTGATCTGTGCTCAATAACGGCTCCAATTGGACAAAGGCCCCAACTACCGTGAAGCCCCAAGAATGAAGGCAATCAGGAGCGGCTACACGTCAGCAGCTAAGAAGCTCTAATTTAATTGGGTGGTTGCACCTGCCACAAATGTTCACTTCTCAGACCACCTCTTAGTTTTGTGTATGATGCCACTTTGCTTCATCACCAGCCCTGGTTTGCTTCTATATATTTGTAACAGATATAAACAATGCATTTCTGGTTCTGTCCCTCTATCTTGCTGGGTAACAAAACTTACCTTTCAGTTTTGGGTAGCCCTAGGCCATCCAATATGCTTGCAATAAACGGAAATTCAACATTCTGAGGAAATAGAACATAAAATTTCTTTTCATCTGCAAAATCTTTCACAGCCCCAAAAATACTGCACTACTTTTTTTTTTTTTTTTTTTTTCAGAAATATTTCATATAATCTATAGTGGTAGAAATTCATGACAGAACATCTTCAGGTAGTCTAGCTTCAGCGTCCCACTCCATTCCCCCAACTTTGTATGTACGCCCCATCTCCTATTTTAATGACAAATTTGCAGTTGCGTTTCATATTAAGTTTTACAAGAATAATGGATAACAAGTTTGTAAGTCCTGATATGGATCTCAAGTTTGTTACACACGTATTATACAGCATAGGAGATTCTTCACACAGCAGTAGAGATAATATATACTATCAAGTGTTATAATATAGTTCTAGGATTGTACCACCAAGCTATCAAGCAGTCTATATGCAGCATCTATTAAAAGTTCATAAACTCGTGATCAGTGAAGCTCTAATGTATTATTTTATCTATTTATTGTCTATATTTTTTAATGCAGTTTGGCTGCTCTCATATTTTCAGATATAAAACAAACAAGTAACCTTTATTCCAACCTCTTTCTTAAATATAGATGTCATACATTAGAAAACTTGTTGACCACCATTGGTGACAAATCCTTAGTTGAAACACAATGTCCCAGTTCAAGGGGCATAAAAAGAATGAATGTCCCAGTTTGCCTGGCTTTGCAGTGCAATCTTTGTTGAGCACAGACAAGCTTTATGACCTTTTGTACCTCTTTATTTTTTTGAAAAGTCTGAAGAAATGGCCTCTGCAATGCATGATAAGTTTAGCTATTTTGTCTCCAGGAATCATGGAGTTGTATCTGCCTGAAATTTACTTGGTTCTGGAAAGGGTTGTTGCACTTAATCAGCACAGTAGATTGATTAAAAAAGTCTATTCAATGTGGCTTTGGAAATTAGTCAGATTGAATCCACAAAAACAGCATGTAGGTAATTCACCTGTAGGTAATTCAGCTCTAAGCAGGATCCATCTAAAGGCAAGTGTTCAGCAAGGTTCAGCATCTGCTGCAGGACCAGGGAGAACATGGAGTTGTGGTGGTTTTCACTGTTTAGTCTCATCCCTCATTTGTTGTTTCTGCAATTACAAGGCCAAGCTCATAAAATCTGATATACTGTATTTCCAGACTTCTTTGTTAGAACTACAAAGTTGTCTATACTCCCATAAGAGATAAAAAACATCTGAAGTATATTTGCAAACCTCCTCCAAAAGGACTCAGATGAACTTATTTTCTATTCAACTAAATACAGATCTAGTAATCCACAAACTCAAATCTCCTCATGTTTCTCTTTCAGTGTTTGTTTTGAGACAGGATTATTTCCTCAAACATGTGTGTTTAATTGTGACATATTTTATTAAATTGCTGTGTAGGGAATGTATAGACACATCTCTGCTAAAGATAATTTGTTGCACAGCTTTGGAGGCATAATAATTTTGGGGTTTAGGGCATGTCATGGATTTTTCAGGATCAAGTTTTTAGGGACGGGGATAATGAGATTAATGACATTTTTATCCTTTCTATAAAACATGAAGAGCTTCAAGAGTTTCAGATATTGTCTTGATGCTATTCAGCTGAAAACCTAAAATCTTGTTTCTGCAGAAGAGAGAGGGTAAACATTTCAAGACTAGTGGAGATTCAGTATAAGGTAATAGGGTTTTGTTTGTCTTGTTTTGCTTTGTTTTTTTTTTTTTTTTTTTTGAAGTGGAAGCACAAGAATTGTTTTTCCTCTGAAATCTGCAGATGCCTGTGTAAAAATAGGTGGATATTTAAGACAGGGCAGGGCAGTTTCCTGATCCTCACTGGCTGCACTCACGAGAAATGTTTGCTATCTTTTTTTCTTTCTAAGGCCTTCGGGTTTCTAGGAAGGGACAATGTTGTGTACGCAGGACAGTGCAGCTCTGAGGCTCAGCAAAAAGCATTTAATGACACTGAAAAGGGAGCCAATATTTTTTTGGTAAAACATTTCTAAAACAGCACGTCTCTTTTAGAGTATTTTCTTTATCTTAGGAAGGGTCAGTTTATAAGCTGATATCCCATTTTTAAGAGATATTTGAAGGGGCATTTACTCTGTCCTCCACTTGCTTGGCAACAGTAAGAGAAGAGCTTTCCAAAGCACAGGTCAAAACCTTCACATTTCTGTCATTACATCTCAGTAGTTACTGAATTTATTTGTTTGCTCCTCCTCCTGGAATAATTACATCATAAGATTTATTCTCACTTTTGTTACTCTATTTTATAAAGTCCAGTATATCTTCACATCAGAGGAAGGAGTCAAATATACTCAGTTGTGAAAGCAGGAGATGAAAGTTTCCAGTTTCTAACATCTTAACCAGACATCATTCCCAGTTCACCAGGTAGAAATATGGGTTTGTGAACAGATGTAGATGCCATAAATATTCACTTACATTTGGGAAGACACTAAAATCTATTGCAATATGCATGAAATAAATATTTTCCTCATGTTTTTTCATCTGTACTCTGGATCCCAAAACCAGCAGTTTGTGCTTTAAGGTTAGCCATCCAAAATCCTGTGTGCATATATGAAAAAAAAAAAAAAATTCATTAATGACTTAAAATATTTCTATTTTTAGATGCTTTGTGAACATAAATGTCCTATTTAAGAGCAAAACCATTTCTTACTGCAGCACCTCAACATAGTATCAACAGCTCTTACGGTTTATTCACACACAGAATCTTCCATACAACCTCCAGGACTTGAAAATAATTCTTTCAGCCTTTGCTTAACTAAGAAATAAAGTAAGTCAACGTCCTTATTGTTAAAGAACATTAAAAGTTAAAAAAAAACCCAAACAATACTGTGTCTATATATATATATAAAAATCCCACAAATTGTAAATTCCTCTCTTAATTTTGAAAGATGTTTAGAGTTCTTAATACTGACAGTTCTCTGTGAAGAAGGGAAAGAATATCTAGCTACAGGGCTGAGTATGCACTGGAACAGCAGCTGTCAAATATGTACTAAATAAGACTCTGCCCTCAAAGAATCTAGAACAGACAGTTGAAAAGAAAGAGAAATAAAAATAAGTATATAGTTTAGGCTAGGTCAGATGCACAATTCTTAGCTCTTAGCAAAACAGTCCTTTTCTAGTTATCCTCAAGTTAGTCCAGAAATCACTTCTATCACTGTGCTGTCTGTTTTTCTGAGGTGCTCAGAGGGATGTGATAAAGAAGATAACAACACAGGGAAAGCCTCAACTTGTATTCTTCCTATCTATTTCTGAGAGTGACAAGAGATGTAAAGTTCAGGGCCACAAAGCAATACTACCTCTTTGTTACACAATGTCTGAATGGGATAGCCGCTGAGAGAGGTAAATGGCTGTCTTCTTTTTCCTGATCTCCTTGATTAAAGTTTATTCGTGCAGTCTGGATGTCTCTACAGAGTAATCAGCCTATTTGTAAGGACCTGCTAAAAACTAACATGGAATTGTCAGAAACAAACCATATCAAAGCAACCTAATCTCTTTCTATGACAAGGTAACAAGCCTCGAGGATAGTAGAAGAGCAGTGGATGTCACATATCGTGACTTCAATAAGGCTTTTGACACTGTCTGACATGATATTTGCATAATAGAACAAAAGCGCTAGAGTATGGGTGAGACAGCTTAAGGTCAGTGTACAGCTGGCTTGAAAATGCTACTTGACAAGAAGATATCATTTGTTTATTGACAAAATGGAAGAAGGTAGCAAGAAGGATTTGACATGGGTCTGTCCTAGATCCAGTACTATGTAGTATTTTACTTAAAGGGCTTCATGATACTGACATTTTGAGTATGGAGAGAAAGCCACTACTTCAGAAGGCAGAATTACATTTCACAATCATTTTACTAAGCTGGAAAATGTAAAAAATTATGGTGCAATTCAAGGCAATTGAATGAAATAGCAGAGGAATGATTAAAAACGTGAATGCATAGCAGGGAACAACTAATCAGACACAGGGGTATCCAGAAAAAAGAAACAAAGTGAGAAGAGATCTGGAAAACATTACAGTGTGAAAGCCATATGAAAAGGAAAGATAAGGAGATGATAGGAGAACATACAAACATATCAAATGTTGCTAGAAAGGGGAAAATTATGAAATGTTCTCGGTACCCATTGGGATAGGATGGAAATGCCCTTGCCTTTCAGTGAGTCAAACATGTCAGGGTGCAACTCACTGGGACAGAGGAATGTAGCAGGGCTCTCTGAGCCCCTTCCAGTCCTGTTTCCTTTGATTTCTGTGAGACACAGACATTCTAGTGAGGATTCCTGTATGACACTTACTGTTCAGTGAGCAATTTTACTGCTGCCATTACAAACTGCTCAGAATATCCTATCTTCCACACTTTAACTTCCCACACTAGAAAGCATACCAGTAAGCATACCAACAGCTACCCTGTTGGAAGAGGAGCAATAAGATATGGCAAAATGTGTGTATTGAGATTGATAATAGATTTTGTGGAGACAACCCATTCTAGCTTAAACACCCTAGACTGCGGTTCTACCTGACACTATGAAAGCAGTAACACTGACAGTACAATTTGACCTTGTCTATATATAAAACTGAACCTTAAAATTTTCTTCTCATAGAAATCAGGATTGGAGTCCACAGAAGTCTCACAGGCATCTCTCAAACATGTGAGACAACTGAGTAACTTTAATGAATGTCAAATAGGCTTTGTGTTCTTTTATTACTTTTTCATCTTAACAAATACAAATCAAGTTTTAAAATCCATCCTAGACTGGAGTCAGCATGTTTTTAATGGCCCAGTATTTTTCAACATAAAACTTTTCATTTAAACATAAATCTGAACAAATTTATTGAATATCCCACTCAACAGTAATTTCATGGCAGATCAGAACTTTAGAAAAAAAAACAGTAAAAAGCTGAATTTCTTTTTTTTTGGAATGTCTGTGTAAGATCTTTCAGCCTCAAACAGTTCACTTCAAAAGCATTTTAAGAGTAAAACAGACCATTACCTATTGACACTGTAGTCTAACTGGACTTTCTGAGACATGTTACTTTATTTGCTTTCTGCTTCAAGGTAAATTTTCTGCTTTCAAAGTCAAAATGGAAACGTTCTATATTTTAATGCATATTTTATGCGAGAATAAATAATAGAGTGCAATAGGGAGTGCTCTAAGAATATATAAATATTTCTGCAAAATAATAAAAGCTAGTGTACTGATTCAGTAGCAATTCTATTCTAAAGATATTCATGTGGCTGTCATTGTCCTAATACAGGAGTGCCTCACAGTCATGAAAATATTTACCCATAAGTCACAGCATCCTTTGGAGGAATGTAACTACTCACATTTCACAGATTAAAAACCAGGGATCTAGATGCACACATTTAGCATTGAAGCAGCAAACTTCTAATTATCTAGCCAACTTGTAGAATCCACAACCCTAGTTTAGATAGGCTGAGTCCTATACAAGGAGTGTGAAGACTTAGTTGTACTGTCATTGTAGAATAAAAAGGCAGAATATAGGAGACACAAGGTTTGACATAAATTTATATGAAACCCATTGATGCTTTTGTTAAAAGTGGACAAGGTCTGGAATACATAGTCTTCACAGTGAGAAATTGCATATCTTAGTGTGCAGCCCAAAAAGCATACTGTTTTCTAGACTGAGGAAAAGGGGTTGAGTTACTTAATGTAACCATCCAAAACTTAGGTCTTTTTTTAGTTGGAAAGTGAAGCTGGAACTGCTAGGGATCAATTTGTCCCCTCTGCAGATAGGTCACAAAACACAGTCTCTTCTGTTCCCTTCAGTTCTCATGAGAAGCACGTTACTTGCACACCAGCTGGGTCTGCGAAAACACTTTAAATCTCTTTCTTCCTCATCTCCCACATGACTTTTCCTACCTTCAGACCACAAAATCTTATTGGTGAGAAAGAGTAACTCCCTCAGTTTGCTATTGACACTGTTCTAGTTCATGTAAATACTAAACCCATGACTATGGAGACTAGAATCAAGGTCTCTTTAAATCCTCTGTTGAGCGCTATAACCATCAGACTGCAAAATCAGTCTCCTGCTCACCATCTGCCTCGAAGATTATTTCAATATTCAACATAGTGTAGATCAGAGACCAGAGGAAAGTGGTTGCCTTTGGAACATCACTAATATAATTTACAGGGACCAAGAAAATCCAGTTGGCTCTGCAGTTAGACAGCAGCAGGATTTTGAGGATCAATATTTTGGACTTAAGCAACAATCATTGGCACCAAAAGCTATTTTATGAACATAGCCTGAAACGTCTTGCTCAAGGTCACGGTACGCTGAATTTATTGCAGAACAGGGAAGTGGTCTTGGGTTGTCTTAGTCACAAAACAGCATCTTCATCTTTGGGCCCTCATTGTCTCCTCAGTTGCTGCTTCTCTTATGACACATTATCTTTTCCTCTCTGCACAAATTATTACAATTTTGAAGCACTCATAATAGAAAACAAAAAACAACAACAAAAGGAGACAAGAAAGGAACTATAGAAAAGTCTTTCACTACAAATCTTGCTGCTGTTACCCCTTAGAATGAAAGCAATTATTAGTCTCACTTAGTCAACCCAGGTTATCATCTCCATTCAACCAATTTCCTTTTCTCCTTTTCACTGGAATTAAAAATATTTTTTATCATTTGCAATTTACAAAGCATATTAAAAAGCCTTTTGAATCATCTGTAACAAGAATTACATCAAAAAGTTGTAACAAGTATTGTGAGAATATTCAATACACAAAAGCTCAGTTAAGACTGTGTAAAGCAAGCATAAAATCAAGAAAGCTAATCCCAATCTAATAGAAAACCTCAAGATATTTCTAACTACAAATTGAATCTCAGTGGCCTCAAATTCTGAATTGCCCATTTGAAGAGACAGTTACTTTTTTATCGTAAGAATAGGTAATTAGAAATTTTGTACATTTTTCTATGTCTAATTCATACATCTCTTTTGCAATTAATTTTTCAATTTGCCATTGAAAATGTTTGTTTGGACATATCTTTGCACTGTTGCAGAAGCTTTACACATGATTTCAGAAGAGTATTTTCTTATCTATTGGTTCGTACTGAGGTTGTGTATGTGACAATAGGTAAGAAAAATCCAGAGCACATCATACTAAATTCCTACCCATAAACAGAAATCACTCTAGGATGTGAAATTTTTCAGAAAAGAAATAATGTGAGTGTATGTCTAGAGCTGTATGAGAAGCGAAAAAGATATTTCTCTGCTCTATCAGGAAACAAAGAAGCCTGGTTGATGTGAGGAAGTCATAATCATTAAACAGTCCGACTGCTAAAATGGGGTTGGATTTTGTGCTGATAACTGATACTCACAGGTCTGCCATAAGCCTAGTGGCCCCATCTGCATCCTAGTGGATGAGGAGATTCACCCCAGTCAAAGTGGTGAAATGCTATATATCCTTCACTTCATATTACTTCATATCCTTCACTTTAAGGCAAATATAGTTTGGAAGTATTATGGTCTGAAAAAATAAACAGTCATTTGGATTTAGACTCTGGAGACAACACTTGGCTTAACTCCTACTCCACTTTGTATTTTGGGCAGATTTTCTTATAGTTTCATAAACCTCAGTTGCATAAAGGAGTTTAATTGCTTTCACATTTGGGCTGCCTGCAAGGCTGATATTCAACATACTAGCACCAAAGAAAATTTTATTTAATCCCTACCAAAACACCAACAAAACTGCCACCACAATGTGTAGGCTATATTTACAGATCAGGATTCCTGCTACCTGTTTAGATTAAACCCTTTATCAACTGTGCAAAAGCATGCTTTTCAAGAAACATAACTGCCACATACTAAGATAATAAATTAGGCAATTTCCATTGTGCTAGACCTACTTCTGTGGGACGTGAGGGTTCAGCTCTCTGCAGGTCTGGCCTCCAAAAGCAATAGAAAACCTTAAAAGCAATCATGTCATTAAGAAACCGATGTGTAAAGACATGCATTAAGCTGTGCAGGAATGAAGGTACATGGTATGCAAACAGAATGGCATGTGGGTAAACGCTACTTCCATTTCAAGTACAATATGCAGAACTTCCTTTTAAGAAGCTTCAGTTCAATTTCTGTGTTACTGGAAAAAAAAACTCAGAATATTCAACACACAGGGCAACATAGAAGGATGAGAATGTCTGTCTGACTGCCCTCGTGTTGCCTTGTACTGACAAGAGTGGTCAGACCCAAATGAGTATTTTTGATTCATCCGATAGTGTTATCTGTGGTGAGAATCTGAGGAAAATAATGTGAAAATGGAGACTATCTCTGGTCGTTTGTGTATTTTCTATGTGAATGGGAGAGGAGACGGAAGGAGGCAGGATTCAGAAAAGGCCGGTTGCTTTTGGAAGGAAATATAAGTGAATTCATAAGGAACAAGAACCATACAAGGTATCAAACTTTCAGCCTGAGGGCTAAAAACACAAATGGCTTCCAAATAAGCTAGAGAAACAGCAGTAGCTCACATCTAATCAGGCATTTTCAGGATGTGCATTGGAAGATGGGGTCTGTAGGTGCTTCTGAAGGAAACTGGTGCCTTTGTGATACCACGATGCAATGTTATGTTGAGGTTAACAGAAGCAGAAAAACTTCAGGATGAAGGAAGTCTTACTGCTATTGAGACTCACTAGCGACTCTAATGGCTCAGCTGCTCCAAGCTCTCTGAGTGTGTGTTGGAGAAACATAGCTTGAGATACCTCTTTTGGTCCTTGTGTTAGTTTGAAAAAGATGTGCTTTCTTGGACCCAAACCTTGCCTTGCATGACCTAATAACAATATCAGATCTCAGGAGGAGATCTTCTCCATCATGGTATACAGCAGTATGAGAAGCCGTCAGTCCAAACTACATTTTCTGCACACTGCTGCTATGCAAAAGAAGCAGAAAAGCAGACAAAGCTAACCTCTGTACAAGCAGAACACTGGCCTATTTCCCCATCATGCCCCTGTCCACTGGACCACAGCTGTTGTAAACTTGAGGTAGAGATAATTCTCATTTAACTTATTTTTTTTGTGTTCTCACTCCCTCAGTAATGTGTGTGGTGCCTCTGAGTATTACCTAAAACACAATAAAAGCCTCAGTTTTAAAGTATTTGCTATACATCTGTCCAGAGTTCTCATATGATAGTTATGATCCATCTAATTTCCAGTGCTCTTTTTTGAGTAGAGAATATTGCCTACTTTTTAAGTATTAAAACCTTCTGTTTCTTTTAAGAAAAAAACCCTATAAGCAGCAGTTATAAATTATTGCCTTTTTAACATACATCTCTGTTTTTCATACCTTCTGTATTCACTATAGCAATATTAAATGGCAGCGTTGTGATATTCCTCCAACAATGCATAATGCTGGCTTCCTCAGTTATAATACGATGCGTCTAACAGGCTCTATTTAAGTGTCGATAACTAAGAAAGAGAATAAATAACAAATAGACTGCTTTTCTGTGTCTCTTGCTTCTTCTAATATTTTGCTAGGAGGCAAACAAGACTGAGTCTTTCTTATCCAGACCTCTGCCCTATCGTGTCTCTTTAAATTTGATTTGCTGCAATGCAGTATTTTGTTTACTCTCCAAGAAATTTCGTAAAGGACAGTGCTAAGTAGATACAGACCCAGAGACTGCAGCATAGAGTCCAAATGCTTGTGATATCTCATGTTTTTTAAGGTCTCCTGTACTTTGAAAAGAAGGTTTTGAAAGGTTCTCTGAAAAAATATCACGGTTGGAGAAGTAAAATAGAGTTTAAGCTTCACATAGGAGAATAGAGAAATTAGTCATTAGAATTCCTTTGTAAAGGAAAGGGACGGTAAAGGTAGGTGGCAACACCAGTGCTGATATAAGGCATGGAGATTACATAAAGAGTAAGGGCTACACATCATTTATTTAGATTGCTACTTTTTGGATTTTATACTGATAATAGCAGCCAAGAAGGTTTTTATGATGCTTTTTCACTGCTCAGAATTACTTGATTTTTTTAATGATTGGTATATGGATGCTGTATGGAAAAGAAATAAGTGCATTAGCTACTGACTAGGCACACATTTTCCATGTGCACATAGTGTTTATAATGTACGCGTATACAAATACATATGCATAAGTAAATATTAATAAACAGAAGTTTTACGTGTTTTAACAGGGCCAACAAAGACACATACATAAGCAGACAGTTGCTGATAACATTTTGTTGCTGTGTTGCTATTTTCATGCTTTATTATTGCAACAAGTCATACAGTGGAGATATGATCAGCTGATCTCCTGAAGTCTCTAGCAGACCTACTTTTTAGTGAACAAATTGCAAATTTTATTTATAGGAGACATATTTTGCTAAACATTTACAGGCAAATGTGCAGACATATGTCTCAAAGAGTTAACTACAGAAATAGTCAATATAGATGGTCAATAGCCAAACACAGAGAAAAGGAAGAGAAAAGAGATGACAAGGGAGCTCCCAAAGTGACGGGAAGATGAGTATGTGCAAGCCCCAAAACAAGAAAGTAACAGAAGCTCTCTGCTTCCCCCTGTGGGAGAAAAAACAGCCTTAGCAGGTCTGATTTGCATATATTATTTTCATTATTATTAATACATCAGGGTATTCCATGAGACTTTCCTGTCTGCTGTGCTCTGTTTCACAAATTAGAAGACACAACGTATGTAAATATATTTACAAAAACAAATGTTGAAGAAACTGTGAGAGGAAATAGCTAAAGGGAAGAGGTCACCCTAATTACAGTTGTCTCCAGTTGGGTAGGGAGCCCACGTTTTATGGAGGCTTTGCATCTGTTTCTTTAATTTATTATACAGGTATCAGATTGCATGGTTCTGCTTCTGGCTTTTAATGGGGATATTATGAATTCAGCAAAGTTTTGAGTGTAATCTCTTCCTTGTTCCCTTTTTTTCTCCCTTGCTATCCTTTTTCCTGTGGTTACACACAAACTGTTTGTTTTTCCTGTGTTATTGTAAGCTCAGTCTGTTTTTTTCCACCTTCATCCTTCTTTGTTAGTTTGCAGTGGAGATATAAATGAAGAATACTGATAATATTTTTTTAGTAGCAGATTTACACAAGAAAATCACTACCTATCATGACTTACACAAATAAATAAATTACAGACACTAGCCTAGGTTAGTACTTAATCTCATTTACACCCACCCATGTAAAAAAGTAGACAGGAAAATATAACTGAAATAAGAACCTGTTTCTGTCAAAATCTCACCTATTGCACATAGATGTAAGTCTGAGGACTCATGAGACCTCACTCCAATTCCTTTAGCCTGTCTCAGTCACCCACAGTGCAAATCAGAGCACTCAGATTGAGAAAATGTTTCTAATCTGACCAAAAATGCAGTAAGTGCCACCAGAGAATGACTCAGAGCACTGGAAGGTGCATGACTAATGTCTGTGTACATGAATATTCCTTGAAATGCAAAAATCATAACTTTTATATGAAAGTACAAATTTATATGGATGCTGATGTTTTCAAAATTTGTCACCGTCTGTTTTCGATGGGACTCATCTTACCAAACAAAGACTTTTATACCTGAGCTAGTCGTCCCTAGCTCCCTAAATGGAGAGTAAACACTCTCCAAACAAAGATTTCATCTCATCTTGGACGAGATGTCTGAAATGGAGAAGTATGGTGAACTATGCCATAAATAGACATATTTATCATTGACTGTAAAGGCAGCGTAGGTACTACTAAATGTAGTTACACTACCTGAGTCCAAAGTTAGGTGAGATTAATGCAATGTTTCAGGTCATAAAAACCAGATCCTTGGAGCATTTCTCATTTTTAATAGTCTCTTACTATTTAATCATCATTATTTATCATTAGCAGGGTTCCAGGCATAGCTGCAGGAGTTCCTGTATTATCTACCTCCTGTTCTCACTTGTCTCTTGAGGAGAAGCTGCAACACACTACTGAAGTTTCTTTACATGAAGATGACTATCCAGTGTATGAAGCCATGGAATTATGTCCAGAATATAATAAAAAGGTAATAAAGTAACCTTATATTCTGTGAAATATATTACTTTTAGTAAAAAAAACCCCATCTTCACCTGCTCGGTCATCCTGTTCACCTGATCATTTGTCTTGCCTACCCTAGGAAAAATGGCATGTAAATCCTCAATAAAATTATATTATTTGCTCATATTCTTTCAATTACAGTCATTATTTATGGTATTTTTCAATTTAAGACAAGATTTTTAATTGTTACTCTTGAATAAGCAGTAAACTTTTAAAAGATTAATTAAATATGTTTCTTTGTGGAGGTTTCCTTTATACCTTCTAATTATTATTTTTTTTAATATACTGGAATTTATATTTACCCATGAATAAACTGCCAAGAGCTATTTGTACTTTTAACAAACAATAGGCTAATATTTTTTAAAATGTCCCTTGTTCTAATTTGTTTTATAATTTTCTTTCTTCTTTACTTTTTTTGCAAAGATAATTGGAGATTTTTTAATACTGCTTATGATGGCAATACACTTTGTTGCTTACCACAGATATTTTGGAATATAACAAATGTTTAAAATTAATAAAATATTTTAAAAAGAGAACAATAGTTCAATTTCAATATAAAAATTAAAGTTTTCCCCTTTAAGGAGTATTTTTCTGTATTAATTTATGAATCAAGGCATTTATGGAAAGATTGATATATATTCAAAAATGAAAAAGAAAGTTACAAAGTGAATTTAAGATGTATATACAAAAAAGAAACTTTATGCTGACAGTTGCTCTTAAATATGAATTTTGTAAAAATATTTTTAATTGGAAAAGAGGGATTCATCAAAACAAAACTGTTAATAACAGCTGTTTTCTATGAGCAGACATAACAACATTCTGAAAAATGTTGAAAATCAAATGTTTTAGAAGTTTTAAATGCACCAAACAGCCTGCATTTACACTTTCAAAATCAAAATTATGATATTTTGCTCTTAAATTACTTTTCAATTTAAAATAGTGCAAAGAAGTAATAAAAGAAAAAGCTAAAAATCAAAATGGGATTGTTCAAAACAATCAAATTGAAATGTTTTGACTGACCAACTCAAACTCTCCTGTTTTCTCTGCTGAACACATTTGAGAATTTTATCTTTCATCTCACTTCAGCACAGGAACATTTTTCTATAACCTTGAAAATTCTTACAATTCTTACTAAAACCATGAGAAAAAATTTTGAAAAGACAAATTAGTCACAGAAATAGACAGCTATTGAAACCAGTAAATTAATTTAAGAAAATATTGGTACATTTTCAGATAAATAAAGCAATTAGAAGTAAAAAAGACATTTATGTGCATGTTATCAATAAGACATTCTGTGGTTAAGAAAAAAGAAGCAAGAATTGTATACCTCAGTGAATTGTAACTTCTTCAGTCACATTGAGCAAGTCGTTACTTGTCTAAAAGTTGGGTGTCAAGTCTAAATTCTGTCTTTGAGGAGAGGTAGCATCTACATTAGGGCAAGACTCATCCCAGATTGTGTTAGGCTGAATTGTCTTGAAAAATCTACTTTTTTTATATTGGTTAATCAGAAAGTCTTGACAATCACCCTTATCTAACTAGATACCTAACTTTTATAAAGGTGAGATTTTGTCACCTTTTCCTAAGTGGGCCTTCAGCTGTCCTTACCTTAAAGTGCTTCTGGATTTTACTTCTGTAGCACTGATGGGGGTGCAAAACTGCTGGTGAACAATATCCTGCTGATGGCTAAAGGATTTATGTTTTCTAAGATGGATATTGATGATTTGATGGATTATTGCAGCTCTTCTATGCAAAATCAGAACTTTGGTTTGGGATCTGGCAAGGTCAAGACTCACCCAGGCATGGTGAGAAAAGAACCAGGCATCTGATATCATAATGAAAGTAACATCACAACAGACTGGTAAATCCAATCTTCTTCAAAGTAGATTTAGATTAATGGATGTTACAGAAGTAGGCAGGCAGTTCAGCAAATTTTATCATTTATGGGTTTGTCTTCAACCACGATTTCTTGCTCTTGTTATTGCAGAAAGCAGATGATCTCATCTGTGGCAATTACTTAGTTCAAATGGCTAAAGCATCCGTGAAAATTCACAGACCCTTCCAGAAGAAACCTCTACCTAGAAGTCAGGCAGTCGTGACAAGGCAACACTTTCCCTCCATCAGAGCTGTGACTTTGGCTACTACACCACAAATTATTTCACAATGAGTGAGGGAATAACTTTCAATGTTATTTAATGACAAAAGTCTCTGTACTCCAAGTCTATTCATATGAACCAGAAGTTACAAAGTGTCCTTTCAACATTTGTCGTATTTATCCTTCTTCTACCTACTGTGAAATGATATATAGTGGTTCACTGTATGATGAGGGGAGTGTTCACATCAGGTTATATGACAGAGCATCCATTCATATTGTAGATATCATGTCTCTGAGGCACAAGGTTTAAATCAAAGAATGTTTGTTTTCTAGCAGGACTTTGCCAAGTCAAGACTGGACTCCAGAGTGCTAGTTCCTGGGTCTTGAGAAGCATTGTAGTTTCTGTTCCTCTTCAGAAGTCTTGCGGCACACCCAACTGCTTGGTGTGCTGGATTGCTATAATTGTAATGTGGGCTCTTGAAGGACACTGGGATGACGTGGGAGATGCAGGTGTGACTTGGAGGGTTGTCCTAGGCTGTGCAACAAATGAAGGACCACAGCTGTGGTATAGTCCACTGACCCCTCAGCAGCACTCTGTCACCAACTCTTACATTTTTATTGTATTTATTTATAATAGCAAAAGCACTTTAGAAATTGGGAGGAGTGGGAGTGTGTACAGGGTGTTGAGACAGCTGTGGCATGCAAGGAGCCCCTCAAAGTTTCCTTTTATTTACAGGTACAACTGACCAAATTTTCTATGCTGTTTTGATGTGTTGGCCACAAATATTGCACAGAGAAAAGCAAGACAGGGACTTCAAACAAGTACTTAATTGAACATGAAATTGTTGGTGAGCAATAGAGAGCCATAGTCCTATGGTAGAGTTGAATGTTAATGTGTACTCCCTTGTAGGAAACACTATCTGCTGTAATCTGAAAAAATCCAACTTTTACTGCATTCATAAACCAGCTACACATTTAATTTCTCTCTCATGGGGCTCTGCTATGACAGAGACCTCATCTGAGATCCCTGACTTCTATTGCTGCCATCTGTAGCTTCAGCGAAGAGCCACGTGACAACTCCCTTTCAAGTCAAAATCTCTCTATAGCATATTTCTACAAAGTCCTCAGTGAAAGGGAATGAACAGTCCTTTCTGCCTAGGTAAATCTCTCTCTCTCTCTCTCTCTCTCTCTGTGCCTCACTTCAGATTCACCACCTTGCTATTTCCAAGTTTGTGTAAAAATTGCCAGCTTCTCAAAATTTTGCTTGGAGGATTTCTAGGTAGAAAGAAAGCTCTCAGTATCTGTTCTTTCTTCTGTTTATCCATAGATGGTGGCAGGAACTCCCTTGGGTTTTATAGCTTCAGGCCAGGAGGTTTACAATCACACTGGCTGAAGAGTGCCTGCACTGTAATTCCTATATTGTGCCATGATATTTTTATTTTTACTCTTTGAAGAGTGCTTATGAAAATCACTGGAGAGTGCTTAAGGAGCAGATTAGCATTTATCTGGCATGCTTCCCCTGAAAATGACATTTATAATACCAGCTTTAACCCTTGGTACTTTTAAACAGAAGTGACATTTAGCCACAAATCCCTTCTGCAACAGCCTGCATAAACAACATAACAGGGTTTGGAGGACTTCCACCTGGACTTTATCCCTGACTCAGTATAACAGGGACACAAGAACTATGTAGGATCTAAGGATGAAAAGATTGGATTGTATCCAGAGACCTTGAAAATCAGGAGGCAGGAAGAGTGAAATGGCCAGGAAGTTTTTGGATGCTTTCCAAAGGATTTCATTTCAGACTTCACAGAGAATGACTATTTCTTCATTTCATAGATGATGAGAAGAGCAGCCACTCTGGGAAGGTTTCCTGTATGCTCCTGGAAAACAGCAGAGCCAGTGGCTTTCCCCAAGTTAATGGACATCTCTGTCTTCAGAGGGTTTGGGAAATCTAAGTGCGACAGCAAAAGCGTTTATAAAGCCTTTTATTTATGCATGTTTCATTTACTCAAAAAGGTTCATTTATGCAGAAATGCTGCAACAAAAGACCTTTTGGCAGAACAGATTCTTTTTTATTTACCACATCTGTATAAAAAAGATGAAAATCCTGACCTCAGCTTGCCCACTTATCGAATACCCTTTTTAATTTTTTAAGTTACTAGTGCATCTGGATTTATCTCTGGAATTTTACAGACAAATAAGGAAATACAATACAAAAGTGACAACACCACAACAGTTAGATTGGTTTGCTCTCCGACTCCTGCAGCACACACCAAGGGGACAGAACCATCATCCACTCCTCTCTTACATACAGGACATTTCTTGACAAACACCTCTATTAAAATACTTGCCTTGTATTTGTCACTCAGTTCTTTGATGCTAGGTATATTTGAGATCAGACAATCCATGTCCATCCATGTCATGTTGGAGCTCTCTCAGAGACTTATTATGAGTTGCACATGTACAGGAAAGAGCTATTATATCCTTTTACTCACTTCTCAATCAGTCTGACCTTCTTTTCACTGTGCTTACCATACTTGCCATAGATGCCGGTGACATTGCAACCTCTTTGTGATTTTATCACCTCCCTGTAGAAGTTTCCTCATCCCTGTACTATTATTTTCAACAGTCAAAGTTTAATCATAATTTTTGGGCAGTTGGTATTTTCTTTCCAGATCAGTACTTGGGTCAAGTTTACATGAAAAAAAAAAAAAAAAAAAAAAAAAGAGGTATGTTTCATGTACATCATTTTTTTAGCTATCATGGCCATGGAGAAAATGTAAATATTCATTTCCCATAGGTTCAAAATCCAGAAGGAGTAAAGGTTATGTCAAGGGGGCCTGATAATTAGTTTCTGATCACTGTTGCTTGGCAGTCCTGTACTGAGTCTGCCTATAACCCAATTTGCAAGTTCTTTCCGGTCAGATTTCTGTAAGATTTCCAAATTACCCTGACTGATAACTGACCTTCTTGGGAAAGAGTTGTCACTGGAAGCATTTGTATGCAAGGTAAGGGTAACTGAGCTCAGCATGCTCAGAAGGTCATGCAAGTTTATAGACACATATTGCACTGCAGTAAATATTAAATCTAGAATTATGCCACCCTTTCAGGAAGGGGGTTTTTGAATGTATATGGCTTCAGAACTTTAGTCGAATGTGTATTCCAGTAAGCACAAAAATTTCCTATTCGGACAAGGAGCTTATCATTCTTGTCTCCTTTTACAGGGGAAAGAAAATACCCATTGAACAGAAGATACTGCATTCACATGGCCCAAATAAGCACTGTGGGCTGTTCTTTGTAACCTCTTGACTTGTTCTCTTGAAGCGCTTTGCAGAGAGCAATCAATGAGATAAAAGATGAGGACAACAAATTCATCTTGAATAGATCATTGAAAGGACAATAAAAAGTTCAACAAAACCTTCTGAACGGACTATGAATAAAAATCAATAGACTAGTGGATGGTTGTATATAAAAAAGTAACATTAATGTATAGCAACATTATAATTAATATGCTGCTAGAAATACTTCAAAATTTCTTGTTCTAGGACAGTCCTTTGATCACACAGTAATTAAAATTTTGATGTAAAAGAGACACAGCATCTGCTCTGGACAAGATCTCCCAGATGGTCAGTTTTAAAGTAGAAAGGGACTAGGGACTAGGGCCTCCTACTTACATGTATATTGATCCCTAGAAAGACTTATATAGAGACACATATAAATATATATACTTACAAAATTAGGATTTATGCCAAGAATCAAAATTATATACAGCCCTTACAATATGTTCATCCTTCTGAAGTCAGTCCTTCCAAATTAGATTTAAGATACAGCAAGCTCAAGTATTGTTAATGCTGTTCTACCTGTTCTATAGGTGAACCAAAAGTATCATACTGGGAAAAAAACCCAAAAAAACAAAAAACCCTAGCATAAATGCATAGATGGAAAGAAGGTGAAGTCTGACAAGAATACACTTAACTAAGGGAGGGCATCTCTGTTCATTGATATGACACTGAATAAAAAGTGTAGGTGTTAGAAGTTAGAAATCCTTAAATTCTGGCATTAACCTATCCCTCCTTCCTTTTGCAAGGAGTTGATTTTAAAGCTGTGCACATATTGCAAAATCACCTGAATTAATAAAAAACCACCAGTTTTCTGAAGATATCTGACTTACCCTATTCATATGACACTGTCAGACTAGGAATAAGGACAAAAAGAAGCAGCATGGTTTAGGTCAAAATCATAGAATCATAGAACCATAGAATATCTTAAGTTGGAAGGGACCCATAAGGATCATCAACTCCAACTCCTTGCTCCTCACAAGACTACCTAAAACTAAACCATATGACTAAGAGCATCGTCTAGACAGTCCTTGAACTCTGACAGGCTTGTCATGACCTGGATAAGAATCCCAGAGAATTGCAACGGTTCTGTGATCTCCTCAGGTTAAATTAAAATGAAACGACACCAAATGTCCGGTTAAAATATTTTACTTATGGTAAGAAACAATTTAAACTTGGAAAAGGATAATAAGCAATGAGGTCTCTTAAAAAATCGAAGGGAAGGGAAGGGAAGGGAAGGGAAGGGAAGGGAAGGGAAGGGAAGGCAAGGGAAGGCAAGGCAAGGCAAGGCAAGGCAAGGCAAGGCAAGGCAAGGCAAGGCAAGGCAAGGCAAGGCAAGGCAAGGCAAGGCAAGGCAAGGCAAGGCAAGGCAAGGCAAGGCAAGGCAAGGCAAGGCAAGGCAAGGCAAGGCAAGGCAAGGCAAGGCAAGGCAAGGCAAGGCAAGGCAAGGCAAGGCAAGGCAAGGCAAGGCAAAAGGCAAGGCAAGGCAAAAGGCAAGGCAAGGCAAGGCAAGGCAAAGGCAAAGGCAAGGCAAAGGCAAGGCAAAGGCAAAGGCAAGGCAAAGGCAAGGCAAAGGCAAGGCAAGGCAAGGCAAAGCAAGGCAAGGCGTCAAAGAAATCCAGATCACCACCCCTCGGTCCAGCATTGTCTCAGGTCCAGTAATCTTGGGTGGTGAGTGCAGACACAGCAAAGTTTCTGTTGTCTTTTAAATTCATTTTATCAGCTGATTAGCATACTAGATGAGGAGGGGCACATATTCCACAAACTTATTTCCATGAGAGATGAGGAAAAAGGTGGAGCATGAGTTTTGCACATGCATTGAGGGGGAAATGGGGTGCACCACCCCTTGTCCAATTGAGTCGGTGGTCGTACCCACCCTGCTCACCTTTGTTTTTTTCTCAATCCCCAGAATTTTGCTGACTTCATGCTTCTTGAGCAGTCATCCCGCTCTTGGGCAGAAATGATCACTTTTTATCAGTTCTTGTCACTTCTTCAATGGCAAAGGCAGGGAAGTTATTAGGAAGGCAAGCATGGTGTCTGATTTACACAATAGAGCCACAAAGTATCGGGTTTTCACAAGAGAGCCAGTGATTAGCCGTACTTGTGCTTGATGGCAAACATTTGGTTTCACTCAGTCCAGTTTCTCCCTTTAAGGCTTATCTAAGGAGTTTGTCAATGCAACTGTAAGGGAGAGGGGGATGCATCCTTCGATACACTCCTTCCTTGGGTGACATTCCTTAGACTAATCACAAAGGCCACAGCTTGTCCTTGAGGTTTTCTGTGTTGATGAATGTTTGAGACATTACTTCCTTCAGTTCCTTACACCAGTCCCCTGGGGAGCCTGTTCTGGTGACTGACCACCCTCCCAGTGAAGAACGTTTTCCTAATGTCTAGTCTGAACTTTTCCTGGCACATCTTCATTCCATTTCCTTGTGCCCCATCATTGGTTACCAGAGAGAGGAGATCAGCATTTCCCACTCCACTACCCCCCTTGAGGAAGCTGTAGACTGTGATGAGGTCAGCTCTCAGCTTTCTCTTCTCCAGGATGAACAAGTCAAGTGACCTTGTAAGTCTTGCCCTCGAGGCCTTTCACCATCTCAGTTGCACTCCTCAGGGCACACTCTAATAGTTTGATGTCCCTCTCATGCTGATGCACACAAATCTGCACACAGTACTTGAGGTGGGACCGCACCAGCAGTGTAGAGTGGGACAATCACCTCCTTCGACCAGCTAGCTATGCTGTGCTTGATGCATTCCAGGACACGACTGGTCCTTTTGGCTGCCAAAGCACGCTGTTGACTCATATTCAAGTTGCTATCAACCCAAACCCCCTGATCTCTTTCTGTGGGGCTAGTGTCCAACCACTCATTCCCCAATTTGTATGTATAACCAGGATAACCACCTCAGGTGGAGAATTTGGCACTTGCTGTTGTTAAATTTCGTACAGTTGGTGACTGATCAGCTCTCTAGTCTATCCACATGGAGGCTCTCTACACTTGAGGGAGTCCACAGCTCCTCCTAGTTTAGTATCATTGACTAATTTACTTAATCTACATTCAATTCCTATTTCTTTTAAATTACTCAATAGCAAGATTAGAAGTTTCTCTAGCTATTTTTTCATGTCCATATATGTCATAGAATGGTTTGGGTTGGAAGCGACCTTGAAGATCATCTAGTTCCAACCCCCCTGCCATGGGCAGGGACACTTTCCACTAGACCAGGTTGCTCAAAGCCCCATCCAACCTAGCCTTGAACACTGCCAGGGAGAGGACATCAACAACCTCTCTGGACAGCTTGTTCCAGTGCCTCGTCACCCTCACAGTGAAGAATTTCTTCCTTATATCTAATCTAAGTCTACCCTCTTTCAGTTTAAAAATGTTACCCCTCATCCTATCCCTACACTCCCTGATAAAGGGTCCCTCCCCATCTTTCCTGTAGGTCCCCTTTAAGTACTAGAAGGCTGCTATAAGGTCTCCCCAGAGCCTTCTCTTCTTCAGGCTGAACAACCCCAACTCTCTCAGCCTGTCCTCATAAGGGCAGTGCTCCATGATCATCTTTGAGCTTGAGCGGGTCTATGTCCTTCTTATGTTGGAGGCCCCAGAGCTGGACACAGTACTCCAGGTGGGGTCTCATAAGAGCAGAATAGATGGGGAGAATCCCCTCCCTTGACCTGCTGGCCACACTTCTCTTGATGCAGCCCAGGATACGGTTGGATTTTTGGGCTGTGTGTGTACATTGCTAGGTCATATTCAGTTTTCCATCCACCAATAGCCCAAAGTCCTTCTCTTTAAGGCTGCTCTCAATCCACTCTTCACTGAGCCTGTATTTGTGCTTGGGATTGCCTCGACCCGTGTGCAGCACCTTGTCTTGTTGAGTTTCTTGAGGTTTGCACAGGCCCACCTCTCAAGTCTGTCAAGGTCCCTCTGAATGGCATCCTTTCCCTCCACCGATGTTTATCGAGGTTTTTTTATCTGAAATTACATATATAATTAAAAATACTACTGTTTAATAGCAGTAAGTCTGCAGAGTGAAATAGTTGCAAGGACTCAGCATCCACAGTACATGTGTTTTGGGGGTTTTATATCAGACTACGGTTACGCCTGGAGTGCCTTTCCTAGTTTAATTTCACCTGAAAGAAATCCTGTTCCTGTCCTCTGAGACCACTCTACGATTCCAGCCTTTGCATGATAATCAATACATTCACTTTAGAATCACATTCCTGACCCAAATGACAATGTTAATGTAGATGCACCCTGGATCTGCTTACAGACTTATTTACATTGATTAAGGGCAACTATCATAATTCCTATGCTGATTGTCTCAATTATCTTCATTTACACACTGAACTATGTCAAGACAGATTCATTCTCCTGCATCTAGCGATGATTCACTGAGGAAGAGGAAAACCTCCTTCTTGCTGTGGTGATAATTTGCATTATTTCTATAACTAAGAGCCATGACTGCATAGCAGGCCTGCATTCTGATAGAAACTCTGCAAACCCAGAACAAAAATCTGTCTTCTTCCCCAACAGCAATTGAGAGCAGATGAAAACAAGCAGTTGAGACAGAACAAGGAGACAATATTGACCAGCAGGACAGACCTTAGTCTCAGCACAATGGCAGGTTAACCATTGTCATGCGCTTTTGTATAATTTTCAAGAACAATGGAAAGGAGAAAAATGAAATCATATTGTGCATTCTTATCAGAAGCTCATGTTAGTAATGAAGGGAGCCACTGCAGATTCTCATTTAAATAGTCAATAAATTAGTAAATCAAGCCATGTTTCATGTCATTTCTGCCGTTAGATGCCACCTTTTGCAGACTCTAACCACCACTTGATTTTATTCACCTTTCATTAGGTCTCATACGAACTATGGTTAATAAGCTTGTGGGGGGGGAGGTTGTGCAATAAATTAAGATGATGAGGCAAGTCAGAGAAGCTCTATAAATCTATTTTCTATCATTTGAAATGCTTCCAGTTCTTTTCAGAGCAAAAGAGACAAGTAGATGCAGATTTAGATCATCTGAGCCAGTCAATGCACTATAAACAATTCTGGTTAATTTAAACTACTTAAAGTTAAATTAAATGGATTATTCAGTATAGTCATGCTCTAAAACACATCATTGTATCAGGCTTTTATGCAAGTGCAGCAGAAGTTTTTTATTCTTAAGGGTTTACAGTCTTGTTAGCAGTGAGAAGGAAGAAGGAGGCAACGGGCTTCACAAGCTCTTACCACAGACAATAATGATGAGTATCTGTGATATTTGCTAATAAAGCTAAGTTTTGATGAATTAAAATTATTAAGAACTGAAGTCACAGAAAATACACACAAAATGTGGATCTATGATGATCTACCTCATTTGTGAAAAGCTCTCTAGTCAACTTACTTCACAAATTACAACACACAACTGAGTCTACAGTTTCAATTTCATACCCAGAACTTATTTCTATCCACTTCTCTGAGGGTGAAAATTCATACCTTCATTAAATATAAGAACTATATTTCTTTGTTTGAACACAAGAAATTTGGAAGAGGCCTAATTCTTGGAGTCTGGAGTAAGGCCCTAGAGGAAGTATCAGTATGAAAGCTTTCTGCCAATCATCCTATGCCCTTTCTGTAGTGCCTTGTCTTCCTCTCAATAACAAACAAAACAAAACAAAACAAAACAAAACAAAACAAAACACCAAACCAAACAAAACGGCAATGCTTTCCTGAGGTGGGAGAGGGAAAGAAATGGTGTAATTTAATAGTAATTTCCACTTTCCACCTATGTTGTCTAAAATTACAGTGAGATATTTAAAACAAGGAAAAGTTGCACAGCATCCTTATGTGACTCCCAAATGTGTTGCTTTGAAAGCATGGTATGTACCCCAGAAAGGTAGTGTCTGCCTAGCTTTGCCTAGTTTGCACTGACAGAACACACCAGTCTGCATTTTCTGGCAAACAGTTTTAGGAGCATTTCGTATTTTTCACATATTTAAGTAAAACTTCGGAGATTAACTTCATCATCTGAAGTAGGTAACTGTTGTAAAACTTCAAGTTCTCTTTTTTAAATTGTATTTCAGAAAACAAACTACATCACTTAAATACTAATAGTTTACAATTAACTGCTCAAAACAGTAACCCTTATTTCTCCATTACAGTGTCATAGTATTCATGCAACAAAGATTTTGATCAGCAGTACTTTTGCTGCAGATTGATTCTATGCTTAGGTACAAATATGTTTGGATGTGCATATAAGTACATAGTATAATTATAGACTCACAGTGTGATTTCTGGAGATTATCAGTAGTCCCAAATATTTATGTCATCATTAGTCATTCCCATAACTACTTGTTTGCAGGGGTGGTGTTTGCTCTGGGCTGACTAATGTGTTTGTGTTCTCAGAATCCCTTGTCACTTAAATGCCCTCATCTGCACGAGTGGCAGCATTTTATGAATTCCCCAAGAAACGCTCCTGCACCCATGTGTCATTTAGATTCAGAGAACCCTTTGGGGAAGGACATCTGGGTTTTTTCCTGGGGACTTGCTTTGTTCATGACACTGCCAGACACCATGACATTTTTGCATAGTCAGACTGTTTACACTGAACAGTGTGTTTAAGAAACCAATCAATGTGCTTTTTCCAACTTATATAGATATTTGACATTGTTTATTTACCAGATATTTATTATATCTACTTTGACAGCATTTTCCTCCCACTTCCTTTTTCCAGGCTGAAGACAATAAACTTCTCATAACAATTCTTTATCATTCTTCAAAGCATTGGAAGACTAACCACAAGGGGAGTAGGTGTTTTTGAATTGTCTATCATTTACATTGACTTTTTTTAGGGTTTTGTTGGTTGGTTGGTTGGTTTTGCTTTACTTAATATTTTTTCTCTCTTCTAAATAAAATATTATTCTGAAGTCTCTGCTTATTTTTTTACACTGTACATTTCCTGATAAACTCTTTGCTTTCTCAGAAGACTATGAAATTTCTACACTGTAGATTGAACCTCAGATTGGAATATTGTAAAAAAATTTGAAACTCAATAGCCTAAAAATGCTGATTTTCCACATGTGCTGACAAATGCTGCCTATTTGCATATGTTCAGAGCCTTATGCCTGCATTTTAAGATTACTTTGCAAAAGGACTTTTTTGTAAAGGGGAATCAATCTTCCATTTTAGGGCCAGCTGGAATGAAGATGATCATTTAACATGACTAGAAAAAATCGTAGACTTCAGTTAAGCAATCTCTGAATTGGACCTGCTGATTCTAATTAAACTAGATCATTTTTTTCATAGACAGGTATTGAATCATAATGATTTCAAATGAAGTTTACATCCTTTGGGGAGATGTACAAATGTTTATTTATTCTCATTGTAAAATTACTGTCATTGTTAAAATGCATATCATAATTTTAGTTTAAACTTTACTGACTTCATATTAATTCCTCTCAAGAGAGCAATCTTAGCCAAGTGAGAAGGAAACTGGAACAGTCAGAGAATGAGAACAATTGCTCACTGATACATTTTCCAATGAAGGCATTCAATGGCAGGTTCAGACCACTAAATTTAGGTGTCTTAGGCTAACTAGATTCAATGGATGTTGTTTCACCTGCCACTACCAAGAAGTAAGGACCCTTCAAGTAGCTGTTGGCTGCTACTAGATCTTTCCTTACCCTCATCTTCACTTGACTAGACATGGGCAGCTCTCCCAGCCTTGTAGGTCACATTCCAGTAGACTGCATCTCCCAGATCAACCTCACTTTCCTGGACTCTTCCCTTTTTCTCCAAGTCACTCCTGAACTGGGGTGACCAGAAAATGGACATAGATTTTCAGGTGTGACTTCACCAACACTTTGTGGCATAAAATAACTTCTGCCTTACCTGCCATGATCTTCCTAATAAATCCCATTATGTAGTTTGACTTGTTTTTGGTGAAAGCACGCTGCTGGCTCATGCTGAGCTTCATTATAAGCTCCAGGTGCTTTTCAGCAGGGTGCCACCCATCCAGTCAGTTCCTAATGTATACAACTATTCCTCCACAGGAATACATCTCCCTGTTGAACTTTATAGCTCACTCCTCAAGCTTCTCAATGAACTTCTGAACTGAAGATCTACTCTCTGGTGTGCCAGCCACCATCTGTAACCTGCTGAGGGATATTCTGTCTCATCATCCAAGCCATTTATGAAGCTATTGAACAACATGAGCCCCAGTACAGACCATTGGGATGCTCCTCTTGTTAGCAACTTCCAAAGAGATGTCATGTGATGGATTAATATCCTTTGGGTACAGCTGTTCAGACAGTTTTAAACCTATTTATCTATCAATCCAGCCACTTCCTGGATATTCCTTCCCAATACCGTGGTGGGAGGGGTGTGTCAAAAGGAGCACTACTACAGTCTAATCTTTCCTTGACTATTTCACAGTCCTCAAGGGACTTCCCTCAGTCTCAGTGATTTTGCTTAGATTATAGTTAGAGGCTGCACAATCATGTCAGCCAGTGCTTTCAGAACCCTTGGGGAATCCCCTACAGCCCCATGGATTACAATACAAACAGCTTCTCTAGGTGGTCCCTAAACTGCTGTTCCTCAGTTGTTGACTCTGTCCCACTTTTCCACCTTCTCCTGGTATGTATAGGGATCCAGGAAAACTGAATTTGTCTCCCTGAAATACATTTGATTGGAAAAGTTGTGATCAACACTAGAAAGCACTGTCATTTTTTTCTCCTGATAAAAGCATTTTTCTATTGTCAACCTAAAAGTATATCAAACAACAATGATTGCACTTGCAGCTTAATAGTTTTGTAAACAATATAACTCAAGTAGATTATCCAAGTTGCCATCACTTGGTAGACTCAAATCAAACAAATTATACAATTTATTCTTTGCAGAATGATCTTACTGGTTGATATACTGTGTTAGGCACTACAGTGTACTATCTTTAAGGACTACAAGTTTCCTTTCTTTTTTCCCCAGGATGTTAGTGAATACAGATGATACCTCTTGGTCTACAGATATGACAGATGAGGTATTCACAGAGCTTCAATAGGTGAAGAGTTTTCTAGAAGGGTTTAGGAGACAATTTTTTTATATATATAATCTTTGTTTCCTGTCAATACTTCTGCATTTAAAAACAACAACAACAAATTTTGAAATGTTTGAATATTGCTTACCTAGCTTCATGAGATTAAGAAAATCTGCCCCATTCCTAAATAGAAAAATGGATATTTAATATATGTTTGCATGACAACAGTGTGTAAGGGAACCAGTGAACTACTCAATACCTGGGTACCATTGTGTTAAACACGAAGAACACAGAAAATCAGAGATTGTCTTTGAGATGAAGACTCTGCAGTCTGCAGGAAAAATTCAGATTCCTCTCTAATGCCATCCCCCATACCTGTCACCTTCTGCTCCAGAAGAGCACAGCTCTCCCACAGTTTCTCTCTTAGCCAGATGCACGCCCTAGTGTATCCTTGATGGTACTAACACCTGCATTTACACTCCTGTCTCCTACACTACATACAGCACATGACATAAGACACACAGCAGAATTCAGCTCAAATGTAAAACATCTAAATTTATGTTATATGCCAGGGCAGTAGCAATCCCAGCTCCCATTACATTCTGCAGAGATCTAGACAGTACATTTAACAAAAGTAGGCAGACGTTCATCTCAGCCTATTAGATAAAACGGCCTCACTCCAGTTGTCCACAGGTAAGATCCTGCTGACTTTTGAGACACCCTCGGGATAGCCGCCACAGGGCTTGCAGAGAGGACACAGCCTGTAGTAGCTCTGTGCTTCCCTAGAGAGACAGATGGAGGCCATGTCAAAGCACCCACAGCACCTGAAAAAACACTGAATAACTGTGTCCCTTCCATAATAAGTAAAGCTTGTGAAATACTTCCTTGGGTCAATTTTTTCTGAATAGGTAGGGATATTTTTAATATTTCTCTTTTATTATCGTCATTGTCATTCATTTGATTGGTGCATTAGGATTCCATTATATGATTTTATTCTATATTGTACTTTAGCTCTCCATCAACTTGGTTATTCATAAACTCCTACACACAGAATGAACTAATATTAGTAAATCATTCAGAAGTAATAATGGAAGTTGTCAGATTTTGCTAAGCTATTCATGCCACCACAAAAAGATGAACATTTGTTACTTTTGTAACAGAGGCATTATGTTAAGTATTGATTAAAAAATAAGTGTTGAATTTTTTTTTAAAGTAAGAAGTCTTAAAACTAGTCTAGTTCAAATAATTACTGTATAGGAGAAATCCAACTTAGGTAGAATATGCTTTCTAGTTTTTTAAATTACTATTTCTTTAGTTACATATTTAATTGAAACTAAAATATAATTCTTATTTCTGGAGCTGAAATTTGCTATTTCATCTAAAATCAGTGAACATAAATCTTACATTGCTGTCTAACTGATCTGATCTCTTGTGAGCAGTTGATAGACTCCTTGCCAAAGCCATACAGAAAGTCTGTTGTGCAAGGCAGCTTTCTTCTTTTGACCTTTATACACCTCTATATGACAATTTCAGCTTTGCCTTTAACTAATATACTGCACAGTATAATAAAAATAATCAGTTCAAGACACAAGATGACTGCAGGCCATTCCACAAAGTTTTGATGACATTATTTTTCAGGTTGGCTGAGATAATGATCACAATAAAAATTCACCATTTTTATTGGAAAAGCCAAGATATAGTTATAACAGCATTTATTACAGGTCTTTTATACTGCTTTTCATTTACAGATTTGTGATTTATTAGTTGCAGTACATTAGTTCTTTGTATATCTACAAAGATGTGGCTTGAGCCCCAGATTTTATTAGCAATTAAACTGGTTTTCATGTTAGATATGAAGTCTGTAAAATTTACTCAAGTGAAAATTTTCCTCATCAACTTTGTTTAGAATA
Source organism: Strix aluco (assembly GCF_031877795.1). Classification (NCBI taxonomy): domain Eukaryota; kingdom Metazoa; phylum Chordata; class Aves; order Strigiformes; family Strigidae; genus Strix; species Strix aluco. The sequence continues at coordinate 120,262,372 of NC_133933.1, forward strand.
AAAGCCTTCTAATCAGTAATATTATTTACATTTTTCAAAATATAAATTTCAAGACAAAATCATATTAGGACTTAAACTACACTTTGCTTTGATAGCGGTGTTTCCTTGCTTTTCCCAAAAAGTACCGATAAGGGGTGATTTTAAACAATGTTGTGTAAATACTTTTTAGTATGCTTACAGCTTTTAATTCATTTACAAAACAGCTCTTAAACTTTCAACATGACACATGAAAACATAAACTACTTGGCTTGTGTACTTCCTATCTAATTTCCTAAAATTGCTGTTTTAATTTGTGCTCCCACAATAAGATTTCCCACTGAAGTGTTGAGCTCTATCTATATGTAAATTGAATAATCTTTCAAACAGGGAAAAGGAAGCACTATTAAACATGAAAGTTCATTTCTGTAAGAAATTAAGCACTATGACTTTCTACAATAATAAATTATGAACATAGAATTCCATTAAGAAAGAACATGATGCTGTATAACTGTTTGTCAGCAGTAAATAGGTTGTCTTATATTTAATGGAGTCATAAACATGGGAAAAACTCATCTTTGTTATCTTCTTTGGTTTTTTACAGAAAATACTATGTAAAAAAAACCATACTTATTTTAATTCTCCCAATTTAATTTCTTGTATCAATAACTATTTCAAGTTATTGCATACAATTTGAAATAGTAGATGGCTAATGTCAATGGCTGTTAAGAAGCACCCTCACTGAATCAAATATACCTATTATGTATAAATACTGTTTATTTCTCTAGCAAAAATGTCCTAACAATACTCAGAAAAAAAACCTCCATGGTGTAGATACATTGTATCACAGAAACTCAAAATTATATAAGGTATAACTAGAAGGAAACACACATTTATGGTTTAATATTGCAGTAATATTAAGCTTTCCAATAATACAAGTTTTCTGAAAAGATATGGTCATAACTTGTCTTTCCGGTGCCTGATCATGCAAAAAATTGGTATGCAGGTTCTTCTCTGTGAAATAATCTAATTTTGGATATAGATTTGCTATTATTTCCCCTATGTCAAAGAATATAGATGTTTAAAGAAAAATATGACAGGCAACGTCATGAGACCATATGGTCTGCACGAACTATGAAAGTCAAATTGAGATTTGTTCCAGTAATTTAGGCTAAAAACAAGCTATGTACTAAGATTTCCAGCTATTTTCAAAATTTTACCAGATTTCAGTGAATGGAATAATTTTGTGAATAGAGTGATCAATCTGATTACACTATGAAAATATGTGTAGGTCTGCAGGGAATGATATACTGTACCCTAATATATGTTGGGGCAAATTTTTTTCTCAGTTCTGGAGTCAATGAAGCTTTATCAGACTTTCTCTAGCATACTTCATGTGAGCTTCAATGAGGTTCAGATTTTTTGAACAGAAGTAAAATTGTATATTCTTTATAGCCTGAGACATCTTCTAGGGTTGAATTGGGTGGGATTCACTGGATCTTATGTCTCTAATTTAAACCTCTATGTCTGAGCTGCATAGGAAGAAAATGGGCTTCTAGTCAATGGCTTACTTCATGCTAAAATAGATATTTAAATAGATCAGATGAACTGCAGGAAGGCTTAGGTGTGCAGAGAAGTGCTTTCCTCTCTTGGTTAATTATAAAGGCAACCTAGTTGATGGCTCATCTTTAAACATTGTACATATTATACATGACAGATGAGATTAATTGCATCCATAGCACCTGGCACCTTAGTATAATTATGAGTGGAGTTTTGAAATGTTTACTGTGTATTTGCCCTATATGTATATATAAATGTTGTTTTGCATACAAAACTTGACTCCATTTTAAGGCCAGACAGTAATATCTCTCTTCTGTCCTGTAAGACCTCTTTATCCTATGGACTGCTCCTTTGCAGTCAGTCTTCTGTATTACATGTATTCCTGGAGTTTCTGCACATTTACATCAGATGTATACCGACAGTCAGCTAAGTTCTCCCTCTGCGGATCTTGAGGCACTGTCAAATACAACTATTTGTCTCAGTTAACTATGCAAGGAATTAGGTACTTACCTTTGGCAAACCAACTCATTAGGAGTGGGACCTCCATCATGGTCTGTGCAGAAATAAATACACCAGTAAATGATACATATCATCTGTTCTTGCTGTCTGAGTCAGGATGAGACAGATTGTTCTACAATACTACCTGTTTCTCTCCATTGCCAATAAAGGACTACAGAATGACTAGGCCAGGTTAAAAAATCTGCATTTTAAACATCTAGAATTGAGTGGGATAAATCCAAGAATACTAAAATTTGGTAAAATTCTTAAATTAGGCAAATTACATACCAGCCTTAATATGCAATTGAGCACCTGAAAATTGCTGGAGTATGAAAGTGTAACTAAAATGTAAGCCTCTTTGTAGGCATGGTATCATAGGTGCATGTCCAGCTATCACAACCTCTTTCTCCAAGTGAGATATTATCAACTTTTTTCCTTGCAAAAAACAAGAATTAAAGTTTGCCCATTACTCTCCATAAGAAAACACTGTGTGTGGAAATAATGAATTGTGCATTATGCTCCAGAGAACAGACATATTTAAATATATATATCAGACATATCTAAATATATAAATAAATATTTAATTTTAAATAGATAAATATATAATTTAAATATTTAAATATATGTTTAAATAATAGGTTCATTGTGGATCATTTGAAATAATACCAATATTAAATAGCACTATGAATTCTTCATATGAAACAGACAGTGCAGTTTCAGGTTTTGCTCTTATCAAAACTAAGGTGCGTCCTTGATATGACTTCATTGGCTTCATTCATTCACTTTGGTGCAATGGCTACTATACAACTGATAGACTTCACACAAGCCACTAACTGATGGTAAATGGATCAAATATGTTGCTCAATTTGCTAGATGGAGGACAATTAAAACACAAGTACATATACATTTACATGTATACACAAATTAATGGCACCATTTTAATAAGTGCACGACAAATTAATAGATACACTGTAAAATATCAGAAAATTCAACATGTTGTTAAGAGTACATCTGTAAGATCTGGGAGGAGATTGCTAGTGGAGTTCACTAAAATGGTCTTGGGACATATGTTGCAAGTGAGATCACTTACAGTGATACAAACACTAACTCTAATTCTTTGGTTTATTTGCTCTGGCTCAAATAGAGGGACAGTGCTAGCAAAAATTGTAATTACACAGATTTGTGAGGAATTGTCAAAAGATAAAAGAATCAAAATATCTGAGAATTAGGTAGCAGCAAAGAGAAAAAGCAGTTAAAAGAGATATGGCATACAAAATTAATCAATTTACCTGCAAATTAGTTGAGAGTGCAATTGATCTCACCAAATATAGACATCTGCAGTGTAGTATCTATATCAGACCTCAACTACTAAGCTCCCTTAGAGAGCTGGAGAAGCAGAGAGAAATAAGCATTTCTGGAGGAAATCTGTCTTTTCTTAAAGTAGACATCTACAATAGGTCAAAGGAATCATTCCCTGAAAGGGTGATTAGCCCAGATACAGGCATCTAAATTGTTGATATCTAATGTTAAACAAGATGAATTGAATCTTTCAGTGTTTCTTTAAACCTTACTTAAGATCAAAAGGTTGGGTAAAGAATAATATCTTCATTCTAACTGCTAGGCATCTTTTATTTTATGACCTATTCCCTTGGGTCCTGGTCTGCTTTATCTGGCAGTGAAGAGAATATTTGAACTTATGAACCTGCATTTTTTTGGAGAAGGGGTCATTTTGGAGGGTTGTTTGGGTTTGGGGTTTTGTTTTGTTTGGATTTGCGGGGATTGAAAGGGGTTTTGCTTTTCGTAGAAGGTTTTAAAAAAATAAGTTTCATAATGTGGAACTATCAGTGTCACAATTAATCTGGAGTGAACAGATGGGCATTCAAATTCACATAACGGATGTTATGTGGATCAGTGCTCATATAATTAGTTGTGTATCAGTGACAGGACATTAGGTCACTGTGTAATTTTTCTCTATGCCAGATGATTCGCCTGCATTCAGAATGAGCATCAATCAAAAAAACACACGTCATATTCTGTTAAAAGGTATAGATAGAATCCAAAAATCATTAGCTAATCTTTGAATTGCAGCAATAATACCACTTTTTTGGTCTCAAACTGTAGTAGCAAAGAAATGAGATGTTAGCTCTGCAGGGTTTTGGATGCTGATATATGTCTGGGACAGAAGACTCCCTTTATCAGAGACACCAGAGATGTCTTCACAAACACTAATTATAGGAGCTGTGCTCTTCTCACCTCAGATGTCTGTCATCATCTTTTCTCACATATGCGACAACTGTAAGAAACAAATCACAGAGAGTGGTGGTTTCCCCTAGTATCAAACATGGAGCTGTATCAGAATAAAGGAAAAAGGACAGTTATGAACTTTTCTTCTTTCTTTTTGCAAGGTTCTTCTCGAGTCACTTTTCATTCTGATAAAAAAAAAATAATCAGCAGATATATTTCCCACAACCTTTTCTGGTGTCCCTTTCTTTCTTTATTAAAAAAGCTTCAGTTCGAGTTAATATCAATAGTGAAATTGTTGGGCAAATTCTTGCTTAGAGAAAGGACATTACGTTCCCTTATCTCAGTCTGGCAATAGTCCTTGGGAATGTCAGAATCCGGGTCAGTAATGTACAGAGGAGCCCACAAGCATTAGCAACATTTTCTAAATAGAGGTGTCCCAGGTGTCCAGCCTTACCACAGAAGACAGGAAGTCAGAAAGGAGGCGGACAGAGGAATGACATGAGCTTTAAGCAAGGGAAGGTGACCTGGTGCAGGTCCTGAAAAGCAGAAGTTCTATCCTGGGGACTGGCAAGTACTCTGCTCTTCCATTACAGCAGCAAGAAACGATTGTACTGTTGTGGAAACCCAGCAGGTGAGCATGTATCCAAACTCCAGTGTTCATCCAAATACTTTTCTTCCCCTGACCATTCTTCTTTGCTGCATCAGTGGATAAATCCCCACCTTACACCTTCACCTAGACTGGGCTAACTGTTGCCTGAAAGTTGGATTTTGCCCAGATAAATTTTATGAATGGTCAAATTACACAATGGGCACTGATTTTCAGTAAGCTTAGAGTTTCTCCTAACTATGGCTACCAAACCACTTACCTAGCCAGGAGAGTCAGGATTCAACCCCTTGAAACATAGTTTTAGTGTAGGTATGTGCAAATATGACATTATCACTGCAGTTTCAATATTGAGGAATCAACAAGCCAAATATCTTCACAAAAGTAAAGTACAAATTCTAGAAAACAGAGCCTTCACTCTTCTTGGAGATTCTTTGGAACTTTGTCTCAATATATAAATGTCTACACTGCATGTTTTCTGTCACTGTGCAGACTGGACCTGTCTCATGCTGTCCTTTTCTTCCATCGGCTACGTTTCTTCCAAGGACTCTCAGAGTTTGCAGCATCATATTTAAAGGTGAATGATTTCTTAGCAAACCTTCATCTGTTTGCAGCCCTGGGCTTTCATAGTCTCTTTACCTGTCTTGCAGGTCTGAAAGCTCAGAGTAGCATCTAGACTGTAATGTTAGTACCCAGAAGTAGCTCAAATAACATGCAGCTATTTCAGATACTTCGACTGAAAACACTGTTACAAGGTGATCTTTATATAAAATACTCCTCTTCATACTTATTAGAAGTAATATACTGTGTCAATACAGGGTCCTTTACAAAACCCACACATACTCTCACATTATGCATGGTCATAACAGCATGCCTGTTCTTATAGAACTCCTTGAGAGATGAAATCCTCATTTTTGTTTTGATGCTTTTCTGCCACCAAGCTGCATAGTCTCTATCTTATTGATGATAAAATTAAATAAAATAAAATAGAACATTGTTTGACTTTTGTTGCTTTGTGTTAAGCTTCTAGTGGTCCCAAATTTGATGAGGTGTTGTATCGACTCCCTATGGGGTTATCCAGTCACTGTGGGGATCCAGTGACTGCTGGGTTACCAGGCCACATGTCTAATGAAGGATTAAATTTTGGTATTGTTTTCATATCTTATTGACTTTGGTTTGAAATTAGTCAACATTTTTAAATGGTACATGGAAACACTAAAGAGTCATGGAAAGTTCAAATTCTTCTCAAACTGAAACCCAGGACTTAAGGACAAAATTGTTCCCTCCATCTAATAAAGCTGCTCACTTTCACTTCCAAACCAGCCTTGCCCCTGTGGGACCCAAGTTCCATATCTACAGAAACAGACATTTCTTTACAAACACTGAGTGGGAATCTCTGCAGCAGTCACTGGTCTAAACGTCCAAAAATTTAATGCAGATAATGTCTACTGAATTCAGTGGGAAGTCAATGTTTTAAATACTTACAATATCTGGCCTTCTTTCTCTTTATCCTCACTATCCAAGATTTCAATTGCATACCTGTAAAAACTTGCGAATCCACAGATCAGATTAGGAAACAAGAGCTCTGAAAGAATAACACCTTCTTACACTTTGATCTTTAAATTTATTCTTTTTCACAAGCCTGGACCTAATAACTGTGTCTTCTGACCAAGTGACAAATTAACACACTGCAAATAAAGTGTACAGGCTAAGCTGGGAATGAATAACAGCTTACTGAGCATGACAGCCAACAAATCTGAAGAAGCAGAGGTCTTAACACAACAGATAACTTCCCTGCTATCACATTCTGAATATGATTTCTCTTTCAAATCAAGAAGTAAAGCTTAAGCAGAGGTAGGTGGAGATGGAAAGGATAGAGCTGAGAAATGAAAGAATATCAAGTATGTACCAAGACCTCCTTTTTTTTCTAGCAAAATGAAAATGGAAAGACAAGAATATTTTTTAGTATTTTTCTTTATTCCAAGGCATGTAACTTCCATCTGAAAGTAAGCCTGTTTTTCTGAGATTCGGAGAGGAAAAAATAAGCTAAAATATTTTGTGGACTTTGGATCAGATGTTTGGCTGCTTTTCACTACTGAGAAAGCCTTAGCTTGTCAGAATGAGATCTCCTGATCCCTGTGAGGTCTGCTGCTCTGCCCACATGGGGAAGCAAGCATGCTGCTTACACATTCAAATGTGTTACCTGGATCTTTGTTCTGATTCCTGTTGCAGCTTGCCAGGAACAGATCCCTAAAGCAGAAAGTAAGGATAGGCTGGACAAGTGCAATTTAGTAAATGTTTGATGGGAATTGCTGTTTAACAATTTTTCTGCTATTGCAAATATAACATCACCCCTTGAAAGCAGGGAGGAACTCACAGAAAAATACTGTTACATATAATGTCACATATTGTCTGAGTTATGCTTCCCAGGAGTATTCTTGAGCATGTGCGATTTATGCTCATGGCTATATTTAAAGTGTTCAGCAGAGCTACCTGCAGTGCAAAGCTTTCCTTATTCACTTGCCAGCTTATGCAGCTCTGTAAGTAATAACGCCATGGTCCCTAAGGACATCGAGACTCTCTAATCTGTTACTTTTCAGGAGCTCCACCTCAGACAGGGATCTAAAGAATAACATAAACAGCTATCTGGAGAAGGAAATTGATGACAGTTTAAGAACTGCTATGGGCTAAGAGGAAAGCTACTGGCCTTTTCAGACATCTAGTCTGCATGTCTTACATTGGTCAAGACGCTTTTGCTCTTTCATCAAATTTTGTGTGTCTTTCCATGTAATATTTGTGGATACCTTCCACGCCTAGCAGAATGAGGCTGAATTGTTCCACATTACCCGCAGGAGCACTGGGGAAACTGCAAGCTAGGCAGAAAAAGGGAACCATACTGTGAAGGCAATTTGCTTCAAAGTTTGTTTATTTGTGAATTTTCATCCATGAGTGAAGCAGGATAGAACTATTTACTCCCATTCCCTAGGAGACTACTCAATGTAAAGTGATAAAATAAAAACCCTGGCGGGTGTAAGACCATCATCTGTAAACAGATATTTTCTGGGTTCACCCTCTGCCTTTCATGAAGTATTACTGCTCATCAGTTCACTCCATGCCCTGCCATCCAAGTGGCTGTTCCCCTGTCATCTCCTGACACAACTGCTCATACTACTGCTGTCTAATGGAGTGCTGGCAGGATGATGCCAAGAGCTTTATGTTTCTAGCCCAGTTCTTGCTCACAGACTACATCTACTAGAAGATTTGAAATGGCGACAATCAGTCAAAGGGGAAGAGAATAAAGGAAGCAGAAGTCTCTGATGCCCTTGAGCTTGTCTGATCACAAAAAACATGTCCCATGACATTGTACAGATAAATTAATCTTTAACTAAGAAAAGCTGACAATTCATTTAACTTTGTTTTCTTCTGCAGATTGGTTATTACTGGTTTTCTGGTTCAGCTACATGGCAAAAATAATTGGAAAAGTTGGCATGTGCTTTCCAGTGTGACTCCTGAGACTTTTCCTGGTGGGACTTAAACCACCTCTCAAAATAACTGTGATTTATGATTGTGATTGTGCTGGTGACCACTGGATACCTGTGCAAATGGGTTCCTGGAGAGAGATCAAGACCACACACACGCAGCTGTGTGTACCACACACGTTACCTGCCCCAAAGCTTTCCTTAGGCTGTGTCACACCTGCACAAGCTCCATCATCGCTCAGGCGAAATGCTGCTAACTTGCAATACCATGCAATGCTAAGATTATCAGAATATTATTTTAAAAAAACATGTTTCCAGTGGACCCCAACACTCAAACTTTCCCAAGTTGATAGTTTTCTTAGATTTTGAAGAACACATGAACAAAACCATGATTTTTTTTCGATATCACACTCTCACAGTTTGCTCAGACACTTCATGATCATTCATTCTGTACTTTTGTCACTGTATTTGTTGTGCTAAAATGATGTTTTCAGAGATTAATATTAACCAAAACACATATGTTAAGTGTGTATTTTCAACACAGTGGCTAACAATGCATGCAAAAAGGTCACGATACTAGATGACTCCAGTAATAAAGGTGTGTAACGTGGTTTGTTGACAGGTGACATTTCAGCAACCTTTCTTGCACTGGCATATTGTTACATGCCCTGTGCCATAACGGTCTCTGTGCTACAATTCATCATTCAAACAGGTCAATGTAGCTCCTGACATTTGGAGCTACTTTCCTTTATCTCACAGGTTCATTGATTTGTTAGCTCTCTTCTAACCTCAAAAAACCATTTTCATTCTTCTCTACATCTTAATTTCTATCCCTTAAATTGTGTTCCTACTTTGATATTTTAATTCCATAGTATGCTAAGTAATACTTTTTACATAAAAGGCAATAAAAGCAAGAATAAATAAATGTTCTGTTGTATTGATTCTATTTTTAATTTTTCATTAGACCATCAGTTTTGTTTTGCTGATGGACACCAATGTTATTATGTTATTTTGTTTACAACCTGCACCAGCTAATGTATATTGTTTTAAAAATACTAAAAGTAGAAAATTAGTCTTCACCTGGTTCATATTATCAGGTAATCAGCATAAAGTCAACACCTTGGTGAAGGCAGGATGAGCTAGAGATAGTCAGGTCAAACTGTGTAGATAATGCTCCCAGACAACAAAGATTTTTTAGGAAAAAGAAGTAGTCTGTGAAAGATCAGGCTATGAGATGGAGTTCTTGGGTTAACTTGTATTATCCTTACTTACATAATTCACACAGATGTTGAATCACAGGTAACCTGTTATTATGCACCTAAAAATATAGCAATTTATTAAATCTGGTTACTCAGAAGGCACTGCAAAGATAGCACTGGAAATAATTAAGGTCTGATACCATGAGAGTTTAAGCAGAGACTGCTGAAAATTTTCCATTAAATTACTGGTCTTTTCCAACCAACCTTTTCAAGAAAAGAAAAAAAATAATTAAAAATGAAAAATGAAATGAAAATTGAATGAGGTTAACTCTCAAGTTGTTATGGTAACTCTGTGAAGTTTAGCTCAGGCACATTCCTTTCACACACCCTGGCTAGGTCACCACATGCACTTTCTGCACACCACCAGGGATGGTCAGGGCACAAATTAGTGCACCTTGAAATAACTCCTGAAGAGGTCAACAATGACAGCTACAACCTCTCTGAAACATCACAGCCACATTTCAGAAAGTAAATATTTAAACTTTGAGAACAGTAAAAGGAGATCCGCTTCCCCTCAAGCCTTAGTGGGAAACTGAGGCAAAGGGAAAAACATGAAGCATTTTCTTAAACTGCTTTTACACAGATTGTCCTCAGCTTTCCCTAAAGATGGCACAACTTCACTATTCAGCTCTCCTCGAACTAAGTTCCCCAAATACTGGTAGATACTAGGTATTCAGTACTGTGATGACTTCTAGCCTCTGCACATAGAGCTGTGCATCAGTCTGGGCATCATCTAGGCACATGGAGCGAAAACTACAACAAGTTATGATTGTTTACTACCTGGCATTTTTTCTATGCACTTAACCACATATTCAAATGCATGCTGCCCACCATATTCAGAGATTTTATAGCATACAGTAAGACACTCAGTTTCAGGTGAACTCATCTTCACACTCAAACTATAACCTCTAACAGGAACTTGTCCTGTGAATGATAATAGTATGTAGAGTTAAATTTCAAATGGTTTCCAATCTTTTCCAACAAAGCCAGAAAATTTTTTATCTTTAGATTCAGTAACAATGGAAGAACTACATCTTGCAAGTGCACTTTGCAATTTGATGTGCATGAGAAGAGAATGAAAATTAACAGGCCATAACATAGTGCTTATTCCAAAGAACCTGCCAAATAAATAATCCTCCATTCTTTTAATAGTAACCTGCTTAAAAATTGCCCCAATATAAAGCACCAATCAGTGAGCTAGCACTGATTGAAGCTGCTAGAATAAAGAAGCCTGCCAAAGAACAAACATGTCGATGAGACAAGTGCCTTCTTCCAGTCCTGGCCTCAGAAAGGGAGCAGCGAGCCTCATGTACCCACCTCCTTGGTACAGCCACAATTAGCAGACCAAAGACAGCACATGAACAAATCAATCAAAGCTGCATTAGATTTCTTCCTTGTTGTAATAAATAAAGTTGTTGTCACTCTTCTAGAAAATGAAGTAAATACAACCGTTTTACAGAATGAGTTGAGTGAGGTAGTAAGGCCTCTCAAGAATTGGATAGAAAGTGCTCAATTAAATTATATGTTTGTTCACAGTTTAATCCCAAAGTTTCTTCTGCACAGTCTTGGCCATTTCTGGTGTATCTGTCTTGATGCTGCCTCAACTCCTGCTTCTTTTTAGAAATATTATATTATCAGTGATGCTGCTCTGTCACTGTTGTTGTCTCCCACTTTCTCCTTCCATGTATTTTCCTATTCTACAATAAGCTGTGGCAGGAGGGATTAAGAAGGCAAATCTTAGCCATCTGAGGTAATAATAGCTAATTACACTATAACGCTATTTTATTACTTGCCATTTGTATAGCAGCCATCATCTCCAAGAGCATTTTACAAACCAACCACAGCAGGAATAACCTTTTCAGTGCTGAGAGTCATACACAGGCTTTGGGCTGCAGCCAGCTCCCAGCTCCCACAAGTTGCTCTCAAGGTTCCCCAGGCCATTCTCCTTCACAGGCAGGATAGCACCTTGCTGGAGCTGAACTTCCCAGTGAAAACCAGCATTTTAAGAAACCCCAAGTCACTATGGGGCCCATGGCCACTACTCAATGCTCTCCTTTCCCTCCTGTTCCAATGCAAAAAGAACCAAGGGGACAGCATGGGCCAGACAGAAGACTCCCCTGAAACAGAGCTGGCAGAGAGGCCACCAGCGGGAGCACAATGAACCAGAGTAAAAGAGATGGGTTGTCAGAAACTGAGAAGTTGTGTAATCTTCACAGCTATGGCAGTCAGCTCTTCAAAGAAGGATGCTGCTATTGACTCTTGCAGACAACACTGAGCACCCCATGTCGGGTTTCATAGGTAGCTATGGGAGTAATGACTGACAGATGTATGATGCACAAGGGCAGTCCATAACAGCTACCAAAATACAGCTGTCCTCTCCCAGTGCTGGGGACATCTGCATCTCAGACACAAAAGGCAAGATTTCAGTTCAAGTTTGGAGCTGAATGTAAATATCTGTGGACATACTGGTGCTTAAACTGCCATTGCAGTCAGCAGAGATCTAGTCAAGATTAAATTCACCTACTACTGCAGGTGAATGAGCATCTTAGATGTGAACCCCTACATGTTGACCCCTGTATTTAGCTGTCTGAATCAGGAACTGAATCTCACCCAAACTGTTCTGCAAGCACATGACAGAAAGACTGTGATGCACCTGTATATCCCCTTATAGATTACTGCTCACTCAACCCCTCCACCTCACTTGGATAGTTACCTGATTTCTGACACACTCCTTGCTCCTTGTCCATTAGCTGCTGTCTTGAATCTGCAGAAAATTAGCACAGGTCTTTCTAATCTCTTCTGAATATGAAGGCTTTCATCTGGCCTTCACAAAACCATTTTCTGTGAGTGACTAAAATTCAAAAGATCCTTGCATTTTCTGGGTGTTTGGGAGGCATGTTTGCTCTACCCATCAAAGGTGTCACATCCAGGTCTACTCAGAAGTGTGCTTTGAAACCCAAGCAGACTGGCAAGACTTTACAAGAGGAAGGCCAAACTGTCATTTCTCCAAGAAGTTCTGTGTAAGTGGCTCTTTTAGATAGCTATCTGGCATAGCCTGCAAATATTTTGCTGTTGTATTACATTATATATTAGCCATGTCCAATTAATTGAGTTTGACAGTTCTTATTCAAATCATTTTGTGTTCCATCAGTTATTTAGAGATAACTGGGAACCTGAAGGTTTCTCAGATGACTCTTTAACATTTATGAAAGAACAAGTAACAGTAAAACAAAACAAGTACATGGTCTTAATTATTAAGACTTACTTCTCCATTTTATCAAAGGCTGTTATTCTTGATGTTAACTGTAAATTTCATTTTGCCCTAGGTATAAGCTGCTGTAGCTCAAACCAAAGGTCAAGATATAGACACCATGCATAACTAATTCCCCTAGCAAATAATTAAGCCACCTTTTCGTTATTATTACACTTGACCTATCAAGAAAACAGATCTTTCATGCCATGAAAAAAAGTAAAAAATGCACTGACATGATATTCACAGAATGGTTGAGGTTGGAAGGGACCTTTGGAGATCATCTTGTCCAACCTTCTTGCCCAAGCACAGTCACCTAGAGCCAATTGCCCAGGATCATGTCTAGAGAGTCTTTTTAATTCTTTAAGGAGGGAGATCCACTCAGCTAATCATGGGGCAAAGACACTACATCAGCTTGCATGTTGCTGAGCAAGATTCAGCAAGAATGTCTTAAGGCTTATGGGCTTGTTCTTTTTCTGGTTCTCTCCTGCTGACTAGTCAAAGGCTGAAGTTGCATTAGTGGGGAGTAAAACCCCTCAGACTAAACAAATCCTGCTGAAACATGGGATTTGTTAGCTCCAGTTCAGTGCAACAATATTGCTGCTTCACAGACTCTGGTTGGCTCAAAAAATGAGCACAGCAAGCTGACTTTGACCTGAAAAATACTGCTGGAGCCAAGGGAATAAGCTGGCAAGATCTGTCCTCAAGACACAAATCTAACTAAATCTAGGGGAATGGGACTTGAATTCACCCATTTCCATGAAATGCTGTGTACATAGAGAAAAGTGGAAGATAGGAAGAAATATGTGTAAATTAAAAAAAAAAAAATCTATAACAAAAATCCAGGCAAATCCATGTTCATATGCAGCAAATGAAAGGGAAGCAATATTTTTAGAGGAAAGGCTACTTTTTAATAATTCCCTATTCAGTGGTAAAAGAAAAAGTTATTCTTTCTCTGATTAATATGACCACAGTCATACTAATGACATGTCTATATCATGGAAAGTTTTTGTAGCTGTAACACTAAATAAATAGTGTCAGACTATTTTTTTTTTTTTAGTTTGTTTGTGCACATTTTTAGCCTGTACACATGTATTGGAAATATAAATTAAGAAAAATACATTTTCTATTACCACTTACAATAAGGGCCAAACCTTCCAAACAAACCTGCAGACAGAGAAGCTACACTAATTTATAATATTAAAACATAATCTTAATAATTAGCTTCTAAGATGAATGTTTCATTCTAAAAGTTGCAAACAATGAGCACACATGGGTACCTGTTTGTGTGTAATGCAAATTCTACTTCTGAAGTAAACTGGCAGAAAAAGGTACAGGAAAGATCTTACTGCTGCACACTTCAGAATAACCCAGAAAACAAAGATATACCATACACTTTAATTGCCATTCCATACAGTCTACAGAAAATGGAGAATACTGACACCACCTCTGCAAGCACCTACCTTTGGTGCCCAGGTTCCCTCTACAGTCAGTAGAGAGAAGTGTGTGCTTCCACACAGAAATTAGAGCTCCTAAATTAGAAAACTAACTACTTCCAAATTTAGGCACCCTGATTTGTCTTCCAGAGACTTCTCTTGACCATAAAGGCAGCTTCATCTTCCACCTTAATGTCCTCTAAATTCAGGTATTTGATATTACATGTTTCATGAACTTAATGGTTGGATGTGAAAAAAAAGTTCAGCAGCAAAAAAAAAAAAAAAAAAGGACATAGACAAAATTTGGTTACTTCTGTCCACAGTCATGGTCCAGAAAACACATGCTCAGTTCTTGCATCATTTAGAGGGAAGTTAAATTCACCAGGTACAACCCAGTCTAACTGGAAATGTCCCTCAGCATCAATTGTTTCAGTCCTGCTCATGTCTAGGACTACTAAATCCAAATGAGATAAAAAATGAACCACTCTGAAGAAAGCAATGTGACATATGAAATAAACACTGTTCATGGCACATGAGGATTTCCAAGAATGCTATTGCAGCTGAAATATTTTTTTTCAACAAGTCCACAGAAGATTCTTATTTTTCCCATATAATATTTGAATGCATGCAGTAGACAACCAAGACATAAAGGGAGTTTTTTATTCAAATCCCTCCTTAAAGAAATGAGATTCACATTTTTTCCAAGCAACTGCCCTAACCACAAAGTTGCCACCTTGTTAGCTACCATCCCTTCCTCTTTACTTTTTTCTTTCCCAAGTTCCTTCAGAAAATGATTGTACATAGAAAAGCAGGTAGCTACAAATAGAATAATATAATAATAAAAATACAATATTAAAAAATAGAAGATATATTAACTGTTTGTTTTTCAAAGGTATCTTACATCCAGTTAGCATATATGAAATAACAGCTTCTCATAGACATGATGTGAAAGACTCTCTTTGGGAACAATTGTGGGGAAGTAACCTACTACACATATTTAATAAAGTGAATTGACATTTCATGCAATCCATCTTCTACTGATATTTAGAGTTTTACTTGCATATCAGCTTCCTCAAGGAAATGTTATTCTTCAAGAACATCATGGTTTAAGCCCAGAGGGAAACACCACACAGCCAGTCATTCACTCCTTCCCTCTCAAGGATGGGGAGAAGAAAATAAAACAAAAGGCTTAGGCATAGACACAAGGACAGAAAGGGATGAGTCACCCAGTACAGTCATGGGCAAAAGACAGACTCATTAGGGTAAGAAAAAGAACATAAATTTAATTCAAACACTAACGACAACACCACTAATTTCAACAATGTTTCAACAATGCCTTCTTTGGGCACAGCTACCTGCTCTGGTGTGGGGTCCTCAACGGGCTGCAGGTGGCCATCTGCTCCACTGGTGACTTCCATGGGTGTCAGAGGGACAGCCTGCCCTCTCCCCATGGGCTGCAGGGGGGTCTCTGGTCCAGTGGACCTCCCACCACTCCCTTCTTTTTTTCCACTGACCTTAATGTTTGCATAGGTATTTGTGGCAGGTGCATCTGTCCAGTGAAAGCAGAGCTTCTTGGCTGCTGAAGTGCAGCAGCTCCTAACTGCCTTCGTTCTCAGGGCTTCGCGGTAATTGGGGCCTTTGGCCAATAGGAGCTGCTATTGACTACAGTCAGATTGGGCCTGGGTATAAATGGAGTCCCCTGGGGGAGCCATTTTGAGCTCATCCCCTGGAGTACTATGCTGTGGTCAAGGACTCTCCCCTTGGGTTGGGGTGCTGTCCAAGGAAACTCCTCGAGGCAATGTGGGTTGGGATGCTGCCCTGAGCAGATCCTTGAGGTTGGGAGCCCTCACTTGTCAGGTGAGTGATAAAGCGTTTTGGGTAGCTGTTAAACCCTAGGGAGTGGGGCTTTGTTGTGTGTTTTGGGTTGCTTAAACCCTATAGAGTTGTGCTTTGTTATGCATTTTGGGTTGCCCTTAAACCCTAGGAAGTTGTTCTGCTCTCCTCTCACAGACATTCAAACCTATAACTTATGGAGAGCTAGTTAATTCTGTTAATAATAAATTTTTAATTTTTGGTGGTTTATTTGAGAGCCTCTGAAACAGTATTTCCCTCACAACTCCTCCTCCTCCCATGTTCCCCTTAAATATACTATCACAGAGGTGCAACCACTGTCTTTAATTGGCCTGGCCTTGGCCAGAGGTGGGTCTGGCTTGGAGCTGAGGGAGCTCCAAGAAGCTTCTCACCAGGGGTCACTCCTGTAGCCCGCTCCTCCACTGCCAAAAACCCTGTCACACACAAACCCAACACAAAGAAGTAGCTCTGAATTAATGCACTTGAATTTCATTTGAGAAAGAATTTTCTCTAGAAATAACTGAATTAAGAAGTATGAGTTGACAATTAATAAGATTTTTTTTTTTCTGCAATGAGTACAGATGCTTTCCAGAACTGATCAAACATGACATCCTCAGGAATAAAGAAGGTCATATAGGTACACATATAGGAATCTCATGAAAACTGAGTTCTGTTAAGATCATTTTCCACATGGATAGAAATGAGATATTTGTTGCTCATATTTTCCACCTCTGCACATCTGCTTTCTGTGGGGATAAAGTAAAAAATGTAGCTATAAAAATATATTAACAACAAATCATCAGTCCTTATTAAAGTTGTTAGAAATGTGCCTTTGCATATTAGCAAATCAAATAAATACTCAAAATTTCATGTAATAATGTTGCCAGTTGAAGAATGAGATATTACAATTATACAATAAATATTCACTCAGATGTCACTTGAGATACTTTCTTAAATATTTAGGCTTTTTTTCAAAAGTAAAATAAGCTTCCTTTTGTCTTGTCACATTCCATTTTGTTTTATTGACTTTTTGGTCACATTTAAAATGGAATTTCAGTTCCTATTTCTCCCTCCAAGGACTGAGAAAACATCTGAGGAAAAGGATTGCATAAAAAAAGGTTGAAACTACCCTTAAAGACACTGGTGGAGGGTTCTCCATCACAAGGGCAAAAGCAATTACAACTCTGTTTTATATGCATTAGCAAATGAATATTTAGCCCATGAATACAAAGAGCATCCCATGGAGCTGCTTATTCAATTACAGTCAACAGCAGCCAGTATTTTAAACCAAACCAGTGAAAGAGATGTGTCCCTGTCATCACTGTGGTCACAGAGAGCCATATGAAGCTCTTCAAGCACAGAACTAGGAGCAGCAGTAACCAGCCTGCTCAGCCTGTGCTCCTATCACCTCTACTAAGAAAAATCCAATAACGTTTCAAAATCAGCTAACATCAGCAACGCAACAGTAAGAACAAGCTATAAAACTGGATACAAAGAAGTGGTATTACAGCTCAGAGCTAACTCTGTAGCATTACATTAACAAGACTTTAACTTTGGTAAACGGATTTTGGAAAAGCACCACTAGCAGTCCAGATTTCAGTTTTCTCTGCAATAATATTAATGAGTTACTGAAATGCTATTGACATTCAAAATACCAACAACTTGCCTTGTAAGAACCAGATTGGGTGGTTTCTATGTTCCTGGAAAGAGGACATAGATTAATCATGATGAATTGAAGGGAATAGCAGTGTAGTGATGCTTAAATTGAATTTATGACTGTTAATCTTCATTATTTTGCCTGTCTCAAGGCCTCTTTTGAAAAGGTTTCCTTTATATTATAGACTAAAAAGGATTGTTCCCTTTCAAAAGATCTAAACTCAATAGTTATTCCCCTTTTATAGGTCTTGAAGGTGTTTATAATAAAGAATAGGGAAATTTTAATAATGCATAATAAATTTTTATAATTCCATATAAAGATCTCACTTTTACATCTTTTTCATCTATGATGTCCTAAGGTAGGATTCTTCATCTCATTTTGGAAATTGTTTATTTTTTCTTTTGTTCTGCTTACCCAGATTTCCCTATGGCAGATACATTCCCAAAGAGAATTCTTTTGGAAGTCCTTCAGAGAAACACAGGAGATGGGATTCCCTCTGCCCATATCTTATACTTCAGGGTCAGATATCTTCTTAACAATCTCCCTAAAGTGAGTGTCCCCTGGTAGTCAATGAAGAGAAGTTGTTCTCTTGTAATTGAGGAAGATTCTCTTGCTTAAGTTTAGCTGCCCATGAAGAGATTTTCCCTGTCTACATAAGAAAGTAAGGTGCTTCGGAAGGATTATTTTGCCAGGTATATTAGAATTAGGAATACATTAGGTGCTTCAGTGAAGTAGTCTGAAGCCCACCGTATAAAAAAATGCATGACTGGTAGAACTTTTCCTTTCCTTAATCCCTGATCTCTGCATGAAATGCAGATATAACAAAAATGTCTTTGGTTTTCCTTGAATAAGAAAGGGAAATTTTAAATAGCAGAAATTAAATATAAAATCATGGAATAATAGAGTTCTCTATTCTTAGAGATGCCAGGAGAGGGCTAAGCAGAACTGACATCCTGGACTTCCAAAGGGCTGACTTTGTCTTGTTTAGGCACCTGCTTGACAGGATCCCTTGGGAGACGGTCCTGAAGGGTATAGGGGTCCAGGAAGGCTGGGCGCTCCTTAAGAAGGAAGTGTTAATGGCTCAGGAACAGGCAGTCCCCAGGTGCTGTAAGAGAAGCCGGCAACAGAGAAGACCACCCTGGCTGAACAGGGAGCTTTGGCTGCAACTCAGGGAGAAAAGGAATGTTTACAGCCTTTGGAAGAAGGGACTAACCACTCACAGTGATTACAAAAGGCTGTGAAGCTATGCAGGGTGGAAATCAGGAGGTCTAAAGCCCAGCTGGAATTTACCCTGGCTTCAGCAATCGAGGATAACAAGAAATGTTTCTATAAGTATGTCAGTAGCAAAAGAAAGACAAGGGAGAGTATCCATCCCCTGCTAGATGCAGGAGGAAACATGGTAAGAAGTGATGAGGAGAAGGCTGAGGTGCTTAATGCCTTCTTTGCCTCAGTTTTTAATAACAAGACTAGTTGTATTGAGGGAATCCAGCCTCCTCAGCCAGAGGACAGAGACTGGGAGAACGACCCCCCTGCAATCCAGGAGATAGTCAGTGACCTACTGCATCACATAGACACACACAAGTCTATGGGACCTGATGGGATACACCCGAGGGTGCTGAAGGAGCTGGCTGGGGTGCTGGCCAAGCCACTTCCCATCATTTACCAGCAGTCCTGGCTGACCGGGGAGGTCCCGACAGATTGGAAACTAGCCAATGTGACGCCCATATATAAGAAGGGTAGGAGGGATGATACAGGAAATTACAGGCCTGTCAGCTTGACGTCGGTGCCTGGGAAGCTGATGGAGCAGCTCATCCAGAGTACCATCTTACAACACATGTGGGACGACCAGATGATCAGGCCCAGTCAGCATGGGTTTATGAAAGGCAGGTCCTGCTTGACAAACCTGATCTCCTTCTACGACAGGGTGACCTGCTTATTGGATGAGGGAAAGGCTGTGGATTGTTTACCTTGACTTCAGTAAGGCCTTTGACACCGTTTCCCACAGCATTCTCCTGGTGAAACTGGCTGCTCGTGGCTTGGATGATCGCACGCTTTGCTGGGTAAAAAACTGTCTGGATGGCCGGGCCCAGAGAGTTGTGGTGAATGGAGTTAAATCCAGTTGGCGGCCGGTCACGAGTGGTGTCCCCCAGGGCTCGGTTTTGGGGCCACTCCTGTTTAACATCTTTATTGATGATCTAGACTAGGGGACTGAGTGCACCCTCGGTAAGTTTGCAGATGACACCAAGTTGGGTGGGAGTGTTGATCTGCTCGAGGGTAGGGAGGCTCTGCAGAGAGACCTGGACAGGCTGGAGCGATGGGCTGAGGCCAACTGTAGGAGCTTCAATAAGGCCAGATGCCGGGTGTTGCACTTGGGCCACAACAACCCCCAGCAGCGCTACAGGCTTGGGGAGGAGTGGCTGGAGAGCTGCCAGTCAGAGAGGGACCTGGGAGTGTTGATTGACAGCCGGCTGAACATGAGCCAGCAGTGTGCCCAGGTGGCCAAGAAGGCCAATGGCATCCTGGCTTGTATCAGAAATAGCGTGGCCAGCAGGGACAGGGAAGGGATCTTACCCCTGTACTCAGCACTGGTGAGGCCGCACCTCGATTACTGTGTTCAGTTTTGGGCCCCTCACTACAAAAAGGACATTGAATGACTCGAGCGTGTCCAGAGAAGGGCAATGGAGCTGGTGAAGGGTCTGGAGCACATGTCGTACGAGGAGCGGCTGAGGGAACTGGGGTTGTTTAGTCTGGAGAAGAGGAGGCTGAGGGGAGACCTCATCACCCTTTACAGCTACCTGAAAGGAGGTTGCAGAGAGCTGGGGATGAGTCTCTTTAACCAAGTAATGAGCGATAAGACAAGAGGTAATGGCCTCAAGTTGTGCCAGGGAAGGTTTAAACTAGATATTAGGAAGTATTTCTTTACAGAACGGGTTGTTAGGTGTTGGAATGGGCTGCCCAGGGAGGTGGTGGAGTCCCCATCCCTGGAGGTGTTTAAGAGTAGGGTTGACATAGCACTTAGGGATCTGGTGTAGTTGGAAACTGTCAGTGCTAGGTTAACGGTTGGACTAGATGATCTTCAAGGTCCTTTCCAACCTAGATGATTCTGTGATTCTGTAAACAGCACTGGAGGGACTAAGGTACATTTATCTTTAATGTTACCTGTGGATTTTCCCAATAAACTCCATAAAAGGTACTAGTTCCTCAGAAACACTGCAAGAAATCAGGTTACAGGGCAGCTAATAGGTTCTAGGGAGAAGATCCGTAGCAAAGCAGGGAAAGAAACTCTAAAGATCTTACTGTTTTCTTGTAGCTTCTTTTTCTGTATTAGAAGGAAATTACTTTCTGTGTTTCTTTTTCTTTCAGTAAAAAGCTGAGAGGAATAAAACTAATGGATCCTTTCTCTGCACTATAGTACTGTGCATAATGTGTGTTGTACTACAGAAAAACATACTTCTGGTAAAGAGAAGAAAAGCACAAGAAGTGAGCACTCACAAAGCCATATAACTAGACCAAGACATGGCTTGAATTTTTGCCAAGAAATTTCAGTACATTGAAATGTTTGTAACGTGCTCATCCTGCAGTCATGTTCACATAAATCTCTACCTGCTGCTTGAACAGCCACAATGATGCATGGGTTATTCATGAAGAAATCAGCCTGACCCTAATGTGGCAGATGGGGATGGTCCTGTGGGAGTAGAGTTATTGCAAGACAAACAATTCTTGAAGCTTTTTAGGAATTCCACAAATTATATTGGAGAGGTAGATTTGGATCTAGGATTGTGGCAGTGCTGGGATGGAGACAGAGAGATGCCAGATCTTTCTCAGATAGGTATAAAAACAGATGCAAGGATAAAGACACAGCCAGTAACTGTGGGGAGAAAGAAACAGCTATCTTACCTACTCCCAGAAATTAAGATCTAGTTCCTGAGATTTTTATTTCCCAGGAAAGCAATGAGCTGGAGCTGTATTGTGTGAGTTTTGCATGTTCCTCATACACATGCATTCACATAAATTCCCCTCTAGCTAAACAGCTTCCTATTTCAGGAGATTCAGCTGAAGTCCCAAGGAGTCTAGTGAGTCCATAGCCATAGAACAATTTACATAACCTTTCTCCTCAAAAATGTGTTTCTTCTGTGAGAAATAAAAGACATTTTAAAGAAATCTCAAGCAAAAAAACCCCAAGCCTCAAGCAAGAATTTTCCTCAGAAAGAGAGATACCAGGTATTGCCAGATGGTCCCTAAAGTCTGCTGCTGTCAGACTTTTTTTTAAAAAAATATTCAAGATGCTTAAATGGGCAGTGGTAAAAGTTCTCAAAGAACAATAATCATGAACTCTTTCCTTCTGTCTCTATTATGGTCCCATTTCTGACCAACAGCGCTCCATGATCCAGGAAGACAGGAACTGGTTTTCCTCTCTAAAGGCTGTGTCATGTGTCCATGAAAATTACCCATACAACACATTTTTAATTATTTAATAGGTCTGGATTCTATAACCTCTCTTTTCTCTAAGATACCCCTGGAACTGAGCGGGTACAGTGTGGTAAAGCATACAGTGGGTAAAGGGTACAGTGCAGGAACAAAGTGGTAAAGCCAAAAAGCACCAGTGGTGGCAAAGAGAATCAAAGCTGCCTTCAGGTTTGATATTGCTAATTTATTTTCCATTCAAAATGTGGAACATGTGGCTGACTTCGATATCGTAGTCACTCCAGGCACAGAACTGAATGGAGTCTGAAGTTAAAAGGGAGAGGTGTGTAAAATGTAAATTGTTACCAACTGAGAAGATTACTTAGGGTGATACATGGGGCTATAATTAAGTTGAAAGGAAAATGTAGTCTGTCTATCAGGAAACGAGCTGAGAAATGTTAGCCAGAATATTCTACCCACAAATCAAATTTGAAAACCCTGGAAAACACACTACACAGTGTTACCGTTCACAAGACTGTCTTGTGCATGTCACTATACGTGTTAGGTTTCTCACAGAACCAGCTCCTGGATCCCTACTAGATCTCAAGAGAAATCTAAGTGTTTATTTCCAAAATTAACTTTAAGAACCAGAGCACTAAGGGTTAATCAAAAAGACTTGTACAGGCAGAGAAAATGAATGCTTTTAACTAAAAAACAAGCAAGCACAAATATTAAAGATTTTTTTTAAAAAAACAGCTATAATTGCTTTAAGTGCTGACTCACCAATGTGAGAATGTGGGGTTGGCAGTGCAGCGTAAGCAGTCACGCTGGGAGGACAACCTCTCGCAAGCTGGTAAAATCTATCCCCATCATTACGAGGGCAAACTGCTTGTGTCATGCCTCCCTGGGCAGAGAATACTGAAGGAAGGAGAGGATACACAGTGCTCGGCCTATGGTTTTATACATTTTTGCAGACGTAAAAAATAATACAGAATTGCTGATGTTTAAAGAGTTAAATGATTTGAATCATCATGTTTAAATACAGATAACTGCAAGTTGCACATAGGCTTTCCAGTAAGACAACAGATGGCTAAAATTGATTTATTTTTTTTTCCCGAAATTTATTTTTACTAAAAATTTTCCTGGATGTTTCAATAGAGATGAATTTGCAGAGAAAGATTTACAATATAGGCAGGTTTCGTTGTTCATTTTCATTTCTTCTCAGTTCTAACAAATAGACCTGTAAAGTATATCTTGTATTAATTAGCTGAAACAATTGTGTAAAAACTTTATACTTATTTTCTTCATCAGCTTCGTAAGCAAACAAATGCCAGGTCAATGCAGCTGCACTCTATTTTGTTGTATAAGTAGCTCTCCACCGTATTTTGTTATGGACCCTGGCAGCTCATCAGTCTCAATGGAAGAAAAGATTTTTTTTCTACTTATCCAATACCCATCTTATCCAATATCATATCAGTCCCTAAATGCATGTAGATTGTTACCATGGATAAATGTTCTTTCCTTTTCTTCAGTAGTAAGGTCCAAATTTCATCTGCAATTTATGATGGTGCTAAGCATAATTAAGATGCAGAATAGATTAATGAGTCAGGTTATGGAGTATTATAATGGTTAATTTTGAAGTAGAGTTTTGATAAACATCCAGTGAGAATAGCCTCAGTACTCCTCCATCCTGGAGGCTGGACTAGATGATCTCTTGAGGTTTGTGATAGCCCCCAAAGTCTAAAGCACAATTAGCTGTCAGTTGTTGGGGGGGGCGGGGGGGAGAATCTTAGAATAGAATTACTGAAAGTAAAGAGAATTGTTCTCTGTTTTCACATTTTTTTTATACTCCACTTCATAGCACTTCCTCTATACTCACAGTCATTTATACTGCTGAAACAAACATCTGTTGATGTGGGAGACCTTTCACCCCAGAAAAAGGGACAGGGACACTTCTAAAATAAATTAATTTTAAAGTGGCAAAAAATGGAAGCTATTTTCAGGGACTAGAATAGTACTTACAGATACTTTGATTTCACTGTTTACAAATTATTAGAATTCACTTTGAAGTCACTCATTGAGAATGTTTCAAAATGCTTACATCGACTTTTTTGTTTGCTTGTCCTTTTTGTAGAGAAAATGTCCAGAAAGGAAAGGCAAAATTTTCTGTAGTCAATATTTAATTCATTCTTAAAGGAATGGATGGCTGGAGAGAAGCTTCTCTAAATATCCAACTGCATAATTGAAATATAAAAAGAAAAACCTGCTTCCACACAGTACTAATAGAAAGTCTCCCTTTATATTAACTTGTTTACAGTGGTTATCGATGTTAAAAGAGACTAATATTAGTTAAAAATCAATAGAAAAATTTTAGACTGAAAAATATGTTTAGCAAAAATAAAAGATTTTTTTTTAGACTTATAAATTCTGGTGTTTTCAGTGGATGTATTTCAATACTCCTTTTCATGTCACAACATCAAGATACTTTAAAGAGGACTCAATTCTTCTAGTTTTAGCTTTTTAGAAGTTAAACATCTAGTCAAAGCTAACTATCTTGGGCAGATATTTGTCTACCCCACTTGTAGATAATGTGGGCTTGAAGCAGACTTATAGTGTGGGTTTGAACATCTGAAAAAGTAAACCAAGGTTAACATTATAACTCTGTGTGGAAATAAATACTTTCAGAATGAGATCAATCTCTATTCATACAGCAAAGATATAGTTTATTTTCAAAATCAGAACTTTCCAGAATTTGTCACATTAAAAATATCTAAATATAAGGCATTTGTTCAAAGTCAAGAAGTGTTGTGTTGCTGGCTTTTTTTAAATACCAATCTTTCCTGGGGCATAGGAATTCAACTTTTAAACCTGGTTCTGGTACAGTCTACCTGTCTGCTTAATACATTTTGTGATTGTCACAAATTCTTCTTACAGTTTTTAGCCTTTTCTCACTCAATCTTACTCTCGTTATGCAGTGCGTGAGAATTCAGCTTTCAGTGAGAAAATAGAGTCACGTTCTTATTTTCCTATAAAATACAGCATATGCACCTATTTGAAAGGCAATTTACAGATTTGAGAGAGGCTGGGAAAATTTTCTATCCTAAACACAGAAAGACAAAGAGAATAATATGACCTATTAATATCATGAACATGATAGAAGGAGTGAATAGATTACATGGCTTAAAATATGAAGTCTTTATGACTGTTTTGACAGGTAAAGCTGAAGAGCAGACCGGGCTTTATTTCCTACACAGCAAAATATTCATCCATCTGAAAGCAAAAAGAATTTCTATCTTTCTTCTAAAGTCATTATGGCACACCTACCACTGGAGTTGAGCTGATCAGTATAAAATTAGCTTCAAGTTGAATCTCACAGATAAAATCTCCAGACATACTATTAAAAAAAAAATCACTTCTTTAAATTTCCTAGATATTAAATAAATGTTCCTAGATGATATGTTTTTCCTTTAATCTTCTTTAAAAATAGCTTCAATTTACTAGATCTTTTCATATCCTTTTCACTGCCTCTCCATTCCTGACCTCATTCTGCTCTGACCTCATATTTTCAGTCTCTTGACTCACAAAACCAGCTCTTTCTGCTCTGAATGGGAAGTTAAGTAGGGGCATGTCTGCTTGGGGCACAGTGTTGCATGTGTTAAACACTCACATTGGTCATGGACATCTGTGAGCTTTGGTGCATTCAATAACAGTCCCATTTTGTTATGTTTGTGAGGAACAATTTAACTTTTCTAGCAACACATTGTGGGATTGAGGTGTAGAAGAGCTGCTGTGCTACCAGTCCTAGTATTTTTAATATTCATAAGTTTGGTGATTTTGTGTAATACATTAGAAATAATGTAAAATATGGCAACCTCATTAACTTCCCAGGAGATCATCTTCCTCCTTAAATGAATTGCCAGCTGACAAACCACTTTTCAACAAGTACTGCAAATGGGAGAAGGTATAGTATATTATCTATATGTCATTAATGAATAAATCAGGATTAACATCCCACCCATCACTCATCATATACCATGTATTTGTGTATTCATTTTAGCACTTGAAAGTTGTTGCATCGATGTCTGTTGTTCCACCAGAGGGAATCAGTCATGAGGAGTTACTCCCAATTTCTGTTTCAATCGCACATGCCTTTAATCTTGTCATGTGGTCAGATGGCCTGGGACCAAACTACTTCAGAAAACCCATGGTCTTGGCAGAGACTGAGATAGATATAAATAAAATATATCATAGATGATGATAAAGAATCAAAAGAACATATTACAAGGGCAACATGAAGTGTTTGACAATGTCTTGTACATACATACATATGTTAATCTGCCTTACTTATATGTGCTTGAAGCTACTTTTTAAAATGTCTGTTAGGAAAAGTGATCTTTACCCAATGAATGGATTAGTGATTCTGCCATACTTTTGTGGGAAGAGAAAGTAGAAGAAAGTAGTAAGTTTGCAATTCTTCTGTATCATGAGACACAGCTGCTTGACAGAACTTTCTGAAGACAGCAGTTAAAGTGTGAGTGTACATTACTGGGACTTGACTTTAATTCCAGCCCTATCTGTTGTACAGCTGCCACCCAAATGATGGTGTGAGCCATGGTTCAGGTAATATAGCTGGGCATCAGTGTGATGCTCACAGATACATTCTCAGACGTGTTGGAGTTGCAAGTTCTTCCAAAAAACTTTATACCAGAGGAAGAATTGAGAAGGGGGCTTAACGTGCCAACTTAGACAATATTTTTACACAGCAGCAGAAACCTCTGAGGTCACAAGATGAAGACAACCCAAGTGCAAGTGTTTGACATTTCTCTCTGCTAGAGGTAGAACAGTTAGAGCAGGAGATGACTTTAAAGACCTGGGCTTTCAAGTCAGACATGGATGGGGATCAGACTCCTGGCTTATATGAAAGTCTGGAAGGTGAGCCAGTTGGTGTCTGTCTTTGGAGGTAACCTCTGCAGTCCTCTGTAGTACCATTAATGTTGAAGGATTTAATCAGATGCTATAGTAAAGAGTAGCCCAGCGGGTTTTATTCATAGTCTTTCTTGAAGTGTGTGAGAAATACAAAATAAATACACTTTTAAAGCTGTGCTGAAAGTCTGCTGCTGAAGAGAGCTGGGCTGGTTTTCTAGTGTATGTGCTAGGATTTAATTTTTGTCAGACAGGAATGTTATGCTGAGGTGGAGTGCTTCAACCACTGATCATCTTCTGGGTTAGTAGCCTGAGTTAAATCAGACCCTTCTTATGAAAACAGGAAGAAAGGCATTCTTAAACCAGTGCAGTAGCAGCAGCTTGTGAAACAAAATTCAAGTCCAAGCATAGGGATGTAAAACACAGCTTCCCAAACCCAAAGCCTCAGCCCTTCAATCCTTGTACTTCCAACATGACACATACCCAGAAAATCTCCAAAATCATATTTTAACCAGTTTGGATGGCTGTTTGCCAGCTGGGGCCTGAAGATACCTATTATACAGAGCCCCAGAGGTGGAGTGAGAGCAGGTCTGGTTTGAGAAACTGCTGAGGTTTAAGGTCAAGCTTCATGCAGTTTTTTTAACACTGCCAAGAATAGGAAGCCACTGTAAATGGGTTTTAAAAACTACAGTAAGGTTTAAGTGTTCTGCACAAGTGTTTAAAGTAGCAGTTTGGGCTGGATAAACAAAGGAACTTTTGTTCCCTTGGGTCCCACATCCTTATTTAGAGCAAAACCTCCAAAAGCCATAGATTTTTAAGTTCAAAGACCGTAGATTTCCCATTTCCCTTTGAAGAAAGTTGTTAATTCAGCTCTACATACTTATGAAGTTTAGTCAGGCTGCATCAACAAAGATTGGGGGATAAACAATGTATTACACTGATCTGTAAATTAAAGATTAATTTCCCTTCAAAATAAAGAAATAAGTTGTGTTTCATCAGTCTCAAACTACCGTTTCCATTTCATTAAAAATAATACAATACTTATGTAAAACACACACTTTTTTTGAAAGCTTCCAGCAAGAAACAGTCAGAAGACAAATCAATAGCGTTTTCTAATTTCAGAAAGCCAAATATAAAAAATAAGCCTCCAGTGGACACACTTGTAAACCCTATTCTTCTCCCTTGGTCCCCATTTCAGTGGCTGTACAGACATGTTGTCAGATTCAAGAAAAGACATAACGCATTGTGATATACACTTTACATGTACATCAACTGATTATTCCACCCTAAAGGTCTAGAAAATGAACAAGCTAGACAAGCAAAGGTGATAATGCAATCTTAATTTTACAGTTGGAAAACTGAGTCAGGGAGCAACATTAAAAGATTGTGAAGAAACCTCATGATAGAGTTAGAAACTGGGTCCATGTTTCTTGAATCTGGCACTCTTGATCGTAATACTACACAAAAATGTGCTAACAGCCCCAAGTAAAATGACAACTTTTTCTGCAACTAGGGGCAAATATACAATTTTTGTTTTGTTAAAAAATATCCATTTTTATTAATCCTATATATACATAAACATATACACATATACATAGCAGTTTATACATACTAAGATCTTTCTATATTATATACATAAAATTTAGAATCAGAGCAAAAAAGAATTTGTAAAAACAAAATCAAGCTACGCCACATATACATAATTATGGTGCACTACTTTGGGTCATGAAAGAGCTTTGGCAAATGTGAGCAAATATTTCTAAAGGTTGTGCCTATTATGTTCAAAGTAATTTTCAATAATAGAATTAAGTCAATTAAAAAGGTATCTTGGGAAGTAGAGTAAGATAGCCAAAACCGCATGAGAACACAACTCTAGCAACATCTGAGTGGCTGCCAAGCTGTATGCCAGTGTAAAGTACAACAAAAATGTGCAAACAACAGATTTGGAAAGAAAGGTAGAAAAAAAAAGACACCTGTGATTACCATTCTAGCAAGAAGATAACAGCACAAGATGTATGGGAAAACCTTGGTTCACTTATTATGTATTGAACACAGCTTAATGATATCCACAGGCTGTGTAAAACCAGGAAGGAGTCCCTCCCATTTCAGAGAAAATCAGCAAGTTTTGGAACTGAGAATTAAGCACACATCATCTTATTTTATTTTCTTCTTTTGGCAGCAAATCCTTTACCTTTCACAATGAACCAGCAAGGTTCTCTTAATCTCCCCATTGCAACTGGGACTAATTTAACACACCAGAGAAATCACAAGAGAAATAAACTTTATTTAGAAATCAAGAAGCTACCATGGAAGTTTTGCTTTTCCATTTCTCAGACCTCCTTTCTCCTGTCCTCCAATGTGCACAGATCCTGTGGGTCCAGCAGAGTCCCAGCACACATCCCAACACTTTGGAAGCTGTTGACTAGGAGAAGTTTGTATCACTCCAGAATCAACTTGACTGGGGGATCTTCCTCTTTTCCTCACTCCTCATCTATGAAGGTAATCTGCTTTTGAATGCTTGACAAATAACATGATTTCTTCCGTTGTACTGTTACTGGCTAACACTAAGTCGGAAATACATTTGAATTATTGCACAAGGGAAAGTCTTGCTGTGGGTGGCACTAAGCCACTGTACTCAAGAGAACATCAAGTGGAGGTCAAATTGATACTGCTATGTTTTAAGACAGCCTTCCTTGTGGATGTCAGTGCTGTCTGCCAAAGCATGGGAACACAAAAACAACCACATTTGCTTCTGGCACTGCAAAACTTTTTCATGGTGCTAGAGATGGCTCAGGTACTGGCAGTAGTGTAGCTCAGTGTTTACCTGCCTGCCAGACAGCATCCACTGAACGGTATCTGAGCAAGCTAATTTGAAGCTAGGTCTAGTGTAACTTTGTGGCAGTGCACTAGCAATAGATACACACAGCTAGACTGGAACCATCTGCAACATGCATTGAAGTACAGAGCAGGGACAACCAAAAAAGAAATGTCCACATTAGTGTGAAAACTGGAATTAAGATAGGCAGCTGTGCTGTTTTTTCTGGGATAGAGTTAATTTTCTTCACCATAGCTAGTATGGGGCTATGGTTTGGATTTGTGCTGAAAACAATGCCAATAATACAGGGATGTTTTTGTTGTTGCTGAGCAGTGCTTACACAGAGTCAAGACCTTTTCTGTTTCTCACACCACCCCACCAGCGAGCAGGCTGGGGTGCACAAGAAGTTGGGAGGGGACACAGCTGGGACAACTGACCCCAACTGACCAAAGGGATATCCCATATCATATGACGTCGTGCTCATCATATAAAGATGGGGCAAGAAGAAGGAAGGGGGACATTCAGAGTGTTTTTTCTTCGCAAGTAACTGTTATGCGTGATGGAGCCCTGCTTTCCTGGAGATGGCTGAACACCTGCCTTTTGATGGGAAGTAGTGAATTAATTCCTTGTTCTGCTTTGCTTGTATGCATAGATTTTACTTCACCTATTAAACTGTCTTTACCTCAGCTAATGAGTTTTCTCACTTTTACTCTTCCAATTCTCTCCCCCATCCCACTGCGGGAGGAGTGAGCGAGCAGCTGTCTGGGGCTTAGTTGCTGACTGGGGTTAAACCACAACAGCAGTCTATTACAGGTATGCTATATGCTGTATGCAATATACAGCTGACTGGAAGATTGGGCCAAAAAGATGGCATGAAGTTTAACAAAGATAAATGTAAAGTCCTATATCTGGGACAGAATAATCCCCAGATGGAATTATCAGGTTGGGGTCTGACTGCTTGGGGAGCAGTTCTGCTCCAAAGGCCCTCAGGGTCCTGGGCAGCAGCAAACTCAGCACGAATCAGATGTATGCCCCAGCAGCAGCAGTGAAGGCAAAATGTGTCCTGGGCTGCATCACCAAGAGTAGAGCCAACAGCTTGAGAGGTGTGATTCTCTCTCTTTATTTAGCACTTGTCAGGTGACACCTTTGGTCCCCTGGGTTCCAAAGAGACATGGAAAAACTGGAGAGGGTCCAGGGAAAGACAAGAAAGAGACAATCAGCACAAGTCACTTCAGGGAACATTCTACCTGGATATAGGAAAGAAAACTTTTGTTCATCCAGAGTTATCAGCTTCTCCTCACATGTGTGATAGAAACTCGCCCAGACCAAGCCCTGGCTCTGCCACTGTCCTGCTGGCATTTCTCTCCTTGTAACCCAGTTTTTCACATCCAGACTATGACTATGAGAGAAAGACAGACTTAACTATTACTGTCCTGTGCGAAGTACTTTGAGATTTATAGGTGAAAACTACTGTGCTGGAAATAGGTATAGGGTTTATTATTATTTATTATTAATGAATAATTTACAATTCAAATTTGAATGCTTCTATCCTCAACAAATATCTATTTAAGAAGCAAGTCAGTAAATTGCTCTAAGTGACATCTAAGTGATAACAACCATCACACAAACATTTGTCAAGCTCAGTTCCACATGGTTATTCATTTACACCATTTGTGGATAAAAAGTAGAAGTGATTTGGTTATAACCACGGAACAGCTGGAACCCTTTCCTATAACTTTGGAACTACTGGCACTGAGAAACATCACAGAACGTACAAGATCTGTGCAAAAATGCCAAATATATATTTATGTCTCTAACTATTGAAAAACACTAAAAACAATACCTATGCACTGGAAAGGGGGAAGGCACCAATATAATTTAATACTTCTGAAAATTGTATTATTGTGTGTAGAGGGTTGAGTTTCATTAAACACTTAGGTGGATTTTTTTTCATAATTTTGCAACTTTTTGCGTAACTTCTCTTGGCCTAAACGTAAAAGCGATCTAAAATACCCAAATGACAATGTAAAGTTAGAGCAGGAAACAACTGAAGCAGCTGTTGGGCTGCCTAGGGCTAAATAACATCTGCAAAAAGGGTTCTTGCAATGTAAATTCCACCCCACTTTTCTCTACCTACAATCCCTAATTCAAAGCTCAGCAAAGGTTAAATAATGCTTCTGCAAGCTTCACCCATTGCATTTGTAGTGAAGATCTCATTTTTCAAGCAGATCTGTTTTGAAGACAAGTTTTGCCACTCTGCTAAAAGGTTTCACCCTTATTGAATGAGTATATTTTTATACTAAGGAAATTTTTTTCCAGTATTTTGCTACTTTTGATCTTGTTTGTGAATTAGTTGTTTAAAACATCCTTAATTTCTTCTGAGTTTTGGGTTGACGCAGTCTTAGTTCTCTTTGATCATTTGTCCCCAAGCACTTCAGCTTCCGTCTAGATTAAATTAGCAAATCCCATTATATTCCGATATCTAAACCTCTCTGCTATTTCTTCCAATCGGCTGTGAAGTCAGATAACTTTCCACTTTGCCCTCTGCACATTCTCCCTGCCCTTCAGGGTAGAGTCCCAGATTCCACAGTACGCGTAGAGAACATTCATATTTCAGTTTAGCCTAGAGACCTATAGCTTTGCTTATGGCCCTATATAGGGCACTGGTTCTGTTTTTCTACACAAAAATATAGGAGTTTGAGTACTTTGGAGAGAAGACCTAAAACCCAGTTTCCATACTTCCTGGGCTAATGCTTTAGCCCCTGTGAATTGCGGGAGAGAGAGAGAAAGGCTTTCAGAAACACCTCCCTTTTTCATTTTCTGTTTGCAGGTTTAAATATCCTCCTGCTCTACAGATATGTATCCCCACCCAGGGTACCTACATAAATCTATTTTTCATACATGGATTTCAG
The DNA here is from genome assembly GCF_031877795.1 of Strix aluco. Lineage (NCBI taxonomy): Eukaryota > Metazoa > Chordata > Aves > Strigiformes > Strigidae > Strix > Strix aluco. The sequence continues at coordinate 120,295,240 of NC_133933.1, forward strand.
GCATTTAACATGAATATTTGAATTTCCAACATGGTGCAGGGAAGTGAATAGTAATTCCAAGTACTGTCACACTTAATCCTAGATCCACAAAAGTTTCTTTAAAAATATCCCATAAACCCAATGGGACTTTTCCAGTAGAGCAGAGGAATCGGCCCAGTGTAGCAGCTTAACCATGGCTACCCTTACCTCCTTTTCACTCTCTTCTCTATTGTTTGTGAGGGACCATAACCCATGTCCCCACCTGTCATAGTTATTGGTTGGAAAAAAAAATGAAGTAAGAAAAATTGACACAAATCTTCAGTTCTGAGGTGACAGGTTGAAGAAGTAAAGAACAATCATTTCTCCTTTCATTTTAAACAGTAAATAGTAGCACAAAGAGAATTACATTTAATTAAATCAGATTGATGTGTCTTCATGAATGGTAATATGCCACTGCTTAACAGTCTATCTTTGCTACATCATTGCAAATACATTTTAATGACTATATAATGTCATAAATGCTTTTTATTCTAGTTGATCTTTCTATAACATTTGTTTAATCATGAAGCTCCACTTAGCTGAAACTTTCTCAATAGCTGCTCCTAACTGCAGCTATGTTTTGTACTATATAACATTGATATATGATAAATATAATTTTCTTATGAAATTTCACAGCAAGAATGATAATTGCTTCTTTGTTTTTCAGTACAGCAGATCAAGAGTTGTTATGAGGAATAAAAATCATAGTAATTATATCTGTGGATACTAGCCATGAATGCAAAATTCAGTTTTAGAGAACCTTGATCTTTTAGAAATTTTAATTATTTCCAAATTCCCCATAAAATTATCTTCAGGGGGTATTTCATACACTTTATATCCTGTCTTCAGTATTCTGGTTCAGATCACAGCTCCCAGTATTGGTAAATTAGCCATCCATATAAATATTCATCTTTGCTTCAATGACAAAGGATTGATATCTATTGTGAAAAAACAAGGGTAGTTAACAGCACCAGAAGTGCCACTACTTTACAGCAGGTCTATAGCAAAGGAAAAATAATCAGAAACAGATAACAACAGCTGCTCTAATCTGTACATTTCTCTAAAACTCTTCCTGCCAGTACAGTGACACAAGTATCTGTGTGGCTGTAAGGAAATGCAGAACCCTCCGCTCCCGTGGCCCCAGCAGTTGCAAGGACATCTCAGGAAGACACAGATGCAGCTGATGTGGGTGCTGCTTCCACACGCCCTGAAGCTGCACCGTGGCTGTTGCTGCAGGAGTGTCAACGTGCTGTGGGCACTCCAGCTGCAGCTGCTGCTGAAATCCTCAGGGACCTGCAGAAAAGCAGACATGTAGCAAAATCGGCCAGTGGTTCAGAACCCACTGAGAAAGAGGGCTATTGCACAAGCATTGAACTACCACACTGGAAGTTTGTACCAAGGGATCTCTCTCTTTCCATACAAGGATATATGATTCCTGACCGGAATCATCCAGCTGCTGCTAATTGAACCAATTTTGTAGAAAACTGAAAAACAAATATGGGAGTAATAACTATGCTCAGTCCTACACATAAAGAAATGTATGTAATTCCTCCAGAGTGAATAGGAATCTTTTCCATCCATTTCTCTGCAGCATTTGGAAGACTCTCTGTTTGTTTGTTTTATTAAACGACTTTTTTCCCAGGTATGTTCATATTGCACAGCTCTGATAACATTCACTTTCCTGTAAATCTAAAGCCAATTAGGCAGACTCTTAAGCTGCATGTCAGTCTCTTCCACTTTCCTCTGGCATCTTAATTTCCCTGCCTTGCTGCACACTACAGCTCACAAGCTGCAGGCTACCAGAGCCCATTTATTTACACTGCGCTCAGTGCTGGTCCTTAGCACAATTTCTCCCTAAAGTGTTAACACTTATACTATGTATAAAAGCTCAAATTTGTCATGCTTAACATCTCAAGCCTTTGCTTTCACCAGCTGCCATTGGCTATGGCTCCCTGGAGGACAGCGTAAGAAAGAATATCAGGTGGTAATGAAGTCCTTTAAAACAGTACTAGGAAGTGCTTAGATACTGTAGGGCTGAACCACACTATAAGAACCTATATAGGCTAAGCAAAGCATGGACACATACTCATCATCAGCAGTAATATGCATTTCATCACCCATGTACATGGCCAAGGAACCTGTTTTACTCTCACACCATCCATGCAATGCTCATTACAGGTGGTGATGAGGTGACAAGAGAGTTTCTCACAGAAGATTTGTGTGGTACTCTAATTACCTTAAATATTTGGAGCTTGTTAAATCTTTGGGGTAAACAGTGTGCATTAAAAAACATTAATTGCATCATATATATTTTAAATACATTGTAATTTAAAAATAGCCTAGTTATTAGCATATCTAAATTATGCACTTTTCTGAACTCTAAGTAGATAATACAAATTTTAATTAGGCTAGTTTTTTCTGTAATAAGAGGGAAAAGACTTTAAAAAATACATAAATTTTTACTAATTTGTTTCCACCATTCTGATTTCTCAGCTAAATAATGAACTATATTAGAAAAATGCTTTATTATGTATTTGCCCGAGAGATCTGAATGGCTCAATAGGAACTGCTTGTTCTTTCAAAGAATAGCCAAGTCTAGTTAATTAAATTCCAGGCTAAACTAGCTCGTCCAGGTCAACTCCAGCTGAATTTCTTCTCAGAAGAGAAAGTTCATTAACTCTACTCATTCATCAACAATTTCCCATAAATATCATTACTTACACAATGACATTATGCTGTTCCTTAAAAGTGCTATGAAGAATATGAGTGTAGATCCACCTGACAGGTCCCACTGCTTGATCTGTTTCAACTCAACTCCATGCTTATTGTGAAAAAACCTAAACAGTATCTCATAAGTTGCCTCCATGATGCAAGTGGGAAGAGCAGGTAAAAGCCTCTGGGAGGCTGAAAGGAAATAAGCAGTGACTGAAGGTCCAATCTCATGCTAGTGAGAGCAACATCATTTAGCACAGATGCTCTTCCACTCCTTTTGATTTCCTCCTGGGAAATACTGATTATTGGAACTCCTGACTGCCCTGTTCCCAAACAATAATCTTTCAGAAGCAGGTTAAATACACAGCATACAACAGTTCAAAGAACTGTGTGCCAGGATGCAAATAGCTCCAAAATGGCTATGCCTAAACTCTGAAATATTTCCATTCATGTCTGTGCTGGGGTAAGTCCTGACTACCAACTGCTGCAACATTCTTTCCTTTCTCCAGGAAGAAAGCTCACTGTCTTAGCCGGAAGGAGTTCATCCAGGAAGGATCCAGTTGCATGAGAACATGTCCAGCACTCCAAGTAATACCATAGCACAAACTCGCAGCACAGTGCAACCAGTTGTGTTTAAGCCAATGTTTAAAGCTTTTTTGAACAAGGCTTCTTAAATTTGTTGAGAAGTGCCGCTAAGGGGCAAAATAATTCTCTGCCTTCAAACTAACTTACTAAAAGGCAAATTCACTAAACCACAACTAGGCTAACATAATGAAGCATCCATTCCTGCAGAGTCTCACTTCATACAGAATAAAGTGAGTTCTCGTGACTGAAATGGGGATGAACAATTTTATAAAGATAAAAATAGTAAACTGTCAGGGTCACCATTAGCTGGGGTCCTTATTTCTCCATGCAGGAACAGGAACGACACAACACCAATGTGATGATCAGATCGTCCATCTTTATTTTTCCATCCTGGTTACATTTATATTCTACTAAGTTCCATACACACACTCATCTATCTTCTAACAGGCTACAGGTTTTCTACACGCGCTGTTCATGCACCTCTACAAGCATTTGCATTGGTTAATTGCAATTAGCACATAAAGCCCAAAACTTGCCAAAAACTCCCTTGTCTCATACCCTGTTTTGCTCAGACTTGTGTGCTTTTGCTGACCACAGGTGTTTCTCACTTATCTGCTATCTTGTGTGTTTTTGCCAGCCTTATTTTGCTGGCCTTGTCTTCATCCTTGCATTCTTCTGCCTGCACTAACTTCCCCCCAGCACGGCCCAGACTCCTACAGTAAACTTAATAATCGGATGGTGTTGGAGGTTTTGAGGAAACAGTCCTATGAGAGAGGAACTTCCAGAACACTGTCCCTTGTTTTACCACTGATTTCTGAGCAATATATTGGTATCCTTCTGCATCATTACAGTGATATAAATATCTCTTGAGTTGACCTGTGAGATTATCTGCTGAGAGGACATATGTCATTTAGCACAGCAGCTGCAAGTGTGAATGTTTTGACTAGGCTTAAGCAAAAGTAAAACAAAACAAAACAAAATGACACTCTGGATTTTGCCTTTACTATTTAAATTCAGGACCTGGGACAATATTCTACATCAATGACAAAACCTTTATTATCTTCTATCATGAAGAAGCTACATGTTAAATTGTAGAAATTGTGTTAAGAATAGGGTGGAAGAATCGCCATGTATTAGGACATGGTCAGCATGGGCTATACCAGGTAATACATCTCTCTGTCTAAGTATGACGCTTCAGAGTTTTTATCTTTTCAAAGTCAAAAATTCATAAGACCCAAGTTAAGTCATTTCTGATTAGAGAATTAATTCCACAGGTGATTAATTGTGGCCTGAAAAGTCTTTCAGGAGACAAGTACAGCACTCTGAGCAAGACAACAGTAAAGAACTGGGTCTGAAGACATTTTTAGACCATATAATTTTATTCTGATGAGTGAATCAAAAATACCATTTTTCTAATCTGACGCTACTACATGGAGTAACATGGAGTCTCCCTGAGTTAGCCTTTTAGATTTCATGTTTTTATTACTACTGTATCCTGTTGGTTTAATTATCATTTTTTTCCTCACACCAGAAAGAAAATTGACCAGTTCTTGCAGCCTGAAAAATGTAACTTCTTACATCATAATCACATGTCATTAGGGGAACAGTGTTAATTATGATTACATTGCCTACTCTGAGCATCTTAACGTTTCTAGATAAGATCTATAGATATCCCTATAGCATTTAAAATAAAGTTAGTAAATTCTTTTTTTCTAATTAAAATGGTGAGATAAGAATTAATCCTTGATTATTCTGATATGCAGGTAGAAGGGAGAAATGCAATTGGATGAAGACGCAGTTCAACATAAAACATTCCTCTTAAACTAGATATTTTTCTAAAAGGAGTAGTGTCGTCAAACATCTACTAATGCATCCTATTCTCAGAGAGTAACCAGTTATTCACATACAACATAAATAATTTGCCAGAACAGTCTGGAGAAGGTGCATGACCAGTTAGAACAATCTCTTTCCCTCTTAGCTGTGCAGCCAAATCTCAGTCATAAACTGCTGGAAAACTTCAACGGTGATACTACTTTCAATTTAATAAATTACCAAACTTATTCTTAGCAAAACCTGCCATTGACCTTCTCATTCACCTGTGATGGTATGCTTTCGTTTAATACATCCTCATCCTGAGCACTGTTTTATTGTTGGTTTGATCCAAGGTCCTATGGATTTCTGGCTGAGGTTCTCAAAGCAGTTACACTGAATTCAGAAAGAAAGTTTGTAGAGCCAGGATATCAGAATGGGACACAGAAAGAATAACAGTGAAACAGCAGAACTATGGATAAAAGTAACTCCTTAAAAATTAAAATATTAGAGCTATTGTCTCAGTCTCTAAACTCTTTACAGTATAGATAGTTGTAAGAAATTATTTCTACAACTTGGTAACATGATATGTTATGCTATAGGATGTGTGTTCATCTTGTTCCTTGAAGCGTACTATTTTTAGAAGACGATGGCACATGCTGTACAAGGACCACCCTGAGCAGCAAGTAATAGCTGGCAGCAGGTGAGACTCAAGCTTAGAAAAACCATCTGTTCCTGTAACCTGCATCAGCACTCACCAAGTGGCATCCTATCCTTCTGACTCTGCAGGCAAAAGCGTGTGAGATCCAGTCCTTCACCAGCACATCTCTCCATGGAGAAGCTGTGAATGCCTTATCACCCATTTGCTTAATGATATCAGATTGCTCTTTCAAACTCACCAATATTTCATTGTTCTTTTAGTTCTCTGAAGGACGAAAATTGACTAAAGGTGTTTTAGTTCAGGAAGGGAAAACCTGTTGATAAAAAACTGATGCAGCTTCACTGAAATAAGTTGATTTACTGGTATTGATATGAATTCTTGACTCAAGAAGTAACTTTCACTGAGGATTCACTTCAAATGAGAGATGCAGAATACAAATGCAGTGGTGAGAAAGGATAATGAACATTTGTGCCAGATCTGATATCAGAATGATGTAAGAGATCATATATACATGTCAGGTCATACCTTGGAAAATGTTGAGTTGCTGACTTGGTTTCATCTATTATTCACCAGTAACAACAATTGTATATGACAGTTGTAAGCATCTTAATTGAAACTAATTACTTAAACTCAGGAATGTTTGAAGAACCCGTGTTCACCAATTATCAAGATCATTTGAGATAAAAGGAGTCCTGTACATGACTAATTATTTTAAGTAGGTATTTTTATTTAAATTTGATTCATGGGCTAATTAGCAAACATACTTACACAATCTCTAAAAATCTATTGTGTGTTCAAAGAATAAGGGCAGTAATTTGGAGGATATTACTGCACCCTACGTGGATAGAGAAGACATTGGATCCTGCTCTTGGATCAAAAATCAGGGCAACCCTGTATATGGAGAAGCAAAGTCACCATAATAACAAACACATCACAGAGATTGTGTAATATTTGATCAGATAAATAGATGTGTGTTACAATCCAACAGCATTACAATTACTGGAAGACAGCAAAGCTGCCGCTTCATATTGTTCAATCATTTTCAAGCCCTGGAGCTGGTGCTGTCTTTATTCATTCTTTTTGTTTACCTTTTTTGCTTCAAAAAACACATGAAATCTTCACAGTTACACCATATTTCTGTCTCTGTGCTGTATTACAAATGTCAAGCAGGAAATCTGAAGTTTATCAAGGACACTAGTCAAAGTCAAGATGTAAAACCTGGATTGTGTCATATGGGCATGAACCACAGAAAGCCATGTCATATAACTTTAGGGAGTGTAACATTTACAACTTGGGAAAAGAGATCTTAGAGTCATTAGTGAGAAGTCTCAGAAATCACTGGATCTGTGTGCAGCAACAGCTGAAATAAGACAACAGAACAGTGAGCAATGTAATGAAGGATACTGAGATGAAAACAGGTACTGTGTAAAAGTACAGAACGCCCATATCTTTATTATGGTGTGTAGTTCTGACTTCCACATCTCAAGAAAGACAGAGTGGAGTTAAAGAAACTACAGAAGGGCATCTAAAATGATTAAGCAACTGCCTTATGAGGAGAGACAAGAAATGTTCAAACTTCAATTTGCCAAGGGGAAGGCTGAACAGTGATATGGTCAGGATTTACAAATACCATGAAGAGCAGAATAATTCAGGCTGGAAGATCAACTATATAGAAGACCTTATGAGGTCATCTTCTGACTTCAGGAAGTCATCCTACTCAAAGCAGGGCAACTTCAGATTCAGAAGGTTGTAGATTAGGTGAGTGTGGAACTGGCATTTACCAAGTCTGTAATATTACAAATAGGGAGCACTGAAACTGATTGGCAATAAGTTTAAAACAGATAAAAGAGAGTCCTTTTTTACACAGAGTAATGAAAATTTCTGTTGAGATAGGTGCTGAAAGCTGATGCACGTTCAAAAAGCTGAGAAATTCATGGACAATAGGTGCACAGTGAGATTGCAAAAGATATATGTACCACCCCTAATTTTGGGAGACAGCAAGCGTGATGGCCTGTAGAGAGTGGGGATGCTTAAGCTCTCTTCCCAAACAGCATCTCCAACAGCCACTTTTGGGATGGAGCACTGAAGTCACATTATAGGTAATGCTCTCTCTCTTATGTTTCTATGCTCTGTTGAACAGCTGAACAGCGCTGCTGAAGAGCTTATGTGCAAAACACAGTCAGAACCTTTTTTTTTTGGCCTGCCATGCCCTATATATGTCTGAATCACTCTTTATCCTAGAGCTTTAGAAACAAAACAGGCTTGAATGGGACTGTATCATCACAGGTCCATGTCCTTTGCCTGCATTGTTCAGCACACCAAAAAATCATGAGGCTGAGATGATGCAATACTGTGTTCTCAGCTGCAGGATGTGCAGTGTCTCCCTGTCTTATGTAAGTTATGAAAGGACAGTAGATTCATCCCAGCTTTGCTATTTCTGTAACATGCTTAAGTACCTGGCAGATTCTAATCCTAAATGAAAAGTGAATGACTCTTCTGAAGAGATTGCCATTTCCTGTTATTTCCAAAATAATATCTTGAAAATTAGTTTCCCAGAGGATTCAGAGAGTATTTTTTAGTCCTGTGAGATCTGGTCACTTCAATTTACATATATAAAACAGATCTGTTCCTTTTGCATGCAGCCTAGTCCACACTTCAACTGCATTTTGGATATGCATTGACTTGCATCTTGATAGATAAGATTAAAGAGCCTGTTTCTTGCCTTCTTGCAGAAAATATTTTAAAAGCTGTGATAAATGTTCTGTGTCTTAAACTAAAAATGGTGTCTCCCTTACATGTGGATAAACAATTTCCTAGGCAACTCACAAAAAATATTACATACTGAGATATTACTGAAGGCTTTTAAATTTTTTAGGAATTTCATGCTTTCTTTCTTTTAAGTAGTGAAAACTTATTTCAATTGCATATGGAGAAAAAAGCAAAGGATAAATCTTGCAGAAATTATCAATACTGCCATGGATGTTTTTATATATTTTTTTCCCAAATTGTGTTAGATAAGTTCCACAGTATTTTGTGGGTGTCAGAGAGTACTGATTAATATCTTATTAATATAATCGTTACAGTTAAAATAGATATCTAATATGATGAGAAGCTACATTGAATTACTGGCTAATAAAACAGCACTTGTGTGTTTGACCAGGGGAACTTACACTTACTGCTTAGCAATGTCTAGATGTGTATCTTCAGAGGCATCGCTGGACACATATACTCTTCAGAACACAAAATATATGGGCGTTCCCTGAACATTAGGATCTCTCCTTTCCCTTTTCTCTCCTTCACTTGTTCTGGCTATCTCACTGGAGAAGTCTGCTCCTGTTGCTTACATTAGTTTGCATTTGGGTTGCTTGTGACCTACTTTCACCAGATGGAGAGAGAACAGCCCATTCTTATCCTGGTGGTTAGCATACTCCTCTCTGAAATAAGCACTTTGCATTTCAATCCTCAAAGTTCTCTATCTCTGACAGGCTTAAAACGGAGGTCTCACATTCCAGTAAGTGCTTTCAACAGCAAGCTGTACAACCCCTAGGTGGTTGTCACCACCTTACAGGTATCTGTGGAAGTTCAAGCTGTGAATCCCACCTTCCCGTATGCCCCTGCTGCCAGGTTGTCGGTCGGTGTCCGAGCCTGGCAGACAGCTGGGTGTCTGGCCACAGTCCTCAGTCCTGCAATGCTTGTTGGCTGTTTTAGCTTCAGTGCCTACCTCAGCAGTATGAATTCTGCTCCCAGAGCTCTTAGCCGTAAAGTCTGCAGACTTTGCTGCAATAACACCTATATCTCTTTTTGAATACAGCCCATGGGCTTTGTTGGATTAAGTTCCCCTCTAAAACATCAGAATAACATTAGGTTCCTATCACTTAGGTTAACTACATTAAAGATAGTGAGACATGCAGCCATTCTGGTCCATTCTTATGTGGTGATGCACATCCTCAAGATGGCTAGAATGTCTCTCCATTCCTTTTTTGTGCAAAGGAGCTAGCCTACCAAAAAAACCCCTCAGTCAAGCTAAGCCATACGGCATAATCAGCCATTTCAGTGAAAGAAAAGAGGAACCCATTTTCTGCAAGAAAACTTGCCACAGATTGAGCGAGAAGATGTGCTTTCCTCAGTGCTAAGCCAGCTTGCTCCAGCATGCTTTTAGAAAGCCCTGTGCTGCTGAAGGTGCCCTCTGGAATTCTGTCATGGTTTAAATCCTGTTTCACATGCTGCTCAGTGATAGTCTTTTTGGATCAGCATAATGCTGTGAGGTTGTTTGGGGGTTTTTTTCTCCTATGATATCCATATTTTGAGTCTGTTTTATTCTTTTGGCTCAGCCTTACAAAGCCATAGTGTGCACTTTTATAGCTATGCAGATGTTACTTGATCTAATCTCCTCTTCTGCCTCCTACGCTGCAGTTTCTACTTTGACCAACTGTTCTTATTCAGTAACGTGTATCCTACAGCTCTATGAAGCTCAAGCTGAACAAAACCAAAGTAGTAACTGTAAGATGGTGTGGCTGTTCAGTGAATGATGCTTCTCTGGTGGTCTTCTTCTGACCCTCTTTACCATCTACCTAGGACTTGGGGAAGAATGATGAAGCTTCTCATAACTTGCTAAAACTGTCATCTGAGAACTGGTTGACATTTATTTATTTGTTTTTTTAATGTTCCAGTGGACAAAGGGGAGATATTGTGGCCAGTGTGCTGCAGTCCCCTTTGATTTTCATTCTCTTTGATCTCTGTCCCAACACAAAAGGTCACTCACTAAATATCAGAACTACTGAAGATTTTTCTTCTCTCAAGATAAGCAGAAATATATGCACTTCAGGAGCTTGTGGTTTTTACCATATCACAGATGGTTTTTCATCTAGAAGCTCTGTTTGGACTCCTGATATTTCTAGTCAGCAGCTACTTATTCTGCAAACACTTCTGTGAATTACAGTGGAAACAGTTCTGGAGTTTGGTATCAACTAATGCGAGGATAGAGAACACTGATCATTTTTAAGGACAGCTCTCAGGTAAATCTTGAGATGGCTCTTATTTACTGGACTGCCTGAAAACAGCCAAGGAAGCTATGCAGCAGAATCTTCACCCTCCTTAGGTTTTAGCCAGTTCATGTAACCAATGAAAAAGTAAAATAAATGCAGCCTTTTCTCCTCCCTCCCGCATGCCACATTTTTCCTTCTCTGCAATCTCAGCCAGCTGAGGTGTCAGAGCTCTGCAGAGTTCTGGGAGCACCAGCAGCCTCCCACGCTCATCAGAGACGTGTGCTTCAAGGGGCCAAGCCAGCCTGCACAAACCCTCCTGTGCATCCCGTGGTACCTGTTTCTCCCACCGACTGGAGAGAGAGAGAGAAGATGACTACAGACTAGGGCCCAAAGGGCCTAAAATTAAGTGAAGGCAATCCATGCCTTAAAGTTCAGAAAGATATTTTCAAAGAGCTCTTGAACTCAGCCTTAATTTGCAATTCAGGGGCTACATTCATTTGCAAGTGTATGACTGAAATTTACTTGGCAGATAATTCTACTTGAACAACCTACATTTCACAGAAGACCTAAGGAAAAGAAAAAACTTTTCCTCTGCACAGCCTGTCTCTAGGAAAAAAGAAATAATTAACCTCTTTTCAAAGGAGGTTTATGAAAATATAAAATGTTTATTAATATGTTGCAAAATGAACAGCATGTTTGTTGCATTAGCCACAAAAATGGTGTTAGAAATCATTCTCAAAAGTCAGCCACAGAACAGACAATGAAAGAAAACATGAAAAAAGAGTTAAGCAAGGCCAGTTGCTACTTGTATATTGTTCCCTTAAGGCCCAGCCATTAAATAACAGTAGATATGAAACAGTCTCTGCAAATATGTTCCTGCAGAATTCTAAAATGAATAATACCTTCTGTGCTGGGGCAGGCTACGAATTCTGCTTATGGAAACTTCAGCTGATTTTAAAACCATTCTAAATTATCATTGGATTCTCTCTCATGACCAAGGTCATATGTTAAAGAGATAAAACCTGGCTATTACTGGTCTCCACCACACTGAGTTCCTGCTAGTCTGAGCAGGTGGATTGCCTCTAAGGATGTCAGTGCCCCCTGGTATATAGTTAGTTGCTGATAACACAACTAACAGCAGCCCAAAGGCTGCTGTGAATTACTGCAGGGCTCAGAGGCAATATATAACCACTCCAACTCAGAAAGACTCTTTTTTCTGCAGCAAACATAGAGCATGTATGAGAGACCCTGTGTCTCCACCTGCTAAAAACTGAGTCTGGGGGTGGGCCGGGAGGGGGAAGAAGGAGAGGAAGGTGTTTCCTCAAACTATCCCTTAGCTTTGCTGTAGAAGATCTTAAGAAGAGAATTCATTGCTGTAAAACAACTGGGTAACAACAATCTTATTCTTTGTTCAGTGGAGTGAAATTTGGGAGCCCAGAGGCAAATGAGAAGGATAACATCTGTCTTCTTCAGAAGCTTTAATTTCTGTAACCAGGAAAAAGCACTCAACACTCTAGCATGGGGAGCCAGGACATTCAAACCAGCCAGAGCTTTGAAGGGATTTGCTGTTCTCTTTAAGTGAACACCAAAAATACCAAGAGAGCTATGAATTGCTCGGTCATGATTTATGACTTTTTAAAGAGAGAAAACCAAAGTGGGACAGACTGAAATGGAAAAAAAAAAAAAAGTTTGGAAACCTCTTCTCTGTCTGCTATGTCCTTGAAAGTTTTGTCTGTTTCTCTTGTCTTATTTTGAGTCCAGCAATTTTTGGAGGCCTCCTGAGCTGCAACAAATTTGACACAGTCCCTTCTGCAGCCTTTGGAAAATCCCTGTGGTCTAGCTATGGCTAGACCCAGATCTTCTCAAAAGTTCCCTGGTCTCTGTGCTTCAGTCTATTTTCCACTATGGTCCACCCCACCCTGCCACCCCATGGTGAAAGTCTGAAGGTTTTTTTTTTCCCTCTGTAAAGCAGAAATCCAAACCCTTGTTCAGCAAGGACAACCCTGACACTGCAAAAGCTGGCAATCTGTTCCCAGATTTTCTCAGGATCTCTGTCTCCTCACCTCATGCTCTACAAACTTTTCTACGCAGATGTCCAGGTTTATTCCACCTAATCAAAATGCACATGCAGCAAAGAGAGATTTCCAAAGTCATCAGCTCTTGTGTGGTGTGAAATGTCATCTTGAAGTGCTTTTTCCTTCCTACTGACTATAGAGGGAGACACAGATAACTACACTTCTAGTCTAAGTAACACATTTCTATGTCTGACATTAGATGAGATTAATTTGGGCCATATTACTTAAGTAATCCATAAAGACATCTCGGCACAAGCATTAGTTGCATTCTGTGCCACATCGACTACCCATCCTTTAACCAGATATTTTCAGAGTTGGGAAGATCCTTTTGGACACATTTATTCTCTCAGAGGTTTAAGTACAGGCCTGGCATAACATATTTGTTCTTTTTTTGTAGCATATGGCTTTGATTTGCACGTTACACATATCTTTGACACTTCTTGTCTAAGCTTGAATACCAAGGTGTGAGGAATGTGGCAATTTAAGGGTACATATATGAGAATAGCAAACTGTGGTGGCACCTGTCACTTCTCCTTTTGACCCATGCTACAAGAGTTAGTCCTCAGATCATGCCTGCTGGTTTCAAAGCAGAGACTTGGCCAAGCGCACCAGAACATGTTCTAATTCTCCAAATTCTTGTTATTCTGACAAAATTATCCTGGATCTTTTTATATTATTTCATTTAATTTCTTTAATTACTGATAGAGCCAGAGAGAAAGATCAACTTCTTAGACTCTTGGTCTAGAAGCACTACAAGAACTGAGAAAAAAGAATCAGATCAAGTCCCTGTTCCATGGATTAATTAAATACCCAAAGCAGAGCAATTTCCATAGAGTTACTGAGTGCTGTGCATCCCTGCACTTACAGCACTTCCTTACATATACTCTTTTCAGCTATCCAGAAATTCTGGTCATAATATGCAGAGGTCTCTTATCATCCCCCATGAACTCCCTAACCACTAGCTGTATACAGAATTTGCTTGGGGGAAGGTTTGTTTTTGTGGGTTTTGTTGTGGTTTCTTTTTTCCCTGCTTTGAACATTGAACTCCAGAAAAATTTTAAATAGCAGCACTAAGCAATTCTAAGCAAATTTTCACTCATTTTGTTGCTTTTATTTTGCCCAGACTTTTCCCTGTAGATATCAGACATTGGTTGCTATACATTAAGGTTTCCACAGAGCAGAACACTGAAGAGTTAAGCATTTCAGCACTGAGCTTCGTAATGCTGAAGTTCCTTTTCAGATTTATCTTCAGGCATACTGTGAACTCAAGTCCCCTGTAGCCTTTTATAAAAGGCTATAAAGGAAATGCAGTTTGTGAGATTCTGATAAACAAGAAAAGCTGTGTTCTAAAATCTGAGCCATGCTGAAATGTGAGCCTCTGGGAATACCATTAAAAAACAAATCTAAGACAAAACCTGAGTAGTTCTGTAATACTGAGATATACATTCTCTTAACACAAATAAAACTTCTTTTTCAAAACTCTGAATGTGTTTTCTCTTGGTCATGGTCTTCTGTAAGTAACACCTGAGAAAGCAATACAACAAAAATCAGGTTTTCTCTGATGAGCTAGAAATGTATAGATATTGGTACTCTGTTCTAGACAGTCATGCATTTCAATATACTTGCTCTAACAGTTCTTTCGAGATACCAATAAACAAAAAAAATTTCCAGCAAGCTTGGTGATGAGCTATAACAGATGGGACTGCATAACAATTTTAGCTGACGCTACACAAAAGCACTGCTCCCTGCTTCTTCAGAGCAAGGAGCCCATGCTGCCGTGCAGCTTTGCTGATTTGGCTTCCAGGTGGAAGCAAGGAAATGTTCCTTCCTCAGAAGAAATCCCAACCGCTATAATTTCAAAAAAAAATACTCATTAGTAAGCAGGTTCTGAAAATCTCTTTGCACTGAGTTTTGGTGACTTTCCAGAAGACATTCCCAAAACTTTGAGAATTTCCTTGTTTGCTTACTCTGAACGAAACAGCAATACATTTTACTTTGAGACAGCGCTGGACAGACAGACAATGCACAAGCCAATGTACAGCCAAAATGGCTTTTCAAAGCATTTAGCCTCTGTGTTGCTACAGCTTGTTGCAGATGTCCCTCTGATGCCACGCAATTTTTATCAGCACAACAGCCCATGGGGACCATGCTCTATTCAGATACAGAGGAAGGGGAGAAAGAGGGTTCATGATCTGGAGGCTTCTCCCTACCCTGACTGTGTGCTCATTCATCCCCATGCAGAACTCTATTCTGTCAATAATTTCTCCTGCAAAAGTTATGAATCAAACTAAAATCTTTCCAGTTTGCCTCCCTCCCTCTATTTTCTTGGATACCAGATTTTTACATTTTTTCTAAGTACATCAAGAACAATCTTTCATTCAAGCTATACCTCAATTTTTAATGCATTAAAAGCTTTACTTTAGAACTTGGAAGAAAATATTATGAACTAAAATGGAGGATTCAAAGTGAGTATCCAGTGTTTGCTTCTCCTTCCATTTCCTTTCATGTGATCCAGGAATAACTCAAGGGGAATGAAGTTGCATTTTACCAAAGTTAGCTTAAGAAAGGTCAGAGCCAGAAGGTCTGAAATGAATATGTTGGTGCTTAATGTAGCTAGAAGAAAATGTTCGATGGATTCAGGTTATTATAGCAGAAAGGCTTGTGATGGCTGTAGATTGTTTTTAATAAGGAAGCTATCAGAAGTTTGTGCCATATGCTTTTAAAGTGTTGACCCCTCTTAGCCTCTACTTCTGCTCCAACTGCTTCTCCAATCACACAAGTGTCCTTCTGATCACAACACATTTGGAAGTCAAATAGATACAATTAAGTACCACAAACTCTGGGGCCAAACTCTATGCTGCATGTGGGATTTTCTGGTAATAATGTCAGATGTGAGAAAATACAGCACAGCCACAAGGCTAGAGAGTCACAGCAGGCTTCAAACCCTTTGGAACAAAATGAACTATATTATTTCCCTGAGCTGAACTTAAATAAAACAACTGTTAATGGAAGAATTACTTCCACATATCTCCAGTTTGTAAGTTGACAATATATTTTCTTTAATGAAAGTCTGTTTCTTCATATTTTTACTGTCATACATATGTGAGATCAAAGGCAAAAGCTGACCTTTAGATATTGATTGAGGTGACAGTGTAGAAATTGTCTGAGAAGAGACATTAATGAGGATCTTCATTATTTCTTCTGCTACACAGGGCAGGGAAGGCATGCAGAAATCACTCTGCAAAATGTTGATTACCGATGACATTGAACAAGCTCATACATATCCAAGATAATTCTCATATCCCAGATGAAACTTGTATTAATGCCTGCTATAAGGACCTTGAGGGTTCCGTGTTTGGTTTTTTTGTTCTTTGCCAGGTAACTTCTCTTGAGAGAGAATAAACATGAAGTCAGTAGTGCCAGTTACCTAGCTGGGATTGAGTTCTTAGCTACAGTGAGGTCTTTTCACATTGCTGCAATAAGGTGGGGGTATCATACAGGCCTTAGGTCCCTTCATATAGCCAGAGGTATTAAAGGCACCACTGAGTGAATGTGAATCAAGCTTTTATTTTTTAATCAGTGCATTCCTTCTCACAGAACTGACATATTTAAGACAACTCTGACAGACTTTGCTATGCTTGCCTCTCCAAGTGCCCTTCTTTTCCCTTTCTCCGGAAAACTTCCTAAACACACTATAAATACCTGCTGCTTTTCTCTTTCTGTTTCATCTAGTGTTTCCACAATTCATCTTATTCCAATAACATTTAAATCAAATTATTGTTGGCCATAGAAGCTGATAAATATGTTTCTGAGGGAAGGTATGAGGTAGCTGTCTAAGCTTCCATTATAGGCAATGAATTGAATTAGTACAGTCAGTGGAGAAATTCAGCTAACAAGAAGATTAATTCAGTTGACTAAAACATAGGTACAGAGTGTTATTTTAGATGCTCTAAGGAACCTGAGATACATTGTCATTAGGCTGTCAGATATGACAAAGTATGTACAAGACATCACTTTTATCCTTAAGCAGTAGGTGGAGACCAGGTAAGATACCATAAAGCATCTCAGATAGATAGCCCTAGATGCCAACATCTAGGCACCTGTATCCTGCCCCGGGTGATGTTCTTTAAACCATATGTATAATCATGTTGCAATTTTTTAATTTTCTTTTAGAAAAAAATGCTGTATCTCTGTTATCCTAATTTAATTTCTATCTTAAAAATTTTGAAACTAGGAAGCCCTTCACATCAGTAACATCAAGCGGGCGGGAAGAAAACGTTTTGCCAAGTAAAAGTTAGAGATAGTTGTCTTGCATCAGTTATTCAGAAGAAGATGAAGGAGAAAAGCTTAATGTTGGAGATCAAATGCAAACTCCGGGCAGATCTATTCTGACTAACATAGGACCATGGAGAACAGAACTAGTCTGCGTCTCTTCTGCTAAACAAAGCTACACCGGGACACATTCCCTGATCCTTTACCTTACTAGTATAGCATGATCATATCCATATATATCTTACCATTTATAGCAGGGTAACTGCATCCAAACTGCAGAGAATAGTTCCTGTCCTGTGTTACTTCCCAAATGGTGCCTGAATTTGTGGGACTTGGTAGTTGCCTGACTGTCAAAGCCAATCAGACACTAACAGTTTAAACATGATAAGTTCCTTTGTTTAACTGAATAGTACTGACATCCAAGGCATAAAAGGAAGAGATGATAAAAGCACTGCAAAGCAACCCAGTGAATTTTTTGCACCAATTTTTGCTGTAGAAGAAATTGGGTAAATTCCCACATGAGAACCCTTGTGGGGGATGGAAGGACTGTGCAGAATTTCTCTGAAATCAAAGGAACATAGGAGATGAATATGGTACAAGTAGACCAAATGAACTCCAATAATTCACCAAAACCACAGAGAATTCATCAAAGATTTCAGAAAGATCTGAAGGATGGAACAGCTGAACTACTAACAGCAGTATGTAACCTCTCACCTAAAACTTCCTTGATACCTGAAGAACGGAGGCAAGCAAACATGACACCAATCTTTAGAAGAAATTTCTGGGAAGGTCGGGAGAACTACAGGCATATAAGATGAGAGCTGAACAAGACAAAGCAGTAGAAACTATAATAAAAAAAACAGATGCAAAAAATAAGCTCTGAGAAGAGTCACCTATAAAAAGAACACTTGCCTTGCAAACCTCTTGCAGTTCTTTGAATGAGCCAGCTGAGCTGGCACATGGATAAAGATGAATTATCTGAATTTCCCCAATCCTTTTGATAAAGTCTCTCACCAAAAGCTTTTAAAGAAATAAAGTAGTCACAACAGAAGTGAACATTTTTTAGCAGAAGAGAAAATGTTCTAGATAATTAATATGGCTAAATAATTGGCTAAAACATAAGAAACAGTTAAGGTTTCCTAATACTGGACTCGACAGTAATAGAGGGCTGTGCTGCTTCATAGTTTTATTTTAAGAAATGGAAAAGCAAGTCAGCTGTGCCATGAAAATTTTCATGATGTTACAAAGTTATTGATGCTAGGAAGAACAGTGTCTAATTGTGAAGAATTACACAGGACTTCACAAGATTCAGTACCTATGCAATTAAGTGGCAAATGAAATTCAGTGTACATAAACATAAAGCAATGCACATGGGGAAAATGAATCCTAGTTTCTCATAAAAAATGATGGGCTCAGAGCTGAGCAGTAATGCTCAGGAGTGAAACCTTGGGATCATGATAGATAGCTCCTTAAAAACATCAGCCCAGTACTCAGTAAGAATCCAAACAAAACCCACCAAAAAAAACCTCCTACAACTGTTAAGAACAAATACCACTAAACAAATCCACATCCAGGAACAGTGTGTGTATTTCTAGTTTGTTTGTCTAAGAAAGCACATATTCAAGCTCAAAAATATTTAGAAAGAGAAGAAAAGGATCATCAATGGTGTGGAAGTTTCCATATGTGGAATGGTTGAGTAGGCTGGGGGGTCTTCAAACCTGAAAAAGAAATTACCTAGGAGAGTATAACAGAGATGTACAAACTATACATAGTATAGAGACATTGGAGATGAATTGGCTGTTTACTATCTCTTTCTGTATGTGTTTAATCCCAGAAGGAACTCAGTCTTTCGGACTGAAAGATTATACAGTTTAGATCAGACTAAAGAGTTAATCAGTGTAAAAAGGTCTGCCTAATATTCTTGATTTATTTCACCTTTTTAGTTCTCAATTTTGCAATACTTAGAAGATGTCCATTTTATCTTTGTGGAAAGATAAAATGAAGATATAATTTAGGCACTAGGGATCATAAAATGTGCTACATTAAGCTTATATTATGCAGCATACCTTTGTGTGATGGAGCCACACTGAATTATACAGGAAAATGGGAATGATGAAGCATTATTACTAATAGATTACTATATAATTATTCAACTTTCCATATTTCTGAAATAAACCATGAAGGAACATTGTATTCAAGAAAGAAAAATACTGAAAAAATACGCAGTGTAAGAGCAAATAATACATTGGTGAGTGTGCACATCTGCTTTTGTGGATAGCTATAGCTATGGTATAACTATTTTATAGAGGTTGTGTTGCTCTATCTGTGATGCTTCAGGGTGAAATAAATATTATCAGCAGAGCTAATAGTTTTTATTAGACCAACAGGTATGCTTAGAAAAAGCAGAAAAGCTTTCAGGCACACAAGCCATACAGATATGAAAGAAGCAGACAGAAGTCTGCTTCCAATGCTTTAATAAAGCATTGACTTCCTACAAGCTTTGCCTGCTAAAACTCAGATTCAAGTCAGAGTTTCTGGAGCTCAGCAGATGTACACAAGTGCTCTAGGGGACAGATGATTAGTGTGGCTACCTCCAAAGCAAGGAGAAAATATGGAGGTAAACAGAAGTATGGTTTCATGGAATGGAAGAAAAATCAGACAAAAATGTTTCCTGAAGTCCTCCCATCCTAAACTCATCCCTTCCATACTTTCTTCTTCTAGCAGAAGACATCTTGCTCTTTCCCATTAATCTCTCTGAGATTGTCTTGAAGACTAAGGACACAGACTCTGTTCTTTCAAATATGACTGTGCTGGAGAGGACACAAGAAATCTGAACATTATCTTAAGAAATTACAGGGGGAAAAAAACCCAAAAATTCAGACAGGGAAAGAAGGCAAAATAAAATGTATTTGTGCTCAAGAAGAGCTATACAACAGCTGGGGTCTTGTTAGAAAGACAGTTGTAGCTGAGGATTTATGACTCACAAACAGATACCTGTGAAACCTTTTCAGAAAAGAACATCACTTGGTCATTTTTATGTTCAATTTTATATACTTCTGCCACAGAATTAACTTTTTACTACAGAGAGTAGCCACAATAATCAAATTTCTAAAGCTAATCCTTTGATTTGGCATCAAATTTATGAATTGAAACTGTGTACAAGCATTGAAACTTATACAAAAAATATGTTTGTCAAATACCATGAGAAGTAAACAAGAACATCATCATTTTAATACAGATTTTCAGCACAATTCTTTTTCACAGAATGGCCAGGTGGGGTGATGCATTATGCCACACTGACATAACAGGAAAAGCATCACCCCTGACCTGAGGAACACACTGTAGGTGCCATGTTTTCACTGTAGATAAGTTGTTACACTTTCCAGAGCATTAAACTGTTTAAATTAACCTTTGAAGTTTCCTTGCACATATTTGTCCATAAGCTGTTTAAGCTGCTACAGCTCAGTGCAACAATGAAAGGCAGAACTGTAAACAACATATTTACTGTCAGCATTTCCACTCCATCTAATCCTCCATGTTTTTGTTACCTTCCATGTGAATGACAAAGATTTAGTTCTTTCAGAATTACACTATTTTGTATAATAAAAGCCATGTAATAAAAACATCTATATTTACTGGGGTTTATTATTTTGATGCTTTCTTTTGAAGTGCAAAATTTTCATCATTCCAGATCAAGAAATTCTGCTGCCAAAATGCAAGCCTGAGCAACCCCATTCTTCAGATTTTGCTCCTGTTTTCTTGACTCATGTAGATGAAGATAGGACTTTTCTATAAGCATCAGAGTATGTCTCTCTCTCCTGCATCCTCCCTCTGAAATCACAGTCCCCTCTCAGGACATGGTATGGCTCAAAAAATGGGTATTTGGGAAAAATCTCTTTGTATTTTTACCCCTGGATGACCTGGCTCCCTATTATGACAGAGTTAAGTGAAAACAATTCCTATCTCTCTAACTGCATAGTCTGCTACACCCCTCATGCAAGAAGGGGTTTCCTTACTTCAGAAACATATGCATTAACAAAATATGGGACTTTTTCCTATACTTCCTATATTTTTAATATGGAACATAGGACGTAAGGCTGAAATAGAGGCAATTTTCTTGCTACCTGTCCCCTTCCCAGCTCTGCTGCTTACAAGCCCAGAAATGTCTCTTGGGCATCAGCAGTGGTGGGCAAAAAGGACAGATCCACCATCAGCTTTCTCTTCTCCAAGCTGAGCCAACCCCACTTTTTCAGCAGTGGCGTTCCCCCAGATCATTGATTTGCTTTTAGTAAACATCACCATAGGCCAGTGACTGGTCAAAGTCTGCCATGGTCTGCCTATCAGCATTATAAATTCCTTTTGTGGATTGTTGCAGGGATCCTGGCATATTATTACGATGGAGGCATTTATACTAAATGCTGCCCTAACACACAGAGTTCAATAGGACAGTAATACTGTAAATGAAGACAGACTTCAAATGGGTTAGTTGCTATGGAAAAATAAGAATGTGCACACCATTTTTGATAAAAATTGAACCTCAACAGCTTTAAATAACTTGTCTGAGGTCAGAATGAACTGAATTATGAAATAAGGCTAGTGAAATGTCAACCTTAATTAGGGGTTGTTGTTAAAATAATAACACCACGGATGAAAAATACATATTCATAGAGTTCAGTGATAAATTCTAACCAGGGGAAACATATTTGGATACTATGATGTTTTGATGATACCATTTAGAGATGAGTCTTGAAGAACAGCTGCTTTCAGACTAATTTTCTTGACAATTAAGATCGTTTTATCTAAGTATCACTAATGTCACAACAAAAGATAACACAGAAGATAAAGGGGCTTCTTGCTTCAAGGAATTTACAGACAAAGTGCTAAAATTAATTTCTAAGTCTCCATTTTTCAATTATGAATAAAATTAATATAGAAACAGTCAGTGAGCAAGAGCACTGTGTCGCAGTAGTTTAAAAGCATTTTATTTTACCTTGCATTTCAGAGCAGTTTAAGCAATTAAATTAACAAAATGTAAAAAATCTCAAATGGCATTTTGTGTTATTCTGTAACTGTATGCTTTCATATTTGATTTTATTTTAGGGTTATTTGGAAGAAGAGTCATCACTAAAATAATTGAGTTACATGGTCTTGAATTCTATGGCATATAATTGCATGGTTTATAATTGCAGATTTGTGTATATAGCTCAGGAATACTTTTGTGAAAACTGAATCTGAAATATCTACTTTGGTACCCCAGAATAGCTGATAACCAAACTTCAAGTGTCACATCTTCCTGAAAGCTTCTTCTGCACTGATGGATTCTTTCATTCATTTGTTCATTCAGAAAATCAATGTTAATCTTCCTTCTCAAGGAGATGAGTAAAGAGATGAACATGGTCCTTGGCAGCCCTTCGAGTGCTGCTGTTCATGCTCATTGCTATACAATACAGGTAAGACCGGTGTTATTATTATAAACACATCAACCCAGAAAATATTTTTATTTACATATATTCATGGAGAATAGAGGTGGCCTGTAGAAATAAATTTTGCTTCTGGATTACATCAATGCATGGTGTAAGATCAAAGTCAGATCAGAGCTAAGGTGAGAATCAAGACTGAAATTTGATGAGAGGCTCACATGAAGTTTGAACCTTATATGAAAGAAAAAAAAACATTCCTCTGGTATTCAAAGATTTTCATATTGAAGATTATCTCTTTCCCTTCTAAATTAAATTAAAATAAAAGCATTCAAAGTATATTTAGATGCTTTTTTGGTTGAATTTGTTTCTCTCAGTTTGAAAGGAGACGCTTTAGCTGCTGTCTTGTTTCTCTTATATTTACTTATTGAGAGGCATTTATGTCTATCAGTGTAAAAGACAGTGCTCATTTTTGGTATTTGATTCCAAAATTATTCCTGTATAAATGGGAATTGCCTCATTTCAGCAGCCTAATCTTAGATACATTTTAAAATAAGTAGTATTGAAGAGGAGAAGGAGAAAGAGAACAAGAAGTGGTATGAACAGAAATGTCTGGAAGGATATTGTATTTCCCTCTTAACCTGGCCAGACCCAGGGGTACACACCTTTCCCATTAGCTATAACCATAGAAAGAAATACGGCTTTCAAGCTCACTGGAAAGATTTGGTAGCCAAGGTATCCTCAACCACATTTGGATTACAGCTACAAACTCTGAGGGTAATTGGGTGTGTGAAAAGGCGGTCACATCTAGCTGGAGCTTGGGTCACTTTGGGATGTCACACTCTAGCACAGAGCTGGAGAACGGGATTAGTGAACACTGATAGTTGTTACTTAACAACTAGGGTTTCATAACCTAGAAAAAAACAAAACAAAACAAAACAAACTAACCATGTGTTGGTGTTAGATCATGTAAAGGAAACTCTTTAATTTCCAGTAGCCACAATGTATTCCTATTCCATTAGATGGAACAGCTTTAACTGTTGCTAAAATGTGAAAGTGATTTGGTCTGTAGTCATTAAATCACAAATGCCCCACTAATGTGCTAAACTCATGGGTTTCACTGTGTTGAATCTCACCAGACAACACTGCCTTGACAACATACAAAATTATTTGGCTGTGATGCAGAGCACTAACACCTCTTTGAGAACCACAGGCAAGTCTCTGTTAATAAAAGACACAGAGCTGGGCCATGGGCACGGGAACTTGATCATCCATGCTGTTAAACTGTTAGGCTGCTCCCTGATCATTTGGAGCACCGTTCAGAAGTTAGCAGAGGCTGGGAGGCACTTCCAACATGCAGCCTTCATGCTTTCAAGGGTAAAAGGATTTAATAGTACAGCTACTATTAGTAGAATGGGCTACTCTATGCTACAGAATAGTTCCATGCTTGTTTAAATTCCTGGTACAGACGCAGCCACAAGGTCTGCCTCTCCTCTCCCCACAGCTAGTTAGCTAGCTAGTTATTTCATTTTCATTTTAAAACCCTCCTTTCAAAACCGCTCCTGAAAGTTGTCAACATGTGTTTTACCTGTTTAAAACAAGCTAGAGACCTGGACTCATCATACTGTGGTGAGATTTCTTAAAAAAGTAGAATGAGTATGAATATGAACGTAAGGAAGTGAGCTCAATTGCTATCTTCAGTAAGGATGCTATCTGAGACACCAAGCAAATTAATTAGATTGTGGGTAAACCTTGTATAGAACAAGATAAATCTGAAAACTTATTATAGTCTTTATATATTTCTCTTAAATAAAATAATAATATCGATATGCATTGACAGCATTAATAATACAGATGAGTTTTTGTATTCTGGTACTAAGAAATCACTAATATTTTTAATGTTTTTTTTTTTCTGATTAGTTATTTTCTGGACATTAGAAAATATAACATATAGCCTAAATCAACTACAAACAGTATTTTTAAATTTTCTAACTGTTTAAAAGGCTGTATGAGGGAGTTTCATGGAATAAAGACCATTCTCTCCATCAAAAGAGAATCAATAGCACTTCAGTGATCTAAACTCTACTATGCTCTTAAATTCTTTAGGAAAAAACTTATATTGCTGGTAAAAGGTAATCTAAGGTTTAGCAGATGGTCCTAGTTGTGACTTACAGAAAATCTCTGTTAAATATGCATACATTTTTCCAAGTCTGAATTTCTCCACCTAAAATTTCAGTGACAGAGGAGTCTGTTCTCCTTATTTTGTGTATATTCCACTCAATAAATTTAAAATATTTAAGTAATTAAAGCAAAACATATTTGCACTTGTTTTAGTCTCTAAGATGTGAATCCAGAGACTAAAAATCCAGTTGTGTGGATTCCCATTGACGCTAACAAGACCAACACCTGCAACCCAGAGAGTTGAGCTGAACCTTTGTGACAAGAGGGGAGAAACTTCATTTATTTCTCAATTAATTCCTCCACCCCAAGAGTCAGAGTATAGCCTGCACACTGTACTCATGCCCTGCATCCTGTTATAAGGCACTCAGTTGTCCTTTATATTTCTGATTTCTCATCCTTGAGTTTTTGCCTACACATACAAAGGGAAGAACAAACCAAGCAGTTTTTGTATTATCTGTGTATTTTCTGAGTGATGCAAAACAACTGTAGTATCGTGGTTAATGTACTCCAAAGTGGGCTATGATGATACCCTGCAATACTGACTCAAACTACCTTCACACTAACCAAGTGTGGCTGAGCCAGACCACTGATTAGTTTGGGAAATGGTGAATAATAATAGATACAATTTAAAAAAGCATGTTTGGACTCAGCTCAGACACATAGCAGGAATGTGACAGTAATTACTCATCAGCACTTTCACCTGCAACTATATGCAACAGGGTTTGTGTTTTATGGTGTACAGCAGGTCTTCCAGGAAAGGAGTGAGGCACTTTAACAGCTCCTGCATGGGAGAGTCAGAGCTGTCCCGGGCATGCAGTGCACGTTCAGTGGATAAACAGAGGATTTCATTTTCTAGTGCCTGTCAATCTCAGACCTTTCACATACACAGATATTGCTTTTAAGAATAAAAACACTGAGTTATTTAAATCTAAGAAACTGGCTGCCAGTTATGCACATTAATTGCTTATCAATAATAGTTTCATTTAAATAATTGGCAGCTACTTCACCATCACTGCTAGTGTCTCTATTAATTCTCTGTGAAGTTTATTCTGTAATTACTGATTTTCCAGGTGAGCTGATAAGCAACTGAAAGCCCAACAGCTACAGTGAGATTCCTGAAGCATTCTCTTCTGTTTATAATGTCAGACAACAATCCAGAAGGCTAACTTGGGGTTTTTTGCATCCTCTTTTACTAAAAATAAAAATTAATTGCATTTTAGAATGTTAATGTTGGAATTAGGGCATGATATTGGTAGAGATAAAAATCTTTCTATTGATTGCATCTCCGAAATGGCAAATGATAGACAGAAAAGAATTTTTGTTAGCCAGGTACAAATTTTCTCCAGTTCCTTCCTCTAGGTTTGAAAAACCTATAAAATACTAGGTAAACAGCTTCTTGCTATGATCTACTCTAATAAAAAGTTTGCAAAATCTTGTGAATAAATTATGACCATTTTAAATAAATGTTAAAAAGAAGGAATACCATTGCATCTCTTGCATTTCTATGCCAATCTTGCTTGGTAATCTTTTTGTAATTCCAGTGGGGAAAAAAAAAATTAAAAATTATTGGAAAAAGCTGAGAGCTTCATATCCTGCTAGCATAGAGAGGGCAAACCAATTTCCAAGAAATAATCAGAACTAGAGATAAAGCTGGCAGGTTAACCTGCTTCACCCTTTTGCTGTGCTACAGGACAGTGAAAATGGGAAGGGGGAGGTGGGAGAGGAGAGGGAATAGAAAAGAGGGTTGCAAAAAACAGGCAAAGGACTGTACATGCTGAGCACCTGGATCTCAGACAGTCATAGATGCAAAATAAGCAACACTGTGCCTCTTTTACAGGCTTTCTAAGTGCTAATTAACAAAACCTTAAAAGCAAACAAAACCCCTGAATGATAATATTATCCCTTCAGTAAATAAGGATCCAAGAAACTATATAAGCTGAAGAGTTTTGACATTCACAGTGCTTTCCCTGGTGTTGAACTCAAAGAGTTCTTGCAAATGCTGTATTTGATGAGACAGGACCAGCATGTCCTCTTTTGGGTTCACACCATGGATAAGGAACAAACACCTGGATTTGTTTTTTACTTTTTAATGTAAAATGATCAACAAATCATTTCTGGTTTAATGTAAGTGCAAATATATGGTGAGTATGGACTGAGGTTCCAGAGCAGGAAAATACTACTTACTGCAAAACTGAGTGATGGAGTGATGTACTCCAGAAGTGTCAAACAATGACACTACAGAAGTAAAGAATGCATGTAAGACATACCTTTATAAAATCTGACTGGTTTGACATCTCTTCCTGTTATTTTGGCAGGAGGCAACTTGTAAGCAATAGTGGAGCTGAAGATAGCAATCTTTCAGGAAGAAAACATTACTAATTATTAAAATACACATTTCAACTTTTGTCTCACTTTATCTTTTATCTGTTTCAAAAAAGGCATGCATGACATTTAGGAAGTAGTTAATATTTACATATAGCTTGACAAATCTGGATCCCAGTATATGGATAACCAGAATGTATCAGCATCATTTATTTATCTGAACCAGTCTTTCCCCAGTTTGCTCTTACCAGACTGTAAACTTCTATGGACAGGGGCTGTGATTCCAGCTCCTCATTTACTTCTGTAAAACATGGAATAATAATGTCTACCCACACAGCTCTACTACTTTTCCCTTCTATTTTCTCTTTTTAGAGGACCACAGGTCATGCACTAGTGCTAGTTCCCTGGAGTTAGCTGAAAGCCAGGCTCATTAATTTCTATACACTGAGGGAATAATTTCTCGTACACTAAGAAGAGTTCCTTCCACTGTTATAAGACAAATTTTAAATGTCACAGGTAACATTTTATTTTTGCATGAAATATTAAATTTCAGCAAATACAAAGGACCACATGAAAGCCTTCTCTAATTTAACTAATTTTACCAAAACTCACCAAAGTTCAATTTGCTTTTGATCTTCAAACACTAGAAGAGATTGGTGTGATTACATGGACTCACATCATGGAAAAACTGTATATCAAAGTGTGTAAGTAAATTACATGGCTATTCTTGCATTTTAAGGTACAATGAATAACAAAACAGTTTTTAAATGTTTGTTGGGTTTTTTTTCCAGAAAATACTGGTTTATTGGAACTGAAACTTTTTCTCAGTGTGTGGTCTTTCCCAATTATTTCATTGGGACAATTTTCACAAATAAAAATTTGAATTACAGAGCTCACAATGTAAAAACTTATCCATCAATTATATTTTGATTTTTGGCACTTTTTGGAGATGTGAGAAAATCCACTTAGATTCCCTTAAGTCAACTGATGTTATGTCTATGTGAAAGAGAATTTTGGCATGCTCTCTCTTTTTTCCCCATACTCAAGTATGAAAATAACCTTGATTTAATCACAGTTCAGAACAGGACTCTTTTTTTGAAATGCCAAGTTTTTACAAGACTATTTTCCACTGAGATCAGTAAGCAACAAGAAGAGTTTTTAAGAGGAAATTAATGGTACTGTGAAAACACACATATCAATATGGAAAATATGTGTATCAGGGGAGGACAAGTTTTTCATTCCCTTCAACCATGTAGTATACTGTCCAGAGAGGATAGTAAGCTAATAGGGAACTTATCGCTCTTGCTGACTCCAGAGATATTTCCCTTCTTAGTGAAGGTTTAAAATGTATCATGGGAACAAAAGCTTTAGACTTGGAGTCTACATTTTACATATACTCACAGTAAAATGGAGAACGTTGTATACTTTCCACCTGAGACAGACAAATACTGAACAGATATTTCCTATGTCTTTATAGCAGAGATTTCCACCAGTACAACATGGAAGTTACTTGCACTAGGACCATAGTTTCAGAATTTCAGTACCCATGACATTGTTAGAAATGTTTGCAGAATAACTTAAATCAAGAGTTTTTATTTTCCATTTTTAGATTTCCACAATTCAGGTGATTATAGTAGATAAACAGCTGAATAATGATTTGACCAACTTTATGTGCAACTGTGCTGCCTATGGGTTTATTTTGGGCTCAGTTTTCATCCTAACAGCATCAGTATATATCTTTTCTGTGTATTTTATTTACTGCATTGGATGAACAATTACCGTGTAATGATTATTAGGCAATACAGACAATATTTTCCCAACACCAGTGCCCAGATCCAGGACATTGTTTGATTTGTTTGCATAGATGTAACTTCTGGGTCCCCACCATTCTTGGGATCTCTGTTGATGGTGAAAATAAAATCCCAGTGGATGACTTTTCCATGCCAATGAGTGTTCTTTGACAGTCATTACTTTTCTTTAGAAGAATTCTCCTCCAAAACTCTGAAGGGGAAACAGAACAGAAACCAATTTGAACAGAAACCAGCAGAGGAAACAGCCAGAAGACTTCTGCCACCTACGCACACATTAACCTTGTTACAATTTTCGCCTGACTCACTGACATTTGACATGTCTTTTCTTATATTCTAGGATTACTTTATTGGATGGAAATGCATGTCAGAGAAGTTCTTGGAAACAGAGCTTCAGCAGAAGTACTGCTTTTATGTGTCTGTCCCTTAAGGACCTCTTTCAATGCCCACCTGATTACATTACATTGCACATTAACATGGCGTGTCCTTTCTTTCAGATGAATTGGTATTTTTGCCGTTGACATGTAATTACATAGAAACAGGTTGTTCTTAGCTTCAAAAGAAAAAAAAATCTATCTACCTAGAACATTTACTGCTTTGCACCCTCTTCACAAATTATCTGATCAAAAAAACAGGTTATGATAGATATGCCTTTCACCTTTTTGTCAAAGTAATGTTCATTCATCTCTTTGCAATTTTCCAGCAGTCCCAAGAGTACAGTACAGGAAAATGAAGGATAGCAGCATGAATCACAGCTAATGTAATCTGAAAAAGACAGCAGTGCATGCTTGGGAATTTTCCTTTTGTTTCAAGCATTTGAACTTCATTTATCCACAAACACAAGATGGACTCACCACTTTCTTTCACCTCCAAGGACAAAAGTAAAAGTAATGGCTTCTTCCTTTAGAAAGAGGTTTATAGTGATACCCCCACCTACTTCTGGTGACCTTTTAAGGAAATTTAATTTTGAATCCTGTCCAGACGGGAAATGCTGTGCTGTACATACACTAACGGGACATTCTGCTTCTTTCTGTCACCTGAGGCATCAGAGCTTTTCTAGGAATACAGGATTGCCATGTTACCTTTTCTTTGGTGATCATTTGGATGTTTTTTTACCTCAGTTTTAAGTTACCCTTCCAGAATATTATTTTAGAAATAAAAGCAGGTTTGTGTGTCGGAAACCAGAGCATTCAGAACTAAAAAGTTACTAATTTCTCAAAAGGAAAAATTATTAATGATCTAGTCAAGAATCTATTTTTGAAGTAATTCCTTCAATATCCATGATATCTTGTTTGGTATGAAATTAATGATAAAAGTTTATGTATGGATATCAAGGGGATTATGCAAAATGAGAAGGCTTAATTGTCGCAACTTAGTTAAAGTGTACAATGTGAAGACATAAATTTAACGACTAGTGAATCACTTTCCATCTCAGCATTCAGACTTTTTCCATGCTTAAAAATAATCCTTTGACCTATTTGCTGTCATCTTTGTCTCTAACAATTTCAACTTCATTTAAGATCCCATTGTATCCACTGTCTTTCTCTACAGAACCTCTCTTGCTGTTTTCTCTCTGACCCATTTTGTTCTTTAGCTAATGGCAGTAGCCCTACAGTTTTTATTTTCTTGTTGCTTCTTCTGCCCCTGACTTCTTCCATGCTGTGCTCTGTTCCTGGGAATAATGATCAGTGGTAGCGAGGCAGGCTCTCCATTCAAACCCTAACAGTAACATTTCATCTATGGCAAAGCTTGCCAAACCCTAATTCATATAAATATTACCTCATCACTTACAAAGTTTTCAACTAAACCCTATAGATCTTCTCTCAGAGAGCTCGTCTACTATTTGATATAGGCAATGAATATGTGTGCCCATCATGCTATGTAGCACACTGCTATTGCCTAAGAAATCCAAATAATTTTTAACATGTATGAGTTAGATGCTATATTAATCTCAGATCGCTGTAGGTACTTAAAGCATTATAGTTAGGAATTTGATCACCTTACGTATCTCCTCAAGTCAACAGGGACAGGTGGACATCATTGGAAACAAATCAACTCAACTACATTTTGAATTGTCCTTTGGAGACCCATTCCTGATTTAATGCCTAAGTAAGGTAGGATGGATCTGGATTTATGAGACTGTTTGATATCTTAATTGGCAAGTTTGTTGGTGAAATAAATAAATGAAAGATTAGAGTCCATGTATCTCAGTTCTTGAATCACCTCGCTGTTTCTGAACTGGATGAGCAAACCCTCTGAGTCAGTTGTAGTGCTCAATAGAAACTCTGCTGACTAACTAAGGAAGAGTCACAGTTTAAAAAAAGAAAAAAAGTTAGCACAAATTAGCAGCTAATAGCTGAGACAATAACCTGCAAGGACATAACAGTCCCTGAACTACTTATACAAATAATAGAGCTATACAATTTCACTGTTGGACTGCTAATTCCAGAGACAGAAATTATTTTTATGCCTAGAAAATTCAATGGGAGAGTAATATTTCTAACATATTTTGCATTCAAAACAAATTGTATTTAATTGAAATGTTTTATCAGACTTTGTCAGCTGCAGCCTATCCCAAACCCAGAGGCAAAACATACTAGACATCTCCCTTTTTTGTTACAGTTATTTTGCAGTTCTTCTGCACATATCCAGAACTGCAGTACTCCAATCAAGTCCTGTTTCCCACCCAGGGCTGATTTAGAATTTGATGTTCCTCTGCTCTGCTGTAGTGCAGCAGATATGATTATGTCATTTAGAGCATATATAACACATATGCTCAACACTTAGGGTCTCAAAAAATGCATGTATGACCACTTAAGGAAACAAAATCCAAAGAAAATGATGGAGTCTGTCTTTTTTTATAACAACATCATTGTACTTAGAGTGTTCATGCAAGATAAGCTCGGTTGCCACCTCATCCTAGAAACATGATCCTCTCACACAGCTCAGTCTTTACTGATTTCTGAAGACAAGAATGTGACACTATGCAGAAGAGCCTGAACCAAAAAGAGTGCTTGTAAGCAGCAGTATCATAGCACTCATAAGGCAGAGTGTGATTTGGCTCTGAGCCGAAATTGGGATACATTTCTCAAGTGAGCTCCTAATTTCCCATGTGAGACTAGTTTTTCTTTTTTTTTTTTTTTTTTTCTCTGTTAAAGTGCAATTAGTTTAAATTAAAATCACAGTGGTATCAGTAGAGAAGCAGCACCAATAGTTATCCTATCCAACAGTTCGTTCTGCATATATATCTTTATTCTAGTAGTGGAAACTCAAACAGGTTTCAGCTGCAGAAGAGAGAAAAAGAAAAACTCAGCTAGCAGGTCACTCCTGAGAGGCAAGAGGACTCATCTCTGTCACCACTGGTGTGTGACAGCATGAACACTTTTCCTTCTCTGCTCTAGTGCAAGTTAAACAGATTAGTATAAACCAGCTGTTTGAAGCCATAATGAAATAAACCAGAAGTCCAGCACTGATTCCAGCTGTATCCAGTTATGGTTTCAACACCCTGCCTATAAAGGGACATCATTTTACAAGCTTAGGATGCTATCTGTGCAAGTGCATGACAAGTTATATCATCCTACTTGAACACAGGGAAATGTACAGTGTAAGTGCCCCTTGGGACTGTTGGCTGATCACTAGCAGCTAGAACGTGTGCTCAAAAAAATATATATATAGTTTATACATTTGTCAATAGAAAGATAAATTGTCCTGAGGCAACGAAACTCTGTGTTGGTTCTGTCCCAAACACCACTGCCTATTGTAAAGGCACTTGTAAAATCCAATGGAGGGTGGTGACATGATTGAATTCAGACCAGAGAGTTTAATGGATGAAGTTGCAGTTTGGAACTAAAGCTTCCCTAATGTGGAAGAACTGAGCACACCTGAGAGCAATTAATCCCTCTGAGCCAACTTTAATTTAATGTCAGAATTAATCCATACTTTGATATTTACAATGCCAACACCTAAGCAGGTCCCTGGTGGCAAGATAGCATTTCCAGTCATCATAAAATGAAGTTTAATGATTCTAAATACTTTCAAGAAGTTGACTGGGTCAACAAAAAAGGAATCTATCTGTGATACATATCATGATGAGATTTTAAAAATTATTGCTATATCTTTATGAGCCATGTATAATAAAGAAGGGGAGAGGGAGAGGAATTCAAAGTCTTTCCTTGCTGTCACAGCAAGGAAGAGAGCGACCAGCAGCTTATTCTCTCTCCTCACAAAATCATAAATCTTCATTTGTAACTTCCTATACAAGAAGGAAGATACATTTTTTTGGTGATAGGAGACTACTATCTTTACCGTGTTCTTGTATACAAAGTATTATGCTCCAGCCCACAGAACAGCCTCAACGCAAAGATAATCCCTGTTGGAGTGGGTCCAGAGGAGGGCCATGAAAAAGATCAGAGAGCTATAACACCTCTCCTGTGAAGAAAGACTGAGACAGTTGGGGTGGCTCAGTCTGGAGAAGGCTCTGGGGACACTTTTTTGCAGCCTTTCAATATCCAGAGGGAGTTTATAAGAAAGACAGAGAGAGACTTTTTACAAGGGCCTATAATGACAGGACAGGGGGTAACAGTTTTAAACTGAAAGAGAGAAGGAAGAAATTCTTTACTGTGAGGGTGGTGAGACACTGGAATAAGTTGCCCAAGTTGTGGATGCCCCATCCCTGGAAGTGTTCAAGGTCAGTTTGGATTGGACTTTGAGCAACCTGATCTACTGGAAGATGTCCCTGCCCAAGACAGGGGCATTGTACTAGATGACCTTTAAATGTCCTTTTCAACCCAAGTCATTCTATGAAAGATCACCGATGTTTATGCAAGTAATACTTTTCTGGCTTTAGTACACTTGGAGTGAAGCCTGTATGTCCATTCTTCATGATGACCTGGAACACTGCTCTCCCGCAGACAGGAACTTGCACCACTCCCTCACACACTGTCCTCTCTACCCTCTATAGGGAGGACATCTAAGCTAAAAGGGAGAAGATACACTTCTTTAATGGATGGAGGTTTTTCTGTGCTCCTCATGCTAAAACCATACCTTGTAGAATGAAGATACTGAAGAAAGGCAACATACACTTCCAGGGGATCCACGGACTTGGTGCTTCTCCTCTATCCTAGAGAAACTTCCTCAAAGGCTATGAACAGCATCCATTGAAATATTTTTTGAACCTTGACCTTTGCAGAGGGACAAAGTCATTGTTAAATGCTAGATATGGCAGTGGTTTGGGGTCCTTTTACTACGTGCCTCTTTCTTCTGTTCAAGGTATGCCTCTAATGAATTCCCACCTGTAACTCCTTAAACCTTTCTGTGGTGACTTACACCTGGTTGGAATTTGACATGTGCTAATAGCTTCTTTTTTAATCAGGCAGTGAAACGTGTAGCTCTCTTAAGAATGGAATAAAAAATCCTGCATGTACAGCTTGGCAATAGGTGTGTAATAACCCCCTCCCAGATCCAGCAGCTTGCCACTGAGTGAAAGGTGCACCTATCTCCCTCAGAGCACTGCTTTCAGATTTATGTGGAGAAATACTCAAAGCAAAAAGTAAAGGAGCAGCAGTCATTGTTTATACAAAATTTTTGCATTTACAAAAGTATTTCAGTTATATTAACTAAATTAACAAGTTTTCCTGCAATCAGCTGAGGAAAGTGAGGCACTACTGCCCTGATTCAGCTTTCAGACCAGTACAAAAAAGAAGTAATGTCATTCCACTTATCTTTTTGACACCAGAAAAGTAGCGATACAAAGACTGAGACCAATGACGCCAGTAGTGATCCTAGCAGCCATTTGGTCTTGTACTGGGTCTGGCTGAGCCAGAATTGGTTTTCCCCTGTAGCAGCCCTCATGGTGCTGTGTTTTATGTCGGGAGCTGGCAGGGTGTCGATAGCACACTGGTGTTGTGGCTACTGCTGAGTAGTGCTTACACAGCACCAAGGCTCTTTCCAACATTTCCCCCCCACAGTGGGACGGGGTGGGCAAGATCTTGGGCGGGGACACAACCAGGACAGCTGACCCGAACTGACCAAAGGGATATTCCATACCATATGATGTCTGCTCAGTATAAAAATGGGAGAAAGGAGGAAGGGGGTGGGGTCACCCTTGGTCCTCCGAGGCAACCACTACGTGTATTGGAGCCCTGCTTCCTGAGAAGGCCCGACATCGCCTGTTCATGGGAAGTAGAGAATAAATCTGTTTTCTTTTTGCTTCCGTGCGCAGACCTTTGCTTCACTTTGCTTACATTAAAACTGCTTTTGTTTTACCCACAAGGGTTGTTTTTTTTTCTTATCTTATTTTCTTTCCCCTTTTTGTCCTGTTGAGAAGAAAAGGGGCAAGGGAAGGAAGTGATAGAGCAACTTGGTGTGTACCTGGCATTTAGCCAAGGTCAAACCACCACAGGTCAATAGATTTAAAATGGGCTTAAAATATCTTTTTTAAAGGGACTTCTGGATCACTTATTAAGTGTAGCCAAACTCGAGATGCTTGCCTGTGGCATTACCTGCAGCAGTCTTGTAGTGCCAGGCATTTCAAGTCTAACAGTTAAATAACATAATGTGTGTCTGAAATACATCACTGCATTTACATAGCATGCCAAATAATTTGTGATCTTCAGCATTGTCACATTACTACACTACTATTGCTTTGGTACATGGTAGCACTTTCCATACATGTAGCTGAAAGCCACAGCTCCAAAATGCCCACCTCAATCAGAATATTAATTACAAAATCAATCTGAAGTTTTACAAGGTAGACTTACCGAATCTCTGAATTTGCAGAAAAAAAGATTTAGTAAAATGGGATTAGTTTCCTTTTCAACTTTCAATTTTCAATTAACATATGGGCAGAAGGATTTCTGTATGCTTGTCCATGCTCATCAAATAGATAGGTCTGAATTGCCCTATATTTCCATAAAGACATTTGCATTTGTTCTTGGCTTGGATTTGAAGTCAGAATCAAACTACATCTACATATCGTAACTTCTGGAAAGATTAGAAATTTTCAGTTTAACTTTCTGTACTAAGCAAAGTTTTGCTACTGCATGTTGGTCTTTGTCTCTTAGCATTTTGGAGAGTAATCAAAATCTGTAAGAATGGCAATAGTTTAAGAAAAGGAAGTCAGTCTAATTCATGTGAGATCTTATAACCTACACAAAGTATAAAAGATCTCAGCAAATCTGAAGTGAAAGCATACAGTACCAAGGAATCTGTGGCTTAGGTGCTTTGACAGATATGAAGATGTTTGCCTGGCCTGAAGAATGAAGTTTCTGGCTATTTTTGAGATAACAAAAAAAAATTATATACCTTAATCGTACCAGAAATAAGGTTAGATATTGGAAGATTCATTCTGAATCTTGGCAGTTCCAAGATACATCTGGAGGTCTCTAGTCTGTAAGTGATCAATGGAAGTCTCAAAAATATGTAAGAATATAAAAATTTTGCTGGGAAGAGGTGGGGAGCTATCACTCATAGTTTATTATAAGTCAGGAGTGGTAGATCAAGGTATTGGCCTGATTTTTAATTGCTTTTTCTTTCAGACTTGTCAATAGTGACATCATCTGAATGGTGAGGAGTAAGATCACTTTATCTGAGTTCTATCACCTGTAGGCAACTCTACCACTCCAGTGCAGCCTAGATCTGATTTTCCTTACCATGGTGTAACCTGGAACCTTCCTTGGACAATGGCTCCATCTCTGTGGCAGCGTTCCTGGGAAATTAATACTTGAGGATTCCTAAACATGACATGGATACTTAATAACAACATTAATAAGTGCTGGGACTATATGAGAAGTACATTAGTTCAGCCTCTCTTGTTTCATGTCAGGAATAATAAGTTACAATAAGTGCAGATTCCATAAAAAAAGTGTAACTTAAATTCCATACATCATAAAATTCATTTATGTTCTCCAAACGCATTTAGGATGATTTAAATACTAACCACTTTACAATCTTAAAGTATGCAGAGGTTCCACTTTGAATTCTGAGATCAATAAAAATTAACTGTGTTTGGTGCCACTACAGCCCAGAAGGTTTTGAAACATAATGTTCATTAAAAAAGGAAGTCAGAAGTTTACAGAATGAAGTTTATTAAAACTGTCATATCTTACTAATGCAATTTGCTTATCAGCTTTTCACCAAGCTTTTAATTTTCTAGAACAAACATATATCAGCAAGATCAATTTCATTTTGGCCATTTAAAATGGCAAGATTAAAATCCAGGCTCAAACAGAAATAATTTGCAACTTTAACTACAGAGAGTTTATCATTAGAGTGTCCTCTAGCCAAAAGAGTCTGTCTTATGCCAACATGATGTATGATGTTAAATCGTTGGATTTCAGTTCACAGGGGAAGGTATTCCTCACTGCAGTGATGGGCCCTGAGACAAATGTGAATTTAGTACATGTTTCATTTTTAATTCTCCCTAGCAAGAATGTGAAACAGATAAAATAAAACTCTGTTATGACTGGTAGAGTGGGATCTTCATTTTAAATTACCCCTTAATACATTAGCTGGAGGAGAAACAAGATAACTTGATGACTTCATGTAGAAGTACTTGTTCCTGTCCAAAGCTTGTCTAATAGCAGCTCATTCTTATGTCACTGTTGTTCCTGGAATGACACTTAGGTCACTGTTACCTGCTACAAGATAAAAAATGTTGACTCTCTGAGGACAGCTTTGGTCTGCATGGGTTTTACCTTTTTGGTGGGTTTTTTTAAATCTGCATTCAGGCATCAGTATATAATTTTCTTTATTGTCAGCTTCTTCACATTCTGACTGTCTTTAAATGCCTGCTCCTGTATCCTCTGCATTGCAGGCAGTTGTTGCTGGAGATTGTATTGATTTTAACTGATGCTAGTGGATTGGTTTGCCTTAGTTCCCAGTATAAATTACAGAAATGTCATCCACGCCCTGTAAAATATTTGGCATAACATTTCTACATACATAAATACAGAAAGAACAATGTCTATGTGATCACTAATATCAGAAAACACACTTTTTTTCTTCTTTATTGTATTTAGTGTAGTTGCTTCAGTTTTCATCATTGTTCTTTCCCATTTTCACATGGAACAGTTTCTTAATATGATAAGCCATGCCTACTGATGTGTGTGCATTATAATAGGTTTGTTGTTTTCAATGTTAACACCTTTAGCCTTTCGGGATGATCGGCCCAGTTTTAGGAATTTTCTTGGGGGCCTGCTGAAACTAGTCATATCT
Organism: Strix aluco; assembly: GCF_031877795.1. Taxonomy (NCBI): domain Eukaryota; kingdom Metazoa; phylum Chordata; class Aves; order Strigiformes; family Strigidae; genus Strix; species Strix aluco. The sequence goes on from NC_133933.1 coordinate 120,333,298, forward strand.
TCTATTAGGGAAAACATTGATAGCAGCTATATCAAAGTAACTTTTAAAAACCCAGCGAAATCAATTTACTAGGTAGAGGTATTACATATACCTGTGCTGGACACTTGCTTTACCTTGAATTAAACTTGAAAAGAACAGTTTCATTTATTCAGTCTTCATTTTAGATGGTGTTTATCCTTGAAGAAATGAGCAACATGGGAAACATGTTATTTCTCAGTATGTGAGACCGAATCAGACTGATCAGCTTAATTTTATAATTCTTTCTGTCAGAGCAGACACATACTTTTGATTTTCTTTTCCAGTAGACCATGCAGAATGCATTATTTTTGTTCAGATACTTCTAACTCTTCACTGACTGCAGAAATCTGCCACACTCAATGTAAGTAGCAACTGACTCATGTCAGATATATGGGGCAGAGCGCAGGTTTCAAAATTCACTTTAAGCAGCTGGCTAAACCTAGCTTTTTTTTTTTTTTTTTTCAGCTTAAAGTGCTAAAAAAGTACCTCTGTGCATGTCAAGCCACCCTGCTGTGAGTAAGTGGATATCAGCTTAGACCCAAGGTCCCAGAATGAAGAAATGTCTCCCTGAGATGCCTCTGGGATTTGACCTGCAAAGTTGCTCAAACCATATCCGAGGCTGACAGAAGCAGACACCCTACAGGACACAGTTGTGGCAGCACTATCCACCCTGCCATTTCTGTGTCAAGCAGGATGAATTCTCTTTTCAGCCTTACAAGGTCAAATCTCCATCCCCTAAACACAATAGGTAGCTATTCTTGAAAGTGGAATGAGGATGGAGGAATGATAATCTACTCCTCCCCACTGAAACGGTCTCACTACGAGAAACTAGGTCAAATTTCTTTAGACCACAGTGTCAATAACATTAAGTAAAATTATGATTAGGGGATTCACTTGGGAGCAGAGAGTTGTGTCCTGGTCCACTTCCAGAAAACTACTTCTACATTTTCTTATTAAATATAAAAACAATTCTAGGAACAAAAATTAGACCCAAACCCATTGATGGGTTCATTTCAGCTGAGTGCCTACTGGTCAAATTATTAAAAAAAAAATCTTTTTAAACCCTTCCTTTCTGGTCCATTGAGCTCTGTGAGGGATCTATCTTCCTACACACAAAAATAGCCTCCTCAAGGCTGGGACACCCTCACTGTTAAGGTACTTTCAAGCAAGATAATAAAAGTTGGTTTATATCTGAGGCAAAGCAACAAATTGAAATGTTCTAATTACCTCAGTTCTGTATTTATGTAAGTGTATATATGCAAAGGTATGTATGACCACATTCAGATGTACATTTATTGAGCTGGGAGGAAGGTGAGAGTTGGTCTCTGGGGTCTTGTCAACATATCATGTCAGCAGTCACAAGTTGTACCTTTTCATCCTTCAGCCCTGCTGACTACCTTGTAAATAAAATATTTCCTGCACAGTTGCTTCCAGACAGAAATTGTGAGCACCTCTTCCCAGGCTGTGCAGCACAAATAACAAAGGTACTATGCAAACCCATGTGACATATCTGAGACCAAAAAAGAGGACCAAGACCTAAAAAGTGCCCTTGTCAGCTTTTTCTCACCGTGTCTAGATGGGTTTGCTCAGCATCGTAACTGTTTTGGGTCTGTTCTGATGTAACATCTGATAGGAAATTAGAAATAGAGTTTCTTTGAAAGAAAGTTTAAATTACTCTCTTTTGGGGGGAGTTTTAACATTTGACCAGGGCCTTTGCAGGCCCAAAAACCAGCTTTGACAAAAGAACATGATGGTTCTCTGTAACTGCTAGTTGTAAAAACATTTACCTATCTGCCTTAAATTTCTTCCATTATGATTTACAGAAGGAGAAGAGACTCAGCAGCACCCAGTGTCACTGTGGCACAATGAGATTTCAGGAATTTAAGCAAGTTCAGTCAGGCAGCTCCTGGCAGTTGACAAGTTTGGTTAGCATTTTCACAAAACTTACAGAAAAAGGATGAGTATGAATAAGCTGATTCATGACCTTCAGGTCAGCCAGACTTACAGAATCGCCTCATGTTTTCCTTAAGGTGATCACCAAAGATATCAGAAAGCTCTGAATCTCAGATGCTATTTGATCTGAATAAAAACCTAACACAAAATCACTTTTTAGGTGCTGGACACAGCTCTGCTCAGTGAGACTGATTAAAATAAAAGCAAATTTTTCCTCTTGTTCTTTTTGTCTTTCTTATCCTTGTTTGCAGTGTATTTGTCATGAAAAAGCTCTGTGCAGTCCTATGAAAGTCTCCTCACCATCACCTTGAAGCCTGATCAGATGCCTGCTCCTCTAAGGAATCTCCCAGCTTCTCCTCCTGTGGCAGAATTGCTCCTGGTGTGGTCTCTGTCTCTTCCTCCCTCAGCTCCAGAAGTTTCTCCCTTCCATGAACACTCAATTTCTCCCCAGGAAAGAGTAATCTCACCTCTGTCTAGAGAGCTCCTCCTGAGGGCAACAGTCACAGAAAGGTAAGCTGGGGCCTCCCCTGCTGCCCAGACACTGCCGTCATGTCAGACCAGACCATAAACTATACCTAGGGACACATGCCAACAAAAAGTGAAACACTATCCAATCCTCTTGGGCTGAAGGAGTGACGATGCACCAGCTTGAGTTAGCAGCATAAATTCAATCAGTAATTGTCCCCTAGGGTTAAACTTGAACCTTTAAGACAAGCCTAAAACCAGCTGGCTGTTTATAATAAATAACAATATGCTATTATTTTGAGCCTGAGTTGTTATAGAATGCTGACATGCCCTTTGTGTTCAGAGATTTTAGTTTTTGGCTGAAATGTTAAGTCAGCACACATCTATCCCTTAAAGCTCTTCTATTCCTTAATGTTCATTCATTAATTTCTTAATGTTCAAGTACTACTTCTTTAAAAGTAAGGTTTTTGCTGCAGTGCCCTGGCCAAACACCAATCTGGTGCTTGGAAGATTTTGCCTAACTCAACTGGAGTTTCTGTGTGATGCGATGTGATTACTTGCTGTCTCAAACTGCTGTGTGGTGCTCTGCACTGCAGTTCACAGCTACCCGCTCTTCAGAGATGATGGTAATTCCCCACCAGTACAAATTCACAGCACTGTTGTGAGAATGGGTCTGTGTGTCTGTGTGTCTGCAGCAGATACGACATCTAAAAGGCTGTCCTGGAGACAGAGCGATCTGACAGAGCCAGTAAGTTCTCCTTAAAATTAGTTTTACAGAAGTAGAAGAAAAAAACTTGTTTTAAAATGTACAGAAAGTTCCAAAGAAAGGTGTTCAGTCCTCACACAATTACCTTTTGGCTGACCTTTGCTAGATTTTAGTGAATGAATATTAATGAATCTCCAGCACAAAAGTAATGAGAAAAACTTACTTAACACAATATTTTGGCCACTGGAAAGCTACTTCCTAGCTGCCAAATAAACCTATGTGCTAAATTCTAATGTAAAAACACAAATGTAAATTTAATATTAACATATTATAATGATATTTTTGTTACAGATCATGCTAAATTGGGAGCTTCAAGTTGAAATATGCTTCTTTTAAGAGAGATTCAAATTATTTAATTCAAATCACAATTAGACTTCATTTGGTTTACAAATAGTTTCCTGTGATCTTCATAGTTTTTAATATTAGTTTCATTTTTTCACTCACAAAATCAAAATCATAGTACCCCAAAATAATTTTCCCCTCAAGGTATTATTAGATGATTACAGTTACTGTTATTTAAGTAGGAATTATCATTAATAACTTTCATCATGTTTTCATTATATATTCTTTATGTTCTAATTACAAGAACCAAGAGTTTACCGTTTAATCCCAGCTAATGCTGGTTTCAGTCTGTTACAAAATCAGTGGCAGTGAAGAGCAGCCTAGAAGAAAACATCAGTTATTCTGATTACATATCGGGCCTGATCCAAAGTATACAGACTAAATTACTGATGTCCTACTGACTTGGAGAGGCTTTGAATGTGACCCTTTGAGAAGCCAATCAATAGCATCAATCACAATTGAACAAATAGCCACAGCAGTTGCTGAATCAAGAAATAGCGTTTAAAAAATGTTTAGATGGTTGCAGAAAAGTTGAACAATGCCAAGGAATTTGATAGATTTTGATGAGTCACGTTCCTGTGCTGACAAAACCATTCTGATTATTTTATTTTGTTAATTTTAGAAAAAAATCTTTAAAATTAGAATATATTTGCCAATGCTACATAGAGAAAGTGTAAGATTTAAGAGCCATTTTACAAGAAATGTGTTGAAATTTCTGTATGTTTAAAAACAGCGGAAACTTTGTGGTTGCAGAATGGTGGGTCTTCAGAGAGAATAATTATTTATATTGACTGTACTAATAATATCATTTTTCATGGCATTTCTTTGTTTGTACATCCTCATCTCCTCTAAGAAAAATTTCAGGTTCTCAACCTTCATCTTACTTTGCAGGATCAAAACCAAATTTGTTATCAAGTAGACTGTGTTAGAGTATTATAACTGAAAAGAAAATCAGGCTTTTTAACCCACTGTAAATTAACATATAAGCCACCCAGAATCAGTATGAAATTGGGAAAAAAAAAAAAGAAAGTACTTTCATCTTAAATTCAAGAATAGTTTATTACACTTGACAAGTGATACATTTCAGGTGAAACAATTTTGGTAAAATAAACTGCTGGATGACACCAGTTACCTTCATTTGCTAAATACCGTTATTTTCTTATTATAAATATGGGGGTTCATGTTGTTAACTTCTGTGAAATTGCAGATCTGTGAACAGATGACCAATTCCAGAATATTCCTCTGTTTTACTGGGTTTCAGTGTTATGCAAAAAATATTCCAAACAGCGTAAGCAGCATTCACATCTGTCCCCACACAGAAAGCACTGCCTGCCAGTGAGACAGCACAAACACAGTGCTCCACTGCTCTCTTTGACCAACTAGTACACTCACAAAAAATACATATTTTTCAGAAGTTTGTGCAAATACATTGAGCTTTACTCTTCAGGAAAGATTAATAAAAGCCAGCCTTTTTAAATCCTTTTTGCCTGATATTTATTTTGCTCCCCTTCTTTTTTTCAGATTGCTTGTACAATTCCCAGATCTACATTGTATAATCTTATCATCTCATTACTCATAATTTTTCTACAATGTCATTATTCATGGCAGCAATCCTGTAGCCAATATGAGGAACCAGATAATAATACAGAGAATTCAACAGCTTGAGAAAACACGTTAGAGCGCATCTTTTGAAAGTGCACCTTTGTGTGGTTCCTGAGATAATGTTAAGTAAAGGTTATCAGTGAAAAGCAAGGTTTCAAATCATATTTGCTTATGTTTCTCCCCAAGGAAGGATTATCATCATTTTGAACAGGGCCTTGGAAGGTGCCCAGTGCTGCAGCGCAGGTTCAGGAGCATTGTCAGTCTTAGCCTGCTTCAGTGAGAAAGAGTGAGGACATCAGCACAGATAAGCCATTGTCAATGACTTCAGAATCATTAAATGGACATCATTAATTTCTCATCTTCGTAGAAAAGAATGTTTTCTCCTGAAGTGTCTTAGAGTCTACCCAGATAAATAATCAGGAAAATTAGCACTCGTATATGCTTTATATGACAAATAAATGAAAATAAACAAAATGGTTTATCTCCCTCATTTTCTAAGGAACATACAAAAGGATCCAGACTGAAAGTGCTTATATAGACATGTCTGCATGCCTAGGAAGTGCTGCAGAAATTGCAGTTGCAATATAATCTGGCAGCTCTCCTAGAACTGGTTTACTAAATTGAGAAAATGACAGAGGAGGTTACTAGTGGTTGCTAAGATAGACAGTAGGGAACTTGACAATCAAATCAGTTTAACCCCAGTCTTCATAATAAAAGGAATGGTCTGAGGCATGATCTGATAATAAACAAGTTACAATACTTTTAGCAGTTTCCACAAGACCAGTACAAATTCAGCACTGCATTCAACTGTGGATACAAAAGTATTTGATACAGGCAAAGGAAAAAAAAGTTAAAAAATATTGCAATAAAAGTGAAATGAAAAAATAACGTCCTTGTGGACAAAGATGATAATATGAAGTAGGAAATACAAGGATGGGAGGAAAGAAGTTGAAGCTGTTTTTCTAAATTAAAAGTTTTTTCTGTCACTGGAAGAGAATAATAATGCTTCATAATGGGATTTGTTCAGCTGACCATTAGTCATCTTACTCTAACCATTTAGATGGGTGAGATGGTGCTGGAAGAAAGCTGTGGTTTGAGCACTGAACAAGTGTTGCCCGTGACAGTGGGTCAGATGCAAATTTATCGCACAGCTGGGGTTGACAAGAGAAACAGTTTGGGCAAATGACTGAAAAGCAACAAAGATCTTAGCAGAAATAGGATGGCTCAAAGAACATTCCCAGCTTAGTTATATCTAAGCTTAACAGCTTTTATTCATTTTTGTACTGTCAGACTGAAATAAGGAGAAAGTTTTGGAGACTCTCTGCTAGGTAAGAATCTATTGCCAGCTTTCCAAAAGTAATGTATCATTATGACATCAGAATCATACCTTTTCTAAGCAGATATACTTGGATTTGATTTCTCTGTAGAGTGGATTTCAGTAAAACTGAGACTGATTACTTAGTTTCATATACTACAACATTTACAGTAGTCTAGGAACTGAAGTGATGAAACAGTCAGTAAGAAGTCAATTTGTTCTTCAAGAATCACAACTCATTACTAATCTCATCATCTCAAAGACTAATCCACCTTCAAGAACTGATACTAACCTGAGATCAAGACAGTGAACAAATTCTCTTGGTACATGCGTAGCTCCCACTCCAAGAGTCACTGCACTCTGCAGAGTTCAGAGCTCAGAGACATGGCAATAAGAAAACTTCTTTATGTACAAAGCAACCCATTTGGAATTATGTTCAACAAGGCCACGTGAAGATAACAACAGCAGCTATTACAGTGTGCATTTATGAACAGGGATCTCAGGAACAGTATCTGAAAACAGAGTATACAACCACTGCAACTGTAATGCATTCTAGCATAAATTGTTTCGACTTCTTCTGAATCTCTTCCATCTTGTACAAATACTTAAATATTCATGAGGGAGGAGATGAGAATGATGTAACAGGTTAAACGCTCACGCAATTATTGAGAAGGTGGAACAAGCAGCTGTCAGTTCCTGTTAAAATTATTACACCAAGTAGAATATCTGCAGTTGAACGACTGAGTAAAGGTATACCCACACAGTACAACACCTAGAACATGCACCAGGCAGGCAAAAGGTGAAGAAGTCATGTTTCTCAAAGGAAGATTTGAACTTAAGCCTCCCACATATTGTATAAGTGTCCTGACTGCTCACTGAGGGCAATGCTCCTGGCCAGTGTTTTAACTGCTGCTTAAAATTTAGTGCTGTATTTCTATTGTTTACTTTTGTTAGAAGTATCTACACTAGAAAAAAAATGTTTTATCTGATATTGAACTAAATGTTTCTTTGATCCAGAATATTTTTCAGCCTTCACTACTATAACAAAAACTTAAAAAAAAAAATCTGCTCCAAAAAGAAAATCAAAAAAAAAAATACTCCAATTCAGGCATTATTTTCATGTCTGGCTCAGCCACCAAACAAAAAATAATCTATTGTTCAGTCTTAAGAGAGATCACCCTTCTTATAAGGAACCAGCATGACATAAATTGTCCAGTACTCACAGGAGCACAGTAAGAACTACAACAGTATAGAGTGGGACAAGCAGGGCAACAGCAGACCCAACGTCTTGCCATGGATGCAAAGTCAGTACCACAACAGACAGCCTAGCAATGTCAACAGGCTATGGCAGGGTCAGCTTGAAAAGCCATTAGCAGCCCAGCGTCAGCAGCAGGAAGCACAGCAATGATAGATGAGTGAGCAAGAGACAGAAGAAAATAGTAGTTTCAACTTTTAAAAAACACAGTTTTCTCCAGAGCAGTAAAGCCAGGAGACAGAGTTGCATGGCAACATGGGAATTAACAGGGATATCTGTAAGGTCATCACCTTCCTAAATTTCTGATGGCTCAGTGCCAGTGAAACAATACCAGTTGTTATCAAATTGTGAAGCCCAATATCACCTCCTTGAAACACAGTGAGTGCATTTGATAGTCCAGAATAATTGATGACAGAAAATCTCCGGTTTCACATCTCTGGACTATCCTGAACAAGTGGTTAGTATTTCTGACAGATTTCTACCCTGGTATTGTCCAGAAGTGTCTGCTGTTACAGAGGTATTCCTGAACTCTTTGGAAAAGACTGTCAAGGGAAAAGTTGTAAATGACTCTCTACGTAGATATTAGGTGCAAAGGCTGACAGACTCCTACTGCTCCTGCTTGTGGTTGCCCGGGAAGTATCACATACCTCCCTGTCTTACAGACAAGTGTCTCCATAAATCCTTAAGGACCATACCTAGGAATCAGGCAGAATTAGATTTTTTTCCAATATTTTCTTTGCCAGAGAAAAATAGGTTGATGCAAAAAAATACAAGATTTGGCCCTAAGAAGATCTGGCAATAGCCAAACAACTTCACATTTGACCTAACAATAAAAAAAAGGATGTCAAAAAAAAGACTTATTTCATTCTCTGTTTTCCCCCTCTTTCCTTGGAAGCTTCAGAAAAATAAGAGCCTTAATAGGATAAGTGGGACTTCATGAAATATTGCTATACTTTGGAATATTTTGTAACATTAATGACATAATTCATGCAGGTAAAGCTTCATTCCAGAAATAAAAGCAATTACAAATTCAATTCCATGTTCAGCATCTTAGTAAATGTTAAGATTCCCATAATGAGTCCTAACATTGAACTATTTTTATTCCCTATAAAATCTAATTTCATTAACTTATCTGGGAAATGCAGGAAATATATCTTTGTTATCGAATGTGAAAATACATTCAGCAGTGTGCAGCTGGAAATGTGTTTGTACATATTCTTGGGGTAAAATGAAAAGTAGATGGAGAATGAGTATAATGAAAGACTTGATACAAGCTTAGACTGCTGATTTATTTAATGGAAATTTTTTTAATAGAAGAGAACAAACATGTATTTTTAAAAGCTGGATGAACAAATAAGAATAGCTCTGGGCAGATCTAATCTGCACGGCTAGCACTTCCAGTATGCATTAAAGAATTCAAGCTGACATTGACCTTGGCAGCACTTACAAAGGAAGAATTTTCACAAGGATGAACACGTCCTACACTGTGTCTTCAGTTTTGTGAACAGTCTTGTATATTTTTTCAGTATTAACTATACTTTTTTCTCACACCTCCATTCTTTGTAACCTATAATTATTTTCAAGCAATAACATACTAACTACACGGGACAAAAGAAGAGTAGTATAGTGTAGTATACAAGCATAATTCAAGCTTTCATTATCTTTTAAAAAAGATCATCTTCTAAAACATGTCAAAACATTTTTTCTACAACTTTCCCCCATCCTAAAATCTTTTTTACAGATATATTGCTAATGACAGGGTTTTTAAAAAACAAATAATAAAATATACATGTGAAATGGAAAGATACATAAAAAATGAACATAGGACTATCCACAAATACTTATTTCATAGGGAGCAAAAACATAGCTATATTTTAATTCTCATGGCACTCTCCTTATGGCACTGGCTCTAAAATCAATGCCATGTTCAAGTTCCCTTGACCATCACACTCCACAGGTTCCCGAAAACTGAAGATTTCTAACCCTACTGTTTTTTTATAACCATTCCTGCTAACCTTTCCAAAGCTGGGCAACTCAGAACTAATTAGTTATGTTAACCATGTTAACATAATCATGTTAACTAGTATTAACATAGTAACTAGTACTAGTATTAACTAGTATTAAATGTAACCAGTATTAACATAGACTTACAGAAGTGTGGTCAGAGAGGCATACTGAGAGAACTGAGCACCTGTCCATTGTCAAGGAACCTCTCCCACAGTGAAAATGTTGGACAAGACCAGTAGTTCACCACAGCTGGTCATTATGGTGTACTTCTGAGGCACAAGTATGTAACAGGTGAACTTTGGCGAGCCCAAGCAGGCAAGTTTTGCTGTAGCTAGGCTAATCATAGGAAAGTCCAGCTCTAGTTGCTTTTCACTGTGCTGGCAATTCTGTTATTCTAAGGTTTGTATTCCAACAAATTCTGGGATAAAAGCAGCTACGGAGAGGGAAGAAAGTGTGGCAGAAAGAAGAATGAGTTGATATGTAAGGTAAGGGGCACAAGGAGCTGGCTCCAATGGCACACAAAACATTGTTCATTTTCTCAAAGAAAGGTCTGCTCCAAAAAGGAAGGGAATGTTTGGCATGGATGAGAATAAAACTCAAGTTCCATCTTCAGATTAATAGGACATTATTTTTCCCATGGTCAGTTCCCTGCCTGCTGTGTATGTATAACCCATCCCTTCATCCATACATCCAACATACTCCTCCAAATAAAATTATTTTAAAATTGAAAAGATTCCTTTATCTACAGTGTAGAAGTAAATTGAAGATTGTTCTCTTTGAAAAGTTTGGGATTTTTTTTGTCATTTTGCCTTCATTAAATGTCATAGTAATAAGCAATAAATGAATTAAAGGTACATTGACAGACTGAAAAAATGAATTGTAAGATCTTTGGGACAGGAATCAAATCTTTGTTGCAAGATTTTGCAGTAAGCAGTAACTTTATGACCAAAGTTCCTGGATGCTGTTGGAATACAAACCTTAGAATAACAGAATTTCAATGCTGGAAAACACTTTAAACAGTTATCTGTTTCACCCTTAGCTACAAATAATAAACAAAAAAGATTTTTCGACTCTTGCAGTCTGTTGAAAACACTGACTCTGGCACAAGCTTTCCCTAAATTTCCTCAACAATCAACGGAGAGAGACAGTTCTGTCCTAAAGGCAGTTCAGGTCACCTTAGAGCCTGTCTTATTGTATTGACCGGGGTTTCCCAAGTCAATTCAATGTTTCCCATCTCCCCATGTGTAGCCATAACCTCTATTCAAAGTTGTGAAATATATCATTGCCAATATGCTGCATTAGAAGCTGAAAAATGTCATTGTTAATGAGAATACATTTTTATTATACTTTAAAACATGGTAGGTTGTACATGTACATACATATACATATATATATCTCCATGCTGATGCACTTTTTCATGTTTCTTTGGTAAGCTCTGCATATTTTTGCATACTAAAGCTCTGACAGAAAGTATTTTAACAGAGAATTAGTCTAGGCATCTTAGTGCATACACTGAATATAATTTGTATTGAATTTTCATTATGACTCCTGGCTAAAAGTATTTTGATAATTTAAGGGGCCTTGTGGGGGAAAGATGTTAAATAACAAAATGGAACATACACATCTTCTTAGCTATCAACACTTAGTCTCATCTATTGCAGCATTGACTCAGATTAAATGTCAAATGATAGTATACATTTTATAAGATCACTGTTTACTTTTGTTACCTTATCAAATCACAATAAACTAATTTTACTTATTAAATTAATCATAACTTGTAAATGCTAAATTGCTACATTTATATAGACAGCTGTCAGCCTTTCATCTATCACCCAGACCGTCAACGGACAAATGTTGAAACCATTGTCCTTATTGCCATTCTCACCTGAATCATTCTTAATGGAAATAGTTTTGAAAAAAATTAACTTTTCATTTTCCCAGGTATTTTTAAAATGTATTTTGAGCTTACCTGACACTCTGTCTAGAAATGCTCTACTGACAGTTCAGCAGGAACACAGCAGGTAAAGAGACCTCAGCGGCTTGTCTAGGGAACAGCAGGTATGTTATCCAGTGGTGTGTGGGAATAACACAGTGGGATGCCCGTGTTGGGAGCAGAGCGTTAAGATCAAAACTGGATGTGAATTGTAAGAGCAGAAGTGAGCTCATCTTTCACCACATGAAGATTCTTGGTAACATATATTCACAAAATGCCCTGGCACCATCTTGCTTAATGAAGAACCTTTTATTATATAGAGTCATTCCAGCCCTTTCTCTGATGCCTTCCCTCAAGTGTTTGTCATTTATTCTTGTTTGGAAACTGTCTTCCAACAGTAGAAGGAGTAACAGGGCTTCACCACCTGTTTCAATTCAATTCCCTGAAAGGGACAATAGCTATACTTCTACTATACAGGTGCTGTTATTAAGCTGGATTTTAACAATCTTGCATTTGCTCACTTATTAATCACCCACATTTATCCAAAATACTCTGAGAAGAGCAGTGTTAGCTTTGCATCCATTCATCTGAAAGGCTGACAAAAAAGATACATTCAATTACTATTTATTAAAAAATCACATGTATTTGTACATATAACAGAATTCAAGGCCTTTAGTAGGCTATAATTGAATTCTTTTGTATTAAATAAGCCATTGCTATATCTATTGTTCTAGCAGCTGATAAAAAATGATTCAGAAATTATATCTAAGCTTTTCTGCATAATTATTAAAGTATAATGGCACTTAACATCTGCATTTCTGTTAAGAGTCAGCATTACTAAGCTTAGCGAACTCAAAAAATATCACCAGATACTGTGTCTGCAATGAGAAAGTTCAAAATTTATACACATTGCTTCGATAAAATATGCAAAGACATATGACGGGATCTTTGCTTGGCATATACCCGCACGGCTCCGAACGCTGATGGCACAGCTGATTTACACAGCTGAATGCTCATGTGCTTCTCTCCAGTGTAAGAAGGTACCTGAGCTTCTCCAGCTGACAGTGGCTGGGGAAGCTAATGCTGGCAGAAGGCCAGTCTAGCATTCGCCGTGCCAACCCGGACTCTGTTATTTAAGATGAGGGCATGTTGTTAGCAGCTATCTGCAGCTGAATGATCAGTGAAGCATAAACTTTACATAATGTCTCAGCTGGACTATTCTTTCTACTTGTCTGCATGGTCCAATTTTTTTGTTCTTTTACTTGATTCATTGTCTGGTTCTTTGTGGTTGGGTATTTTTTAAGTTTGAGAATACAATTTTGTATTTCCAGTATATTTTCCAGGATATTTTTAGACATACTTGCACAGACTTTGCACCATTAAACACAAGGAAGTTTGCCACTGAGTATAAATTCAGTGAAATAAGACTTTGCCTCTTGTCCTGATAAAGTAGCCTGTTTACCTCTGTATTCTGCACACAAGAGCACTGTAGTATTTTCATATAAAAGCACCAGATAATGAGAGTTTTTAAAAACAGATGAGTTGATTGATTTAAAAATAAACACGTTTCTGAATTCGAAAAACTGTATCTAATATAGACACTTACCACCTAACTCTTGGATATTTTAAAGATACTTCCTATCTTGTATCAGGCTTTTTGTATCTTAACTTTGTACTAGACAGCAAAGTTCTTCAGTGCCGGATAATCAGTGATGAAGTAATTTAATGGAATCTTTCCTTGGAATTGATTCCGGCAGATTTTAGTATAATCTGAGTTTCCAGGCATCCTGAAGTCTACTATAAGGCAGAACAAAATTACCTAGGTATTTCAAGGAACAGTGTATTCTTTAGTTTCAGAGTTAGCTATGTGAACATTCATTACACGTACCCTTTGGTGGGGTCACATCATCCCCATACATGACTTCACAACTTTTATTGATGTAATTGATTTCAGAAAGACAAAGGCCATTTTCATGGCTCCGTATTGGACACTAATAACAAAGAATCAGTAACAAGGCCTCCATCCTAGACATTTAAGGCCTTGACACCTGGACGTTACAAACTCTGATGGGTCTGTGGTGTGGAAGCTGGGGATGGACACAAGTGCTCTGGTTGTCATCCTTGCACTGGTCTGTAAAGTTCTACTGTTAGTGGCTTTTTTAAGGTGGTTGACACCCAGTATCCCCATGCGCTGAACACTGGGAGTGCCCGGTTGTGCTAGGATGGAAATGGCATGCAAATTTCCAAGCCATGGCCATCAGAGGTGCCCCATATTTATTATAAATGCAATGTTTGCATTGTATTCCCAAGTTTCGTTAATGATCACAGGACAATGCAGGAAGAGGATATGGGAAAATGGCTCTGTGGAGTAAAGACATCTTTTCCCACCAGAGGTGTAGGATGAGGCATGACACAGAGAGAGGCTTTTCCAAAGAGATCAGAGAATGTCTTGTAAATACAGATGTATCACTCCCAAACTGTAAGAAATCCTCCTATTGTAAACATCAGCCTTTACAAATATGAGATAGAGAAGCTATTGCTAAGACATCATTCCTGAAAGCCAGTTCATGGTGGGCAGCACTCAGGAAACTGCCCAGCTGCGAGGACAAAACTCCAGGGGGGACACTCAGATACCTACAGACCAGCTCTCCTTGCTCTGCGCCAGATACACAATAAAGAACACCTAGCTAAAGGATTTTGATCAGTTGATACTTACTGGGATCCAGAGACACTTAAGCCGATACTTCTTCCGAAGCACTGAAAAATCAGCATTCTTTTACTGTCTGTGCACAATTGATAAAATCTAAAGACCTCACACTTAAAAGGGCTGAAATGAAGTAAGAGGAAGACAAAGAAGTGACCCTCAGTTGCCATTTAGGGGTTGCTACCAACCACAAACAAGTCCACAAGCTCCTCCACACTGCCACCAGATCCATAATGCCAAGTTATCCTCTCTGAGACAGAGATGTCTGCTGCTGATGGTGAGTCTGGTCCATCCTGTCTCTCTTCAGCTGCCTGACTGGACTCAGGCTCATTTGCACATTCCCAAGGGAGCTGACTAATGGCCCTGCCCTCCTAAGAGCTGCTCCTAAATTTGTTTTCTAGTTGCCCATTTGCTTAGCCCTTTTAAATTTTTACATAGATTAGGTCTACTGATAAAGAAAGGATAATTTCCTGTCCTGTGACCTCCAGAAATATGCTTTCCATTAGCATGGACAGTTTTATATTTGCATTATCAGTTTTTTAATGGGCAAGTTAGTAGGTTTTACCATTTAAAATTAGTTTTAAACCAGGTGCATAGCACTTACTACACCTTTTGGACAATCTATGGTCCACAGATAAGTTCAGAAACCCTTGTTTTAAAACCAGCTGTTCCTAGAAACAAATGTTCATCTGACATTTTTACTAATGTCAGATTTACTATCTGACATTTTTACTAATTCATATGAGAATAACAGAAATTGTAAACAAAACTATAACCAAACTATAAACTATTATCTCATTGATTTCTAACATTGTGTACTGAATTTCCTCTTCTTATTTAGACCCCTATAGGATAAGCATACTGATATATTTACTATTATATATGACATATTCTGAAGGTTGATGCTAAATAAACTGTGTAGTGACTTAACTTTTGAACTGTTGCTATAGTTTCTATAGAATAATTTATCTACAGATGTATTTCCCCATCAATTCAGCTTGCTCCACTTTCCTGTGTCAGCTGCAACCAAGTGTTATTATTTGCACTGGGGTTTCTCACCATTCCATCACTATTCTGTAATGCTTGTTATACTGAAAATCTCATCCTCTGCAATGTAAAATATGCTCTTTCTAAAAAACTTTTTGCAATTGCATACAGAGGGTTTGAAGCCTTCTTCTTGACATCTGTTATCTTCTTGATATCAAGATATCAAGTTACCAAGATATCTTGATATCTGCTCTTGTTCTGACACTTCCATGATTTTTTGTTCAGACTTCACCCATGTTTGTTTCTTGCTGTGCTCTTATTCAGTTGACACTGTTACTATTCTTTATTAGATAACACAAATATCAGTATATTAACAATTATTAACACATGTCCCTAATCAATATCTGTATGCTTCAGATCAGCCCAAGTTTTCCCCTTTTTGAGATATATAGTGTCCAGAATTTATGTACTGGCATTTCGCCTCCACGTTCTATGGGATGGAATCAGTACCCTCAGAATAAGACATTCTGTCTGTGGCATTTATACTTTTCCTCCTTCCAAACTCTGCGCTGAAATTCAAGAGTTTTCTTTGTCTAACTGGACAAGTGCACGGAACTGAAAGTACCTCAGAGGAAACGACCTCTGAAGTCTAAAATATAATCTTCCTATTTAGTAATTTAAATTTATCTTCCTGAAATTCTCTTCTACACCTCTCTAAACATTTGTAACAAATTCTTTTAAAGATACTGAGTTTTTAAAACTATATAAACACACAGAGGATTCTAAGAATGTCTGAGTACAACAGCAAATTTCAACTGTATATTTTAATAGATGAAAAATACATGTCAGATTTTATTAATATTACATAAACTTGAAAAGGGCCTCATCTTTCCATTAAAACTTCTACTAGTAAACATTACAAATCCCTTTGCTATCAAATATTCACAGGAGTATTCCTAAATAAATCACTAGCAAATACTGCAATATTAATATCTTAAAAAACCCTAAACCACAAAGATCCAACTATCAACAAAAAAACTTAACATAAAAATATTTCAACTGTTTTCAAGCAGAGTGATTCTATTTGAAGACTGGTAAAAGAATCCAGTAAGTCATTTCAGATAAGGATGAAGCTGTTTGGGCCGAGCTTTTCTTGACAGACCAATCCTGATGGGGCCCTTGCATGTTTTAAGAGGCTGTACTCTTATAACTTCATGTGACAGAAAGTATCCTGTATTAAAAAAAAAAAAAAAAAAAAAAGAGTGAAAGTAAACCCAGAATTCCATATGATGTACACTAGAATTACAGACTGCCAAGATACACAAATTAGAGGAACATTAATTGCAGCTTCTCAGTCCTTTACTACATCCTATCCCATCTCCATTTTGTTCAGCTGTACAGAATATTTTTTGGGGTTGAAATTGAAATGCTAACAGCTGGGTCACATGTAGATTCCTTCTAATTAGAAGGATCCTCAATCTAACATTACATAACTTTCCTAACAGACAGGCAAAGGCATATAGTTTGATAAAAATTACCATTCTGGGACAGAGGGGACATGCTGAGAGGAGTATGCTTTAATGCTTACCACTAGTCTGTCGGGTCCAGATTATAGAGTCCAAATTACAGAGCTAGACATCATTCTAATGGTGATAATAATCACGATCCTTGTTTTGTGCCACTCATTTCACAGAAAATAGGATAGGAGGATGGGGATTTTCTGTTCCATAATAGGTAAGGTATATACCATCTAGTAATCTGGAGCATGATTTAGTCATCCTTTAGAAGCTGTTCTGTTTTGCATAAAATAATAAACTCACTGGGGAAAAATGGAAGCCCATGACCTTATAAACTGCAGATTAGGGCCATGAGTCATCCGGAAGAAATAATAATCACACAAGAAGGTGTCAAATTTCTCAAGATCTTTTCCAGTTCTATTTTCTATTATTCTATAAAATGATGAAGCACTGAGCAATTAGCTAGGTTATCAAATAGTGAGCCCATTGGAGCCTTAGGCACTCAGCTGGAATCCTACTAAAGGAAGAAGAAAAATTCCCTAAGCCTTTCACACAAATTTTAAATGATGGGATGACAAAAAACCCAAAGATCCATTCTTAAGTCAATGATGAGACAGTAGTGCTGCTATGTCTTTTATAAGACTCCTAAGAGTCAGTTGGAAAAGGAACTGCATGCACTAAAAGTCAGTCAAGTGTTATGGGTTTATGTGTAGCCAGTAAAGCATGGTAGTTAGGCATGCTGAATTGTAAAACTGCTGAAGCATAAATCTTCTTGTCCCACCTAGGCATCTCCTTTCCAAACCAGTCACAGTTTCTGAGGCAACTGTCACTTGATGTGACCAAACAGTGGGATGTAAAACAATGAACTCATTGTTACTCGCAAGTATGAAGTACCTCCTAATCTTCTAACTATGGGAGCAATACGTTGGATTAAACCACAGAGTTTTGGCAGCTGAATTAACAGGCCTGGATTCCATAGCAGAAAGAGGTGATCATATCCAAGATACACAACCAACACCAATCATGTAAGAGCACATGTGTTGGCTCAGAATCCTACTGAAAAATAGAGGGAGACAGCCCCACATCAGCAAAACTTCTGACATTAACTCTGATCAGTACAGTAAATACAGTATTCCCCTGACAAAAACAGATACAGTCCTTCTTTCAGAGTATTCTCTAAGGCAACAGTCAGTGTAAATGGAAGAGAACTGTCTCTGCCAACCATAGATTGCAACACAGAAGCAATGTACCTCCTCAAGGAACAAAGATACTCAGCAGTTCCCTATTTGCTATCAACAGAGAATGACGATGAGGGGAATATTACAGTTTTTCAGCTTCTTCTACTGGAAGTATATTAGGTTCTCACTGACTGACAAAGCTCTGGAAGTAAGGTACAGAATGCCTTAGAAATCTGCCATTGCCCTAGAAATCTGCACCATTGCTGGGCAGTGATGGGAAAAAAAAAAAAGAAAGTCGTCACTCATTGCTAAGGTTTTCTTCCAAACGTTTCTGGAGAAGCTCAGATGGGAACTTAAAAGAGACTAGGAAGCAATGTAAAGGGAATAGTTACTGCTAATAGCAATGGGGAAAATGTCTGTAAACAGCATTCTGGAATTTGAATTTTCCCTAAGCAGTAACAACACCTACTACAAAAGTCAGAAACTAGAATCCACCTGCCACCAAAAAAAAACCCCATACCCAACATCTTATAGAGCAGTGATAAACAGTAAAAAAGTACAGTAGAATTCTCTGTAACATTCTGCATCAAAAGATGACATATCTTCAATTAAAAACCAGGTGAAAAGAACACCAGAGGTCATCTGTCAATGCTTAAGATTTTCAGTCCCATTATTTCACAGAATGGCCTCAATGAAGGAAACAACTTTCTGAATTCTGAGAACAGCAAAGTGAGCATTTGTTTTAAGAGGTGCAATGGGGAATAAAAGTGAAAATATCTGTGCATGATTTCACTCAGTGAAACAGAAGTTATCTATGTTTTAGTACTTAATTTCAGAATGAACCAATAGCCCTGCTTTACTAAATGTTTCCAAGTGATTGAAAAAATGCAAAAGCATGTTTTTTGAAATACTAATGGGTTGATTGGCAATATCCTTCTGAATTTCCTTCCGCAATGTGTCCAAAACTGCAACTCTTCCAAGAAAAGTATATCAAATCACATTCTCCTTGTAGTACATCTTGGCTATATCACAATGATCGAAGGCCCAAAGACATTTGTTCCAAATGTCTCCAAAACAAGCAAAAAAGGAAACCCCACATTGTTAGAGTGCTTTTATTCTAGCCAAGGAACAAAAAGACTCATCTGCATGACTTGCTCTGTGACCCAAGCCAAAGACAGGACAGCTTTCTAGTAACCTATAATTAAACAAAATGTGATTGCTATAGAGAGAAAGATGAAAAGGGAAGAAACAAATACAAATGTTTGAGAAATAAGTTTATTAGCACTGGTATTTGTGGTATAAATAACAGAATAATATTACTCTTACCTCCCTCTTTCTGTAAATTATAGTTTTGTCCCGTAAGAAGTGTGCAGGATAAAAAAGCTGGGCCCCATGTGTATGGCTTTTCACAAGCTACATCAAAATAGCCTTAAAACAGAAGCATAAATACAACATTTAAGATTTTAACTGTTTTCTTATAATCAAATAACTAAGTTTGTTTCACCTAGTTATTAATTGTGGTTCTCCTTGATGTGAGTAAAGCATATATGTGCATATTACAGGATAGTAATACCTGTTCATTACTTGTAGTAATGAAGCTATGAAGTCTCACTCAGAGGCTTGTCAAAAGCTATCTATACACCTCATGAAGTTCTCCTTTACATAGATGCAGTGATCCAGATTTTAATCCTCTGATGACATATAATTTTCTCCACTTGGATCTTCTTATTCCAGATTTAGGCAGACAAGTGATCACTTAGTGAGCAATTTTCCAGTATCGGTTAGATTTTCATTCTCTGGGGCAAGGCATTCAGGTGTAACTTGCAGCACATTATATTGTTAAATGCTACTGAAGATAATTCCCTCCAGGGCTTTCCCGTGACGCTTTCCTAATTGCTTCACAAACACTAATTACCTTCACAAAACCCCTGCAATCTTCACTTTATAAATTTAGAGTCAAGTCCCTGAGAAATTGATTTCAGAGCCCAAATGTGAGACAGCTGCATTTTTATCAGATAATTTACCAAAAACGACCAAAGCATATCTTGTATTGATTTTATTTGCAGCTGTGAGAACTCATCACTTCTGTGCACTGAATTTCAGGTACAAAATCTGATAAACGTGCTGTTTGAAAAGTGTCCGAATAATTCATAAATCACATAGGAGCTATTTGTAAAAGAAGGTACAACATCCAACTGGTTTTCTTCTTGGTTTCCTTCCTTTACTTATTAAATACCTCTTGATTCTGCAGCAAATGGGGTAGGAGTGTTAGAGTTTACAAAGTGGATTTCCCACATATTGTTTGAAGAGGGGATTCTGTTTCTTTAAGGAAAAATAAAATAATTTTTTAAAAAAGGCAGCATCTCAACTTCAAACAAACATAACCATAGTACTGCCTAAATTCTGTGAGGGCCGAATTTTGTGAGGGCCTGGCCTGGAAGCCAGAACCATCAATGAGGTACGTATGGTCCCATTACGGTGAATGGAAAAAGTTAGGTCATCCAAACAAGGATGCGATAGAGGCAATGAACTTAGGCAAGAACTGCACGGGGCAACGCCATGGGAAATACTAAGTGCAGAGTATGTTCAGAAACCTATTGCTGCTTCCCAAGGCTAAGATCCTCAGTGCAGAAAACTTCCCTCACCTACTGGGTATATGTGGTTCAGAATTAACTTCTGAGGACAGATAACTAGCACACACTTTAGAGAAATATGCAGATAGCACACATGATGAGTAATGCCTACCACTCATTAACATACTCATATATATCTTTATTAATCTATTATGAACTTGTGTTAGCCTGCCTATCTTCCCAAACTAATGTTCTTTAGATAGAAGATATTAGTATCCATGTCAGATGCAAAAACATGTAAATCTTGCAAGACTAGCTGTTGTGTTCACTTACAGGTCTTAAACAAACCAGAGATTTAACGGGTGACTGTCTCCACTGATCACCTAACTCCAAAGGAATTTTTTGTGACTATTCGACTCCTCATTAATATGGTCTTCTGAATATTATGCAAAATTAGTTTTGAAAAGATGAAGTTGTTTTTCATGACACTACAAAAGTTTTCAGTAGAGCACATCCCTGGAAACAAATATTCCAGGTCAGGTTGGACGGGGCTCTGAGCAACCTGATCTAGTTGAAGATGCCCCTGCTCATTGCAGGGGGGGTTGGATTAGATGAGCTTTAAAGGCCCCTTCCAACTCAAACTGTTCTATGATTCTGTGACATCAGTTGTAAGGAAACAGTTGTCTCCTTTGTGACTATTGTATCATTTTAGTTAAGCCTTTTCTCTCTATAAATGTGCATCTTACTGAGTTTTTGACTCTTAGGGACTTTAGGGTTTATTATGATGAAATCCAAGACAAAAGAAATAATCTGTAATGGACTTTGCATTAAGACAGGTTTGAGCAAGCCTGAAACTGACTGACTGAAAACTGAGCTACAACTGCTATGGCACAGTGTGCAGGTAGCAGTAGTAGAGTAAGTTTTTTGCATTTGGCTGCTCACAGGTAAGTACCTTTTGTCTGACAAACCTTGTACAATTCAAAGAAAACTCATTGTTATGGAATTATTTCAGTTGAGAAACACACCTTTAAAGCAAAACAAACATTGCCTAAAATTTAAACTTGCTTATTAACATAATAGCCAATAATTCCATGTGCTTACCTTCTGCAATAGGTGAATGCAGCAATGCTTCACTTGACAGTCTTGAAAGACAAAGTTCATGAGATACTTTTTGGTCTTCATTTTCATTTGATATCTTTTCCTTTAATGAACTTTCATTACTCTCAGTTATGTTTTGCCCTTCTATAGTACCACAGATTGGAGAAGAAATATGTATTTTCTTTTGAGAAACACTTGTCACATTCTCATCTATCCCCTCAGAATTATTTAATTCACAATAATTGTGGTGTGAGTTTGTTTCCAAACTAGATAAATTATTTTCATCTCCCTTGCTAATTTCATGAAACATATGTAGCTCTTCTAGCACTAAATCAAATTTTCTCTTCAGTTCAAATTCATATGTGATTTTATTTTCTAAAGGTAAATACTTATCTTTTACATCTTCAAGACATCCATTGTTCATTATGGATAAATGCATTTTTAATTTCTCTTCTGCAGCAATGAATGTTTTAGATTCATCTTCTGAATATGACATAATCAAGTCATTCATTACAGTCCCACATTGACTTTCATTAGTTACATGCAGTTGTTCATCGTTTATCTCTCCCTGTTCTTTTACATATTCAAGATGTTGTTTCAAAGTTGCTGGCTCCGAACTGACTGCCTTATGTGTCTGTGTGTGCCCTTGTACAGAAAACTGCACTGTTTCTTTAGCCTGTAATTGCAAGTATGTATCTGTCATGGTGGGACTTCCCCTGGACGGGGGTTGGATAGTGGCATGCGTTTGTTCACTTTGGCTTTGTTTGTCAGCACTCGAGGAAGTCCTGCAGTGTCCACCTTGACTTCCTACTCTATTGACAAAAGAGATGTTCTCTAACGGCAAAGTGACAGACTGATAAACATTTGAGGAACTAGGAAACAAATTTTCAAAATTTACAGAAGTATTTTGGTCTTCTACTTTTTCTTCTTTATTTGCTAAATGTGGGCTATATGTATCTATTTTCTTGGAATATTCAGGTTGGTTTGTTTGGCTATCTCTTAACAAGAAAGAATTACATTTTTCCATAGCTGTTTTTGACTGTTCAGGTAGAATTAAGCCACCATTTGATTTAGCAGGCAAGTTATGAATCTCTTTTGAACGAGTGACTGCATTTTCTTCAGACAACTTTTTTTTGACAGAATTGTCTTGGTTTGCAACTGGGATCTGGTCCAAGTCTCCAGAATCAGTAGTAAGGGGAATTTTTTCATACGTGTCAAAAACAGAAAAAAACTTTTTAGAAAGAAAATTATGAGAATTTATTTGCAACTCCTTTGACTTAACACATTCTTTTCTATTAGCATTTATATAGCTAGAAGTACCTAAATATTTTTTCATGGTGTATGTGACTTCATCTGTGACTTCATTTGTAGACATTACAGAATTTCTACATCTGGTTGTTTCGTGTTTCTTATTTTCACATAAAACAAAAGGGAAAGTTTTAAATCTTTCTCCATGAAAAGAACTATTACACATTTTACTCGGTTTCTTCTCATCCTGCTTTACTGTTGTTACCGATATTTCCCAGTTTGTGCATTTACTATTTACCTTTTCAAGTTTCAGTTGTGAATGGGCAGGAAAGTAACTCCAAAATATAAGATTTGCTCCTATCAGATACTGTGTTTTTGTGATATTGCAGCAATACATCTTGTCTAATGAAGAACAAGCAAAAGTGCCCTGCAGCAATATTAGGCATTTAGCAAATGAAATTTGCTTTTTCATACTGTTTTTGTGACTGACTGACCTCAGATAGGTGCAAACCCCTTCACTCCCTCTGGATACAAGGCGGTGCTTTCTGACATGTCTTCCTTTACATAATCCCCTTTTTTGGTTATGAAAGAGGGTTCCTCTTTTTAGGAAGGTAGACTCTTCTTCACCTAAAGATCTAGAAAGATGTCTTCTCTGGCATTCATTATGAAATTCCAAAACCATGCTTTCCACAAATGTAGAACTTGCAAAGCCTGAATAAGTTTTATTTTTGTTATGAAATCCTGAGTTTTGTCTCAAAATATTTGCTGTGCATGAGTTTAACTGATCTTGCTCTCTGCCACATAAATGGTGCTTCTCCACTTGCACAGACTTTCCTCCAGTTGGCAATAAAGTATTTGTGCTATTGAAAAAGGAAGCAAGAATTGTCTCTAGTAGTTCCACCTTCAGATGCTTTGAAATAATAGCCAGCAAACAAATGCACATTTTATTGTCGTGGTTCCTATTTATATGACTCTTCACTAACTCTTGAGCATCACACTGCTCATTTAATCTTTCTTGAAAATGAAGCCAATGTGTAACACTGTCACCCTGACACGTGGACATATCTTTATATAGACGTTCAGTCCATGTCCCGACCCGTCCAAACAACATGTTTTGAAGTGAAAACGTTAATTTGAACATTTCCTTTCCCCTAAATATATTGCAGTTCACTTTCTTATCTGGAAAATTCTGCACAACAATGCAAGGACAATTACTTTCAAATACAATTTTCTTAGTTAAATATCTTTTGAAATCAAGTGTTTGTTTTGTAGAGAGTTTTGATTCTGCATCATACAAACTAATATCACTGTTGGAATTATGCACACCACAGTGCATGTCTAACTTATTTTTCTGTAATGCTTCTGTTGTTACTGGAATACTTGTCTGTATATGAAATGTTCCTGCATTCTCATTACTGCTCTTCCTCCCCATTCTCTTCACATTTCTCATTCTGACATATTTCTCATTCTGAATGTTTTTAGCACTAATGTAAATGTGAATCTTTGACTTTCGGTCATCATCACCATCTGAACTCTCCAGCATTTTATCTCTGAAATAATTTTCAGCAAATATTTGATTACATTCAGTGTCAGTGCTGTTCCCTCTGAAATACGTTACAGATACTTTTCCTCCTTCTGCCAAAGCCCTGTGCTCTTGTTTGCTAACTGATGGGTAATTATTTTCTTTAAATTCAGAACCAACAGTTGAAGCTTTTACACTGCTTTTATCATTTTGCAATTTTTGTTTCCCTATCTCAGACATTTTTTGCACACCATATATCTGTTTAGATTGCATCAAAGATGGTTGGCCTTTGAAATCCTTCCAGTCTGTCTCCTTTAAGTTAGTTGATGGCACTTCACTATTTATTTTATTTGAAATGCAAGGAAGTCGAAAATTAGGGATTGCCAGTGGTTGTATACTTTTTAAAGGTTTTAATGTTGGAATTATATATGCTGAATTTTTTTTTTCTTTGTTATCTCTTTCTGCAGTAGTTTCATTATCACTGCTGGAATAATCTTTATCTTCTGTAGGACATACTTTTTTCAGAAAATTATTTTTCTCATTTTCTGTGTGTGAAAACACAGAACTGGTACCACATAAAAATGGAATTTGCAAAAGCTGGTATTGTTTCCACTTTTTATCAGAGACAGACTCATGACTTAACAATTCCATCCAAAACAAGTCTCTGTTTAAGGGGGTAACTGATGAATTTTGTCTGAGTTCATTATCGCCATTTCTTTTATTATTCTGTTCTATATTGTTGTTCTGCTGCACTGGGGGTGGATTTAGTACCTGTAGATTTTCACCTGTGTTAGCAGCACTCCCCACACAGAGCAACTCTGTTTGAAGACGCTGTCTATGTACATTCAGTGAAATGCCATCTTCTTTACTATTTTGGTCTTCATTTTCAGGGCTCCATTTTTTGGTGGACAGTTTATTTTCTGATACTCTACACAGTGTTCTTTCATTACTGCAGGTTTGAAAATGGAAAAACTCTCTCATACAAGTTTTTCTTGCTGTATCACAACTTTGTTTTCGTAATGCCCAGTTGTTTTGTCTTTCTGATAAATACAGAGGTTCATGTGGTGATGTTTTATATCTGTTCACACAGTGTACGCTTTGTTCTAGCTTTTGCTGCTCCTCCTTCTCTATGTTTTTTTTATTACTTTCTATTTTAATTCGCTTTGGATATAAGTAGCATTCAGTGTCATCTGATGATGCAGATGAAAATCTTTCAGAACATGTACTTTCCATGCTCACAAAAATAAATTCTATAGAATCCTGAAAGTTAAAGAAATAATAAAAGTATTAGGCAAAAACAATCTTTTAATGATTTCCAAAATGTACAGGACACAAAATCAGTAATTCTATCATCTACACGTTACCACATTGATATTTGTTCTATATACATTACAGGCCTGAGATAAAGGCAGAATCACTGAACAACGTTTAAAACCAAAATCTTGAATCTGAGTTATTATCTAAAGTTGCAGATGTACGCAGAATTAAAATAGGTGATAATTTCACTGTGTCAACAAGTTAAATTGCATTTTTCATGCATTTGTCACACTGTATTTTTGTCAAAAATGAATACTGAGAACAAACATCAAGAAAATAATGGCCACTTCTCCGACCTCTTCTGAATCTGGGGAGTGGACCCTTTAAAATTCTTAAAAGCTGGAAGAAATTGCCAGTTTTGTCTTCACTGTGTGAATAATTTGCAATGTGGAACTGTAGGCAAGTTTATCAAAAGTCCTCAGGTATGACAAAACACTGTATCAGGTTGTACGTTCATATACAAAGAAACAGCGGTGTCGCAAGCACAAGCCTGCTGGTGCCTGTGATGTTTGAGTGCATGTCTCTTCAAGTTAAATGCACTCAGCAGCTTCATTTAAGAAGTGATCTACCTAGTGTGTGGAAAATAATTTGAGCAGAATGAAAATTCATATACTGACTGAGGGAATTTATTATACTTGCAACAGACTGGTTCACCGGTATTGCTGAACTATCTAGTCACCATGCAAAGCTGACCTCAGGGAGCCAGCAGGAAGGCGTTCAAAATGTTTCATGAAGTATATAATTTAACAGGATTAATTTTTTAACCAGGACTGCATGATTCAAGAATCACGCAGAATTCCTAATATGACACGTTTACTTCTCTAATGGCACAGGAAAATCCATTTTGGCAAGGAATATTTCTGCGATTGCGGGATATACCTGTGAAATGCAGTGAGTGAATGAATCCTCAAGCTTGTGGCTTTTTTGCTTCCCTCCACGAGTCTTCTGTCTCCCCTCCCTGAAGAGGCTTCCCCCTTGCTGAAGGTGACAGGTCCCCTCTCTCCTGTCCCTGAGGTCGTTTCCCTCTCCGGTAGACAGCCACCCAACTTCCTCCTCTTTTAAATGAGTTTTACTGTGAGGGAAGCCGTCTCTCCCTCCTGGTTTATATAACCTCCTGGAAGCTTTTTTTCCTAATTCTTCCACAGTGATTGTTTTTCTCCTCCCTGCAGCAGGGTCGCTTCTCTCTCAGCGCCCCGACCCCGCCCTGAGGTACTTCCCTCGGTGCATTCCTCAGGGGAGAGGGGATCCCCCTCAGCCAACCTGCCCGCCCCGCCTCAGCCGCCCTCTCCGGGGGCTGCCTCCTCCCAGGGCGCTGGCTGCCCAGCACCCGGGCTGCCCTCTGAGCACAGGACCGGGCCGTTTCAGCTGGACTCCCGGGGAGCGGAGCGCGGCGACCCAAAGCGGCGGCCGCCCGACCCGCCGCTCCAGGCGCCCCAAGGCGGGAAGAGCCCCTGGAGGCGGGAAGAATCCCTCCGCCCCGCTCCTTCCGCACTTTCCGCTCCTTCGCTGGCGAGGTGTGCCGCTGTCCCAGTGCCGGCGTGTCCCTCCGCCCGAAAGGAAAGAGGACGGTGGCTTCTCTTCGCCCCCGGGCACCAAACGAGAAAGACCAGTTGGGATTTATGCGCCAAAGGCTTCAGGTTGAGGCGCGTGTCTGCCAAGACGCTGTAGAAACTGCAGTTTAGTTGGCACATTCTTTCTTTTGTGCCTGAGCAATGAGGGTCACCGCCTAGAGCCAAGCAAGCAGCCGCCAATTATTTCTACAAGCAGGATGTATTTTTCCAAATCGCCTAATTCCAAAAGATCCTGCATGTGCAAATGCTCATGTCCACAGCCCTTTTCCACGATCCTTCTCTGATTAAGAAGCAACGGAAGACATCGATTCCCTTACCTTTTTTTTTGCACAGTAGCAAGCGTTGATTCAGCCAAGGACTTTATTCCAAAAATAATAAGCATTCATTCAGCTTCGCGCTTTTGAAATAGGTGCTTCCTCTGCAGCCGCTGAAATTTCATTTCCAAAAGGTTACTGTTTAAAGTTTGCGCTAAACCAGCAGGTTGCTTTAATACCGTGAAGGATGGGCAATAAAAATAGAAACATCCTTAGGGCCTGTTGCTGCAAAAATATTTTTTTTATGGTTTATCGTCCATACTACAGTGAACAAATCCACTGAAGCCCAACAGATCCATTGTTCCTGACAGTAAATGTTACATACAGGAGATGAGTAGAACTGAGCTTTAAAATAGATTTCAACTGCTTTTGTAAATAGATTGGCTAATAACTGTTTTCTAATACATAAGAAATATTATTAATTGAATCAATCTTTAGTTAACAATATATGGTACTGTCTATTGTTAAGCAACAAATAGTCTGACTGAAATCAAGTAGATTACATTCACATTTTAAAATATTTAAAATACCATATGGAATGAAGGTCATAATATAAACTAGAAATAGGATTTTAAGGCATGTAAGAGAGATTCACCATGACACTTACACTGGTTACTCCTCTGCATTGGAATAGCATCTAGGAAGCATTCCTGGAAGACAAATTATTATATTTTTCTGAAGTGGAAATGCTGTAGTGTTCACAGTTGTTTCTAACATCTTCTGATTAGAATATTCCCCCACTTGCCTGTCAGTGTGAAGTCCCTTAGTATGCATGGTAGCTTGCAAGTAAATGGGAGTCAGTTTAAAATTACTCATGTCTTTGAACAATGAAAATAAGCAGAATTTCATTAAAAATAAAGAAAACTGTCATTTCTTACATCTACACAGCTATAAATCAAGAGTGTTTATTAAACCCCATCCTGTTGTTTCACATCTATGGCTGACTTTGTTGCATATAACTTAGATACCTAGCGTAAGCAGACAGACTTCCACTGAAGCATTTCCTGCATGCTCTGTACTTTTCAGTTTGCAACTCATGAAGAAAATTTATTCATACTACTTGTTTACTGATAGTACAAATTGAATATAGCATATTTTTACTAATGGAGTGGAAAAAAGACATAATTGCTTTCCATGCTACTTGGTTCAATAACATTTTTGTTGTAGAATTTTGATAATTTCAAACTTTTGCTTTCTGTCAATTGGTTACATCTCTATCACATGTATCAGGTATATAACTATTATTACACTATGTTTGCAAGTTGACAGATTGGGTTGTAGAGCAGTTTCTTGATGAAGTCAGCAAAGAAGTTTTGGGTTTTGATGCACCAACCAATTCTCAGAAATATTCCTTCACTTTAAACCATTAGTTAAATCTCTTACAAAAGGTTTTGTAGCTCTCATTCTTTTTTCTTTTTTTCTTTTTTTCTTTTTGTTGAAAACTAGAAAAGAAAAACATTACAAAATATTAAAAAATAAAGGTCAGGAATAAATATTAGGAAATTAACTTAAATATCAACAAAGACAGCACCAAAAATAATTATACTACTCCATGTGATCCATAAGACACTAAAATTTGATAATCTTGATTTGTCAAGTGAAACAGTGCCATTTGGCTCAAGTCCTTTATCTCAATTTAGCTGTATAGGCTAGCTTAATGATTGCAGCCTTGTCCTTACAATTCATTGTAAGTAAACTGCCTTTTTAGAACATGAAATTTCAAGACTGAAGGACTGTTGTAATCCATCATATTTCTATCATGAACTGTAATGCTAAAAATTTCCACTCTGAAAGTAGCTCACCTTGTAACACTGATTCATCAAAGGTCGTAATTAAGATTCCAAAGGGAATTTACTGCTTTACTAGGAAAAGGGTTATTTTGATACTTACTTGTCTTATGAACAGGATATTGGTCATCAACATTCTTAAAATTGTATTTTACAAATTACCTTTTTTTGTCATCTTACTGTCATGTCACACAATCACTTCATCATTAAAAATATTCATAAAAAAAGTTGGTGTGTGAAAATACTTTCTATCACAACTGCCGTATCTGCAGCCCAAACTCACGTACTTCCTATCTATCCATGTAATTTTGAAATAGCTTAAATAAAAACTTCAGTCCTCCCCTGTATTCCAGGCTAATCCATATTGCCCCCTACAACCGATACTGTTAAGCTTGCTAAATGTTCTTTGTCAGAATAAAGACAGAACATCAACTTTACCCAATGTACTTTAAATCGTAAGGAAGATAATGTCTCTCTGTATGCATTGCATGCATTAATTCCATATTCTCAGCAGAGTGTCCATACTGACTAACAAAGAAAAAGCATCACGCAGGAGGTACACTATGTTACTATCAGCTTCCATGTGTATGCAAGAAACAGCCCTAGAGTGATGTTAGTCCTTCAAAGCTGGACCTGGAATAAAAGCATTCTGAAAATCACAGAGTCCCTGGAAGCTATTTAGTAAAAGTTTAGTAACTGCTCAGTAGCCTTTCTTGAGATGCTATTATTTTTTATTTCCTCCCATTTTTGTACTCCATTTTTATTTTTCTTTTGGTTTCTGCCATTATAAATGGTGACAACTCTTTCATGATTGACACAAAGTAGCCCTCATAAAGAAAGGAAGCTGTTCCAAAAACCAAATTTTTTTCTCTTGCAGCCTCATACAGAGCTAAACTGAAAGAAAAATACTGCTGTAAAACAAGGGGAACAAAGTGTGTGAATATCCACTGGGAGAGATCCACAAGGCATTGTATCTAAAGCTAAGAGTAATATGGAAGTGCAAGACAAACCTCCCCTCTTTAACTCTTGGGAAAAGGAATGCATCTGACACACATCATCTTCTCCCCACACTGGTCTGTCACCACTGCCTGACTGCCACGATGACGATTTGAATTCTTTGAAGATGGTTTGGTGCTCTGATTTCCACTGGTAATAGACTATTCTGTTGCTTTCAAAGGGACTTATTTTACATCTGGAGGGATATGAAAAGAACATGCTTAAGAAGCGTTTAAGAACTTAAGCCATTCCTATTTAACTGTAGGATGAATCGTACCCCTCTATGACCCCTTTATTTTATCTGCTGCAAAGAAGTTACTGCTTGACTGCCTCATGTCCTACACATTTGACAGCTGTCACTTTGAATAAAAACTGCTGTTTATTGGACTTGATATTTTGGACACATTCTCTTCCTATCACCTGATGTAGTGATCATACGACTCCATTGCTATGACCGTATCATTCTCTGTTATATTAACTCCCTGTACAATCCCAAAGATCTTCTGATTTTCCATCTGAAATACCTTGTTTGCAGCTTAATTCCAAAACAGAAGTAGAAAAAAAGTTATTTTGTATACAGAGCACTAAACACAGAGACACAAAGGATCTTCACCCAATTTTATCTGCCACTATCCATCTTCTTCATAAAGGGCAGTGAAAATAGTTCTGCCTGCCAGACAGTTCAAAACCTCTTTGTTGAAAATCTGCAGTGATGCTGAATTCAGGTCACACATATCCAAAGGCACTCAGAATGCTGTGTTCTCCTTTTTGTGCTAGCAGGGCAATTAACCCAGTCCATATGATCCCTAAGCCTGATTCACTTTTGCTCAAGATACTGCATAGAACATACAGGCTTGTTCATAGAGCCACAAAAATTTAGGTTGGAAGGGACCTCTGAAGATCATCTGGACCACTCTGCTCAGAGCAGAGCCAGCTTTCAAGCTGCATCGAACTTCAGTTCTTGATCAGGCTGCTCGGGGCTTTTCTAGTCAAGTTTTGAGTCTCTAAAGTTGGAGATTCCCCAGTGCCCTGGTGCTTGCTATGAGAAGTTAGTTATAGCACTAAATTTTAAGCAATCCATCTTCCAGTGTTGCTGTCTTATTTTAGTCTCTATGCTTATGACGTGTGGACGAACTAAACCACGTGTAATACACGAGTAATGCGCACAGTGATTGACTTAGTCTTATAGTAGTATCTATTTCTCATAAAAAGCTAGTTAAGCGTAACAGATTACATTTAAATAACTGACTCTTCTTTAAACACATCATGAAGATACAAAATATCTACACTTCCTGCTTCCCTCTTGAATACTGTTTACAGCTAAGAAGTTATGTTTCAGAGTCACATAGTAAAGCTAAGTGTTAGCCGTATCTGCTTATCAGTAGTTTTTTATGTCCTTGGAAATAAGCCTGGTTAACAACAAACTCAGCACCCCTTTTGCCATTACTAACTGGGTGTGTTGTAGAAGTTGCAGGGTTTAGCTGCTCAGGCAGCTTCTCAGACAAGTGGAGCCATTTAAGAGGTGAAGAAGTATTGCAGAAACTCACAGGAAATACAGTTTATATTGGGAAGGCCACAGTACAAAAGCTAAGCATGGGCTGCACCCACATAAGATTCTGCCAAAGCATATAATCAAAGTACAAAATATCCATGGGACAACTGAGAAGTTTCACAAGATAGTTTTCCCTATATCAATGGCACCTCAGTTCCTGTATAAGCAAAAGGACAACTAAAATAGGTACTCTACTGCCTTAAGGCAACAAAAGCAGTGCAGATTACTGATTTTTGTTCCTGGACTTCCACACAGAGGTATTTGGCAAAGTGCATGAGGTACCATTTCATGATAATTTGGGGCTATATCAGAGGCAGGAAAACAATGAACTCTTCTAGTTCTTTTATCAGGGGAATTCTGAAGTCTTGTTCAGCCACTTCCCATCTAGCTTCTTAAAATTATTCAGATATAATGCCTTTTTCATTGGCAAGAACAGATGAAAATTAAGTGTGCAAGATGAAAGTGCCTTTTGAAGTGGAAAATCAAAAACTGAAGTGTACTTTTGAGTAGTATGTATTCAGTCCACCCATAGCCATCAAACTTCATATGAAAACAAACTGATGGGCTTGGCAAAGCCTTTATTTCTGAAAAACCTGTGCTGTTTGACATACTCATAAATTACCTGGAAAACTATGTAAGACAGATCACAGTTATTGGAGGTACTCATAGTTGATTGCAAAGAATCCCAGAATCATTCTGCAATACTAAATGACTGCATAATAAAACTGTAGATAAATTTCATTATTGATAAATGGGAGCTAATATGTAGAATAAAAATAACCCTAACTGTGCATATACATTTAGTATATACTTACTAGCTACTACTACTCAGAAATAAAGATATGGGGAATCTGCAGGCAGTCTCTGAAAACAGTAATTCAACATTCATCAGCAGTGAAAAAAAGGAGAAAAAGTAAGAGTTGGGAAGACACTACCAAAATTATATTTCTATACTCCACAGTATGGCCAAATCTTTAATAGTGAATGGTACTCTGGTCATCCCACCTGATAAAAAAAAAAAAAAAAAAAAAAAAAAATAGAACTGGAAAATGTAGAAAAACAGCAGTGATCATCAATGTGAAACAACTTTCATATGACTTTAACTGAAGAAAAGGGATGATTAGTGGGGAACAAAATATGAGTCTATAAAGTCATTGGTAGTATAAAACAGAGACAAGAAAAGGACTATTCATAAAAAAAAAAAAAAATTGTAAAGAGAACAAGAATGGGATAAAACATGTGCATCTCCTAAGAAGTCTCAGTCTGCAACCATATCTAGTTTGGTCACAGTCTATGTATTCAGGATTTATATGTATTTCTTTTCTATATTCAATAAATTTCTTTCCAGTCTCCCTTTAATTCCACATAAACATTTAGTAGCCACAGAATTTGGGAACAAAGAATTTCACAGCTTAACCTCAATAATTTTAAGAACAATCCCTTTTTATTTATTTGGAACCAGTGCTCTGCTTTGATGCCTCCCTTTCTTGTGTTGAAGGACACAGTGAACACTCAATCCCTGCAT
Organism: Strix aluco; assembly: GCF_031877795.1. Classification (NCBI taxonomy): domain Eukaryota; kingdom Metazoa; phylum Chordata; class Aves; order Strigiformes; family Strigidae; genus Strix; species Strix aluco. Next base: position 120,366,843 of record NC_133933.1, read on the forward strand.
GCCCCTGCCATGCTACTCATGTTTCTCAGACCTCTATCACATCCTGATCAGGAATCTATTTTTGAGATCGAAGAAGAGTCTTATTTGGTTGATCCCACTACAGAAGCAATTCCAAACCTTTGATCATCCTTGGTGCTCTTCTCTGAGCCTTTTGTAATTCTACCATATCCTCCACAAGATGAGGGATCAGAAGTGCATATAGTAGTCAAGTTGTAGGTGCTTCACATATTTATCCAGCAGCATATTAATATTCTTTGGTTTGTGTTTTATCCCTTTCCTAATAATTTTTAACATTCAGCTTGGTTTTTTGACTGCTGCTGATCACTGACGTTTTCACTGAACCATCTATCATAACTTGAAGAGCTGGCTCCTCTGCAATAATGGTCATTTCAGAGCCCATCATTTTAAATGTGAAGCTAGGACTAATTTTTCCCCCTCTGCAGCAGTTTACATCACTCCAAACTGAATTTCAACTGCCAGTTTATTGCTCCATCACACAAGGTCCTTCTATAGTTCTTCACATGTGGTTCTCATTTCTACTACCCTAAATAAGTCAATATCACCAGTAAACTCCGTCACCTTGCTATGCATTTCCTTTTCCAGATCATTTTTGGATGTGTCAAATAGGGCATGAGAAATTCCTTGCGGAACAAGAACTGAGATGTATCACTAAAATTACTGTTCCAGAAGCTTAGCACAAACAAAATATAGTACTTTTCATATATAATTATATTGTGGAACTCATGGTAGCATGTAGTGATGAGGCTCGAAGGTATAAAAAGGTTTCAAAACTAATTAAGATAGAATTCAGGAGAGATACCTCCATAACCTATTAAGCACAATGCCTTGATTGCAAACTAAGATTCAGAAAATTGCACAATGTTGTTTGTCAGAAGCTAGAGGGTACTAAGTGAAGGATTATTTTAGATTTGCATCATTTCTTATACACGTTCTCTAAGCATCAGCTACTGGCCAATGTTGGAGACAATATACTGTGCCATCTGTATACAGATTAGACATATATATCTGACCCAGTATGGCCATTTTTACATTCCTTTATTAGATATGTGTTTCAGATTGTTATTAATGCTTAAAAAATGTGCTGTATTTTTATATTTTCAGGAAGATACTGTATTCTGAAATGAGATACTAATGAAAAGTAATCAAACCTAAATATTCATGAAATAATAAACAACTGGCCTTACAAACTCAATGCCAGTTATGCAGGTTGAATAACCATCCCTTCTTAAATCTGTTAAAGATTTTTGAATGAGTTCTTCCTTTTGTTTTTGATTACTTCTGTTTGAACTATTTCCAAAAAGTGTATCTGTCCAGTGATAAAAAAGAAGATACATTGATCTTTCAGCAGGCAGAACAGCGTAACAGTATGTTTTGTTCTAATGACAGAAGGTTTTGACTCTGAGAGCAATTGACTGGAATTTGAAGAGCACATTATTCCGTGGCAAATGTTTCAGAAGGTGCTTTCCTTACACATTAACATCCCATAAGTTCTTGAAAATTAAAATGTCTTACCTGGACATCAGAAGCTCTTTCCTGTAATGGGATGGCAATTGAAGACATATTTCTTAGCAAAGTATCTACTCCCAGTTATTTACATATACAGTCCATAACTAAAGCTCTCCTCCAGACATATGTTACGCTGTTCCTATATATCAACCATGATAAATATTTTCTGAATTCTTTAATTTACTGTGATTGTAACACATTTGCCATCCATGAAGCAAGATTTAAATATCAAGAAATCAAATGTATTGCTTACACTGTAACATTGTAATTGATAGATGCATTATTTTTCTTTTTTATTCTCCCCCACCATTCTGATCTAATAAATAGCATTAGTTGTGGGCGGTAAATGTGGGCATAAAACGCACTCATTTAGTCAAGTGTGAAAATGCAGTTGTCGTGGGTTCACTTTTGGCAGGCACACAGAACTAATAAGTAGCTGAAGTGTCACTGAACATGTGGGCAGCTTATGTGTTCCCTGTTAATTTTGTCAAGTCTCCAGATGTCATGACTGTTAATATAAATACTGTGGGTCAAGGCTGATTCCTGGATTTCCAAAAACTGGACTAGATTAAACTTCTGGTCTACAGAAAAACTCTTCTCTTAGGTCTCGGTTGTCATCCCAAAATATAATTTACTATCATCATACCAACGTGAAAATATTTTTATGTTTAACAGATCACATCTGTATGAGCCTTGTACTTTGGAAACTGAAATTCTTATGCTTTTTTGGTTCTAGGCTGAAAAACATCTAAGAGAGAGGCACATCTAGGACATCTATATGGGGTATATCTACTACATCACAACAGTAATGGGCTGATTTTATGTACTCAATCCTCACTTTTTATGACATCGTTTGTATAACTGAGCATTTTAAAACTGTCTTTTCATGCCTTTAATATGGAACCATTAGGAGTTGTTTATTGTGAATAAATTATCTACTATATTTAAAATCATGACTAAAATGTGAATTATGTAAACAACATTGATGAAGCTGAAACTCAACCGAGAATCACAAAAGGAATACTGTTGCTAGTGTTTGAGGAAACTGTAGGTTATAATGATTAAATACTCTAAATGGCTAAATAATAAAAATTTGAATATTTTTCCTTGTGGAAGCACAATTCACAATTATCTGTTGAATTTGGAATATTCAGTAATAACACTTAGACATCTTTTGTCCAGTATTTGTAAAGTGAAAGCGAGTGAACCTAAAATATTTTATCCAAATTAATTTAAAACATAATGGATGACACTTTCCTCTTAGTGTCTTTTAAAGTTATCTTAGTCTGAATGAGATTCTCTAATTATAACAACATATAAAAAATACCATAGATTAAGATGTATATTTTAATTTGTTAGCATGTAAGACAGCAAAGTCTAGGAAAAATGAATACTGTGATACGTTAAAGAATGGGAGCGATGATAAAAAATGTTATGTGAACATTAATATGAGCAATCCTTTACCTGTTAAGAATAAACACAAAATAAATAAAATGCATTTTTATTTTTAGGAAGGGAACAGATAGAATGCCACTATTAGGCAGTGGTTCTACAACATAAACCAATACTGAATTCTTCCTTTTTGGTTCTTTAAATCTTCAACAGACAATAAGTCATTACAATAACAATCACTGGCTTTTTCTCATTACCTTGAAAAAAATAGTGGCCCTTTGTTCATGTAGTTTCATGTATAAGATGCTTTCTGACATATACCATGAAGTCACAGTGTAGCTACAGTTTTAATTTATACACATATATTTATTTATGAAAATCTTCTTCACAGACACAGAAAAACACTTGAAGGAAGGAAAAGTACATAAAGTAGGCAAACATGGGGATAACACGTCCATTCGTCGGCACTCAGTTCTGCCCATCCTGTTGAGTGGGCTGGATGGGAGTACATTTTTCTGTGATCCTGGGCTTTCCTGACACTGCTGTAAATTGCAAGAGCATTGTATCTGTCTTCAGCAAGCCCCAGGAATCAGGCATAGAATACAGGTAGGTAGGCTATTCCTCTCCACTATTTCACAGCATGTAGTGATTTGATATAGCTGAAGGTCAACCCTATAAATGAGACATCCTAGCAACTGGTAAATGGTTTCCACACGGACTGCTTGCTAAAACAACTGCTAGACCATGTTGATTTAATAAGCAGTTTGCTTTTAAATTCAGCAATTATTCTTTCTAATCTGTTTTCATATATTCAGGTGTTGCTACTTTGAAAGAGATATGGAATTTCAGTAATACTCATGGTATGAATAGAAATCAGTTAATTATTTGGATCAAAATCTCCCTTTTAAATATTTTTCACAGCCTTAGGAAAAAAAAAAAAAAAAAAGGAAATTATGGATGGAGGAAAAAAAAATTGAACAATGTCTACTGGGTCCATAAATCCAGAAAGAATTTAATGTTCTTTTTCAAAAATATGAGTCAGAAAGTTGTGTTCAATAAAAGCCTTAGGGGAAAAAAAATTCTTTAAGAACATGGAGCTTTTTGACTTTCATGCTGAACAACTGCAAAATGAGATAGCTTCCAGCTCCTGTTTGGCCCAATCTTAAACATGGTCGACTATCAACATATCACACAAGAAAGACTGCAGACATTTCTTTATTATAAAGTATCTTGTAAAGCGATCAGCATCGTTCCCACATAAAAGATACACCAATTACATATATATAGTTTTTATACTTATATAAAATTATTATTAATTATTATTGTATACCATAATTATGTACGTTTATACAATTTTATATAAAATCCATCCTTATGTGTAGACACAGGTATACATTGAAAATGACAGTTATGTTCCTACATTCAATCCCCATTTCAACTATGGATAGAATTTTAGAATAGAATCAAAATGAGGAAAGAAAGATGATGAAATAGCTCAGATGTCCTGTTAACCATCAACAAATTGGTAAAAGGGACCATTCTGTAGAAAGGCTACAAAAAAATCAAACTACCCAGCCACCTAAAAAATGACCAAGAGACAGGTAAGTAACAGCGTAAAAATTTTATAAACTAATTTTGTAAAGAAGGCAATAAATAATTTAAAATATGAGATTGGACAATAAACAATATAGAGTTAACATTGTGTGTGTGTGTGTGTGTGTGTGTGTGTGTGTGTGTAGTTGCATATACACACACAAATTACGTATGTAATAATCCACATTTAAAAAACTCAGACCATGAGATAAATTTCTCAAGAGCAACAACAGAATCTCAGTTAGGCTATTGTTCTCATTAAATTAAATGGGACAAAACATTTATCATTAGTTTGAAATGGCATCAGAGTGAAAGATCATGAATTACTAGCTGTTTTGCAAAGACAAGAAATGTAGAATATTAAAACCTAAACCGCTACTTTCTTAGGATATTGCACCTGAAAGGGATCATCCTGATAATAAACAAATGAGCTCTAAACTCTGGGCCCTTTCAGCTAATTATCACCTCACTTCTGTAATTTAAAAGTTAAATGTGCAGTGTGGGAGACTCATCTAGATGGTGATTCATCTAAGTCTCTTAAGACAGAAAAGATGTGCTGCCATGCAGTGGTATCTCCCCAACTACAGAGAAAGTGTAAAATGATTTGCACTAACAGCAATTTCTTTATAATAAAGATTAAATTAAGTACAATTATTTCCATCTAAATTGCTGAAAGATCAACATGCTGTAGGTCCAAGAGGTAAGTCTGTAATTGACCTATTACCGATTTCTTACAGAATTTATCTAAAAGATAACATTAAAACCAGAGTACTGATTAACAGATTATTAGACTCAAAATATGGCACATCGACTGGACCTCCCTATGTTTTCTAAAATACATTATGTCAGCAGCAGAAGAAATATAATCTAAATTAATGCAAATTAAACAGTGAAGCAACTGGGTCAGCACTGTAGATCCCACAGATCTGAACACCAGGACTGCCATTTTTACAATTAGTGATATTTCTTATCAGTCTGAAAACTACAGGGTGCTTTTCATGTAACCTAATTTAGGACATCTGCATCTGAGCTAACCACTCAAGTTTCCCTTTATAGACAGTGGGAAAAAATAGGCACTTCTGGGCTGACATTAAATCTCAAGTATTTTAGATGTTTAGGAAGAGATGAACAATTAAAAATGCCTATTTGTTTCAACTAAATACACTGGCATCAGTGTGGCTAACTCAAATGTAGAGGGCTACTCTGATGTCTAAATTCATTTCAGTGAATCTTAGCCCACGTGTTTGCAATTAGATGCTAATCATTTGAGAAGTTAGTAAAGTATTGCTTCAGAAAAGGCTGGAGAGAAAATAATGCGACAAAAGATTGTGTAATGAGCTGCACTGCAGAACGCAATGTTACGAACTTTAAAAAATTTTGCATATAGGAAGCAGTTGGAGCAGGGGGTAAATATATCTGCACTCAGGGATGCATTAGCATGACTATTGCTGGAATCTAAGTAAACTCATTCAGGATTCGGTGTCTCTATCTGGAATAGCATTATGAAGCACAGACACGTCTTTTGACCAACGCTATTCTTTTATTGACTGTTAACCAATAGTTAACCAATAGTTAACCAATAGTTAGCAGTCACTTTTCCACTAGGCAAGCTCAGCAGGATCACAGGGGGGAAAACATTAAATTCACTGAGACTGATGTTTGCAACAGACATTTAGGCTGAGCTGTCTGGGCTTTCTCTTGAGTTTCTAGATTGTGCATGCCTGTAGAGTTGCTCTACTTGGAAATGAGAGAGAAGAACACGCTCAGCATTAGCAGACAGCTCTTCAGAGCAAAAGGAATGAGGAACTGCATTCCTCCTCTGTCTCATCCCTTCATAAGAAACTAGTTAAAGCACAGGAATTGTATGTTGTAATCAGCTTCTGGAAAGCTCATGGTTCAGGTACTGAAGAAATGTGAAGAAAGGATCTATCTTACCCATATACACCGCATAAAGATGTACACATCCTAGTATATGTGTACAGGCTATGATGAATCTTTGTGTAACAATGTATGCCAAACTACAGTAAAATAAATGGAACAGGTCTACATAAGTTTGCTGTGTTCATAGACCTACTCAGATCTTGTTTAGTTATTTGAAAATTATTTATGCTCACAAATTTTTAGCTGGGAAGATATTAGTTCTTTTGACTTATAACAGCCTCCAGAGCAAACCATTTTCCTTATAAAATTCTTTTTAAAATTACCCAAGGCAGTAGATGACAAGCATGTTATAGAAACATTTTTTAGCTACTCATCTAACACTTCTGATCTGGAGAGACAAACTACTTCTCAAAAACTCAGGACTGTTGGGTCTAAAGAACCTGAAGGTGCAGAAGTCCATGGGACCTGATGAGATGCATCCACGAGCCCTGAGGGAATTGGCGGATGATGGGGCTAAGCCATTATCCATCATATTTGAGAGGTCGTGGCAGTTCAGTGAAGTGCCCACTGACTGGAAAAGGGGAAACATAACCCCATTTTTAAAAAGGGAAAAAAGGACAATGCAGAGAACTACAGGCCCATCAGTCTCACCTCTGTGCCTGGCAGGATGATGGAGAGGATCCTCCTGGAAACTGTGCTAGCGCACATGGAAAATAAGGATGTGATTGGTGACAGCCAATATGGCTTCACTAAGGGCAAATCATGCCTCATGAATTTGGTGGCCTTCTACAATGGGCTTACAGTATTGGTGGATAAGGGAAGAGCAACTGACATCATCTCCCTGAACTTGTGCGAAGCATTTGACACTCTCCTGCATGACATTCTTGTCTCTAAACTGGAGAGACATGTATTTGACAGATGGACCCCTTGGTAGATAAGGAACTGGCTCGATAGTCACAGTCAAAGACTCACGGTCAACAGCTCAATGTCCAGGTGGAGAGTGAGTGGTGTTCCTCAGGGGTCAGTGTTGGGACTGGCACTGTTTAACATCTTTATTGGTGACATGGACAGTGGGATCGAGTGCACACTCAGCAAGTTTGCTGACGACACCAAGCTGTGTGGTGCGGTCCACACGCTGGAGGGATGTCATCCAGAGGGACCTTGACAGGCTTGAGAGGTGGGCCCTTACAAATCTCATGAAGTTCAACAAGGCCAAATGCAAGGTCCTGCACATGGGTTGGGGCAATCCCATGCACAAATAGAGGCTGGGCAGAGAAGGACTGAGAAGGACTTGGGGGTGTTGGCTGATGAGAAGCTCAACATGACCCAGCAATGTGTGTTTGCAGCCCAGAAAGCCAACCGTATCCTGGGCTGCATCAAGAGAATCATGACCAGCAGGTCAAGGGAAGTGATTCTTCCCCTGTACTCTGTCCTCAGACACTCCATCAGGAATAGTGTTCAGCTCTGGGCCCCCAACATAAGAAGGACATGGACCTGTTGGAGCGACTCCAGAGGAGGGCAATGAAGATGATCAGGGGGCTGGAGCACCTTCCTTGTGAGGACAGGCTGAGACAGTTGGGGTTGTTCAGCCTGAAGAAGGGAAGGCTCCAGGGAGACCTTACAGCAGCCTTCCAGTACTTAAAGGGGGCTACAGGAAAGGTGGGGAGGGACCCTTTATCAGGGAGTGTAGGGATAGGATGAGGGGTAATGGTTTTAAAGTAGAAGAGGGTAAATTTAGATTAGATGTAAGGAAGAAGTTATTTCCTGTGAAGGTGGTGAGACACTGGAACAGGTTGCCCAGAGAAGTTGTGGCTGCCCCCTCCCTGGAAGTGTTCAAGGCCAGGTTGGACGGGGCTTTGAGCAACCTGGTCTAGTGGAAGGTGTCCCTGTCCATGGCAGGGGGGTCGGAACCAGATGATCTTTAAGGTCCCTTCCAACCCAAAACATTCTGTGATTCTATGATTACATGAAGTAAAATATACTCGTCATTTCCCTAGACCTTATTACATTTGATGGAAAGATATTATAAATAATGGTAAGTTAAAATATCTAGTCTAAGGCTTCTATTAGTTTCTGGATTTATTAAAATTCATCCGACTCAATATTGCTTTCACTTCTTTGCTGTTCATGCTGTGGTACAGTGTTATATTACAATACACTACCCAGTTAGCAGCAGCCTGGAGTCATATAATAATGAGCTACAGGCAATCTTTTTTTTGCAGTGAGTTGATTTTAAATTAATTTCAACTTACTCCATGATTTTTGGTTCGCCTCCCAAATTACAAGCACTTATGGCCTCATTATTGAACAAAACAGCACCTGGGAAAGACTTGAAGTATGATGACCAGCAATTTAGACATCATGTAGAAAATATTTATGGGTACAAAACTTGTGATCAGTAAAGAATCTGAAAATTGGAGGAAGATTAATTGTACAATATAACATGAAATAAACTACCAAATTGTTAAAAATAAATAAAAATCCATGTTTCCAGCCATTCTGGAAGAGGCTCTTCAATGCAGCAGAGAGCATAGTAGATGCCAGGGATGAAGGAGCAAACAGTTTCGCAGGATGGTCAGACAGAGACCTGAGAGGGAAGACAGAACGGGTGGAAATTTAACAAGGGCTAACCACAGGGCTTCAAAAGGGAGTGAAGGTTATTCAGGAAGGCTCAGGGAAGCAGAAACACTTCAGAATAGTATTTGATGTTGGGCTAAATCATGTAGGATGCTCCTCACTGGTAAAGAATTTACAAGCTCTTAGAGTTCTAGGAGGCAGGTTCTGAGAACACCCCTCTTCATCCTCCCCCATCAAATATAACAATCCATCAGCACGTGCATACCCCAGGTGCTCCCTGAGGTCTGGCTTTGGGGGAAGGCCCTTTAATTCTGCAGCAAGCACACATGGTGATGGGATATGCTACAGAATACTTGTTTACAAGCCTAAAAAGTGGTTGGTTTTTCTTTCTTTTTCATTTTTATCAGATAGAAAAGAATGAAAATCAGTACAGTTAGCTCAGTATTAATATTTTTAACATTTTTCTATAATGTATTTTAATTTATATACAAATTTATACAAAAAGTGTGTAAAATTTATATAGAAATATTAAAACACAAAAAATATATTTAAATGGTATATAAATATATATTATATATGTATGTATTTTTATATAAACATTTATATATAAATTTTATATGCAAATTTATAAATTTGTATTTTAGAAGTTACTTCAAATTAATATACTATATTGCACAGCTTGTTTTCAGTGTGGCACTACATTTTTCACCACTGAATGTGAAAAAAGGATTCTGTATTAATGGTATGAGTTAATATTTTTTCACATATCTAAAGCATAGTTAACTGTGGAACTCATTGCAATAGGAAGTTCCAGAAAACACAGATATAAATTACTTAATAATGGCAAATTCATGACCAAGAAGCTCATCAGTGTCTGTTAAGTATCCTGATACAAATGTATACTCCAGCTCTTCATGCTCCTAAACTTGAAACTACTAGAAAGGGAGGTGTTCTTGTGAAAGAAACGTTGTGTAACTGCTTTGCTTTTGATACACTTTTCTTAAGCTGACCTCTCTGATACCAGGTACCAGACTAGATGCTGTGCGATGTATTTTGGGGAGAGAAGGAGCAGCATGATTTTGACAAATAGAGATGTTGACAATTAGAAAGGTATGTGTAGAGGACTGGCACTTATTTTAGATGTTAACATAGAAAAAGATGACCTAGTATGGTCAGATGGAAAAAACGTCATTGCAAATGGAATTATGAAATAATTTTTCAGTGTTTTGTTTAACATATCTTTTCTCCGATGAGCACTTCTGTCTGTTGGTTTTGAACTTATTTTGTGTCCAGTAGCCTACTTTCTGAGACGTAGCTCCACTCTTAGCAGTACATCCTGCTTTTGCGATTATGGTCCAAGAGTGCTGATTCACTGCTATGTTCTCAAACTAAATTATATTAAAAAGTATTACTTCTGAAATAAAGACTATTATGAGAAGTCATCCTGTCTCACAGTGCAGTTTAATTATAAAATGATAACTACCTACATGTCCACCAAGATTTGAGTACATTTTGTTCACAAGCAAGTAAACAGTCCTGCTGCAACGTTTATTCTCCTCTACCCTCCCTGTCATTTTTTAGTAGAAAGTATATTCATATCACAGCATCGAAGTGTTATTAATCATACAGAACGTCAATAATAAAAATAATGATAAAAATGCAAGCAAACTAAGTAAGTTAATCTGATGTCCAAAAAAAGGTTAGGTAGCATCTTGTTTGTTTTGATGTATGTTGGTAAAACTAAGTATTTCATTATTAATAAATCTGCTAAGCTATCTGAAATTTGTGGCCTTTTCCTTTATTTTTATTTCCTTTATTATTTACTGTTATTTCTACAGCTGCATTCCAATTTCTTTATATGTCACCATTACAATATTTTAGCTAAGGACAACCACTCGTGGATCAAATAAGTATAGAAAGCCCTCTTGGAACACCTCAAGACTGCATGACTGTTTTGACTTCACAGGAATTATTTTGTATATGTAAGACTTCTGCCTTGAGCTAAACGGCAGAGGAAAGCTATGATGCTATGTTTAGGACATTTGCAGAAAATGAAATGCTTCCAAGTTTTGTCATTCCTATCTTTCTAAATACCCATTATTTACTTGAAGCTTATATTTCTCAGGTCCAGAATGTCAACCTTTTATCTCCACTTGAGCAAACTGGAACAGCTTCTGTGGGAAACAGCCTACTGGAGCGAAACTTGGGCTCGTGCCATTTAGCTTTAGACACTTCATTTAGGTGCTCAAACTTAAATATATTTTTTCTTGACTCTTGGTAGCCAGGTTCCCGGTCTGAATCACCCTGTCAGGGCTTCTTTTTATTTTCATTGACACCAGAGGCAATGCAAGGAAACAAGCAAATAATGTAGCTATCAAATTTAGGTATCTGAAGTTAGGCATTGCGTGTACTCCCCAGTTGTGAGTGTATTTTACAACATCAGAGATGATGTTACATAAATGGTATTTTCTTTACATTTCATTTCATGAGCCTGAGAAATTGAAGACTAATAAACAATCTCTTAATAAAAAGACTGAATTACAAATTGGTTTGACACACCCAAAGGTGATCTGTATACTTAAAATCATTTCATTTCATAAATAAGAAAAATTGGATTTATTAGTAAAGTACATTTTGTTTTATCTATATTCTTAGTGGCATTATTTAAAAATGAATGAGAGATGAATGCGAAAGATAATACATATACATAAAAATGTAATTTTCATATAATTACATATAGCACATTAAAGAAGCAAGACAATCTACAGTCATTTTGAAACTGATAATCTCAGTCACACTCATTGTTTGCTGCTGAGTATCCAGAATCTCACCCTTTTCCAACTGCAGCATGTTGCAGCAGCTACATTTAATCATAGAGCCTTGAGGCAGCTCCCTTCTGTCAATCCTTGCAGCCGCATTGCTGCTTGCAGTTCTCCATCTAACAGACAAGTGTATTTCAGCGTGCAGAAACTGCATGAAGGGAACACAGAGGGGAGAAAGGAAATAATTCCTTCAAAAGGCCTGGCAGAACATAAAGTATACAGCTATAGATGTAGATAGAGACTCAAATTCCTTCTGATTATAGTTACTCTGTTGTTGATTCTCATAAAATATATACGCAAATAGATTCTTAGCAAGTATTAAGCATAAAAGGGAGAGGGGGAAATGCAACCCCTGAAATGGTATTCTGCAATTAAATTGGTGTCTCTAAACCAGGAGGGCGTGGTAAAAAAAATATTAAAAAATCTCATTACCAGTAAGCTACCTGCTGAGATAGTGACTCCTCTCAGAGACTACTGTGTCTTTTAATATTGAATTCTCTACTCTGGAGCAAAGAAGGGAGAGAAAAAAAGAAGAGGAAGATCCTCGATTTCATTAGATTTTGAATTTCCCTCTGGAGATGCCTATCTATGTCCCTTGACAAGATCAGAGGCTTAGGGCATCACTTGGCTTCTTTCAAAGCCACAAGCAGACCGTTTAGGATTCAAAGTTTAAAGGAGACCCATGTAAGCCATGGCAGACTGTAAAAGGAACATGTACCTACATTTTTGTGCTATTTGTTCATAAGCTAAGAATTCTTATATTTACACTGTTCATTCTGATGCTAAAATAAAAAATATAGACTAAATAGAAAACTTTGGGTCAGATCCTGACTTTGTTTAAATTGCTGTAGCTCTATTATGAGCGATCTGTTCTTTAGGTTTAAAAACCACTTAAAGTTGCTAAATGGCAATAATTAGTTTCATTTGCAAAATCCAAAGAACTGCATAGCAAGAAAATGAAAAATCCTATGATTATCTATATGATAAATAAGTGCAGTGGATCTAATTTCTCTGCAGTGTAAAACACAATATTAACGTTAAGTGGCTGAAAATGCCACAGTCTGAACTGGTAAACTTTTACACCCAGCTTACAAAAGCCTTCAGTAATTGTGTACAGTGTAGGACAGCACAGTGTAAGACATGTCACAATAGCACAATTGTTGATAATGTCATTAGTACCTTTTCAACAATAACCCTATGCATGGTTAATAGGCAACATTTATTAAACTGACGATTTGCAGCAAAATGAAGCTTCTCTGTGGGCATTTTGGACTAAGCAATAATACTGCGAATGGGGAGGTTTTATATATATATATATATATATATATATACTTTTCAAATGGGATTTTGTATTGCATTGTTACAGTGATGTAACATGAAAAAATGAGCCAAAGTTTTATAGGGTAATACCTCAAGAGTACTTCTTTTTTTGAATGAATATCATATTTTCAAATGCATTTGAAAACGCAGTCTATGTAGCCTCATTTTATACAGAATTATCTACATGTGGGCAGGGAAGGTCACACATGAAAACACACTGCATAGTATCTTCTGCTTAATCTACACTTTTTAATCATAATTTTGTCACTGAATTCAATGAAAAAGATGTACGACATATGAAAAGTCCTATGTAAATGCGCTTTAGCCACAATGTTTTAAAGTTCAACCTACAATTTTTGCTTTTTGAGGACAAGCAAATGCTTAGCACCTTTTTGAAAAGCATGCCTCCCAACAATATCGAAAGGCATGTCTTCTATAAGGGCCAGTCACTCAGCAGCCAACCCTAAGCCAGCTTTCAAACAGCTGACCGAAATATTGCTGCCTCTGTAGCTGTGAAAGAACTGAAACAGCAGCAAAATCCAACTAAGACACCAAGTGAATACCTGGTCTTAGAGCCAACACAGAGCTCTGCATTCCCGTAGCTGCACTGCTACCACTAGAAGAGTTACCAAGATGAGATGAAGTCACACAGCAACTGCAGTATGGACACAATCAAAATAGGTCACACAGAATTAATGTTGTACTGTGGTGGTAAGAGACAAACTTATGAAGAGCCAAACGAGACAGAAAATACGAGGAAACAATGTGGTTAAAACTTACCAAGCAGATGCCACAGCACTCTAACTTTCATTATGCTAAAAATGATTATTAATGATCTGGCAGGCCAAGCAAGCAATGAGGTAGCAAAATGTGAAGATGACACAAAATAATTTAAATTAATCAGAACAAATAAAACAGGAATTTCAGAGACAGTGAAGTGAATCACCTCCTGTTTGTGCTAAGTCTGGAATCAACCTATATTTTTAGCATTTTCAGCTGCATTTTTGCACCTATAGAGAATCAAAATATGATCTGAGGAAGAGGAATGCTCTGGGAAAGTCCAGAAAAGCATGAAATCATACAATCATTGTCTTATGAGGAAGAAAAAAAAAAAAAAGTAGATCTGGGTGTAAAATTAGTGATTTTTGCTTATCACACAGAAAACTAATTAATTCAATTGTCTGCATTAGCAAAGAGAATATACTGTATCTTCATGTGCATTTGTACAATACCTAATGCATCAGTTTGTGTTATAATTTAATTCTTTGGGCATTTCAACAATAAACTAAAAGCTATTACCATCTATCATGTATTATACAATCTTTGTGTTTTTATTTTTTTTTTCTGAAACAATGAGCAAGATAAAAATGGACATGGCTTGATTTAGATACTCTTTTTTATGTATGTCATTATTTTGCCCTCCTTTCACCTCCTTGCTGTACACATCTGCTTGCTCTAGTGTTACGCTTAGGACATGGTAAATATGCTTCATTTATGCATTGTAAACAGCCAGTGACAGAACTTGCCATGCATGAAAGTAAACATTTACGTATGTCTTTGCCTTAGAAGGGGCCTACCGATTAGTTAGTTATATGCGGTGCAACGCCTAGGGAGAGCCCTGATTTTTACTCCTGCCAGAACAGCGACTACTACAGCCGTGACAGCAGCGAGGAACGGGCAGCATCAGCTGGATTTTATACTGAAGGGCAAGATCGGTTGAGTTTTACACCAAAGGGCTGCACGTTACACAAGTTAAACTATCTAAAATTAACTTCCACGCTATTCCGAGAAGCTTGTGGAAAAGAACCACTGCTGAGAGCGCGGCTTGCGAGGCAAGGCGATGCCTCCGCACGTGGGTAGTGGCTGCAGGTGGCTCCCCGCGCGGGACCCAAGTACCACCACCCCGGCGCAGCTCGCACCGCGCCGCGGGGTCCCCGCACGCACGGCGGTCACCGACGACGGCTCCGCCCGCCGACGGGCGCGCGACGCACAAGGCGAGGCCGCGTCCCCGCAGCAGCGCGATGGCCACGGCCGACGCCGGGCCGCGGGAGCGCGCGGGCGCGCCGCGGGAGGTGTCGCTCGAGTCCCCGGAGCGCCCCCCGCGGGGGGGGTACTGTCCCCCCTCCCCGCGCTGCCCACCGCCTCCCGGGCCCTCCCCCCCGCCCCTCCCTCGCGCCCGCGGCGGCGGGCGGCCGCGCGCATGCTCGGGGCGCGGGGCGGCGCGTGCGCGGGGCGGCGCGGGGCGGCGGTCTGCAGTGCGGGCGGGCGGGCGGCGCGCGGGGCGGAGCGGGGGCGCGCGCGGCGGCGGCGGCGCGGAGTGAGCTGCGGCGCGAGCGGCGGGCGGGCGCGCACCGAGCCGCCGTCCCTCGCTCCGGCCCCAGCACCGCGGCGGGACCCCGCGGCCCAGCGCCCTCCTCCGCACCGCGGACAGCTCTCGGCGCCCTCTGTAAGTGCGCCCTGGGGGGGTGAACCGGGGGCGGCGCGGGGGGGGGGGGGCGGCGCCCGCCCGGCCGCCCACCGGCCGGGCGAGGTGCGGGCGGGAAGCTTTGCCGAGGCGCCGGCGGCGGAGCGGCCAGCCGGGCGGCGAGGTGGGGAGGGACGGGACTGTGTCGGGGTGCCCGGCGCGGGGCTTTTCCTCCCGGGAGGGCGGCGGGGCTGCGGGCGAGTGCGGCGGGACGGAGGCGCGGCGGGGGCTGAGGCGGGGGCGGCGGGGCGGTGCGGTCAGCGCGGCCGCTCCTCGGCGCTCGGGGCGCGTCCTCGCCGCCAAAGTTGTTGTGCGCGGTGGGTCTTGGCGGCTCCGTGTGCGGGAGTTGTTGTTTCACGGGCGAGACGGAGGGAGATTGTCCCCGCGGCGATTTGCCGTGAACTGTTGCGAGATAAGAGACCGAATCCCGCATCGATCCGGATATAAATACCGACAACATCCAAAGGAAGCACTGATCTGTCGCTTAACAGTTTGCGCTTGGAAATGTTTTGGTGAAAGTGGAAGTCTTTGGCGATCTCGTTCATTTGAAAAGAGATAGCGAAAAGGTCTTTTTTTCCAGTAGGGGGGGAAAAAAAAAGACCGTGCGAAACCGAAGAGCAAGAGCAATCCTCGCAAGGTCATCACACCCACTGGGAAGGCAGAAGTGCTCCCGATCCTTGCGATCGCTTTAGTGGTATTCTTACTGTCCGTAAGAGATGTTTTATTTTGTTATTTTATCTTATTTAACACGCGAGGTGTTTGCAGGAGGTTGCATTGCCGGTGGGCGCGCTCGCCTCGCCCCGCCGCCGCGGTAGGTGCGGGGCAGGTGCGGGGCAGGTGCGGGGCGGCGGAGCCGCGCTCCGGCTCTTTACTTGGGCAGCGGTCGGGGTGAAAATGGAGGTGGGAGGAGGTAACAAAAGCCGGCGTGCGATCCAAATCATTTCCCACGCGAAGGCGTGAGGAGGGAGGAGGGAAAGGAGACGACAGCAGAGAGAATTTCATTTCCAGAGATCAAAACAAAAGGCGGAGCAGGTTGAGGCAGATCGTGAGCAGCCGTGGGGGGAGAGCGAGGCGTTTTCCGCGCTGACCCGAGCGGAGAGGAGTGCGGGGGCCGCGGGCGTGCGCGGCCGCGCAGGGAGGGAGGGAAGGAGCGCGGGCGGGGGGCAGCCTGGCCGGCGCAACTTTGCGCGCAAGCACCGCTGGAAGATGAGTTGTCCGCCGCCGTGGAGATGTGCTGTGCGTGGGGGGCGAGGGGGAGGCATGCCTGCCGGTGACCCGGGGGGCTGCTTCTCCCTCCTTTTCCCAGCCCCCCCGCGAAGAGCTCTTCGGCCCCCGCCGGGGAGGGCCGGATCCCGGCCGTGCGGTGCCGGGGGAGCGCGCTGAGCACCGCGCTGCGGCGGGAACGCTTCCCCAGAGCCGCGCCGGGACGCGGGGGCTCTGCGCGGGGCGGTGCGGACTGCCCGGCGGGGGCTGCTGGAAGGGCCCCCCCGCGCTGCCTTCCCCCCGCACAGCCCAGCCCCCGCGCACCGCCAGCCCCCGCTGCTCGTTGCCCACTGCAGGGCTGCCCGTGCCGCCGGCTCCGCCGGGGCAAGACTTCTCCCGCCCCACCGGGGGTGTCCCCACCCCTCGGAATCCCTCCCTCTCCCCACTGAGGAACGCCCCCCCCCCCCCCCCCAAGCCGGCGGTCCCCTCCCTGCATTAAGCCACCTGCAAGGTTCCACCCCCCCCCCCCCCGCCTCTGCATCCTGTCCCCAGCCCCATGAGCCTCTGCTGGGGTGTCTGTGTCCCCCCGCCCCCCGGCACTCCCCTGTTTTGCCCCAGCTCGGGTTGGCTGCTCCGGCCTCCGACGTGGGGAGAAACGGTCGGAGATTGGGGGGGAAAGGGGAGGGGAGCCTGATCTTACGCAACTGCAGGACCCCCCCTCCCTGCTCCTGGAGGAGCCCGATCAGGGGCTTTCCGGAGGTGGGACAGGGCGCTCTGCCGTCCGCGGGCGCGGAGGGGGAGCCCGAGCCCGGCCGTGCGGAGCCCTCGGGGCGGCCGCAGTTCCCGCCCGCTGCGGAGGTACCGCCGGGGGAACCGCGCTCCCCTCTCCCGCATCGCCCCACACGGTGCGGCGAGGCCGGGGGAGGGAGCGGCGATTACCGGCACCGCCAGGCTTCGCGGCTGACAAAGAAACCGTGCAGATAACAGGGTGATTAAAAAACCTGCCCTTTTCATTAAAATTGAAGTGTGATTACTTGCACACCAGAGCCTTGGCCAATTAGCTAAAGGCCAAATGTATGAATAAATTCCATGTTCTTGTACAGAAGATGTTAATGTAACAGATGTGTTTGAGATACAGGTACTTCTCCCAACAATTCTGCTGGCAAAATATTTTTAGCGATATTTTGTAGCAAGCGTTTCTGTGGATAGGTGTTCTCTTCCTTCATATATTAGAAAGTTCAGTTCTCAGAGCTACCATCACCTCTTTACGAGGAGGAAAAAGATGCACATATCTACTAACTGGAATATGGTAAGGAACAGATTCCTCACATTCAGAGAATACTAAGTATGTGAGGAAGATCAGTCTTTGTAAAATACATATTCACTGGCCCTTACAGAATACATGCTTACTAGTAGTTAGCTTCTATGACACATTTTCAGCTTCATTAGTTTTCACTACTACCCTTTTACTTGACAGAATGCCTTTTTTTTTTTTTTTTTTTTTTTTTTAAATAACACAGTTCATTTAAGAACATGAGTTTACTTGAAAGTTCTTCCAGTACAGTGTTAGAACAGCACTATCCATTTCAGGTTTGTGGACTGTGATCAATTTTAATTAAAACTTTAATTACATTTTGCTTCTCCATTCAAAAAAGCACAAAGTAGTCTGGGCTAATGCTGCTGTCAAGGAAAAATATGGAAACATGCTCTTAATCTTCATTCTGTATTATTCCTGTCTTTTAATTAAGGACTGAATTGTTATCTTGTTGGGCTCAAAAGGAGTTTAGCCACAAACTTTTCTGACATGAAAACTGATAAAAGATGGCAGTTCTTAGGTTGCCCTATCTTCTTGCCCCGTACAAATGCATAGCCTGTGCATAGAATTACACCGTCGATTTTTCAACATGCCTCGTGTTCTGTAACGTCCAGCTATTGACAGCACATCGGCTGTGTTGTCGAGCGACATCTACTTCAGACTATCACAGCGTTACGTAACCTCACAACCGCAGAGCAAATGCCAGCGATGTCCCCGCTGCCGTCAGTCCTGTGGTACGGTTCCCTGTGTGCACTCCCCTGATGTAATACACTAGAAGAGTCAGAGCTGATACCACACTACAGAACCAACTAGAGGAAAAATTATGCTCTGGCCAGAATGGTAAGGCAAAGTCTAACTGGGATGTGGTGGGGTAGGGTGGGACAGGGCAGAGCAGAGCAGAACAGAAGGCTGCTGGTTCAGCTTGCAGAAATCAGGCTGGCTGTGTGGGATGGAAGCGATGCGCTGAAGCTGGCTTTGGTGCTGTTTGGAAAAGGCGCCGTGTGTGTCCCAGGGTGCGACATCCTGCAGACTGCAGCATCTCAGGGGGTGCGCTGGGGATCCCGGCGTGCTTTCCAGCACAGTCTCCCTTGAGGGTGTGGGGAATGGGCTGCAGTACCAAGCTCCCACAGCTCTATTTCTTCTCTTTCCAGTGTATTGGGATGGTATAGCCCTCTTGACTTTTCTTTCTGTCTGTACTCTCAATATAGCTGCAGGCAGGATGGATCTAAACTGGAGAATATAGAATCCTTTTAACCAACACATGAATACGGTGAACTTTGTTATGGGAGCTTCCAAAATTGTGTACTTTTCAAACTGTAGTTCTGATTCTGTTTTTCCGTTTTGGAATTCTAAAGTTATATCTGACTGCACTGTGCATTCCTGAATTTTTTGTATTATGTTTGTGCCTCACGCTCGTATTTTAGATATTCTATATTCTGTAAATTTTGCAGATTCCCATGGATTTCCAGAAGTTTATGTCACCTGGGCAAGTAATGCTGACTCATCCTCTAATTGTGAATTAAACAGTAGTGTACACTACTTGAACTTGGAAAATTTAAAATATGATAGGCAAATTTGTTTTTAAAGTACTTGGAATTGAAACACATAGCACTTACCATGAGAAACTGTCCTTCTTGTCTGTGACGTCAAACGTTTTCAGCACTGGTCCTCATCCCTTTGTTTTTAATGCATATTGTTTTACCAGTGTGGATTCGGGCTAAATACCCGTTGTCATTAGAGTGGTCTAAAAAGAAGCTTGTTTCAGAATTGTTTTGATTGACAATTGATTCTGCACTTTCCTTTAATTTTGTCTTACACTAATAGAGAAGAGCAACTGTGTGGTCTTCCTGAATTATTCCTCATGCCTAATTTTGACTTCCCTATAAAGAGACCAGACAGTTTCATCTGTACCCATTTTCCTGTGGGCCCCCATTACTTGCATTTGCATACCTTTTGCCGTTCTATACATCCTTGGCCTGTTTCTTTCTTCCTTTGGGGTGTAATTTCATTTCTTCTCTGATCTTTGTGTGCCTTAATTGCATCTTTGGATAGCTTTTCTTTTGACCAATTATCTTCTTCACGGTTTATTTCCCTTAATCCTTGGGAAAGATCATGACTTACTCTCTAGCTTCGCTACATGGCATCGCTGAAAGCATTGCCTGATACGGGAATACAGCACGAATAGGGAAGGCTATGAGCATATGTGCTGTGGTAAGATATAAGGATCCAGGTGGGCTCCCATCACAGGGAGGCGCTTTCTTACCTCAGCTCCAACTCTTGTCTTTATTCACAGAAACAGAGAATCTTATCTCTTGAATTTTACGCTATTGCTCTGAGAGTAATAGCTATAATCCTTTACAAAGATAATGAAACAGATGATGAAAAGGATACTTGTTCATGGAATACAAAATCTCCAGGTAGTGCTTCAAATCCATATTGCTTTTTAAGTTATTAAGTTGCTAAGGAGATATGTATGTATTTTTTCAATTGGTGTTTAAACTTTGTGTTGACGCTATGCACGAGGTTTCTGCTTTCAGGAGCTTTTCTGCATTTAGATATGAGTATGACCCAAAGGACAATAATACACATGTAGGAAATGAAGTCAGATTATTAGAGATGGTCTCATAGCTGACAATTGTAAAAAGTGAGTAGTTTCAGGGAGGCAGTTGAAGGAGAGGAAAAGATAGAAATCACTTGATACTCAGTTTCCCTGATGTGTTAATAAAAATATCAAGCTGTTTTTCTTTGTGATTATTCCCCCGAGAAGGGTAAGGAACGGAATATTTTTTGTAAAATAACTTGTAAAACCACAGTTAATTGAAATAAACAGTGTTCATTGGGAGTGAGATGACAAATGCATCTTTTGTTGACCTAAACACGATGTATTCTGAAATTCTGATGTAAAGGATAAACAAAGAAATATTACAGATATTATGGAAGATTTTCTGCCTGGAACAAACACCATTACACACATTTTCACACAAAACACACATTTTCAATCCCAGACTGTACAAACTTAACATATTATAGCTTACCCAATTTCACTGTTTACAAAGAGCAAGAGTTTGCCACATTCTTGAGTTTGTCAACAGCCTATGATTTCTGAAGTCATGAGAAGTGATAACTTCAGGTAATCAAGTGAATCTTTTAAGATAATTATAATAATTTCATACTAGGACGATAAAGAATTTAAAAATCAGTTTCTTTATCATCACAAAGCCATTTGAGAAAGAATGTATAATCAGCATTACAAGAGTCTAAATTGATGTGCAGGAAAAAAAGCTGTAATGGTCATTTTTATAGCTTTTACATTAATATATATGAGACACTAAACTTTTTGATTAAAATGACATTTAATCACTTTTGACTTAAAGCAGATTTAATTTTAAATAATTGATGATTTCAGAAAAACATCATTGTTTTTATGCAGCTCCACTATATAGTTTACTAAATACCAGAAAGTGTAATTTTACCTATTTATTGTTCACTAACTTAGACTTTCTCAAAGTTTGTTGATGAAAAGACATAAAAACTGAGATCCGTAATGGTAAGACTTATAAATTTAACTTTACCTTTTTTATATCCTGTCAAGGTATTTTCATACTACAGTTAAGCATAAGAAAATAGTGGAATTTAGTTTAACTCCCAATGAGTTCAATCAATCAGTATAATAACAACCAATGGTATTACCTTGGTTGTTCAAACTTTGATGAAGAATATACTGTCAGCACTGTACAAGTCTAAATGTATACTCAGGAAGAAAACAAGCTGTGACAGTAATTTACAGAGCTGTTAGACTAATAAATATAAGGCTCTAAACCTTTTGATGAAAATTACTTCAATTAGTTTTAACTTGTAGCTAAATAGGAAGTTGTGTTCTAGAGGTGAAAGCTTTCAGATTAATAAATGTTTAACTCTACAAGGGAGAACAATGAGAATTTTAACCAAGTGTCTAGCAGAGTCCATAACATTTGACTCAGTGATGCCTCTATCTAGTCTCCTGTTCATGAAACACATACATATTTTTTGGGGAAAAAAAAAATCAGTCTTGATTTAAAGACCACAGATAATGAAAAATTTATCTCAGTTATCCCTAAGCTTTTCTAATAATTAATTATCCTTAGCGTTAAAATGTACACCTCACATCTTAATTCTGGACTTCATTACCAGTTCTTAAGCCAATCAATCCCTGAAGTAGTTGCAAGAATATTAATCTTAAATAGGCCAGCTGTTGAATCAGGTGTGCTTTGAGTATCTGTGACTTGATTTTAATATCTAAAAATAATTTCACAAAGGCAGTCTGTTACTGGAAATTATTTTTTTTTAATAAAAGATTAGTGTTCCACTTACTAGAAAACATTTTTACGCAAAAGTAGGTATTAAATCATTCACTATAAGATAGAATTAAATGGCAGTGAGGAGAGGTGAATATTATCCTTTTTGTGGACTGGATTTGAGAATATCTGTGTATTTAATTAGACTTTATTCAGAATGGAGTCCTCTAAAATTAGAACATCTTGTTTATAAAAGCTCTTAGAATACAGCATATTTCTGTGTACTCTTATCTGCTATATTTAGAAACACAAAGTAACTGAAGACTCTTAGAGAATGAAATTTGGGATATTAGTAGTTTGAATTAAAATGCGCTTTTTTTTAACAGAAATTGGTATATATAGAAAAAAATGTGATTTTGAAAAGTTAGTGAACATTTTTACAAGGTCTTAGCACTGAATATAAAATCAACTTATATAACAGGTAATGCTGCAAGAAGTTACTTGTGCAAGTATTACTAATATCCAGCACGTATCCAATCAATATCGCTTTAGTTGGTTTGTTCGTTACAACAGAATTTATACTGTATTTTTCATTTTAAATGTATATTTTTTTTTCAAATGATAGAAATGAGTACCAACATTCAGGAACGGGCTTGAAATACCTGTTTTGAAGTGCATAAAAGGCTTTGAGTTTGAAAGTATGAAAGCCTGAAAAGGAATTTTAGTTTGATGCATAAAACATCAGATCATACTAACGGTTTTTGCAAACCGGACTGATTTCTACAAAAGGATCATGACTTCAAGTGCCCTCTAACAAAGTGTGACCTGTATTTTTCACCTGGGTTTTTTTTTGCATAATTTGGATATGTTAGTACTCTTGGATCTGATCACATCAACCCCATTGTAAGGTCAAAGGATTCTCTGCAGTGTGCTCCAGTGGGCTTGGAATCTGGTCCTTGGCATCCATGCAGAATGAGTAAATGTAGAAGGTTAGCATGCTTTTTGGCCTTGAAGTCAGAATGTTAGATGTTTTACCTTGTTAAAACTTCTGTATTATGCATTCTTAAATCAGGAGAGTCGAAGAATCACAAACTTTTTCCCGTATAAGTATGTTAAATATGCCTGCCTTCTTCTGTCAGTGAATTTCTAATGATGCAGCTGTATTACTGAAATGCCAGAGTGCTTAAGAGAAGTAGCTTGTAAGGCTTCATTTTCCTCCTCAGGTATGGTAAGTAGATCACAAAGTAGCCTTTATGATTCTTCATTAACAAGTTTTGTTTACAAGAGCTGTCTCTTGCTATGGTACACATTGGGTGAGTGCTTAGCTGTTTAGTTCAGTGTCTATTATTTATTTTAATTCTTGTCTGGGGAGATACGAGGGTTGGGAGGTGTTATGATGCTTTACATTTTTCTCAAGTGTCTGCCACAAAGAGGTGCTACTGGAACACAGATCAATAAGTAATACTAGTTTCTACATGGTTTAAGAGGTGAACATTACTCATTCAGGCTTCCCACTCTGTTACGTGAGAATGTAATCCTGAAGTGTCAGCAGGTACTAACTGCCTCATGTCTTATCTCATCCTTCAGCTTTTACTGATCCCTTTTTTCCTCCCTCTCTGGCTCCGCTTCCTCTCTTTGATTCTGCTCCAACAGTCTCCTGTTGCCTAAGAGTCTCCCTCTCCTTAACGATACCTGGCTGTGCATGTTTCACCAGGGTGGATGCCTCTTTTGTCTTGCATTTTAACTCTGGTTTTGTGTTTGTTTTTTGAACTGTGAGCTTTATAAAACAAGGATCTGGCCTTTTTATATGTTCTAGGAAGTGCAGCTGTATGTACAGTGCTATGAGGGTAAATGTTTCTATTCAATTTTAAGAACATGTAAGAGATACTGTAACTACCACCAGTGCAGAATGATAAGGTGCATGTTCAGGGGTTTCATCGAGTGACTTTGAACCAATCCATGCCCGATAGCAGCGACTGAGTCCATCTCTGGCAAAGCTAGTTAGGATACATTTATTCTGCAGTCACCAAGTTGTGAATGAAATATGCTGACAGACTAGTCCTAAACCAAATACATGATGTACCTACAGCAAGCCAGACACAGCAGTACAGCGCTTAGCATGGCTTATGTACTCAGGTCTTCATCTTGCCCTTGAGCAGGTTATGCAGCCTGCACTGTGTTCTGCTTTGCCCCAGTGGGGCTGTTTGCAGCGGCAAAGACAGTGAGTTAAAAGTTGGCTCAGGCACACACTCTGCTCCAGCTGCAGGGGCTGCAATGTCGATACATTCTAGAACACAGTGGGTTAGTATCCCAATATCTCTAGACTGGTATTTCCAAAGAAGTCTGTAAGCAGTCACAATACAGTGTGAGCAGATGTTGAATACAGCTGTGTTTTTTCTGTGTGTTTGTCTGCTTTTCAGTGCCCTAACTCCCTGTATCTTAGTGCAAGGCCCATGATGTAGCTTGTAAATCTACACAGTAGGAACAGAGCCTATGCATTTCTTTTTCTTTTTTTTTTTTTTTTTTTTTTTTCCTGGGTTGTGTAATATCAGGTTAGGAAGATGTATAGGACACTGAAAATGTTGCAATAATTTAGCATAATATACTTGGCATTTTTTATTTCTAATGGTCCTCCTATCAGTATGTACATACCACTTAATGCCATAACATCTATGTTGTTAATTAGCATAACAAAATCGATTAATATGAGTTTTTCAGTCACAAAGCAGTTTGCTTTCTTTAGACAAGAATGAGTAGAGAACTGTTTGCTAGTTAATATAAATAATATAAAATAATAAAATCATTTGTCTTTCAGTATCAAACAGTCCTATCATTACTTTGTAGTGCTGTTTTAATGTTGGTGAAATACAGATAGCTTAAAATAAAAAAAAAAAAATCCCACAACTTCATGTGCTTCAAATATGTGAAAAATAACTGTGTCTTACTATGGCTTGAGTTTTAGTGGGTGTCTTATATTTCATAGTCCACTGAGGAGGATACAGAACGATATCTTGAAAATTCCACTTTTTCCATATAAATAGTAAGGTGCTCCAGTATGTGACTCATTTCAGCTGTATGCATTTCCTTGTTGCCAATAAGAGTGTATTAGTGGTGACCAATAACAATATATCAATGTCAGCTCATCTCCAGATAAAAGAAAGAGTTCATGAAACGTTCAAGGTTGTTCTGGTATTATATGTAACAGAGATATCTGGAGACTGTAATTCTCAGTGTTGCCCAGTAAACCCAACCATTTACTGTTGTCAGCATTGATATATTCAGAAGGGCTTCAACATCCGAAGCTGTGTGAGACAACTAACACATTCCTGATTTCTGCAACGCTGCATTTTGTCATTCAGAATAGTAATTCATGAGATTCCCGATTCTAGTGAGACCTACACAGCAGCTAGTAGCCATTTCAGTCTTGTACTTCTGTTTCCCATTGAAAATACCTTCAAGAAGTCTGCAGAAATTAGCAGTTTTTCTTTTGTTCTGAAAGATCTAAGGTAGTGGTATCACTCTGGACACTCGAGTAATGACATACTCTTCTATAAATGTTGAATCTAGGAGAATAAACAAAAAAATAAGGGATCAAATTCAAGTTGTAGGAGCTAAGTCACCATGTATCAACTGTGCTATGATATTTGGCCATGCTGCAAAAACCCAAATTGCAGTAAAAGTCACTTAGATGTGGTTGTACAGTGAAAGGAAATTTGTGCCATCAGTGGGCAGTGGCATCAGCAGCACTGTTGACAAGCACAGACATCTGGAAATACTTAGGAGCAAATGGAAGGATGACTTGATGGTGCTTCATTATTAAAAATTCCCATAGAATTTCCATATTAAAAATTCCCATAGAATTTTCACATTCCCATGTGAACTGGAAACTTCTTCTCTGAATCAATCCCATCCCAAAGTAGCTGGACCAAAGTCCGAGGCCATACAAATATAAGTGTTATATTTGTATATAAAATGTAAGTGTATAATCATTCTGTGAGCTGATCTGTGAGATCCCTACAGGAAAAATTGGATCAAGGAATGGATTTGAATAGTGCAAAGTATATTGTGAACCACCAAAACACTTCTGCGAGTGACTAGATTTAAATACATGGGAAAATCTGTTGATTTGAACACATAGAGTTGACTAGAAATGTAGGTGTAAGTGTTCAGCAAGCTCATAGCCTGAAGGAGATGAGACTTGGGGAAAAGGAGAAGGTGTGATCATGAATCATGTCAGAGATGTAGGCAGGATCAGATCTGTGAGGATTTCAGTGCTAGGGAGAAGACATTTTAAATGAATCAAAAGGAAGGGGGAAGTGAGGAAAAGGAGTAGGATAGTGTTTGAAGATATCAGAAGGCAAAGATGTCAGCATCTAGGAAAGACCGAGGAGTGGAGAGCCTCTCACCAAAAAGGGTGATTAATTAGAAAATTGCCAACAGATTCACCACTTTTCATGATTTTTTTTAGGTGTTGTGAGAAAACTTTGTAGGAAAAACTTGATTTTCCAGGAAACATTGAATTTAGTGATAAATCCAGCTGATTCTTGCCACTTTTCTCTGAACTGCTTCTTCAGATGTAGATAGCCAAGCTGTATCAGAACTGTACTAGGGCAAAAGCATCTGAGTTAGGTGCTTAGAGGAAGCTTTACTGAGATGCCAATAGCCAGCTAGCTGAGCCTTGATAACTTTGCTTATCCGTATGTGCGAGATGAGTGACAGATGTAGCTGTTGGGGAAGAAGAAGGGGAATTGAGATAGTTTTAAGTCACATACACATAAGTCCTAAAAATGACCAGAAAAACACCCCCAGTGCAGGCGCCGTCTGGCAGTGAGTTCTGTGTGGGTGCAGGGGAATTTGCTCGTCTAGAGGCATTTGGGACATGAAACTAAGTGGGGAGAAGGATAGAAAAATAAAATGTGAAGCATTTGCATAAGACTTTATATGTTCTCTCATCATATGATTCATTGATCTTATGACTGAACTGCTGCTTTTAAAATCCTGCTTTTCTGCAGTAAAAACCTGTTAGTTTGGGGCCCTGATTTTGAAGTATTCGGATGACAAGTTGCTCATTATTTTGCATTTGTATTTGTGCCATGTAGTTTTTCACCACTGATGTCAGTTTTGAATGGGATATGACACCTACGGTATTGGCAGATATATAGAATTTGATGTGATTTCATTCACATTGTATTACATGACGAAGCAGAAGGCAGAAACGTGACTTGTCCAAAAGCTTTTACAAAGTTGATAATAAAGCAGAGGATGGAGTTCAGGACCCTGATTCTCACAGTGAATTGTAGACCGTGTTTTACCTATTTGCTTGATCACAGTGCTATAGTGAAGTTCCTTTCATGGGAGGAACTCAGTTTGCACTGCTAATTTGAAAGAGGTTGGGCAAAACCTCAAAAACCCTATTTCTAGTTGTTACAAGTCAAGGTGGAAAAATGTTTGGCATTTGTGTAAATTTTTCACCAACAAGCTACAGGTGTTTCAGTTCCATACATCAGTAAAGTCCAATCTCTTCCTCAAAAGAGTTGCCTGTACAGTCCAGGTATCATTCCCATATTGATGATTGTCTTCTGCATCTGGCAGACATGAGTAATATAAGAGCTGCTGATGGGGTGATGACATTTGGTGTTTGAAAAGAATGAGGATGCAGACCTAGAAATCTGGTTGTAAGCAGTGTCCCATTGGACTTCTGGTGTGACACAGGTCTGTCCTGAGTGAAATGTGATGTCCAGTTACCTGAGGACCACGTGCTCTATGTTCCTGAGAGCAGGAGGATGAATGGTGGCACCAGTTTGGGCTGAGCTCTCCATCCAGCCCAACCCAGCCTTTCCTGGCTGGATTGATACGGTCACTGAATCACATGCATCTGCTAGAAAGGGAAGCTTTCCCTACTTCCTTGTTTCCCTATTACTACCTACTCCTTTGTGGTTTAGCTCCCCTAAATGACCTTTTTTTTCTCTTTGGTGTGAAGGGGCATGGCCAGTTTTTTCTTAGCCTGCCTTGTACATGGCCATACAAATCCTGGGATACACACAAGACATTAGGCAAAGAGTTGTTTCCAAAAATGAGAGAGGTTTTCTTTGGAGGGTATAACCCTTTTTGGCAGCAGAACTGGATTATGTCAGATTAAAATCACTATGCAGTTATCCTCCCATGGAGTAATAGAGTTGTTATTATTGTCTGCCTGTGACCTGTTCCTGAGGCTTGTTTTTCCTCTTGGTTTTCTGAGGTACTCAGTATGAAGCTAAACAGTGCAGTTTAGAAATATTGGCTATCCTTATAAATTCTTACAGAAGCAAGTGCTTGTGTGTAGTTGATGAGCTAGAAATAAAAGTATTAATAAACTAAAAGTAATAATTATTGTATACCTTAAATTTAAATGATTAGGCCACCACCAGTCTAATTTTGGAATATTTATAAAGTGGAAATAAGCAGGTATTTACATCTGTCCCAGGCTCCTGTGCTTTTGCTGCTGGGATCTGTCGGGTGGTG
Organism: Strix aluco; assembly: GCF_031877795.1. Taxonomy (NCBI): domain Eukaryota; kingdom Metazoa; phylum Chordata; class Aves; order Strigiformes; family Strigidae; genus Strix; species Strix aluco. The sequence continues at coordinate 120,395,712 of NC_133933.1, forward strand.
GTGTGATGGTGGTGATCCACTTGGACTAGAGCTCATGAGGAAGTGGACTGCAGAGCACAGATTGGGCTCTTTAAGTAGTGAGGAGATGCATGTCTCTGTTATCTCTGGGTTTTAATTACATTGGATTAATTACATCACTATGTTACATTTACATACAATTATTATATCAGTTTTAATTATCAGTTTAGCCATAGTCCTTGACATATTTTTTTCATCTTAAGTTTTTGCATAATAAAATACAGGTGTCAGCACTCCACTACACGTATGAAAATTGCTCATGCACACATGGTTGTCAAAGTACTGTATAAAAATAAGGTCCCAGATCAGTTTCTCATTTGGATTTGAAGTTACCCTGTAGTTAAGAAGCATGCAGCTGACCTCTTCTCAGTTGTATGCTTTATGGCAGACTCTAAAATGGTAGAGCTCTCCTATAATATATAGCCAAATTCCATTTTTGACAGGCTTTGTCGCTTTTCCCCTTGAACATGGGAAGCATTACCTAGAAATCAGTTTGACTGAAAAAACTGGAACGTGAACATGTCTCAGTACAGAGCAGTAAACAGGCATAACCAATTACATTCTTCTAAGCTATGGGTTGTGCCTGAGATTTGTCACTACAGTAAGAGTTGGCAGGAGCGGCTGTTACCTGTTCTTGCTTGTTTCAGAGGGGAGTGGGTGTGACAATGTAAAGACTGAGACCTGGTAAAAATAGTTTTTTAAGAAGTACTAGAGCAGAAGAAAATGAAAGGTACGTATTTCATGTGGAATGGTCCAGAAGTTGTGTTCCCTGTTTTTCCTTTGAAAAATCTCTGTTTCTTTGGCCAACTGAGGGTGATCATTACTTCCTATTTATTATTATGGCAGAATATTTAAAAGTGGAGTCATTTGAGCACTAATCACATTGGCTATAAGCCAATTCAACTCCATCAGGCTCTATTTTAAGTGATGTCAGCCAAGTCCACGTTATGGAAGACTAAATATGAAAATTTGCCATATGTAAGATTTGGTTGTACAATTTTTTTCTTCAGCATAGCAGGACTTCAGAGCTCTTACAGCAAACTTTTCAGCTTAGGTGTGTATTCTGAAAGTAGAAATCCACAGTCTGGTTGTTTTTCAGCAAAAGAGCTTGCCAGTTTTATTCTGTTCCTGTAGCTTCAGACCATTCTATGGGACTTCTATCACTCTAAATGAAAAATTTAAAGGTATGGTTTAGCTGTAGTGGGACTTTGCTTTGGCTGGAACAGCCGTACATCCCATGGCTAGCTGAAAGGGCTCTGTCACTTGATACTTAGCTTATTTTTCTGCCTGAGGCACTTTGACAGCACATACCTTAATGTGTCACAGTGGTTTTGCGTGTTCCCAGGGGGACAGATGAACAAGCAGGGAGGAAACAGTGCTCATCCTGCCTCTCTTCCTGGGCAGCATCTATCGATTAGTAGGCAAGGCAGCTCCTTGCATTCTGCCATTCCTGCAAGGATTTCTCCAAATCTCCCTTCCACTTAGCCAAAATAAAAATAAGCTTTAAGTAGTGGAAAGGCAGAATACGGCTGGTGGGAAGCAGCAGGCAGTCCTTCCTGTGGTGAGCAGATGAAGTAGCTGTTCAAAAAGATTATGATAGGAATATATTTACTAGCGTGAAGCTTACTCAACCTGTCTAAATTTTTTCTCTTAAGTTTATCAGATGGTTTCTTCTGATTTTGTGTCAGGTAATAATCTGTGCATCTGCGTGGTATATATGTTAGCTCATGTCTAGACTGCTTTGGAGTGAAGTAAGTATTCCTTGGCTGGGGAATGGATGGCATGGAGTAAAGCACAGAGGATGCTGCTGGGGTCCTGCTTCTGCATGTGGCATGGGCATAGCCTGCTGGCACCAGGTCTCTGCCTCGGGTGGGCTGGGGAGAGCCGTCCCGGGGACATACCCAGGAGGTGGGGCACTCTGGCAGTCCAGGGCACAATTCACCTCAGCACCCACCAGTTTAATGATAGCTGGCACTTGCCATGAAGACACTCCAAGTGAATAAAGACCTGAAGACACCATAGACAGCTTGAATGATAACCCATTTTTCCTATGAAATAAACATCCCACATCAGGTATGCCAGGTCACAAGTTTAACCTCACATTTCCCCAAGGTCTGTGTGAAGCTTTGAGGAAGAGTTCCTTACTCAGCTAGTTCACACACAGTCTCAGAATACTGTGCCATTACCTCTGCTCTGCCAGTTGGCTCCAGAAAAGCCTTACTTAATTTTCTCTACATTATTCAAGAAGAAATTTGCAAAGCTACCTTCTGCCTCTGTGCAGAATCTCTATACAGTATAGTATGGAGTATGAGAAGTTTATAAAGTATTCAGAAACAGTGTGCTTAGCTTGTGGGGGGATCTGTGGGAAATATCTTAAAATAGGTTTCATTAAATTTAAATTTAATTTAAATCTTTCAAAAAGGATTCTACAACTCATTGCAGAGTGTTTAACAATTTAGAGTATTTTTATATGGTAATTCTCCTTCCAATGCACTTCTGATAAAATCCTGTAGTAGAATCAATTCTACTATTGATTATCCATTATAATCAATAATAATGTAAAATTCCTTTCTGTAAGTATCTAGGTCCATGGATCTTATATCTTCTATGTAACACGAGAGATCACATTTATGTAGCAAAGTGAATGGCAAAGAGGAGCTCTTCAGTTCCTCATGTTTTTTGGGAAAAGCTGTTCTGAAATAATTCTATGTATAGATACTCCTAGTCTAGAGAATTGTTATTCTCTGGAAACATAGCTATGTTAATAAGATGCTTTTCTGAAGAATAAGAAAGGGATGAGAGTGTTACTGCCTTGAATTTCTCAGGAATAGCTTTTGTAGTTCATATCCACTACTGATTTTAGGCTGAACTAATACTCAAGTATAGGCATGTCCGTAGTGATTGAATCATTAGAAGAGTTTGAAAGAATTACAGAAACTTAAAAGATGGCAGTTACTAAGGCAGTAAAAGCAACTCTCTATATGTAAGAATAGAAAGCTAAGCCTGAGACTGAAACCACAGCTCCATAAATGGACTTAATGCACATCATGTTCCTACCCACAAAATCCAGGAGGTAATTACCTGGCTTAAACAGGCACAAAAGAAGGGCTGTCCCAGGAAGAAATTACCTCATCCTGAGGTTGGAACTAGGACAAAACTTCCTGGTTCTGAGAAAGATGTATTTACCTTTCTCAGGGTTTCCATGCTGTGACAGCCCACTCATGAGGCAGTTGGTGGTTAATATCAGTGTTTTGTCTCAGTGATGCAACCAACCTCAGTTCTTTTTCCAAAAGCTCAACATTGTCTGAAATGCCACTCTGTGACCCGTGGAGCTTGCTGCTTGGGTAAGTGAAGCTTGAAGGACAGCCTACACAGTTTCCAGGGTGTAGGAAACATTAGGAAATACTGACAAAATCAGTGTGATGAAATAAATAGTGTTCTCCGGCTGGTCTTTGTCTTACTTTGAAAACATTACTTTTTATGGCCACAGATTTTCCAGTGGGAAACACTGAATGCAGTTCAGGACTAGCATTGTCTAGACTTCCCCTGGTCCTAACTCCCAAGAAACTATTTGGATCCTTGTTCACTTCAACAGTGCTAGAATTAAATTCTGTCTTCTGATTTAGTGCCTAAGGCTGTTAATGTTAGTGCTACATTAGAGATCCACATCAGTGTTTGTTGATGGATAAATAGCTGTTGCATTACTTATATCTGTATCTAATATCCTAACTCAAATATAGCATTTGTGGTGCATTTAATGGTATTTAATTATCTAAAAAGTGTTCTGCCAGAGCATACAGCAGGTATCTAGGTGGTGGATGTAGTTTTGCTATTTAGATCATAGTGTTCTACAAATATTAATAACACTGTGCTTCAGAGTGAGCTATAGCCATAAACCTGTAAAATAACTCCGAACAGTTCATCGTGATAGTCTGTTGAAATTGGACTGCTCTGACTATACCCCCTTCAGGCTCAATGCCAATCTATTTTATCCTGAAATTCCACAAGGAGACACTCAAAATAAACACTACACTAGCAACGGCTTGCATTATCTTGAAGGCAGTAGCTAGCATCGGTTTCACTTTAGCCTCTCTGTGGATTTCTTCATTTGAAAATCCATGAAGTTTGACCTTTTGGATACATTTTGCTCTTATTTATTCCCCCTATTGACTACAGTGGGAACTGAGTGGTTGTAGCTGAGAAGAGAATGGGTATATTGTAGATGCTAACCTGTTATGACTAAATTATCCCTGTTAGTCCCATGTTGCCCAGCACCAGCCACTTTATGTAGTGCATATCTCTTCACTAGCTTGCTTTCAGGGTAGAAAAATACAGCTATTAGATTTGGTTTTGAGTTTTCTTAGGAGGGGAAAAAAAAAAAAAACAACCTGGAAATTACAGTATTATTCCAGGCACCATTTCAGAGATGTTCAGCTTTTTGTTCTGCAGATGCTTTTTCTTTGCTACAGCTTTTGAAAATAAGCTGATCTTGTAATTCACTATTGAAGCCTAAAGGTGAATGTGATCAAAATAGCCAATCACCAAGGTCAGTATACCCTTGAATCAGAGAGGTTTGCTAATTTTAAACTTCAGTGTTTTTCAGAGAGTAGTGTGTTTTGCAAGAATAGAAGAGGTAGAATGTAGGATTGGGACAATATGAATGCACACACATCGCTGCCAATGAAAGCAAAGTTTGCAGGTCTAATTTTAGGCTTCTCAGCCTTGGTATTGTTCCTTACAGCACAGTTATTTTCCATATGATACAAAGCAGTCGTTTTTTCAAGTTTTATAAACTGCTTTAAAGAGCAAGAGCAAGGACAAAGTGAGTATATGTCATGGTTGAAAGCAAATCAAAGAAGCTTAACTAAGGCTGAGGTTAACGATGATTGCATACCATTTCTGTATTCAGAGGACAATTCTTTTAAGAAAAGCAAGAATTTAGAGAAACTTGTCAGGACACCTTGAAGGAAAGAGAGTTACACGGTGTCTGAAATGGGACCCTTGGGTGTGACTCGATTTGCTTCAGCCTCTTTAATTAATTTACACTGTGCTTAGATACCTAGTAACTTAGTCCTCTTAAAATGTCAAAATGACCTGTGCTGTTTGGAGAAATAGGACTTACAGGATATAGACCTATCTCTGGGTGCTTGAAACTAAGCATTGTAGATGCAGTGGGGTTGTTACAACTAGTTCTTTATGTAACACCAGATAGATGCTATTTTTTAAAGTTACCTTTTACTGATGCATTCATACAAAATGAGTTTATAGATTTATGGAAATCTAATACTGTAGAAATGCTTGTGTTCTTTCCTATATATTAATTACCAAGGATTGGAGCCAGTTGGTGCTAAGCCGTTCCCCATAGAACTGTCAGCAAGTCAATGGTACTAACCTGTCAAAACTATTAAAAATACCTTTAAAAAGAATTATGTTAACATAGTGCCCATTTTTCATGCAATAGAAGCTCATTAACTGAATGAATATATGACAATGGCCATACAAGGGCCAGAGAAATCAGAGAACATAAAGCTGTGTGATTTTTGTTGGTAAATCTGGACCCCAAAAAACCTGTTTGAAACAGGTTGGCAACTGGCTGTATTAGTAGAAAGACAATTTCTTGGGAAGAGTCTGCGCAGGGGCTGCTGTAACATTGAGCTGATACTTTGTCTCACAAGTTCCGCCATGATCCACTGCCTCCTCACTGGACTGACTGCCAGCCAGGTAGTACCTAGGTTTGGGTCATGAGGACTGAAGCACAATTTGACTGTAGGCTCTGCAGTTGTCCCCCAGTGGGAGAGTCAGCTCAGTCTGAGCTCAAGGGATGGAGGCTTTTTTCATGCTGCTCTATCTGTCTAGAAGTTAAATGTTTAGTCTAAACTAATTGTGTAGGCTTTCTTGTTAGTCAAACAAGAGTAGGCATCTCCAGAGAGCAATTAATCCCACTTATCTTGTATATATACTTTTCTCTCCATTGCACATTGGAGCCTTGATGACTAGTTTAGATTAGCTATCCAGCTTCTAATGGCTGCCACCCAGGTAGAAATAACCTGGATTAATCAAGTTCCCTGCTACTGACTATATAATAACTTCCCTGTTATTATTCTGTGCATGATTGCGGATGCTGTGTTAGAGAAAAAGAATCATCTTTTGGTTTTCTCTGCAACCATTTCAGATAGTTTGGCGTTAATAGTACAATTGCTCAGTATTCTGTTGTCCCTCGTCATACAAAAGTTTTAAAAATTGTGACTGATTTTTGTTATTTACTCTCATTATTAATAATAAAAAGCCATTTTCATTCAGTTTCTTGAGGGAACAGATTAAGTTACAGACTGGCAGTTTGATGTCCTTCTGGTTGTGGCCAGGTTCTTTAAGTCATAAATCAACCTAGGTCCTTTCAAGTTAGGGAAAAATAATGTTTCTAAAAAAGTTTGGAGCACCGATACTGGAATAGGGTGGAAGTATAACATCAGTGAAGAAGGAGCAGTCTGTCAAGTGGCTTTATTTGGTGGCAGGCACTAATTTGATGGAAACTTCAGGACAGTAATTGTTTGGTTGTTTGGAGGATTGCAGCTCCTCAGGGTTTTCCCATGCCTGTCAGATTTTTTTCTCTTTTTTTTTTTTTTGTCAACGGATCTATATGGCAAGCAGAGCAGAGGAACAATTTGATTGTTCCTCTTAACTTTAAAAAAGGTTTTTCCTAGATGTTCTGAAAAGTTTTTTTGAAAAGTATAGCTAGTTTTTAAAAGAGAAAGTACAAATGACAGTGACATCTCTGATCCCAATGCCTTTTCTGTTTCCGTTTTATCCTTTTATCAGGGGCGGACTGGCAGCAGCAAGAGTCAAGTTCATTTCTGCATTTGTTCTGGGAAAAACAAACAAACCCAGTTCAAGCCTCCACCTAGAAACCTAGACAAGGGGATGAGTGGACAGTGATTTGTGTTTCCTGCTTACAAGTGTCAAACTAATAGGTTCACTCACCACTGCTTTGTTTGGGGTAAGGAGAGAAGAAGGAATGTAGAACAACGTGTAGAAAATGTAACAACCTCTCTCCCTGGTAGTTTGAATTCTCTTTTTCTATTTGAGGATATAAAAATTAATCTCTACCTTTAGGGATATCAACTCCTCCCACACTTCTTCCTTTTGTACCACTTTTTAGGTGGTTAGATTCACAAAGATCCTTTAGGATCTGAAAACATGCTGCATGTCTCACTTGCTGTTACTACTAGTGAATGGTGCTGGTTCTCCTGCTCTTCCTGCTCACAGACAGCCCCAGTCTGTGGTAATTTTGGGTAGTCAGAGGAGTACACATACATGTACAAACCCCGCACGTTTGCTCACATGCGAGGCAGACATTTGTGTCAGTATTGCCTTCTTCCCCGCAGCTGCATCTCATGCCTGTAAATCAGATGGCTGCCTTAGGTTGTTTAAGCTTTACACAGCGTAATTCTAAGCTCCAAAATTCACTTAGCTTTACAACCTGTTTTTTAACATAAAATGCTCTAAAATATTGTATAGTGTGCAGCATCATTTAAACATGCTGAGGCCTGCCCCTGGTCCCTCCCGTTCAGAGGCTGCCTCTGCAAAATGCTGACAACCCTGCTGGCAGCCTGGGCATCCATCCCTCTCTGCTCTTTAGGAGTGGTTGTGTTGTCTTTGTGCCTGGAGATGCCAAGATTGTTTAAACGTCAATAAGATGTTGCCCAGATGAATTGCTTGGCAGCTTAAGCAAACCTACCACTTTTTTTTTTTTTTAACTTAGTCATATACCTTCCATGCTATGAACATGGTTTCCCTCACTGCTTTTGCTCATGGAAAGCCAAAAATGGAAAAGAGAAAGTAAAGATAAAACACCAGGGGTGATGAGAATTGTGTTGGGTAGGGAATAAGAGCCAGGTAGGAAGGAAGGAGAGAAGGAAAGTGGGAGAAAGAGTCAGGATGAGCAGGCACAGATTTAGTGTGACTGGCTTGGCAGGCATGCTGCCAGGGAGCCAAAAGTACAGGGAAGAGATTGGACAAGGAAGAAGAAGAGGGACAACTTGGGGCTGAGATTCACAATCAATTTACTGTTACCTAACCATCTGACGGCAGAGCCATGGTAATACTGTGTAGACACTCTTAACGCTAAGCATGTCTGCATAATAAAACCAGCTTAGCCTATATTTATTGTGTGTGTACATCTATATACGTGTTGGTGTTTCTCAGCAACCTTATAGCCAGTAATTTCACTGGGCTATTCAGGCACATTCCTTACCCCATTCTCTTAATGTGTGCTCACAGCTTGGGACTTACAGCTCCCCCAGACTAACATTAATATGACATATGATTATTCACATGCCTGACGATTTTTATGAAGAATCAAATGCCAACCTGAATGTTTCACAGTGGCAGTGTGTAAGAAATTGGGACCTTCAAAATGCTAAGAAGTGGTACCACATAAAACAAGGCATGGATGCATAGGGTAGCATTATGAAGTTCAGTGCCTGGTCTGCTTTGTATGCTGGTGTCATATTCTTAGAAAGTAGAGGTGACAGAGTTTAAGTTGCATTTTGAGCAGGGAATGCAGCAACTAAATACTTCAGATGAGATTTGCATAGCTATTTAGGTACTTGGTGAGATTTCATAAGAGCACTCAAGCTTCCAGAGGGACGGTTGATACATTTATACTGAACGTCACCTTGACTTACTTGAATAGAAATGAACCAAGGCAATTAGGTAACAGCATCTACATTAGCCAGTAGTCCAGACCCATAGAAGTGCTTATATGTCTGTGTAAATCTGGCTCCTTATACCACTTGCCTTGAAGTCTACATTTTTCCATTCCAAGATACACACATTTTCCCACAGAGTATAATACAGTTTTTTATAAGTGAGAAAAAAGATTTTTTGATCCTTTTCCCTGAATCTATTTCTTGATATTTGCTTGCTCCCCTCCTCTTTCGCTTGGCCTTAGTAACAGAGCTGCTCTGGTCAGGAAAGATGAAGGGATTTTTTCCACCATGAAAAAGCAGGCAGATTTCCTGAATATTGTTTGTTCTGTATTCCCTTTTATCTTGGGGATTGAAAAATATTGCTACCAAAAGTCCATCATTTGGAGTCTTCTTCAGTTCCAGAGGGGATTCTGTAACAGTTTCTCTTTATACTGAGTCTTTTTGAAGTAATTTAGGAAAAAAAAAAAAAAACGAAAGAAAAAAAAGTGCTACAACTATAACCAGCTCAAACAATTCTTTGCCTTCTGGCAGCCAACAGTTTTTTTATTACGTCCTCTGATTTGATTTACTAGCTGTTCCAAGCTCCTGGCAAGTGGCACAATAGCTTTTAAGATTAGTCTGTTTCTTGCTGCTGGGTTTTGGGGATTTGGGGATTTTTTGTTACTATTTTATTTTATTCCACTCTTTACCTTATTCCTTCATTTCCTTTAACTTTTCCCCTGTATTGTCACACCAGAGAATGTTAACAGCTCTACCAGTGTAGCATTTACCATAAGCAGGGCCTGATCCAGCAATAAACCTGGTAGATTATCTGTTGTTTTAAAGTTTTAAATCAAGACAAGGTGCCTATCTAAAAACTGTATTCTCGTTCAGTGACAAAGATTGGAAATGAACCAGGAATTTGTATGTGAAATTCTATTTTTGTCCTAAACAATCATAGCACTTCTTCCTAGGTTGTTAAAATACATGGATCTGTGAAATATTTTATCAAGTTTTTAGCCTTTAATGATAGCAATGTGTTTAAGCCATCTTCTATCTAGTTTTGTATAGTACTTTTATATGCATAATATGGTAAAAGTAGGCATAAAAACAGTTATCACACATTTTTACAATTCATGGAGAGTGGGGAAAAAAAGTTAAATCTATTCATAAATGTCTTGTGGAATTTAGTGAAGTGAGAATGTTTGCGTATGATTTGAGATTACCCATAACAGTCAGATTTAAATCTACCTATAAAGTGCTGCAGCATGGTTAAGTAATATTGACTATTGGGAAGGTAAAACAGCAGGTGAATTTGTTGGTAATAAGAGGAAGGTAATGTCTGTGGGACAAAACATATTGATGACTATAGATTAACGAGTAGAAATCAGGAGAGAAACAGGGCATTACTGAGAGTAGATCTCTGAAATTACTGGTTCATGACAAATAGCAGTTAAAATAGCTGGGAAATACTAGGACAGAAGTAGAAAAATACTCTATTGTATAAGCATGTGAAGCATCCCATCTGTAATTACAGTCACTTGCATGATAAAGAGTTAGTAAAATCATAAAAAGTCTAGAAAAAGGGAGTAAAGTTGGTTAGGAACATGTAGCATAGGCTAGGCAGGGTCTGGCTGTTTCATGACTGATGAGGAGCAGGTGAATAAGAAATAGTCACTCTTTCTCACAGTACAATAAATAGGGTCACCAATGAAATTATTGTATAACATTTAATTAAATTATGAAACTGATTTCCACAGGATGTTGTGGAGACCAAAGATATAAATGTGGTCAAAAAGGGATCAGACAAATTCAGGAAAGTTAATTTAATCAGTGATTATTAGACATGATAGTCTGGAGAGTCAATGGAGAGAGAACAGCACCTCTGAAGTATGACTCATCACATCCTAGGAGAAATGTTTTAGATCAACTTGCTGAATTGCTATCTGGAGATGACTGTGTTGGCCTAAATGACTATCTTAGTGCAGACACCAAAATTTGAGAGCATTAAAGCCAGGTGATTTCAATCCCATTGTAGATGTTACATAAAGTTGTGGCACATTTTTGCAGTTAAAAAAGCTGTGGATGCAATTATATGGTGAAGATGGCATTGACTGTAAAGAAAGAATATTTTTCTATTTGTCATCCAAGATATTGTTGTTTTTTCTTAGCACCAGTTTAATTTGTGTACCTTTTGCAGAAGTATAAAAAATATGAAAGAGATTATATAATCCTCAAAGTGTCACCCCCAGCCTCTGTAATCATTAGACAGAGCAGCAACCATTTTTTATCATAAACCTTTTCACCTCCACATTCTCCAGTGATGAGTGAAGTAATCATGAGGTAATGCCAAGGAAGACAGTGTTTGATATTTCTAGCTTTCCAGATTCTACAGACTTAAATAGTGCAGGGTAGCTGTCAGTGCAGTTGCAGCTGCTTAGTATCATGGTTGGGAATAAAAATATTTCACCCACTGCTGTCTCCTGTCACCTGGAAGCAGCAGTTACTGTGAAAGGCACAGCTGTGTGAATGCTGTCCAGGCTGTTCATCCTTGCCTGTTACCTCCAACAATTCCCCCTGGACTTGGAGAGATTGTGATTGACTTTGGCAAGACCCTCAAGGTTGTCTCAGCAAGTGCAGCTCTGCTTTAAGATGGAACTGTCTTTATCGTTACTTTTCTTTTTCTGTCCAGCACCTTTGTAGTCCAGTTCCATGGGCCTCAACTATTCCCGTGGACAGTTCAGTGATGAACAGTCCTAAATTAGGAAAAACCATCCTGCCCCTTGAGGATTAGAGTTATATGTCATGCTTTCCAGGATTCACAGAATCAGAATCACAGAATTGTCTAGGTTGGAAAAGACCTTGAAGATCATCCAGTCCAACCATCATTAACACTTCATTAACAGTTCCCAACTACACCATATCCCTCAGCGCTAAGTCAACCCTACTCTTAAACACCTCCAGGGATGGGGACTCCACCACCTCCCTGGGCAGCCCATTCCAACACCTAACAACCCGTTCTGTAAAGAAATACTTCCTAATATCCAGTCTAAACCTTCCCTGGCACAACTTGAGGCCATTACCTCTTGTTCTATCGCTTGTTACTTGGTTAAAGAGGCTCATCCCCAGCTCTCTGCAACCTCCTTTCAGGTAGTTGTAGAGGGCGATGAGGTCTCCCCTCAGCCTCCTCTTCTCCAGACTAAACAATCCCAGTTCCCTCAGCCGCTCCTCGTACAACATGTGCTCCAGACCCTTCACCAGCTTCGTTGCCCTTCTTTGGACATAGCCTCATAGCCTATAATAATGTCTTTTTCTTGCTAGATTTTCTAAAGTAGTTTTCCAAGGGGGTCCTTATCTACCAGAGGTGGGCCATGAATCAGAACAAAATTTTATTTCCTTAGACAATTTAATGGAACTGCAGACTGATATTTTAGATTTGCAATTTTGAGACCTTTGAAAAGATTTCTGAGTCAGCTTGTCTGTGCTTAGCAACCTCTATCAACTGCTTTATCCTGGTGGATGATAAACTCAGGGAGTTCAGACAGTATTTTTGGTGATTTTCATAATCATAATAATTTAAATGTTTATATAGCCTTCATTTGTTTTCTTTCATATTTTTATCTGCATCACCGTTGCTTTTTCTGTTGTGTTGAATGTATTGCTATGGCCTGTCCCAGAGCTGTTCCTTTGTAGCAATTTCCCATGTGCTTTGCTGAAGGAATTCTACATGCGCTGATGTCCAAATCAAAAATGTTGCTAGAATTTATTTTTGCTCACCTTTTTCTGTCATCACCAAAACTCCTGAACTGTGTGTCCTAGAAAAACAGCATTTTAGAAAGAATTCTGAAAAGCAAGCATCTGTTTAAAGTAAAAACCCAACCAATAGACTGTACCCTGTGTGTTGTCCTTTGCAGGTTGAGACACTGAAGTGCTCACGGATGGTGTGGTAGTACAAATATATGATGCCTTGTATAGGTCTCCTCTGTTTTGTTCTCTTTCCTCGGTATAGATTTTATTGTTCTTGGCAGTGATAAATACTACTGAAATTTAGACTCTGTGTCTCTGTTATTTTTTGTCTATCTTTTATTATTTCACAAAAAAAAACCCCTGTGTGCACACACACATATTCAGCTGAGCAAGTATATCAGTTTTATTAGCACAGCCACAATAACCAGTTGTTATAAAAATTCATTCTAGTAGAACTGTCATTGAAGAACAGTTGGAAGGAATTGTTCCAATTACTTTTAATGTGTGAAAAGATAAAATTGTGCAGTCCTTTAGCACAAGAGGCTTTCTCTCTCCCTCCCTCCCTCTGGCTTATCTTTTAACAGAAAGACCATATGTTGTGATTCATATTTGGGACTTATGAAAAGTTGTGTTTTACCTTGCTGTTTCTCAGAACTATTGTCCTGCATAAATGAAGTCAAAACTAGAAGAAATAGCTAACAGCTTTCAATTATTGCATATTCAAGATTTTCTGGTTTGGATTTGTAATTAATTTTTTGTTATGAAGGACATACACAAGGCTTAGAGGCTTGCCATTAAGGTAATGAAATAATAATGAGGTTCCTGTACTGGGGACATAGAATCTCCTCAGAGACAGACAGCTTTCCTTTTGCTTTGTCCTTTTTGCTCATTTTGCAGTTTCTATCAATATTAACGTCAGAGTGCATTCTTACTTTCCCTCAATATATTACCTTGCTAGGAGCTCTGTCATCTGTAAAAATACTTACATTTTTCCAGGAAGAAGGGTTTGTGAGACTCATATATATTATCTGTCAGTCTGATTTCAAATAGCAGTGTTACTAGTGTGTGCTAATTAATGAGGAAATACTAGGTAATGGTTGTGTGCATTATTGCTTTTTGATGCTGGGTTTGCCCATGTAACAGAGATACTCTGTACTGAAGAACTCATGTTCTCAATCTGCATTAAAGCCATTTTTACATTTTTAATTGTGTGCTTTATGACAGAAATTGGTTTGGCAGGCTCTGGAAAGTGAAATTCCTAAAGGAGGAAGCACAATGAATACTTCTAAATTCAGTCCTGGTGGGACCTGTTCAGTTTCACACTTCCCCAGCCTTGACCTTTTTGCTCCAGTGTCCATCAAGGACACTAGTCAAGGCCAAAAAATGACTTGGAGATCAACTATGATTTGGACCTCTTGTGCATTATTCTATAAAATAGCAAAGGAGATGGTATATATGGACAGGCAGAAACAACAGGTGAGCTTAGCATCTCTCCTTTAGGCACTGCTGATGTGACAGCTGACTCTACATGCACTCTTTGCCGGTTACGTGTGTGCTCGCATGACTGGACAGGAAGGCTGACAGCTTGTTGGTTAACACAGCATAGCACACCAACATCAGCGTGTCAAGCTAGATCAGAAACATCTTATTTCCCACCTAACCTTCAGGTGCATAACAAAGCCATCCTCCTAGCATCTGTAGGGAGTAAGGGAAGGCAGGCATTTTTCATGGACTCCAGAGAGAGAGCCTATAGATACAAGCTTGATGAATTAATTTAGGTGAGCAGGGTTTCTCTGTGATGGCTTTTCTCAGTTGCCAAAACAGGGCGCTTTGACACTTAACTGGTTTGTTGGGCTCAAGTTAGCTGTCTAAATTAGGCGGGCAAGATCTCATTCAACTGATTCAGCTGCTTAAGCAGAGGTGTCTAACGCCATCTGAAAGGCCCTAAGGTGTCTGAGATATCCACATGGATATAGCAGATGCTAACGCAGGGACGAACCGAGACACCCTGTGTCAAGGCAGCTGAGTTAACCTGAGTGGCTTAAGTCATATGGATGGATACTCACAAGGGCATCTCGTCCTCTTGTTGCTGTGAGATGGTTACCAACCTGCCTGCTTAGAACTAGACTGAAGGAACTTAAAATGTTACTTCAAATGAGCCATCAAACCACCCTAAGTAAAATTATTGTATTTATTCCAAACTATGAAAATCCGAAGTGATGGAAAAACTGCATTTCATAGTAGTGCGATGAAGGAACTTCTATTTGAAAATTCTACTTTAAGAAAACATTTTCAGTTTTTCTTCTCTGTTTCTTTGATAGTCAGTGTTACTGCCAGTCAAATTTTAAGTATATTTTTCCTGTTCAAGCTGTTTACGTGATTCATTTGCTCACTTGTTTGTATGAGTAAAATTTTTGACCACCCCTCAGTGTCCAACTCAAAAGTGTAAAGCCATTGATTTCACTCTGCAGAATTATGATTCATCTTCTCAGTAATGTATTTCCTCAGCATTTAATCATGCTCCATCTGAAGCAGTCACAAGGGATAGTTCTGACAATTCGTTTATAATGAATTTGGGGCAAGCGTTACACCAGTGGATGTAAACACTTTGTTTTGACTTCGAAAGGTTTTTAGTAAAATAAAAAAGCTGCAATCTGCTTTCCTGCTAACCACTTCTGTTAATATCTGTCATAATATAGTTGTGGTTTCTAGTAATGTAGTTGTTTAGCACATAGGTCAAAATCATCAGTTGAAATCAGCTCATTCACAGCCATCATAGATGTGTGTGCAAAAGTGAGCTAACTCCAGAGTGTTAAGTGTTCCTTTTTCGTGCAGAAGTTGAATGGAAGCAGAAGATTTAAGATGTATCTGTATGTGTTAGCTTATATTTATTTCAGTTATCACAACACTATTTATAGACCATAGGCTGATATCACTACTCAGAGTTTTTCTCCATCCTTTGTCAGTAATAGTTGTCATCATAGGACACAGGAGCATGAACAAGACAAAAAAGAGACCCTATCACTGCTTTGTGAGTTGGGAACAGAGAGCAAACAATCTAAGCACTGATCTTGCTGCCGCTAATCCCAGCAGAGACTGGATGAGGGCCGTACAGTGCTCACCATACCCGCTTCTCCCTGTGAATCCAGAGCAATAAGACAGTGTCTTGCACTGCTGGACACGGCTGCTAAAGAGGCTGTGCTGGATAAAGAGAGAGTTGGATATTAGAAAAGGGTTGGAGAAGAACTTTAATATAACATTTAGATGGTCAGAGTGAAATTTCTTATAAAAGAATATTGTATTTAATAATCATAAAAAATATTCTTACTCTTTGAGGCCAGGACTTTACTTGGCTAAGAACTATAGTGAGGAAAAAGCAGGGAATGACCAGAGCATAATGAAACAGTCTTGAGCAGCCTGATCTCTGCAGTTGAGCTGCTTAAAACTATTTTAGTTTTGGGGAGGCCTGGAAAAGGGTGGAAAGGAGTTAATTTTTTCCACTGCTTTGATGGAAGTAAATAGCAGTTCAGGAAAGACTGCCTGTATTTGGTACACCAGCATGCTGTACTTCTAATGGCATTAATCACACCTGAATAAAGATTGTGATACATAGGAATAACAGTCAACCTTGGCAAACGTATGTGCTTCCTAGTGAGATCAGGAATGGCATTTTGATTCTAGGTTATCCAGTATTAATGAGCGAGGTAGGATTTTTCTTGCTTCACTTTCAGCATTTAGAAATCCATTTTCAGATCTAAGCAAGTTTACAAGGCTGCCTCTACACGCAGCAGAAAGAGACATTTGTAGCAGGTGATTCATTCTGTCTTAAAATAAGCATGCATATATTCATCCTGCCTCTTTCAGACATCTCTCTCGGCATGAGGTGAATCATTGAAATTTCTGGCCATCTCCATTGACTGCAGAGGGACCAAAGACAACTGACTTTTTAAACAGCTAACGTTAGATGCGATTAATCCATCTTTGCAGAACAGTAGGGCAGTATT
The DNA here is from genome assembly GCF_031877795.1 of Strix aluco. NCBI lineage: Eukaryota > Metazoa > Chordata > Aves > Strigiformes > Strigidae > Strix > Strix aluco. The sequence goes on from NC_133933.1 coordinate 120,412,168, forward strand.
GTTTAGAGAGCTGTGATGAGGAGTATGGATATAAATGAAGAGTGAAGCCTGTACCATTAAGTAAAGCCCAGTGATTTATGAATCAGAGATGTGGTCCTAAAAAGGCATGTGATGGATTCAAACTCAAATTAAAATGAGGCTGGAAGGTGAGCAGTAGAAGTACCTCTTGGTAAGCACACCAACTTAGAGAATTTGGCTTTGCACATCAAACATAAAAGTACAGTAACATTTCAAACTAATAATAAAGCAAACATAGCAAAGAAGAAGACCTGCTGTAGTACAAGTGGAGAGAAAGCATGTATTACTTTTTTACAGACAATTACAACAGAATAAATATTTATTTAAAAACAAACAAAAACTAAGAAAAAAAATGGTGCATATATGTAAATGTGGTCAAGGCAGTGGCTAAAGTCTAAACACCCTTATCCCCAAGCATGAACTATCAATAGTGTTTATCTCAAACAAAAGCAGAATTTTGACAAAAATTCAGTATCTCAGGCAAAGGAAATGTTGATATAGTTTGGCATCACAAAACTAGATGGATGTTTACAGTCTACATAAATGTTGTCCCATGGTTCCAGAAGACAACTGCAACCTACTCAAGGAAACTACAGTATTCAGGCATGCCTTGTCAGTCTTTCCCCCAAAAAGAGATGTTTGCAGCAACTGTCCCAGAAGAGGTGGAATACTGAATAGTGGATAGATCTCTGAAATATCTAAAATTGTATAAGCCAGTCTTTTGAAATTCAAGACTTGAAAAGTGATCATCAGTGCTGACATGTAACTTGTTCCAGTGGCCACTCGGAACTAGTGATGTCCAGGAGGTTACAGATTTCTCTGTTAACGTATCAGGCATCTCATGAGTGAAAGCCTATTGGAAACCATATTCTAGAATAAAACCTCAGAGAAAGCAATCAACACCTGTTATATTTGGTATAAGGTATATAACAAACTGGTTACAGCAATCAAGGCTCTGATGTTGGAGCTTTCTGAATAATCAGGTGATTGGAATGGTATTCAGCATATGAGTTATTCCAAAAAAGTACAGTAAAAGTTCTGCATGCAGTTTAAGATTATTATTTATGAGGAGAAAATCGAAGAGAATAGACTGGTGAAGAAAATACTCATTTCACTGCTGAAAAATGAGGCTTCTTCAGCTCACACCTCCTTGTTACTTACTGATCACCACAGTTGATAGAAGCTGGGACAATAGCAGAATGAAACTATGGCAACAGATGTACTTATGTGTTTGTCTGACACTTAGCATTAACAAGCATATTGTTCTCTTCAGAAATTAATCACTAAATTCTCCACAGCATATAAGTCACCAAATTCTGTTGAAATACTGGAGAAGTGGACATGAAGAAAAACTCCCAAGAAGCAAGTTTGAGTTATGGCATACAACAAAACCAAATAACAGAGTTAAGGAGGAAGCAAAAATTTTATTAAGGACCACTGATCATCCAGAGCCTAAGCTTTCTCTAGAAATACTGATGCTCTCTTCCTTGTGGTCTAAAAAGAGACTGAGATGAGAGAGCAAGCAAAAGAGGGATTTTGTCTCTGTCTCTCTAAGTCTAAAGCTAAGTGGTAGAGCCTGGAAGCTCTTCTTAGCACTTATGTCTTGTTGAACACCTCAGATAAGTCTCTGCCTTATGCTACGTACCTTCTCCTGTGTCCACTTGCAAAGAAGGAAAGCCAGCTATGGCATGTTGTAACCAGTTTCCCAATCCAAATGAGAAGAGAGGGCATAAATAAGACCCTGTGATGTACTTCAAACCACGTATCTGCAGGTTAGTTTATACACAAGCTGCCAGCTTCAGCATTGGGCTTTGAATAGGGCCCTAGTGTGACCCACAGGGGTGCATCAACAGTGGAGTTACTAGTGAGTCTGGTATTGCCCTTGATTTTCATGTTGAAATTTATTCCAGACTCAACAGAAAACAAATCCACGCTTTTAATGACATAAATCCAATTCTTGCTTTCTAGTCACCTAGAGAAAAAAAGCCCTACATACCAGTCGTTGTTATGTTAGAGCATCCTCCTGCACAGCTTTTACCCTTTCAAATGGTTTTTTATTGCTTGAATCTAATTGAATATCCATCTCATTTCAAATAAAATTTAAAAATATATCTCTCTTTTGCTTAAACCTCTTTTCTCCATTTATTATTCAATTCAGTTGAATGATTGTATTCCTTAATGTCATTACTCCCTGTTTGTCCCCATTTCTTTTACACAGAGAGATTGCAGGCCTGAATCTGATCTTTGGTAAAGCCAGTAAAGTAATCTGAAATCACTGGATTTATTCCAGTTTTTGCTGTAGTGTAATATAAATCAGAACCTAGCCTGTTTGTTTCACCCTCAGTTTGAGGTATATGTTAGCAGCAGTGAATTATGACTGCTGCTAACTTCAGTATGGTGTTACACAAACACACTCAAATTATTAATTTTTCACTGATGGACTTCATATCATTTTGGGATGGAAAGCGTAAGTTTGGTTAAAAATTCAGAATAGAGCCCTAAGTTTTGTGTGAAGGAGAAAGCAGGTAGTTCAGGGTGGGTTTTGCTTCTGGGTGCAGGGAACGTGTTCCTGAGGTCACTGATGGGCAGTATACCAATATGAAAGTATATTAACTCTACGTATACCTCAATCATGTTCTTCCAAGATTACTACTGAAAGGATGTCCACAGTTCTTGAGTCACAGAACTGCGGAGGTTGGCAGGGACCTCCAAAAAACGTATAGTGACCCAGCTCAGAGCAGGGTCAGCTAGAGCAGGTCCACAGCATTGCCCGGCTCCATTTGGCTTTCACATGTCTGGTACTCTCTGCCCCTGGTGCTTCTGCCAGTGTCTGGGGTGATGTTCCTTGTCTGGCTTTTTTGCCCGGACAGTAAACACCAAGAGGTGGATTGTTTTCATCTTCCATTCCTACAGGTTGTTGCAGGCCTTCTTCCTTGCTGTCAAAGTGCAGGCCTGGAGCTGCTGTGTGTTTGGATTCATGGGTTTTGAGAGAAGAGTAGAAAGATTGGACTAAGCCGAGTGAGAGAGTCTTTGACCCATGGGGATTTTGGAGAGCCACAGATGCCACGATAGGATGCAGTGTCCGTCATGAAGTAGAGGCTCCTGGTCACCAAAGAGGATCCAGCTGGCTGGCTTACAGGAGAGACAGTGAAGGGAGAAAGACAACTGCTGCCACCACTAGTTCCTTCTAAGCTGACTGACCCCTTTTTCAAAAGGTTTAATAGTAGTGAAGTACTTACATGGTGTCAGCATATTAAGATCTGGTATCATGCAACAGTACCAGAACCTTCTCCTATAAAACATCTTCATCTTTTGCATGTATTGGCAGAAAAAAGGCCTTTCCCTGTCCAGTGTGGTTTTACTATGCAAGGTATAGGACAGGGCTTGGGGTCATCCCTGTTTCATGCAAGCTTAGAAATTGTGTTGACAACTGAAGTGAGGAGGTGCTTCACAAGTTGTCTAGGAAACAGAATCATTGAATGGTTTGGGTTGGAAGGGACCTTAAAGATCATCTAGTCCAACCCCCCTGCCAGGGCAGGGACTTCTTTCACTAGATCAGGTTGCTCAAAGCCCTATCCAGTCTGACCTTGAATACTTCCAATGGTAGGACATCCATAACTTCTCTGGGAACTTGTTGCAGTGTTTCACCACCCTTATTGTAAAGAATTTCTTCCTTATGTCCAATGTAAATCTAACCTCTTTCAGTTTAAAACCATTGCCCCTTGTCCTGTCACGCCAGCCCCTGGTAAAAAGCCTCTATCCATCTTTCTTGTAAGTGCTCTTTAAGTATTGAAAGTCTTTCTCCATCTTTCTTATAAGCCCCCTTTATATATTGAAAGGCTGCAATAAGGTCTCCCTGGAGCCTTCTCTTCTCCAGGCTGAACAACCCCAGCTCTCTCAGCCTGTCCTCATAAAGGAGGTGCTCCAGCCCTCTGATCATTTTTGTGGCCCTCCTCTGGACTCGCTCCAACAGGTCTGTGTCTCTCCTGTGCTGAGGACTCCAGAGCTGTATGCAGTACTCCAGGTGGGGTCTCTTGAGGGCAGAGTAGAGGGGGAGAATCACCTCCTCGTTCGCTGGTCATGCTTCTTTTTATGCAGCCCAGGGGCTGCAAGCATGCCTTGCCAGCTCATGTCCAGTTTTTCATCCACCAGTACTCCCAAGTCCATCTCCATAGGGCTGCTCTCAATCCATTCATCCCCCAATCTGTATTAATACTGGGCATTTCTCCAACCCAGATGCAGGACCTTGCACTTGCCCTTGTTGAAATCATGAGGTTTGCATGGGCCCACTCCTCAAGCCTGTCAGGGTCCCTCTGGATGGCATCCCTTCCCTCAAGCATATCAGCTGCATCACTCAGTTTGGTGTCATCTGCCATTGAAGCAATGCCATTAGACAGGGTCATCTTAGTGTAGCCTTTGTTCATGGTTGGGATGGGAAAATTCCTCTTCTTTTCCACACATACAGTTCCTTGGGTAGTTATTTCCATGGGGCTTTGGGTATGAGATTGTTGGGGTTTTTCTGTGTGTGAAAGACAGGCCGTGGCTCCAGATTTCTTCTGTGAAACAGTGTGTTTGAAGGAATGAGGCATCTGTGTGGCTTGATAGCCTGCTTCTATCTATCCTTCATGCTGACATTAGTAGAGAAAAGGCAGTGTCAGAAGTAGCCTGAGGAGAAAGGAACAATGCTGGGAGGTGTCAGGAGTTATAGTTATTATCAGCACACAGCTGGAAATTTGACAAACAGCCTGTTCAAAAATAACAAGAAAATTATTCTGTTACTGTAGATTATAGACATAGTTCTCTGCTTTCCCCAGCATTTAATTGTTTGGGGTTTTGTTACCCCTATATATGTATGTATGTTGGAGTCTCTACAGGGTTTAATGTACCGTTTATAGATTTGTATTGTGTCAAAAATTTCAAAGACACCCACCACGCTTGCCTGCTCAGTGCCTGGGTTTCACATGTAGTCCCCGGGAGTCAGCACGTTCCTGTGGGAGCTTGTGGGCTGGGAGTGGGCAGAGGGGTGGGGATGAACCACAGCTTTCCTTCCAACCTAATGAGTGCCTGCCAGCACAGCTGAGCTGGCAAAGTGAGTGTTGTCATTTGCTTCTGGCATAGTCCACACGACTCATTTCCATTTCCCAGAGCCAGGAAAGAGCAAGAAAAACATGCTTCATACAAGGGAACTCATTTAATGCACAGACCTCATGAGGCTGCAGAGATGTTGGTTGACTACCCCCTTCAGGTAGGATTACTGGGATAACAAGAGCATGAACATGGGCAGGTGTCAAAGCAGCCAAAATATACCGAGATAAGTTGGGGTAGCCCCATTTAGTCATGTGTGCCCAGGGACATAAGGCAGATCTTCCTGCACTCCTGGAGTCAGTGAGGGGAGGGACGTGACTGCAGTCACCAGCACATCTCCAAATGATCCTTTGGATGAGCCCTTTTTCTCTCAGCTACCCATGGAGGGAATTCAATGAAACAAGGCAGCTACTGTGAATACCGAAAGTTAAGCAGTATGACTGCCCCATTTACCCCTAACTGTTTGACAGAATCACAGTCACTGAGATTGGAGGGTGCCTCTGGAGATGCTCTTGTCCAACCTCCTGCTCAAGCAGGATCAGCTACAGACAACTGCTCAGAGCTGTGTCCAGTTGTGTTTTGAGTATTTTCAAGGATGGAGACTCCACAACTTTTCTGGGTAACCTGTTCCAGTGTTTGATCACCTGCACAGTAAAAAGGCGTTTTCTTACATTCAGTTTCCTGAATTTCAGTATGTGCCCATTGTCTCTTGTCTCTCTGGGCACCCCTGAGAGCAGGCTGACTCTGCCATCTTTGTTGCCCCCATTGGGTATTTAGACACACATTGATAAGACCTCCTGAGCCTTTTCTTCTCCATGCTGAACAGCCCCAGCTCTCTCAGCCTTTCCTTGTATGACATGCTCCAGTCCCTTCATCGCCTTCGTGGCCCTTCCCTGGTCTCAGTCCAGTAAGGCCATGGCTGTCTGGTATGGGGAGCCCAGCACTGGACCCAGCACTCCATGTGTGTCTCACCAGTGCCGAGCAGAGGGGAAGGATCAGCTTGCTCAACCTGCTGGCAACACTAATTCAACTTGAATGGTTTTATATAACTGGGTTTAAGGAAAGCAAGAAAACAACACAGAACTGGGTTTTTAGGAGCGTGGTTTGACATTGTTGGTGCTGTCTTCTCAAAGGAATTCAGGTCCTTTTTCAGCATAAATATGAGATCTTCGGCAGCACTCAGTTTACTTTTCCTTAGGAACAGCCAGAGTTGTATTTGTTTGCACTTGGTCCCTTTGAATATTGAACACTTGCCGAGGAGGCCAAAGAGGAACGGAGAGGAGGGGAAAGAGGAAGCAAATGGGAATGAGGCTGTGTTAGCCACAGTTTGGAGGTGTTTTGAAATCAAACAAGGTTCCATAAGTCATGTTTTGCTATTGAACTTTTTTTTTTTTTCTTAGGTCTTTAATAAAATTTTGGTTTGTAAAACTGTGCTCACACTGTCAGTTTAGTACTAGCAAGCCAAGTGGGAGAGGCAAACCTGATAAACCTGTGCAGGAATTGCTATAAAATATTCCAGGGAAAAAAGCTTGCCATTGGCCAGGAGGTTTGGATGATGATCATGTGGAGAGCAGGGAGCTTTTGAAACAGCACAGGCATGTGTGGGACACATGATAGCATTGCAGGAAAGATATCAAACAAATGATGCAAACAGAGAAAAACGGGAGAAACTGTCTTCCTCTTCCTCTTCCTGCATGTGACTGTTACCTCCAAAGCCCCTAGTAAATCATAAAATCAGTTTGGTAAGCCATGTTGCTGAGTCATATTAGAGTAACTTCCAGCTGCTGCTGCAGCCCATTCCTGCTTCCCAAGCTGGCTGCTGTGGACCTCCAGAGGTCCAGCGGGTCAAGGAGCAGGCAAGTACATCCTCATATTGACCCTGCCTGCTGCTGGCACAGCCTGGACTACTTCAGGTTGGGGATTGGTTGGTTGAAAAAATTCCATCTTTTAAATGTGACCCTCCTGTGGACCTGTAAAAGCATCAATTAAGGTGTTACTTAATGAAGTACTGAAGTACTACTATTCTAAGCATTTCTGAAAAGTTTGTTTCTCTGGGTAGATGATGGCCTCTTTGCAGCATTGCAGCCAAGAGGATCTGGTTTTGAACTCAACCTTCATTGCTGTTGCTACTTTGACACAACAGTAGAGCTTTAGTGTTTTTCTTGATCTCTAATTTGGATTGTGTTGCCCTTGCTAGTGTTCTCCTGACAGAGTAATCTCATTGGGAACAGTCTTGACACCTTTGCTGGTTCTAAGTGCCACCCATGTACCTGATTCCTTGTTTATTGTGAACCATTCCCCTATGATGGTTTGGAATTGAAGCATGTTGCTTTTTTGTTTGTTTTTTTTTCCCTTTCATGACTTTTGTCAATCAGAAAACACAACAGAAGATGAATAACAGTCCTTAGATTGTCGCACTAGATGGTTGAAAGCATGGAAGTTGGAAGCAAATTTATAGTTTAAAAGAATAAAATTTACTAAACAAAGCAATGCTTGCGAAGTGACCTTTCCTCCTCATGAAAACTTAGTAAATGTGCAGCTGTTCTCTCCTGTATTTTCCTAATGCATATTCATAGATTTTCACAAGGAAAAAACATGTTTGGAAAACCATGATTATAAGTTAATTAAAAATAGTTTTCATTTTAGAAAATTAAATGTGTTGGCAGTGGCATACTCATTGCTAATGGGTGATTGTACTTTTTCAATAATAATAAGAGATTCAATGAAACTCTAGAAATGTTAGAATATGATTAACTAGATAATCTATGTATTTGAGTTTTTATTCCCAAATAAGCTGGATCTCCCTGAGCCAGAAGTGTGAGTTTATATTTGATAATTATATGAGACTCTTGAGCTTTCTTGCAGATTGTAATTCAATTCCATAAGAAAAGAACTTTAAAACAAGAAGAAGGAATGAGTGCCTCTAATTCCAGGAAGGCATTGTGACCAGCTCGGTCAGCTTGTTCAGTCCCTTCTCTCAAACAGAGCCTGGGGGATTATGCACTGTACTGTGCTGGAGCAGCAAATAAGAGTGTAGAACCCAGCAGTCCCAGATTATACCTTCCTCAAATACAGGTTTGGTTCTGTTGAAAAAATAGTTTCTGAAAGTGTTTATCAAGATGCCAGCTGTGGTTTTCATGCTGTTATATGGTGAGGTACATCAGGGATGGCTGGAAGGTGTTTGGAACTTACTGGACAACGTATGGCAGAACAAGCAGCTGACCAACTTAGGGGCCTGTGTCATACAGGCAGAAAACTGGTGTCTTGTTTCTCTGAATCTGATGATAGAAAAGGTTTTTTGTGGATATGTTTACCCAGCTCTTTATTTGTGTATTTTTATATACGTGAAGACCCGCTCCATTTTCTGTAGTGTTTTATGTCCACGTTACTGAAAACAACATAGCTAACTTTGGAAGATAGTGCTGAGATTCACAGTTCTGTCTGCTTCCACCTATGTGTAGTGTCAGGTACAAGCACGATAAATAGAGAAAAATGACTATTACAGAAAATTTGTTGGTCAAAACCACCCGATTTTTGCCCATTGAAGATGCTTTTTTTTCGTGTGTAAGTGTTGTTGAGTTAAATATTGATGGGCATAAGAATCCAGGTGAAAAGAGTCACGTAAAAGCACACTTGGCTAAATTAAGAGAACCAGAAGATGCCTTATGAATCTACCTAAAGTAGTTACTATAATTGCTGAGAATCTTTAAGGGTCCTCTGGGTCCTAAGCAAAGCATCTTATGACTGCAAAGGGTAACACAGTTTAAAGGAGAAAAAAGGGGAAATAAATAGGTCCCTTAAAGATTAAAAAAACCCCAGTCTATTGTTTCACTTAAAAGCCATTGGAGTTGGAGCTAGAGAAATAACTTTATTAGTATACCTTAGTCTCCATGGGATTTAAATTGAGATTATGCCAAATTAGGTCTATGTCATAAATGAGAAGATGGGGACTTCAAAGATAAGGCTGGGACAATTGTTCTAAATACTATAAATTGCAAACCCATCGTTTAGTCAAAATGGCTAATTTCTGGACATCTGCGTGTACAATTAGGCCTGTGGCAATTAACTGAAAGGTTGAACTCTCCCATATTTGTGCTAAATTTACTAAAACGTGTGGATGGGAGCTTGGCAGAGCATCAAAGTAAGTAAATTTAGAGAAAGCAGTGTGCTGCCCTTAATTAACAAACAGCTGTGTGAGTCCTTGCAGCAGGTTCTTGTAGTTCAGAGGAGATGCAGGACCTCAAGCAAGAAAGCACTGCGGCATCTTGCAGTGTTGGTAGAGGAAGGATGTGCAGAGCCTGGGGAAGGGGGATCTGCTTGCTGGAAGCATCCCAAGAAATGGTGGCCCACTTCCACCTGCAGTTACATCTGTGCACAGCACAGTGCGCTTGTCTAACAGCCGTGTCACCAAGGCGTTGAGACATTTCTGGCTGGAGTTTCTAGCCTGATGGCTTGTGGCATTTTGTATCTTCCAATGACCAAATTTCCCAACTTTATACCTGCTGAATGCTTTGACAAAAGCCACCTTCCTTCTTGGTGTCAGGGATGTTTGTGCGGCCAGGTCATGTGCTGTCTTGGCAAAGAGGTTTGCTGTCAGCCCTGGTTGTCTTGCTGGGCTTGAGACTGGAGAAGAGGGTGGGAACAGACCAGGGAGGACTATGACCAAAGAGGAGAGGGGCCATGAGGTGTTTCAGGAAGAGAGCTGGTGCCACTGGTGGTATGGCGCTAGGGGATGTTTTTGACACATAGACCAGGAGGAATGGTTAATTTTGTGCCAGCTCAAGGAAGATTCCCATAACGGAACTTACATAAATACTTTGATTCGTTGGAGCAGAGCAAAGTATGTCCTTCTGAGGAGAAAGAAACTTCCCCTTCAAAATAGGGGAAGATGCTAAAAGCAATAGATTAATATCAGGAATGGGTGGTGATATGGACTAGAAGTCACTGCATTCACCGTGGTGCTGTCATTAGAGACAGATGCTATACTGGGAGATAAAAATGGAAATGCTAAGCTAGGCTCAGGAAAGAAATTATTCATCACTTTGCAATTCTGTACGGACAAGTTAAGTGCTGTCTGTCATCTGATTAAAAAATAACTGAAAGACATCTGTCATTAAACAAACTGTAGTAGAACTGGAAAAAGTTAAAGATTTCTCAAAAGTTCTCTCGAAGGACATCTGTGGTTACACATCAAAGGACCTGGAAATATCTCGAAGGGCCAACATGAATAGTACTGAAATTACTGATTTTACACATGCATATTTTTTATTTCTGTATGGTTTATATCTGATATTTATCAGTGTGTATGCAAAATGTATATAACAAATGTAGTGGATATCTCCAGAGTTAACAGTGATGAACTATAAATCATCTATTGTTTATCAACTATGCAGTAACTATATACATATACTTCTACTTACATGTATACATATGTGTGTATATATACACATATATGTGTGATTGTATAAGAATTACATTCGTTTTTCCAGTTTGGTTTCGTCATTTCTTGAAACCAAGTGTGTGGACTCTTGCATTGCTCCCTCCCAGTGGATCATCTAGTGCTGGATGTTACAAGCCTGTCTGTCCACAGCCTTGTACCTGTGAGGAATAGCTGCTAACAGGGGTGTGGTATCAGAAAAGATTCTCAAGACAAAGATGAATTCTGTGAACATCCCCGAATCTGTGAAAATTTTTGTTGAATTCAAAGCAAAAGTCATGTTTTTCAGCCTTAGTGTAAAGAAAAGCTAGAAATTACCTAATTTGAAGGCAAAGGAGCAGTCTGTCTTCAGGCCTTAAGACTCCTAAATGAAAGAATGTTTTCTTTTTCGCCATTATAAGCATCTAATAATATTCAAGCATAGCTTAGGTTCCTATTCACTACTGAATCCATGAAGTTGAGTTTGACTAAAAGCAGCAGCGTGTACAAAACAAGTGATGTGTTCAAGCTTTGTCGCTAATTCGAATTTAAAATGTTCACAGCAACTTGGCTAATTTTATTAATTTATTCCTTCTTAAGGCAGAATGGGGAAACAGAATAGCAAGCTGGCCCCTGAGGTGATGGAGGATCTGGTGAAGAGCACGGAGTTCAATGAACACGAGCTAAAACAGTGGTACAAAGGATTTCTAAAGGACTGTCCAAGTGGTAGACTGAACCTTGAGGAGTTTCAGCAGCTCTACGTAAAGGTAAGTTATTTAAGTTCCTATTATTTGACCGTAGAAAAGGTTGCAAAGTAATGTAAAGGAAACATATGGTCAGTCATTTAGACTAACAAATACCTTTGCTATGAGAAGCAATGGTGAAGACAATGAGATAAATAGGAAGTGCTACCCTCATCACACCAGCGATTTATATAGCTACAGTGAGCTGAACCAAAAGTTTAATAAAAAAGCTGTGATTTACTCACAAGAAATATATTCTCTGCACTCTAATTTATGTGCCTCTTTCACCTTCAAAGAGCGGTTGTGTTCCTGTTCAATAAATGGTGCTGTACCCATGTAATACCACTGGAATATAAACCATGTGATTGCTGGACCTATCATATAAAATTCTGTCCTCCTTTTGGTTTCAGAAAAAGTGGTGAAGTTTCGTGACAGTATGTCCTGCAGATAAATTATGCACTGTGCACAAAGGATTTCTTTAAATTTTAAGTATTGCCTTTATTTTTTCCCTGCTGTCTCTTTGCCCTTGTATAGGAAAGGAAAACCAGGCTGCTTGGTTTATTTTCTTCTTATTTTTCATTATTTTATCAAGTTCAATGTAGTCTTTTCCTTATATTTATTATGTATTTATTCTGTAACAAGAAGAACATGGGGGCAGTATAAGAAGTGTATTCATGTTACAAAGATAATTATATTTTAATTCAGAATTGAGTGTCTGCCTAAAGGTCAGAGACTTCAAAGTAATTTTAATTAGGAAAAATATTGGATGGTGATGATGAACAGTAGGATCAGAACAGTTCATAAATACAATGTGAGGCTGAATAAAAATTAAAAAAGCCTTTCAAATGTAAATAATTAACACTGAGCACACTGACAGTTTCTGCAGACAAGTGGGACTGTCTTTTCCCTTAAATGCATGCTACAGTCCTTTCCTAAATTTCTTCAGCCTTGAACCAGATCACTCTGTAAATTATTACCTAGCCCCTTTTTCCTTCTAATGAATGGTCTAACAAAACTGCTAACTCCAGCTTACATCAGGAAGCTTCTGTCCTCATATTTTAATATTTATGCCTTCATCCTTTTTTTAAGAAACAACTGACTTTGTAATAACTGTTATTTTCAGATGAAAGAATTTTTACTGCCTCAGGTCTTGTGCTTGTTATTGACTGATAATTTATAGCTTCCATTTTAAACAGTACACAGTGCACATCCAGCAAGACCAGACATCTAATCATTTCTCATACATGTTTCTGAGGAAAGTAAATGGTCTTTACAAAATATGGGTTCCTAATAAAGTATGTCAAATATTATTTTCTTTTTGGCAAATCGCAGTAAAGGAATTAAATTTTATTTTCTTTTATGATTTTGTATGTTGTGGGGAAAGATATCTTCTGAAAATAGCTTGAAACTGTTAGAACTTCCTGCCTTCAAAGGGGTGTTTGAAGTGTTCACAGATACTTCACAAGATACTTTACTCATGAAGAAATATCAGGGAGTAAATTCAATATCATGTTTACAAAAATGGTAGTGCAAAAAATAACATGAAGAGCACAGCAGTATTTTGCTCTTGAAATTTGGAAACAGCTCTATAGTCTTACTAAGCTGCATTATCTGACTTTTAGTTTTATGGCCTCATATTTTTAGATATGCACATCAAATAAGATTGTCTCCCTTGCTTTGGTAATTACGGGTTTTGAGATCTGCTCTATACTCTCATATATTTAGTCCAGTTTATTGTCATTCTATATATAATGCCTATATACAGGGTGAAATACTAATTTAGCAGAGGAGAAATACGATTAGCTGTAGTAAATCCAGACCTTTACTTCTCCTTCTGTCACAGAAATTCTTGTAAAATCACGACCCTGGGCTCTTTGAGGAATGTTGGCTATGGTGGCAACTTCTGTGCCTGCCCCTGCTGCCAGCTGCAGACAAAACCCCACATGTGAAATTTGAGCTTTCCAGGAGGAGCCACCAGCAGGAGACCCAAATCATTATGATTACATTTACAGCATTTCAGTTTCTTTACTGCATATTCAGGGTGAAAATGCATGAAGCTTGTATCGATTAGTAATTCCTCTGCGTGAACTTATAGTTGGGAGGGATGACATTTATCTCTTGGTCTGAACTGGATTTTATTGAAGAAGATTTCCATAAATCAATGTATTTGGAAAAGAAATACAAGACTTACCTTCAGTTCAGGTTTACGTTTTCTTAAGATGACATCGTTTCTTTGTTCATGAGAGTTGTCTGGTGCACTTCCATGTGTATTGATAAAAAGGTGTTGGTCATCTAAGATGCAAAGAAAGCTCTTCTTTTACGCACACACAGTAGAAAATGTCCTCAACTTAAAGAGCAAAAACATTTTAGATTATATGGGGGCAATATTTTGAGGTGAATTTCCTGGTTATGTCCACTTACTTCTCTTCATTATAGTTACAGAATGGGGTGCACAATCTTGGGGCACAGAAACTGCGCTTTTTCGGATGAAACGTAACTAGAATATGTGTCCTGGGATCACACTTAATGTATTTCTGTATCTAATGCCTACTAATAAACTAGAGGTGGCCTGAAATAAAACATCCAGAACATGTGTGATGTGGATGTCAGGTCCTCAACACTAACTCTTCCACTCTACGCATTTGCATCAATTGTACTGTGCTGTTTACTGATGTAGATGAAGACTGTATTGACTAAAGGGGAAATTACTCTAGCTTGGCTTGGAAGCTTTTGCTATTGAAGTTTCCATTATGAATACAAATCATGCAGTGCTTAAAATAAATAGCAGTTACACAAACGGACTCTACAGAAAAATAATTTGCAGCACTTTTAGTGGAAGTGTCTATAAAAATATTTTATCCAGAACACCTTTTTGAAATAAGCAGGTTGTATATTAGCATTGTATGCAATCTAACAGGTTCATTAAAGATGTTGGTACATTTTTGGGTGGATAGATTCTTCACGGGATCCAGAATCTGTGGAAAGCTATTAGGGCTCATGTTTTCCTCCATGGTGCTGAGTGAAGTGAATGTTCCAGGAGTTTTTAAAATAGTTTATTGAAGAATTGTTCATATACTGTAAGCCCAGAGCCAGAGAGTCCTAAATGCTGAAACACCGAGTTAGCTGTCCTGACAGTCTGCACAGAGCATGGGAGGGGGAGAAATTTGTGGATACCATCCTGAAGAAGTTGAAACTCAAGCCAGCGTGTTGTAAACAAATGTGCCAATGCAAAACCACAAGGTAATGCTCAGGACAGGAATTTATATTAAATTCTACATTTCTCCAGGGTATATGAATCTGTTTTCATATGGGAGTTGCATCTTTCAAACCTCTCCTGCAGAGAACTATCTAGGACATTAGAAGTCAAAGCAAAATCAAGTGACTGGAGTCCTTTTTCTTTCTCTCATAAGTAATGAAGGTAATGTGAATGCCTTATCTTTACCACAGTAGTTTAAGTACTCATCAAACTGTAGGAAACTCTGAATCAATTATGATGTCCCTGTAAAGAGTTTGAATCTGCACTGCACACCCTCTCATTGCTGTACCTGTGATGGAGTATGACCTTCTGGACTGCTGGCAATATCCCAATTAATCTCTTTTTCTGCAGGAAATAGTGATAAGTAGCATCAGACAGGCTGGAACCTACAATTTCCACCTTCAGAGAGAATATCCTAACCATTAAGCTTAATCCTTGCTTGCTTTCTTCATTTTCTTTTTTTCTATCCTAAAAATTCCTTCATTCTTTTACCTTACATAAAGCATCATTAGCATTGTGGGCAGAGAGCTGAAGAAATTAATATACAAAATTGTTGTTAAAACAGAATATACCAATAAAACATTTTGGACTGTTCCTATCATTCTTTAGGGTTTCTTGCAGTCTAGAGGGCCAAATACATTTTCCTTTAGATCTTTTGAATTCACTGGGTTTAAATGAATATGCCCTAGAGTGTGTAAGTGTGCATAATCAGTGCTAATGTTCACAGGAATTATGCATGTTTATTAAGTGGAAAATAGGCTTCTATATTGTGATACTTCTTGGAACTGGGTCACTGAACATGAGAAGCATATCCTCTGGATTAATAACAGAAACAAGCACTGATGGTCCTTTAACTGAAATGGTGGAGTTGGGAGTGATCATGATATAATACTAACATTAAATAAAGTAATTTGTGAATGTATTGCACATATATTATTTAGCTATGTTTTGGAGTTTTATAGATAACGTTTAAATGAAAAAAAAATGGTAATGCTATTTGATTAATTACAGTCAAATGGTTTGTCATATTTTTGGCTTCTATCTCACATTTCCTGCCTTGAAGGGAATTGATTTCTAGTCCTCCATTTTAATATGTGTAGAACAAAAGAATCTCAAAAATCTATTGAAATTTTAAGTGGATATATTTGCAGCCTCTTTTTCTCTATCCAGATTTTCAAGACAGACTTGCATCTTTCTAAAGATGGCACAGAGCTCCTCAAAATGTTAGGTTAGAGCTGCGTTTCAGGCTTTCAGTGGCTGTGAAGAAGTGGGATTCCAGAACAGCACAGCTGTGTTTACAGATGCCCCTAACATAGATGCAGTTGCACTGGCAGAAACTGATTTTCCTGGTATCATCACTTTTAACTGGAGGAGCTGTGCTGGTTTTACAAGTGTGATTTGACCACTTAAGTTCTCCCTATAATTGGAGTACTTTTTAGGTATATTATACCAATGTTAGGTATATTATACCTAATATAATTAATATATTTAGGTATATTACACCAATCCTGTCTTGCTAACGAACTACAGCATGTTTTGAAATCATGCAGATTATCAAAAATACTGATCTATCTACTCATACAATGATTTTAGCCCATGCTGTTTCTACCTTCCCGAAGATCACATCTGGGATGCTAGCAGTCTTCCTGGATAATATGACGGTATGTTTGCTGGATGCATCACCTAAATTTAACTGCAACACAGAAAACATCATATGTATTTATTTATAAACATGATTCTAAAAAATTTTAATAGTACTGCTGTGTTACTGAATTTTTAAAACAGATACAGAATAATAAAACTATTATTGTTATGTTAGAGACAACGAGAAATAGCATTGAATGGAAACAAGTAAAGCAATGAATAGCTCTGATCCAGGGGCATTGCAAGGTGGCTCTGTAAGAAGTAGCAAATATGTAGACAGGCAAATAGAGGCTAGACAGAAATAACAGTAGCATTATTGGCATCAGTGGAAGTTTAGCTTTGGGGGTGTTTGTAGAACAATCCACGAGGTAAAGATTGTTAATGCATTCCTTAAGCACTTAATACAAATCTGCACATTTGAGACAATTACAGTAAAATCATTAGAAACAAATGCTCCTGAAGAGTAAAAAACCTTTCACCAGAAGTGCAGTGAAAGTTCCTGTGAAAGGAAAATTAATATAGTAGAATCCAAAAGGCAGTATTTTGAAAAGCAAATGTGTTTGTGGTCCAGTATTATCACAGGGGAATGCTTTTCAGGACGAAGTATACGTTTAGTGCTCCAAAGCTGTATTAAAATTGGGTTCTGATAACTTTTAAAACAAAAGAGATTGCAATTGCTTTTCATACAGGACTTGGTTAAAAAAAAAAAAAAAGACATGGTCATGTTGCCTAGATGTTTTCCATGCAAAACTGCTTTTGCCATTATTCCTCCTCCTCCTGCTCCTTCTAAAGATGAATAGGCAGGTGCTGTGCCAAAATGCAGGTCTACTAGAAAACCGCGTAAGAGGCTTATTATATGTTTCAAACAGAAGCTGAGATTGTGCTGCATGAATTTTAAAACAAAGGGCCAGAATGCTTTTTACATACAAAACCAAACAAATCCCAAAGGCTGTGTTAACTCTGAAGCTAACTTCGAATGATCTGGGGAAGGGGAGGATACTGGTAACAGGCCCTTCTGCTGCATTTCGGTCTCTGCACTAATCCCAAGAAAAATAATGGCTGGACTTCATATCATTTTACAGAACATCTTTTAAGATCTGTTTTTAGTAAACAGCTTTAAAGATCAGCAACCATACTGAAAAATAAAATACAATAAATAAACATGGTTTCTCATCTAAGCTGCAAAGTAAAATGAAAACAGAAATTTTCAGAAGAGGACCAGCATGCTGAGTAGCGAACTGTTCTGAAAATATGGCTGTAAATAACAACACGGGATACTAAGAGCCTTTAACAATGTAGAATGGAGTCAGTTTAGATTGAAATCCTAATCTCACTGAAGCTAGTGGGAGTTCTCATTCCTGATCCATATTTAAGTGCTTAGGACTGCACTGAGCTCTTAGAATTGTTTATCATCATGAGACCCAAGTCCTGTGAAATCTGGTGCAAACTCCATTAATGTCTAGTTCTACAAGCTGGATCTAGAGTCTGGAGAGCTTCTCTTGTCATGTGTGCAGAATGTACGCATTGCTAGTTGTCGTTTGAAGGCAGCAGTTACTTAAAAACTAAGTCTGTATGGATGAATGGTAAGAGTAAGCGTCCTGAAGTTAGTAAAAAACAGTTTCAGAGGCGAAGAAGGACAAGTCTTTTCTTTTTGCAGCATTATGGCTAGTGGCTAATTTTAAAGGCTAAAATATATTTTTCTTTGCTTCTGTTGCAGAGCGCATAATGGCCCATATCCTCCAGATGATCTCTGGAGACTCTAAATCTAGAAAATGAGGAAGTCAGACAATTCTAAGAGATTAAATCTAAATAGCTAAATCTTAATTGCTCCAAATAGCAGCTTGTGGAGTGTCCAGGCTAGTGGGATGAATCTTCCTGATGCTTGAACAATTCAGTAACATACGCTGATAACCTCTTTGTGAGAGGCAGGAATGATGGTTACATGAATCCATAAAGCAGTCCAACTGTCCAAAGGCATCTCCAGGGTTTAGAGAGTCAGCAGATGTGTGGGTATGTGAAGGTTTAGTCCAAACCTTTGATTATTACTAAGTATTGAATAGTTCTGTAATTCTGTGGTTCTATGTGGTTCCTGGAGGCACTCTAACATCACGTCCAAAGCATTGAAGAGAGTATGTCCAGCCAGGGCAAGACGATCCAGCCTGGAATGCTTAAAAATCTCACCACGTACATGCATGCCCTAGTTTCCAACATGGCCCAATAAAAGAATCCAGTCTGAGTAAATTTTCCAACAATAACATGCAGGTTACATTTACTTTGAAGGAAGCTCACCAGTTCCAAAAACTGTCATGTATTTTTATAGGAGACCTTGTTCCTTTGCAGCTTACCTTTGCTCTGTGTTGGATTCCTCAGAGAAATCAAACCGATGAATTTGGGATACTGTAATTATTTCTGTAGCAAAACACTGAATTCATTATGATTTCCCTGAAGGGTAATAGAGGAGTGGTGCAGCTTGGGTGGAGAGCACCATTGTTAACACAAAGTATCAAAGACCTCAAAGAAACAAAAACCAACAAACTGTCAGCACCCAAGTCCCATAGCTGTTACAGCATTCAGGTCTACTATTTGTTGTAACAATGCTTATTTTACCATTGTTAAGTAGTCCTCAGAGCAGTTGTCAAGACTGCTCAGTGGTGCACTGTTGCAAAAGTCAAGTGTTTTGGACATTTTTCGTCCTGAAAATTCCTATTTCTTAGCTCCATTCATACCATCTCAGTGCTTTCCTTCTCATCACAAGGAAGAGTCTTCACAAAACCAGTGAAACCCTTGAGGATGTGCAGTGAAGAGAGGGAGTGGTGATACTGACTGTACTTTTTTCAGAGATATTCCCTTCTCTTGCAATCTAAACAAAATAACTATGAATGGAGCATATAAAGTCTCTATATTATGTATGGAGAGTTGAGATACAAAGAAGTTAAACCACTTGTTTGATGTCTTTGGCAAGGCCAGGGTTGAAATTACTTCAGGGGTCAAAATATAAATGACCCTTATTTTATTTCTTTGGAGTGAGGGTTTTTATTTCCTACGGAATGGCTTGGGAATGACTTCCTGAGGTCATACATGCACATTATAGTATGGCACTTCTGGCCAGACTTTAATCAAATGTCTGCTCTAGATTTACACCATGATCTGCACTCTGCAGTTAAACTGTGACCGTGTCTTAGTGGAAACCTGTATTTTAGGTCTTCAGTAGCTTTGATTTGGAAAACTGGATCATCCTAAAACTGACGGCTAGTAAGCATGTGTTTTTGTTACTTGAGACAAAGTGAACTAAGGTCTTTTGGGGACTTCAGCTTGTCACATTTCTTGAACTATAAACATTTCTGTTTGTTTAAAATATAAAAAAAGCTGTTTGGTATTACAGGGTTCCAGAAGGAGCCTTTGAAACTAGGGCACTTCATTTCAGCACTGGAACAAACTAATATGATTTAAAGTATTTTGGTTTAAAACATTGAAGTGTTTTCCTCTAGTATCAGATCCTGCTTCCAGTATCTCACTTGTACACAAGGCCTGAAAACAGCATTCTTGTTTTGTAAGGCATGGATGAGAACTTGGTGCTCTGAACCGAGTCCCTTCACCCTGATGCGACGTCTCTGACTCCATGTCTCAGGTTCACCTCCACCTTTCCTCCCAGGGAACTCCTCAATTCTTCAGAAAATTAAATTACTTTAGTAATACGTACTTCCAGAGCTTCCCAGATGGACAGCTGTGACTGTCACTGTACCTGAGTATGAATACTGCAAAAATTAAAGGGGTCTGATTAGTCTGGACTGTGGCTCTCACAGCCATGCATTGCGTCTCAGCCTGCTCCATCTACTTGTGGTACTTTGAGATGGCACATCACTACTACCACTGCAACGCATGCTGCTGTGGGTAGCTATAGCTATACAGATAATGAAACATCAGATTTTTTTAGGGTTCTGTGGTATGGAGAGACATTTGGGAGCTCGCTTAGTTACCAAGTTAAATGTAGTTTTTGTTATGTAGTTATTTAGTTGAGATTCCAGTCAGGTTTCTACTAATCATAGTCTGAACATTTCCAGTACCTTGGGATATCAACTTTCTTTCTCTTCAATGAGAGTAAATTTCCATCTTTTCATGTTTAATTAAGGCTCATAGGAATAGACTATTTGCACTGACAAACCTATTGATTGCTGAATTGAAATGACTTACCACTACTTGGCATGAGAATTAGCTAGCTATCATAATTTTATATTCAATCACAAACAAAACAAAATGAGAAAAACATATGGTTTGGAAGATAAAGTAATCAACACAAGGAAATTCAGACTGGAGGAAATTTTGCCATTTTGCTGAAATACATATGAAACATTCTCAGAAGACGTTGGTGTAAAATCCACCTGTATAAGAAGTTGCGAAGTTTGGCTGTCTGGTTGCGTGGATAGCCCAGAACTGAATACGCAGCTTTAAATAAAATCTCCCTGTAGTCCAGAGAAACAGCAGTATAAGCAGAAGTGTAAATCAACACTACAGTTCACCTCAAAGTGAGTATCAAAGTCAATTGGGGATTCTTTCGATGTTAACAAAGCTATTAAAAAAAAAAAGGAAATAAAAATTCTCAGGTCATTAATTGAAATAAGATTTTGTATGGACCTTGTCAGCAGCTTTCAGCAGAAGTATATTCAGTTACAAAGTTATTTCTAGATGCCTGTGTCCCCTTTCATTTGGAAGGATATACCCGAGAATTGCCGTTGTCCCTTACTAGGAAATTACACACCTGTATGCATACTTATGACTCTTCACAGCTTGCTTTGACAGATATTCACTAATTTTCTCCTCCCTGTCAAACTGATCAGGTTAGGAGACAGTTAAAGCCCTGTTCCAAGATACATGAGTTTTGGCTGTGTGATTGCTGTCCCTAGTGCTAATACCAAATACAGAACATTGATTAAAACGAGCAGACAGCTACCACTGCTTCTTGTGTCCATGTTGACTAGATCTGTGACCCTCTTCTATAAATACCTTTTTGGTGCTGGAAACACTTTTAATTGTGTTGGTGTTTATTAATGTAGCAATTACAGTGCCTAATTTTATAATATGTCAGTGCAGATAATTATGTAATTAAACTGTGTAACTGAAATGATGGAGTTGTCTAAGAATGGACCAATTACAACAAGAAATTGTGCTGTGAAAGCCTTACAGGACTCTACAGGTAAAACCTGCAGATGACTTCAGGAGATGTCCTCCGTCCTAGCATGGATCTGTTTTCATCAGAATAAACTCTAGCCAACTGATTTTCAGCCAGCTGCCAAACACAGGTAGCTGGAAGGT